>NC_079190.1:55299592-55918342 GCF_029499605.1 Hyla sarda
AACAGGGCATATGTACTGGAGTCCCATAGTTTAGAACTATATTATAAGCGTAGGAAAATATTATTTCGATTTGACAGTATATTGACTAGATATGGCAGCATTATTTGATGCATGAAGGTCCAATCTCTGGTCCTACCAATACCTAGAAAAAGTGAGACCCCAAATAACTTACATGTTCAAGGAGCACCCTTCAGTATGGGGTAAATAAAAAAAACTCAATGGGCTGAGAAGATGGGAAGGTTGGCATGATCTGCTGAGATACATGTTAAATTGTTGGAAAATCCAAGCAAAACCTTAGGATCTGAGTCCTCGTTCACATGGCCATTGGACTCTGCTATTCGGAGTTCAGTCGGCCATTCGTCCAGTACGACCAGAGTTTAGCGCCAAAAAAATAAATAGTGCAAGCTTTATTATTTTTTTCTCTGCTAAATTCGTGTAAAATTTCCAGGTCACTAACAGACCCCATGCAAGTGAATGGGGTCCGTCGGGACCCGGTAGTAGCTGTTTGCATCCGACCTGTTTCCGGGTACCGATCGGCTAAAAAAAAAGCCAATTGGACCCTTAACAGGTCGGATGCCAACGGCAGTGTGAACCTAGCCTAACATGAACACTCTACGGCCTATTGCAGCCCCACCACGGCTTCCTTCACACAAGCTTTTATATTCCTGTCGCAGTTCTGAATCCTTTTTCTCTTGCAGAATATGATTTTGCGTTCCTGATTTAGACAGCCGGGCTTCATGGAGCTTTCTGTGTGGGAGCGATTCTGTGCTGCCTGGAATCGTGACACAATACCCCTGATGTTAAGAAAAGTCACGTTTAAATGGCCGTAAACCTTCATACTATTTTCAGGGCTTATATAAATTTGCTAGAGATAAGTATGTGTGAAAAGCGGTATCAATAGTGAGATTGCCTGCTACTTAGCGATGGCAGCATTTATTGTGCCTGGATTACTTATTTATTACTGTGAAACATATTGCAGAAATGTGATAAAATACATGTTTATCACAGCTTGATTCCTTGAGGAATATCTATATCTCGGCTTTCTAGTATATGAAAGGCAGACCTTACTTTACATTGTTATTTACAGGGAAATTAAAATTCATGTCACCCAATGGGTTAGTGAACAGGGGCCGTGTCATTTAAAGGGGTACTGCGGTGGAAAACAATTTTTTTTTTTTAAATCAACCGGTGCCAGAAATTTAAACAGATTTGTAAATGACTTCTATTAAAAAATCTTAAACCTTCCAGTACTTTCCAGTACCTTTCAGCTGTTGTATGCTCCACAGAAACTTCTTTTCTTTTTGAATTTCTTTTTTGTCTGACCACAGTGCTCTCTGCTGACACCTTCTGTCCATATCAGGAACTGTCCAGAGCCCGAGCTAATCCCCATAGCAAACTTATCCTGCTCTGGACAGTTCCTGACACGGACAGAGGTGTCAGCTGAGAGCACTTTGGTCAGACAGAAAAGAACTTCCTGTGAAGCATACAGCAGCTGATAAGTACTGGAAGGATTAAGATTTTTAAATAGAAGTCATTTACAAATATGTTTAAACTTTCTGGCACCAGTTGATTAAAAAAAAAATAATAATAATGTTTTCCAACGGAGTACCCCTTTAAGAGAAAGTGTGGCCCTGGGTAGAATGGAAAGTTAGGGCCCATATGCTCTGATTATTTTTGCTTACATTTATTGCAGTTCAGAGCTATTCACTAAAATGTAGTTGAACTGCAATACCAGACTCAGCCATTGACAACAGTGGCGCTGTTTATTTATTTATGTATTGTTATGTTGCATTTACACTTATCTGTCATTAGGTGGTGAGGGCCTTTTCCAGTTTGCTATGGGGCCCTAAAAATTCTATGTACACCTTTGGTCGAGAACAGTGATCTCAGACTGAGGCCCTCCAGATGTTGCAAAACTTCAACTCCCAGCATGCCCGGACAGCCGTTGGCTGTCCGGGCATGCTAGGAGTTGAAGTTTTGCAAGATCTGGAGGGCCACTGTTTCAAACCACTGGTCTAGAACAAGGGGTTTCCCTGTATATACAGCACAAGAGGCTCTTAAAGGGGTACTCTGGTGAAAAACTTTTTTTTTTTTTTTTTTAATCAACTGGTGCCAGAATGTTAAACAGATTTGTAAATTACTTCTATTAAAAAATCTTAATCCTTCCTGTACTTATTAGCTGCTGAATACTACAGCGGAAATTCTTTTCTTTTTGAAACACAGAGCTGTCTGCTGACATCATGACCACAGTGCTCTCTGCTGACATCTCTGTCCATTTTAGGAACTGTCCAGGGTAAAAGGAAACCCCATAGCAAACATATGCTGTTCTGGACAGTTCCTAAAATGGACAGAGATGTCAGATTAAGATTTTTTAGCAGCATAAGTTTGCTATGGGGATTTTCTCCTACTCTGGACTTTTCTTAAAATGGACAGAGATGTCAGCAGAGAGCACTGTATTCCAAAAAGAAAAGAAAATTCCTCTGTAAAATTCAGCAGCTAATAAGTACTGTAAGGATTAAGATTTTTTAATAGAAGTAATTTACAAATCTGTTTAACTTTCTGGCACCAGTTGATTTAAAAAAAAAAGTACCGAAGTACCCCTTTAACAGTCATAGGCATACATACCTACACTGCAAGTTATTCCAGAACCTTTTACTGTTTTCCTGATAGGGTTTTATGGGCATTTTTTCACTTGTGGTCGCCAAAACAATTTTCATTTCAATAAATAAATAAAAATAATATAAAAAAAAAAGTGAAACCCCGTACCATATATTTTTTTGAAAGTAGACAGCTGGCACACTGTCAAAATGCCACTCAGCGGTTTATACACATAGGCACCTTCGTGCAATTTTTACATCAAAGAGTCATTTTTGATAAATAATGTATACAGACCCTTATTTGCTGCTAAGTGTGATCCAAGATGAAAATTGGAGACACATTTACTTTAAAAAAAGTCAACATTTGCAGAATACATACACCTCTCTTTCTATGTTCTGGGCTTCCCTGAAGTATTTTCATGCTTGGACATACTGTATCAGATGTGTCCTTAGCGGTAAAAGGCTCCAATGCTGTGGTCACCTTTGCCGTGATCAATGGCTTCACCAGCAATGTGTATTCTGGGTGCAAGCTCAAGATTTTTGGTCAAGATCTCCAGGCGACCATTACTTTTAACTGCATTGACATCCTCAAAATGCAGATACAGTTGAATACAGTAATAGGGCAGGGAGCAGTCAGTTGATGCGGGAAAGCGACATCACTACATCTCACAGGCTGCAGGCCTAAGGAAACTGAGAAGATCAATTTGTTATGGCCTAATGCCTTAACAATGATTTTTAAGTGTTTATTTGCTTACTTAATGCAAAATTTTAACTAGTTTCCAAATAGTCTTGATTAAAAATTCCCTACCATATTTCTGCTGTAGAGCCTGTATAAGTTCTGTACATAGTTGGCTGTGCTGTTGCTACCGACATAGACTAGAAAGCATACTGCTTCTAGCTGTGTCCTGACTTCATCTTCTATCTCTGAGGTTGTATACCACAGGGCAAGGTATTAGAGAGGTAGGGGAGATCTTGTTTTATTAGGGCCCACTCACATTACGGATATTCTCCTCTGAATTAAAGGGGTACTCCACCGAAAAACATCTTATCCCCTATCCCCCGCGATCTTCAAGCTGACAGCAGTAGCATCTGGAATACGGAAGCTTGGAGCTTCCGTGTTCGTGATGTCATGCCACGCTCCCTCCATTACCCCTCCACATAGCCGTCACGCCTACTCCCATAGACATGAATGGAGGAGGTGTGGTGGCTATAGTCGCTAGTCATCCAGCACGGAGCGGAGTTTGCTCTGTGCACGGATGACTGGGGTGCCACGCTGGAGATCACGGGGTCCCCAGTGATCAGACATCTTATCTCCTATCCTTTGGATAGGGGATAAGTTGTTTTTTTGGAGGAGCACCCCTTTAATTCAGAATCCCATTGATCTCAATGAGATTCTGCTGCTCAGTTCACACTACAGAACATGTACACTCTTTTGGCAGAACCTGTTGAGTGAAATGTCTGTCAAATCTGGTCTGCTGACGAAATTCATAAAGAACTTTAGGTCCTCTGTATTCTTTTTGGCTATTATCCAAATAGAACAATATTTTTTGATTTCTTTGGTAAAACAGCTAGATGGACCCATCTTGATAATACCCTGCTCTGTTAAAGAACACTAAACATTAGTAGGTTTTTCGCCCCCATGAATCGCAGAGGTACTAGTAGGGTGATAGTTATAGGGGCATGCTTAATGTTTGCAGATGCAGGTAGGACAGCGCCACACCTGTCTTCATGTTTCGTGTGTTATTACAACTCCAGTTACTTTAATCAAACCAAATTACAATACCACACACAAGGGTGGCACTGTTTCTGGATTACCTCTTTAAAGGGGGCCTCTAATGGTTTTCCCAGCAGCAGGATATGTCTGAAAAAATAGGGCTGATTCTGACTCCATGCAGAATATCGAACGCTGCAGATGAAGTGGCACTAAGTCCCATAGACTTGTATGGGAGGTCTGGCAACTCTATCACCAAAGTGCAATAGTCTGCAAGAAAGTCACGGGATCAGAAGCTTCCGTAATATTTTCAGATGTATCCTACCGCAGGCAGAAGCATAAGAGGTACTTTTTAAATAGTACCTGTCATATACCACAAAAATTTTTTTTTATATGTTACATACACAGTACCTAATCCTGATCATGTACATATGATTTTTATGTGTCTAGCACCTATTTTTCTATAGCAAATACCTTCTATCTCTTGCTCACTTTTTTGTAATTCTGTGCTCTGGAGGGAGTGTGCCCCTCCCTCTGCATGACTCATCTTCCTCCCCGAGTCTGCTGTGCTGTGCTGGGTCTCACTGCAGGCTGCTCTGTAAGCCCATATTCTCTGTTTTCATGCTGCAGTCTGATAGAACAGGAGTGAGCACAGAGGAGTGCTACTACTGCCCTCACTTCCTGGACTTTGTCTATGCCTGTGCTTCATCTGGACAAGGATGATGCAAGGATGATGCAACAACATATAAAATGTTTTTAAATCTGACAGTGCCCATTTAAAGGGGTACTCCAGTGGAAAAAAACATTTTTAAATCAACTGGTGCCAGAAAGTTAAACAGATTTGTAAATTACTTCTATTAAAAAATCTTAATCCTTCCAGTACTTATTAGCTGCTGAATTCTACAGAGGATTTTTTTTTTCTTTTTGGAATACAGTGCTCTCTGCTTACATCTCTGTCCATTTTAAGAACTGTCCAGAGCAGGAGAAAATCCCCATAGCAAACTTATGCTGCTCTGGTCAGTTCCTAAAATGGACAGAGATGTCAGAAGAGAGCACTGTGCTCATGATTCAGCAGAGAGCACTGCGTTCCGAAAAGAAAAAAAATTCCTCTGTAGTATTCAGCAGCTAATAAGTACTGGAAGTATTAAGATTTTTTGATAGAAGTAATTTACAAATCTGTTTATATTTCTGGCACTAGTTGATTTAAAAAAAATAAATAAAAAAAAGTGTTCCATCGGAGTACCCCTTTAAGTCTTTAAATCTGGATTCTCTTACATAGTTCCCCATATGCAATATTTCCCCTATAGAACTAACATACCATAAATGCTCCCAAGTGTCCTTATACAGAGAACCCACTCCTTCGGTGGCTTCGTCACTTTCTCAGGAGCAGCTCAGGACTAGTTTCTGGCATACACATGAGCATAATGAAAATGGGAGCTTTATGTAAAATAAGCAGAAAGCCATAGCAAGCATATATTTACATAATTGAGATGCTGTTCTAGCGTTCTGCTTCTGTTGGAACCATCTGGGGTCTCTAGACACGAGTAGCATATGTCACAGTATGGATCCAGCATAGGACCTCTCCTCTGCCGTGTACAGGACCTCTCCTGTGGTTATCAGGGGCTTCATTCTTATTTTTAAGATTTTTTTTTTTTGCAATATAGTAAGTAAAATCGAAATGCAACATGTAACCTGTCTGGCTTTTGCACTGGTTTATTTCTAGACAGTTCCCTCCAGAGATGTCTGTATCAAACACACCCCATGGGTATAAAATCTGGGGGTCAGATGGAGAGAACAGTCTGCTGAAAAACTGTGTCTGATACTCTGGAGTATTCTTAATTAATCCCTTGGCACCACCAGACTACCAGACATGTAAAACTACCAGCATCTCCCTGCAAACAAATAGGGCTGGATAATATATATATATATATATATATATATATATATATATATATATACACAGTGATCCCTCAACTTACAATGGCCTCAACATACAATAGTTTCAACATACAATGGTCTTTACTGGACCAATGTAAATTGAAACCAGACTCAACATACAATTTTACAGACAGTCCATATCTATGAAATGTGACAATGGCTGGAAGAGCTGACCAATCAGAATGGACATTCACTGGTGAAACCCCTGTATTACTGAAGCGTAGGCACTGACTGGTGTCTGGTAGCACCTCCTACAGTACAGAGAGGTATTACATGTTCTGTACTCTTTACCTGTATTACTGAAGTGTATGCACTGACAGGTGTCTGGTAGCGCCCCCTACAGTACAGGGAGGTATTACATGTTCTGTACTCTTTACCTGTATTACTGAAGTGTATGCACTGACAGGTGTCTGGTAGCACCCCCTACAGTACATGGAGGTAGAACATGTTCTGTACTCTTTACCTGTATTACTGAAGCATATGCACTGACTGGTGTCTGGTAGCGCCCCCTACTGTACAGGGAGGTATTACATGTTCTGTACTCTTTACCTGTATTACTGAAGTGTATTACTGACTGGTGTCTGGTAGCACCCCCTACAGTACAGGGAGGTATTACATGTTCTGTACTACTCTTTACCTGTACCATGGTTACCTGCTCCTTTGGACACCAGGTGAAGGCGACTCCATTTTACATTTTTAGGACATTGCGTGTACTGTACAGGACCCTGAAGAAGCTCCTGTCCTCTACATAGACCAGTGTTTCCCAAGCAGGGTGCCCCCAGCTGTTGCAAAACTACAACTCCCAGCATGCCGGACAGCCTTTGGGGGTCCGGCATGCTAGGCGTTGTAGTTTAGCAACAGCTGGAGGCTCCCTGCTTGCGAAACACTGACGTAGACAGTGATTTACAGCTCCCAGCAGATCTTTCTTACTTTTATATGTAAGGATTTGCTTTATCTATATTAGTTATCTACTTATTTTTCTTTAATCCTCACTTTTTCCTATTGTGGATGACATTTTGGGGCTTCAGAACCAATCACCAGGTTTCCATAGAGTTCTGGTCTCAACATACAATGGTTTCAACATACAATGGGCCTCCCAGAACCAATTAATATTGTAACTTGAGGGACCACTGTATATGTATGTATTTATTATTTAACAACTGTACCAAGCAGCTAAAGGTGTGCCATAACTGCGATTGAGGGTACGCCTATAGAGAGCATACCCTATAACAGTGGTCTTCAACCTGCAGACCTCCAGATGTTGCAAAACTACAACTCCCAGCATGCCCGGACAGCCAACGGCTGTCCAGGCATGCTGGGAGTTGTAGTTTTGCAACATCTGGAGGTCCTCAGGTTGGAGACCACTGCCCTATAAGAATATTAAGAAAAAAGGGGTGGGGTTGGTGAATTGCAATGCAACATACAGCCTGAATGGAGGTGCTAGGGGCATTATATAGGCCCACACTTCTCCTCTCACAAACACAGCCCTACTGGCTTCATTTATATATGTGGTGAGGGTGTGATGTGGGCAGATGTTGTTACCCTAGGGGAAAATGGTATTAACCCATTATGTTCGTGACACCAGGGCATGGTTTAACCTCTACACCACCCGAAGGTATGGCCGCTGGATCCTGGGCTAGGCACGGGGGGCAAATAATGACTCAGACACCAAGTTACGGAACAACGGCAGCTTTACTGAGATAGACAGGTGTAACAGTCTTAACAGCTTGGCTAGGCCCAAGGAGGTGACCAGTGACTTCAGAGACTTTAGGGCTCACTGGGACTTATAGTTGACTTGGACACAGATTGACTTGACACAGATCGATCTTGACTGACGTGACTGGGACTGACTAGACAGACTTCACCCCGTAGGTAGCTTACCAGGTTTTGACGTTCACGTGTGGAGCAGTGGACTTGTGGATGCGTGGCTGCGTGGTTGGCTTTAGGCCTCCTTAGGACACCAGACACTCTCTCAGGACTTGACTGTACTGAATCTCAGCAAAGACTCAAAAAGACTAAACTAGCTCCACCCAGGGCTTATATTGGGGAAACTCTGGAGGGGTCCCATAGGTCACCCTGTAGGTCACATGGTCACTGGTACCTTCCTTGGTTACAATGCATGACAACAGTATTTAAGGGTATATGACAAGTTATATACATTACAATAGATAACACAGGTGTTAGTGTTATATATATATATATATATATATATATATATATATAAAATATATAGTAGGGGAATATGCAAACCAGCTCATTACATTACCTTTTCAGGCGATGTTCCCTGGTATCAGCTTAGCTCCAGTTACGGAATATAAAAAGCTAATCGGGATATTAATGCCAAGCCAGAACTCTCTCTCCAGAAGGAAAGAGCATATATATATATATATATATATATATATATATATATATATAATCATACAGGACATGTGCCCAACATCAGACAGAATGCATAGGGGCTTCTTGCTTCTCACACTGTCTTTTCCAGCCAAATAATTAAGAGTACATGGTATTCTGGTTTCAGTAAGTAACTCTCCATTCACAGTACAAGTTCTGCAGTGTTTTATAATACGGTGGCTAATTTTTGTAAAGTGTAAACTTAGACTAGACATCACAATGGCTCAGGCTATGTGATAAATCGGTCACTTTCTCACACTGTCTAATTCTGTCTTTCCCAATCAGGGCAGCTCCAGCTGTTGCAAAACTACAACTCCCAGGATGCCCAGAGAGCCAAAGGTTTAAGGCACCCTGGTTGGGAAACACTGGTCTAATCCATTAGTTGGCTTAAATTGCACCAGAACCTGGGACCTGAATTCTGCTACAATCTTGACTCTTGTATAGTGTAGCATAGGCTATTATTGGAGAATAATATAGAGGTTCTTGTGTATACCTTGCGCTTAGAGAAATGGGTCTGTTATGCAACGTGTGTTTCTTATGAATCCTCTGGCTGAGGGTGGGGTGTGTGATCACTGCATCTGTTCATTTAATCTGGCCGCTAGTGCTGATGTTCAGCCAGGGAAACTCGTTCGACTCATAAATGGGTTGAGGTCAGATCATATTATCAGTGCTTTTTATGCTGTTATTTATTCAAAGTAAACTTTGTAAAGTAAAATTGCCGTGAGGTGAAATTGATTTAAGAAAAAGAGATAGAGAGAGATAGATGGAGAGAAATAGAGAGAGATAGAGAGATAGCAAGTGGAGCTGCACTCAAATACAAGAGTAAAATTGCCGTGAGGTGAAATTGATTTAAGAAAAAGAGATAGAGAGAGAGATAGATAGATAGAGAGATAGAGAGATAGAGAGATAGAGAGAGAGAGAGAGAGAGAGAGAGAGAGAGAGATAGCAAGTGGAGCTGCACTCAAATAAAAGAGTAAAATTGCTGTGAGGTGAAATTGATTTAAGAAAAAGAGATAGAGAGAGAAAGATAGATAGATAGATAGATAGATAGATAGATAGATGGAGAGAGAGAAATAGAGATAGATAGATAGAGAGAAATAGAGAGAGATAGTGAGAGAGAGAGATAGAGAGAAATAGAGATAGATAGAGAGAGAAATAGAGAGAGAGAGAGATAGATAGAGAGAAATAGAGAGAGAGAAATAGAGAAAGATAGAGAGTGAGAGAGAGATAGATAGAGAAATAGAGAAAGATAGAGAGAGAGATAGATAGAGAGAGAGAGAAATAGAGAGATAGATAGATAGATAGAGAGAGAGAGAGAGAGAGAGAGAGATAGTAAGTGGAGCTGCACTCAAATCAAGTGAGTGGGTGCAGGCTGTGGTTGGACCCTGGTCCTAGGTCCCTCTGGATGCAGCAACAACAGAAGCACGTCAGCACTCCAAAAGTATAGGTGAATGGTGGCTTTATTAGCACCAAAAAATGTACAGCGAGAGAGATGGCCCTATTACATGTTACCTATAAGTTAATTGGTCCTATTATGTGTTGCCTATAGGTTTATTGGGGGAGAGTTATTAAAACTTGCAGAAATAAGAGTGGTGCAGTTGCCCATAGCAACCTATCAGCTTGTATTTTTCATTTTTAAAGAGGCCTGTGGAAAATGAAAGAAGCTAATTAGTTGCTATGGGCAACTTGGAAATTTTATCAGGTTTTGATAACTCTCCCCCAATATGTCTATAGGAGGATATAGGCCGTACAAGTAAATAAGTCAATACAGTGACCCCCCCGACCTACGATGGCCCCGGCATACGATCATTTCAACATACGATGGCCTCTCAGAGGCCATCGCATGTTGAAGGCAGCATCAACATTCGATGCTTTTGTATGTCGGGGCCATCGCATAAATGGCTATCCGGCAGCGCAGACTGCTTCAGCTGCCACCGGATAGCCGTTTACGGTGCCCCGTAAGCTCCGGTGATGGTTACTCACCTGTCCTCGGGGCTCCGGCGCATCCTCTTCGGGATCCCCTGCATTGTCGGCGCTCTCCATCGTCGTCATCATGTCGCTGCGCACGCCTTCCCGTCATCCAATAGCAGCGGCGTGCATAGCGACGTGAATGTGGCGACGAAGAGCGAGGATGCCGGGAAGCAGAGGCCTTGCCGGAGTGTTGGGTGACACCCCAGGGACAGCGATGGAAGGCGACATCCCGGGCAGCGGTGACGAGCGGTGACGGTCCAGAGCGGCGGGGACACGTGAGTATAACCTCCAATACCAGTGGTCTTCAACCTGCGGCCCTCCAGATGTTGCAAAACTACAACTCCCAGCATGCCCGGACAGCCAACGGCTGTCCGGGCATGCTGGGAGTTGTAGTTTTGCAACATCTGGAGGTCCGCAGGTTGTATACCACTGTCCTATAATTTACATTGCACAGATCCCTCAACATGCGATGGTTTCAACAAACGATGGTCCATTTGGAACGGATTACCATCGTATGTTGAGGGACCACTGTACATAAAATGGTCAGAAATGAACATATACATGTATTGTGTCAATGCACGATTGGATTAGAGGTGGCATAGACTGTAGTTTATCTCTTCCCTCTAGAGTCGCGGACCATCAATTGTTGTAAAATGACTCGTTAGCGATTTTTAATCCCGTAGAACAATTAGTCGACATTTAAGATCCAATCTCTTCTGTCCATTCTAAAGACTGCCAGGCAGAAATCATTAAAATTCTCATACAAAGAGACTATATCCACCTCAAGTTTATTCTGATGTCAGCCGAGATTGACCTGAGTGAATGTAGAATGTGTGTCGGCTTCTTCTGACCTTAAACTGTCATCAATCCGCAGAGCCTCTCTGGTCTTACATTACCTTGTTATGGTGCCCTGCAGCTCATCGCGCCGACACTCCTCCACGTTACACTTACAATGAGCTTTGATGTTACAAGACTTGCAAAGAGCTCCTTGTGTCGAGTGATCTCCATGTACCTTCTGGTTTTACTTGGCAGGGTTTATGTGTTCTTACAGAAGTCAATCTCGCATTTTATGACTGGCTTTGTCTATTTATAACTTGTTTTTGTTTGGTAAAAAAAATAAAAATAAAAAAAAAAGATAAATCTGGAGTTTATTGGGCATGAAGTTAGAGATTGAGATTGGTAGCACATTTCTAAACCGCCTAGAAATATAAGAAAGCAATTTACTGTAAGGAGGTATACAACACCTTATCTATATATCCCACAAATGTCACCAAATATATCAGTGCTTCCCAACCAGTGTGCCTCCAGCTGTTGCAAAACTACAACTCCCAGCATGCCTGCGCATGTTGGGAGTCGTAGTTTTGCAACAGCTTAGGGCACACGGCTGGGAAACACTGATATACTGTATAGTAAAGGGGTTGTCCTGGAGTTGAAAATGGAATCAGCTGCAGTAAATGTTATAAAATAAATACTATAATAAATAAATATATATATAATCAATAATAATAATACATTTAATAATGTATTTATTTGAATGTAAGACAGGGACAGCAAAGTTAAAGGGTAGCTCCCACCATCCTATTTTTTTTTTGCTAGCCCGTTCCCCGCCCCCCCGCTACGGCACTAGCCCGTACCATCCTCCGCCGCCCCCCTCCGCCCCGCATACCCGGTTCCCTCATTACACTTGCAGTTACTGCAGAGTCCGGCAGCAGGCGTGCAGGGACACCGGCGGCAACGAGGAGGCGGCAGCGATGTGCGGGAGGAGTGGCCTCCCAGCCAGTGGCCGGGGAGCCAATGCGCTCGCTCCCTCCTGTCTGATTGACAGGCAGGGAACGAGTGCAGCCTAACTGAAAAAGGACTGATTGCCACTCCAAAATCAGTCCTTTTTCAGTAGCCGGTTTTTAAATGTAAATTCTTTTTAATGAAAAAAAAAAATTATAAAAGTATATTAGAGATATGTTGTAGTACATAAGTACTACAACATATCATAAAATAAAGTTGGTGACAGTGCCCATTTAAAGGGGTTCTCCACCATAAGGTGATTTTAGTACGTACCTGGCAGACAGTAATGGACATGCTTAGGAAGGATCTGCGCTTGTCTTGGGACTAAATGGCTATGTTGTGAGATTACCATAACACTGTGGATAGCTTTTTGTGAACTTGTATTTCCTGTTTGACTTATGTTTTTTTTTTTACTACAAATCCCACAATTCCATTTTCCTCCCTCTCACACATCAGCCACCCCACCCATTGAAACAAAAGACCTGTGGTTTTCAATCAGGGTGCCTCCAGCTGTTGCATTAGTTGCAGATTGATCTCTCTCCAACCAAGCAATCGCTCCACCCATTGAAGCAGACAGGCTCCCTGTCATCAGCTGACTAGTGAGGTCTGGTCTCGGCCGCATTGCAAGCTGGGAAAAATCTGAGACAACAGTCATTTTGTATGCTGGTAAAAATAAATATTGGGGTGAAAATCACAGAAGAATTGTGGGAAAACCGTCACACACAGGTACAGACACTATATTATGAACTACACTAACTTTACAGCCCCTGTAGCATAGTCATATAAAAAAAAAATCCTGGAATACCCCTTTAATCTAGTTACTAATATACTTCACTTATCTGTGATTGGTGGCTGGTATCTAATTTACCACCAACACAATGACAGATACTTGGTAAGCATGTCCATTAGTATATGACACTAAATGACTAAATTCTTTTTAAGTGGGATTAGCCCTTTAAGGCCTCTTTCACATGGCAGGAATTTCTGAGTGGAATCCAGCAGAAAAATTCAGTTCGGATATTCTTTTGCAGCAGAGTCCCTTTGTTTTCAATAGTATTCTTCAGTATCCTGCCTATGCAAAAAAGAAATGGACATGTCAATTCTTCCTGTGGAATCCACTCAGAAACGATTACTGTCTATGGAGACGGCACATTTTCAAGTGATCCTGGTGCTGACATATTTTGCCGGCACCCGCTGTCTGCGGAATGTCTGGCCAGAGAGCGTGTGTTGACCACGGCACGAAGCGGCGACTGACACGACCCCTAAATACAGCGCTATAGTAGAGCCGGAGATTGCCGAAGGCTTTGCTCCAACTTTGCCATAGAGTTGTACTGAGGGGGCCAGTTGACTCAGATCAGTGCATAATGTAGGGGACATCATTGTAGGACCTCTGGTGGGGGGAGGGGAAGGTAAATTATTATTATTTTTCTTTTTTCACAAAGCCCAAAAAACTCTTCATGGGACTGGATACTTTAAAACGTAGTAAGGAGAAACTCAGAGATTATATCTATCTATCTATCTGTATATATATATATATATATATATATATATATATATATATATATATATAACATTTTTATATTTTTTTGGGGAGAGAGGTTAGAATTTTTATTGTAATGCTATTTTTGTTATAGCGGAATTGCAAAAAAGGAGTAAAATATGTTTGGAGAGTATTTCGATTTTGGCTTTTTAGACATACTGTAAACAAGTACTGTGCTATCCATGGTGCTGAATGCTATTTCTCCCAAGCCTGGAAAGAAGAAAAGTCCAGCAACAAACTTTCCATTAAGACTTTAGTTTTTTTTCATTATCCAATCCAAAAACAACATAAAAGCAACATTAAAAGAAGAAATGACAAAAACCTACATAAGATACTAAAATACTAAAAAGTAAAAACAAACACAAGGATAAATCAAGATCCTTGTCTGTACTTATCAAAGAGTATTATCGCACCCATTATATAGAAATAACATTTATTTGTACCAGAATGATCCCAAAGTATCCCATTTAAAACATATGAACAAAAAAAACAAACAAAAAAAAACAGGATAGCATATAATGACAATGTATTGTATGTTATAAACAATATGATATAGGCTAGTAAGAAATTTGGAAATGTATAAGCCCTACCTGTGATGCTGTTGGTAAAACAGTTAATAAATGCAAAAAGGCTATAAAATAACCTGAATAACTCTGTAATAGATAATATAAAAAGTGTTTTGTGGGCCTGGCAGCTCTCTAGTTAATATATATATATATATATATATATATATATATATATATATATGTGTGTGTGTGTTTGCTATATGTGCATGGTAAAATATACAAGATGGCAAGACAAACATATAATATAAATCTAGAAATCTGCTAGCACAACTCAATAAGAAATGATGAAAGCATTAGTCCCTGCGCCCTTAGAGTCTATTCTCACGGCAGAATTTCCACTTGCGGAATTCCGCCTCAAAATTAAAGCCCATAGATTTCTATGGGATTCCACACTCCCATTCACACTTCTGAATTTCCGCTTGCGGAAATCCAGAATGGGTTTTAATTTGAGGCAGAATTCCGCAAGCGGAAATTCTGCCGTGTGAAGAGACCCTGACACCTCCAATGTTTCGTCCACCTTTCCCTAGGAAGAAAAGATGTCTGAAGTTTTTCACAGCTATTCTATAACTATGGCGTAATTGTTAAACCGTTCCAGCATCTTTTCTTCTGTCCATGTTGCTTTTAAAGGAAAAGGTTGCCCGTTCACCCGCACTGTAACCCGATACATGGGGTTATAGTGCGGGTGAACAGGAGACCAATGTGAGGTCTCGGACTGCTATACCTTCCTGCAGTCCGATCCCCCGAAGATCCCCCTCTTTCAGCGCTGACTTGCGCTTTGAGGCAGGCCCGCCGGCTGGATTTATATATGTGACCGGCGCTTTTGAATATTTAAATTTAGCTGTTGAGCCCGCCTCAAAGCGCAAGTCAGCGCTGGAAGAGGGGGACATTCGGAGGATCGGGGCTCCAGACTGCAGGAAGGTGTAGCAGTCCGAGACCCCGCATCGGTCTCCTGTTCACCCGCACTGTAACCCGGTGCGGGTGAACGGGTGACCGTTTTCCTTTAAAGAGTACCTGTCACCAAATAAAAAAGTTTTAACATAGTGTTCCTAGTTTAATTAGCAGACACTTTCCCATTCACTTGCTTTTAAAATTATCAACATAAATGTTTAAAATGTAACAGAAAAAACTGCCACTAGGTGACCTGGCAGGAGACCAAACCCAGAAAGTGCTTCTCTGCTCGGAGCTTGACTGACAGCTGCATAGAGCCTCACTGAAACATGCATAGAGCCTTACTGAAACATGCACAGAGTCTGAGGTCTTCTATTCATCATAGCACTGCAGTGATGTGAGGGCGGAAGTGGTCCTCCAGCAGGCTTCTGTGATGTCATGCCTGCTGGGAAACGCCCACTTTCTCCTGCTGGGAGATTGCACTATATGAGCAAAAATAAAGGTAAGATACACAGCTTTTTAAAGCTATGACTTTTTTTAAGGTTGGGAGGAGTGTTAGGAGTAGTTAGGGAACATAGCCTGAGTTGGTTTAGAAAAGTTTATTTAATGACAGGTTCCTTTTCAGTTGTTTTTGGATTGGACAATAAAAAACTAAAAGGTCTGAAAGGATACTGTGGTGGTGGTGGACTTTTGTTCTTACAAGACTTTGGTGCTGACACTCCCAGCGTATCCGTGTACCTGGTTTCCTCCACCTGGGTTGTGGTTAGCTGTCTGACTTTATGCTTTTATATTCTTTACTATTGGAAAACCTTTGACATAATCTTTAATATTAGAATCTTTTTTAATTATTATATCCCTACTTCTGGCTTTTTTAGATATTGTGTGTTATAACCCCGATATGTTAACCTGTTATTCATGATGACATCATCTTGGAAGTCAAATCATTGCCAAATGAGATTCTGTTATTACCGTATATACTCGTATATAAGCCGAGTTTTTAAGCATGATTTTTCGAGCTGAAAACGCCCCCCCCCCCCCCCCCCCTCGTCTTATACTCGAGTGAACTCTCCGCCTGTCAATCCCTTCTCAGTGGTCTTCAACCTGCGGACCTCCAGATGTTGCAAAACTACAACTCCCAGCATGCCCGGACAGCAGATGACCACTGATGAAGGGATTGACAGGCGGTGATGATGAAGGGGGGGATGATGACAGGCGGTGATGATGAAGGAGGGATGATGACAGGTGATGATGATGATGGGGGTGTTAATGACAGGGGTCTGGATGATTACATGGGGGGATGACATATTTCCCACCCTAGGCTTATAGTCGAGTCAATAACTTTTCCTGGGTTTTTGGGGTGAAATTAGGGGCCTCGGCTTATATTCGGGTCGGCTTATACTCGAGTATATACGATATACAATATATGTCACTTTTTATTATGTTTGCTATTTGGTCACCAGTTCCCTGTTTAACATGCACCACTGATCATCTGTTGTAATACCTTTACTAATCTTGTAGCTTAGCCATATTGTGTGTGTTCCATGGACTGTGGTATTGACTTTGCACAATTTATTGCTTCCCATGTGGGGGAGCATTACAAGACATTACAGAATAGCTCATATGTGATCTGACACCTGGTTGGGATCTGATTTGCCGCTTTTCCATGTTGAATGCTTGTGTGTTTAATGTATTTTTTATCCTCTTTATTCATTATTAATCATTACATACATTGTGCATGTTGGAGGGATGTATGTTACTGAACATCTGTCCTCTTTGATCCTATGAGTTTATACATACACCATTAACAAGTAATAGAGACATGTTTCTAGACCAGGGCATAAACTGGGGATTTTGGAAATCAGTGCTATTTGGGTTGGGAAAATATTAAACATAAAAAGTCAACCTTGTAGCCACTTTCATAGACCTAACATGAAATTTCAAGTTGCGAAATCTGTAACAGATGCCCCAATCTTACATGTGGCAAAGGAACCAGCAGGTCAGCTTAGGCATCAGGTAAACATATGTTTGCAGTGTCCCACTACGGGTAAATGGTTTGACAATTACACTAGGTCTATTACAATATATTGGCAGATGTCTTTATTACATGTCAGAGATTGTCTGAAACTTTAGATAAACTTTATCTTTTCAAAATATCATAGAATTTTCTGGTATAAAGGTGGGGCTAGTGTAATTAACTCCCTACATAGCGTATATACTCGCCATCGGCTGTCCGGGCATGCTGGGAGTTGTAGTTTTGAAACATCTAGAGGTCCGCAGGTTGAAGACCACTGCGGCCTTCGTCAACATCCAGACCCCCCCCCCCCTTTAGTTTTCTACTCGCCTCCCCTTGGTGGGAAGGAAGGGTGAGCTGTTCCGGGCCATCTATGCTGCAGGGACCATCCGGTGGGGAGGGTTAGTCATTCCGGGCTGTCCATCTTCACCGGGGGGGCCCTCTACTCCGCTCCGGGCCCGGCCCGGACTAGTGATGTTGCTTTGACCACGACGCACAGGGACATCCCTGCTCATGAACGTCCCTGTGTATCGTCGTCAAGCCAACGTCACTAGTACGGGGCCGGCCCGGAGCGCGGAGAAGAGGGCCCCCCGGTGAAGATGGACAGCCCGGAATGACTAACCCTCCCCACCGGACGGTCCCTGCAGCATAGATGGCCCGGACCAGCTCACCCTTCCTTCCCACCGAGGGGAGGTGAGTAGAAAACTAAAGGGGGGGGGGGGGGATCTTCAACCTGCGGACCTCCAGATGTTTCACAACTGTCCGGGTCTTGGAGTTGTAGTTTTAGAAACATATGGAGATCCGCAGGTTGATGATCACTGGATTGACAGGCAGTGATGATGAAGGGGGGGGGGGGGGTGTGGGATGATGACAGGCGGTGATGATGAAGGGGGGGTTGACAGGCGGTGATGATGAAGGGGGGAGGATGAAGGGGGCGGGGATGATGACAGGGTGATGATGACGGGAGTGTTAATGACGGGGGTCATGATGATTAAAGGGGGGGGTTGATGACATGGGGGGATGACGTATTTCCCACTCTAGGCTTATAGTCGAGTCAATAACTTTTCCAGGGTTTCTGGGGTGAAATTAGGGGCCTCGGCTTATATTCGGGTCGGCTTATACTCGAGTATATACGGTAATCCCAACATTTACTGACCACATGGTCCCAGGTCTCAAGTTTCAAGGTAAAGTATCTGTATCAAGTACAGTGGTCCCTCAACATACAATATTAATTGATTTGGGACGAACATTGTAGGTTGAGCCCACAACTCTGTAAAAAGAATGGTAATTGGTTCCTGAGCCCCTAATAAAGGCAACCCAAAGTAAAAAAACATAAACAATAGAGGAAAATAAGCACATAATAATATAGATGAGCCAAGTCCTTGTATTAGTCAGAATAAGCAACTGGGAACAGGTTAATCTTTTTTTTAGATGGTCCTTAGGGTTTGTTCTTGGTCTTTCCACAGGGATATCAATAGGAGATAAGAGTCTGATCTGGGGAGGGGAGTTCTGACCAACGAGAAGTGCCGCTAGATAGCCACCTATGTGATGACATCTGACATGCAGAAGCATTGATGCTGTATTCAACTTACAATGGAGAGATTACTATATAGAGTTGGAGTTAGAGCTCGTTCGCACGGCCGTATGCCCCCGTCAAAGTCCCCGTTCTACAATCCGTTTGCTACTTTTGCAAACAAGTTGCAAATGGTTGTAAAAGGATTTTTTTACAGTCCTTCATCACCCGTTTTTGTCCATTTTGTTTGTAATCCATTATTTTTGATGGCCAAAAGACGTTGAATGCAGAATTTTTTTGGCCATCAAAAAATTAAACATTGAAGTCTATGGCAAACGGATGAACCTTTAATGTCATCCGTTTGCCCCCCGATTTATACTAACCGTTATTTCTTCTGAGCATGCTCAGAAGAGGTGAAATCAGCAGACTCCTGCAGTGCTAAGGGACTACTACTACTCCCATCATGATACAGACTTGTTTCCATGATGGGAGTAGTAGTTCCCTGCCTGTGGGAGTTTGCTGGTGGCTAGGGAGACTACATTTGTGCTTGTACTACTACACCCATCATGCAACAGAGTATGTTCCATGATGAGGGTTGTAGTACAGGGGCTGAGGGATTGATCGCACCGGGTTTCACTTCTGAGACCTAATGCGATCAGAATTTATTAAGCAGGAGAGCGGGCGGCATGCTCCGCAACCCTGCGATGTATGGTGTGTTTTTACTTTCATTTTTAAATCCCCCGCAGGGAGCCCTGAATGGCCGGTACTGAGGAGCCAATCAGGGCTCTCAGCTGGGTTTTTAAAATGAACATTGTGAGTGGCAGCGGGGGCCATATGTATATTAAAAGCACTCTGGGGGGCAAGATATATAGCCTATATATCTAGCCCCCAGCGCATTTATAATATGCCCCCCCACAGCGCATTAATAAAGATATGATGACCGCCGGTGCATTTATAAATATATAACCTCTGCAGCGCATATATAATGTGCCCCCCGCAGCGCATGTATAATATACCCCCCCCCCCCCGCAGCGCATTTATAATATACCCCACACAGCACATGTATAATGTCCCTCTCTGCAGCGCATGTATAATGTGCCCCTCACAGCACAGTGCATGTATAATATGCCACCGCAGCACTTTATGTGAAAAGCATTCTAGCAGCAGCATCGGCCAGCAGCCAGTCGCCCCAATGCTGCTGACACAATACTTTTCATAGACAGCGCTGCAGGGGCATATGTATATAAATGCGCTTGGGGGCAGACATATAGCGTTATTTGCCCCCCCCCCCCAGCGCATCTTTATACATATGCCACCGCAGCGCTATGTATGAAAAGTATTGTATCAGCAGCATCGGGCTGGCCGGCTGCTGATAGATATACTTTTCACATATAGCACTGCGGTGGCATATTATACATGCGCTGCGGGGGGGGGGGGGCACATAATACATGTGCTGTGGGGGGTATATTATACATGCGCTGCGGGGGGGTATATAATACATGCGCTGCGGGGTGTATATATTTATAAATGCGCTGGCGGGGGTCATATCTTTATAAATGCGCTGTGGGGGACACATATTATAAATGCGCTGGGCGGCTAGATATATAGGCTATATGTCTGCCCCCCCCCCCCCCAAGCGCTATATATCTTGTCCCCCACAGTGCTTTTAATATACATATTTGCCCCCGCTACCACTCACAATGTTCATTTTAAAAACCCCACCGGGAGCCCTGAATGGCTCCTCAGTACTGGCCATCCAGGGCTCCCCGTGGGGGATTTAAAAATGAAAGTAAAAACACAAAATACATCGCAGGGTTGTGGAGCATGCAGCCCGCTCCCCTGCTTAATAACTTCTGATTGTATCGGGTCTCAGAAGTGAGACCCGGTGCGATCAATCCCTCAGCCCCTGTACTACAACCCCCATCATGGAACATACTCTGTTCCATGATGGGGGCAGTAGTACAAGCACTAATGTAGTCTCCCCAGCCACCCACAGACTCCCACAGCCAGGGAACTACTACTCCCATCATGGAAACAAGTCTGTTCCATGATGGGAGTAGTAGTAGTCCTGGTTGCGGGAGTTTATAGGTGGCTGACTTTTCATACTAACGGATGAAAAACTGATGCAAAAGGATGCCACAGAATGTAATCTGTTTGTATCAGTTTGCATCCATTAGTAGTATGGTCAGTTTAGGCAGTGAGGGAAGAAAAATGGGACGGAAGTAAACGGCTGTGTGAACCTAGCCTTAGTTGAAAAGGACTACCAGGATTGTGTGTAACCAGGATTAGCTTAACATGACTTTTCTTAGACATCCTGCATATGGACTTTGCCCTGATTTGGGAGACATTCTTCTTTTCTACTAAATTTTAAGAGGGAGGGGATAGGCGGCATTCACATCTCGTTTTTGCAATACGGTTCCCTTATCAGTTTTTTTTGTAAAAAAACATATGTCTCAAAACCGGACTGAACCATATACAACCGTATATACCTCTGTACGGTTTTAAACCATATATGGTTTGAAAGCGGATGTCCGGTTGCATACGGGTTAATACGTTTTTTGAAAAAAATAAAAAATAAACGGATATGGTTTTATGCATATCCTTAATTAAATAAAGTTCTTCTTGTTCTATTTGTGATACGGTTCAGTACGGTGCCCATAGACCACCATTTTTGAAAAAAACGTATATTGGTTGTATCCGATTTTTCACCCGGTCATAAAACCGTAGTAGACTACGGTTTTGTGTACAGGAAAAAAACGGATAAAACCATAAATGATGCAAAACATACACAACTGGATGCTATGTTTGGCATACGGTTTTCAATGACATGTCTATACATGGTTAGCAATACGGTTCCAACGGTTTTTACACTGAAACCGGATATGGGAACCGTATTGCAAAAACCAGATGTGAATGCAGCCATAGCCGGTTTAAGGGCCTCTTAGCTGTTTGTGCCTTTGTGGACCCCTAGGCCAGACTACCTATTTTACTGCTGGCAGCCAACCTGCAATATTTCTCAGGGAAATCCACAATCTCAGGAACTAACCCATCTGACCGCATTGACACCACACAGGTTAACTCCTTCACCACCATCTTTCCACTACCATCTTTCATTACAGGTAATGTTGTTGGAACTGTTGAAGCAATTTGCCTTCACTCTGTGGATGAAGTTTCATAAAATTTAGGGGGTACTCCAGTGAAAAACAATTTTATTTATGTTTTTCAAATAACTTGGTGCCAGAAAGTTAAACAAATTTGTAAATTACTTCTATAAAAAAAAAAAAATCTTAATCCTTCCAGTACTTATCAGCTGCTGAAGTTGAGTTGTTTGTTATCTGTTTGACCACAGTGCTCTCTGCTGACACCTTTGTCTGTCTCAGGAACTGTCCAGAGTAGGAGCAAATTCCCATAGCGAACATCTCCGGCTGTGGACAGTTCCTGAGACCGACAGAGGTGTCAGCAGAGAGCACTGTGGTCAGGCAAAAAAGAACAAATCAACTTCAGCAGCTGATAAGTACTGGGAGGATTACGTTTTTTTTTTTTTTATAGAAGTAATTTACAAATCTGTTTAACTTTCTGGAGCCAGTTGATATGAAAACAATTGTTTTTCACCAGAATACCCCTTTAAAGTTATACTACAATGAAGACACCATCTAATATTGTTAATATTGTTAATGTTAAATTCAGTAGACTTGTGCACAACAACGAAAATTTGTTTTGTTTCGTTTTGTTTTTTTTCGTCTGAAATTTTTTTCGGTTCTGTTACACATTCATTATCGAGTAATGGTTTCGGACACATTCGTTATATTGGACGCATTCGTTATTTCGGCTGCCCTGTAGAAGAAGGGTACATCGATAAGGCCATGCCCTGTAGAAGAAGGGTACATCGATAAGGCCATGCCCTGTAGAAGAAGGGTACATCGATGAGGCCATGCCCTGTAGAAGAAGGGTACATCGATAAGGCCATGCCCTGTAGAAGAAGGGTACATCGATAAGGCCATGCCCTGTAGAGGAAGGGTACATCGATAAGGCCATGCCCTGTAGAGGAAGGGTACATCGATAAGGCCATGCCCTGTAGAAGAAGGGTACATCGATAAGGCCATGCCCTGTAGAAGAAGGGTACATCGATAAGGCCATGCCCTGTAGAAGAAGGGTACATCGATAAGGCCATGCCCTGTAGAAGAAGGGTACATCGATAAGGCCATGCCCTGTAGAAGAAGGGTACATCGATAAGGCCATGCCCTGTAGAGGAACGGTACATCGATAAGGCCATGCCCTGTAGAGGAAGGGTACATCGATAAGGCCATGCCCTGTAGAGAAAGGGTACATCGATAAGGCCATGCCCTGTAGAAGAAGGGTACATCGATAAGGTCATGCCCTGTAGAAGAAGGGTACATCGATAAGGCCATGCCCTGTAGAAGAAGGGTACATCGATAAGGCCATGCCCTGTAGAGGAAGGGTACATCTATAAGGCCATGCCCTGTAGAAGAAGGGTACATCGATAAGGCCATGCCCTGTAGAAGAAGGGTACATCGATAAGGCCATGCCCTGTAGAAGAAGGGTACATCGATAAGGCCATGCCCTGTAGAAGAAGGGTACATCGATAAGGTGTGATGTTGCTTAGGGTCCACATTGTATCCTAGCCATCAGGTAAACCGTCCATTTATCATCAGGTAAACCGTCCATTTTTGCAAATCCAGTGACTCAGTCCACACACTGCAACAGTAACACCACCAGCCAAACTCTCACAGGACTACCTCACAACTGATTAAACAGCCTCACTGTCTGCAATACAGAATAAGCTAATTGGCTAAAAGGCACCATGTGGTACCATGGGGTACCATGTGACAATGAACTCCGATCATGTGACCTCCCAATGACCACTTAAAAAAATCTGAATTAATTCTTTACTTTCGTTCACGGATAACGAACGCATTCGTTATTTTCCGAACGCATTCGTTATTGTACAAATGCATTCGTTAGTTTGCTATTCGTATAACATTGGCCATTCGGAAATGTTCAAAATATGTTTTCGTGCATTTGGATCGGTCCGAATGTCCGAAAAAGGTAATATTCATTAAATTTAACATTCGTGCCAGACGAATTGCACAAGTCTCAAATTCAGTGCCTAGCTGTGTTGTGAAAGCAGACTAAAGAGCAACTGTATTTGTTACTCCTGCTCTAGAGCACTTTCTACGGCTATAAATAAGGTTTTATTCTTTTGAGTGTAGATCCGGCTATATGAATGTGAGTATTGGGGGCAATTTCCTCTTTACTTCTACGTTAGATCAATGCATACAATGTAACCTTGTTAATGTAGAATCTTTTTCTTAATTTATATCCATCTTTTGACGTATCAAATTAACATATTTTCTTCATTTTTCATCTGAAATGAATATTTTACATTTAGTCATTACACAGCTTGCTTCTGTGCCTGTAAGACGTTGTTATTTCATATCCTACAGCTATGCAGCTTCTATAAAGGCACACACATATATATCTTGTTTACTAGTAGTATCTCTTAATGCTACTGACTTCACAGTGTATAATTAATGATTCCTGAATATTATTTTTTCAATTCCAATTTATTTATTTGTTCAATTTACATAATTTTGCTACTAGAAAAAAAAGTCCTGATAGATACCGTATATACTCGAGTATAAGCCGACCCGAATATAAGCCGAGGCCCCTAAGTTTACCCCAAAAACCCAGGAAAAGTTATTAACTCGACTATAAGCCTAGGGTGGGAAATACATCATCACCCCATGTAATCATCCAGACCCCCGTCATCATCACCCCCCCTTTCATCATCACCGCCTGTCAATCCCTTCATCAGTAGTCTTCAACCTGCGGACCTCCAGATGTTGCAAAACTACAACTCCCAGCATGCCCAGACAGCCATCAGTTGAAGACCACTGAGAAGGGATTGACAGGCGGAGAGTTCACTTGAGTATAAGCCGAGGGGGGTGTTTTCAGCTCGAAAAATCGTGCTGAAAAATTCGGCTTATACTCGAGTATATACAGAAAAATAAATAAGGGTGTAGGGAAGTCCTTTGGTTGTTTTTCACTAACCTATTGACAATATAACTTCACCTGCTACTCATATAATGCCCTCTAGTTATATTCCTGTTTCCTCGTGTAGCCATTTTGAATATTTATATCCAACACTCATGAAATACACTTAAAGGGGTACTCCGGTGGAAAACTTTATTTTTTTTTTTAATCAACTGGTGCCAGAAAATTAAACAGGTTTGTAAATTACTTCTATTAAAAAATCTTAATCCTTCCAGTACATATTAGGTGCTGAATACTGCAGAGGAAATTATTTTCATTTTGGAATACAAAGCTCTCTGCTGACATCACGAGCACAGTGCTCTCTGCTGACATCTCTGTCCATTTTAAGAACTGCCCAGAGTAGGAGAAAATCCCCATAGCAAACATATGCTGCTCTAGACAGTTCCTAAAATGGACAAAGATGTCAGCAGAGAGCACTGTGGTCATGATGTCAGCAGAGAGCTCTGTGTTCCAAAAAGAAAATAATTTCCTCTGTAGTATTCAGCAGCTAATAAGTACTGGAAGGATTACAAATTTTTAATAGAAGTCATTTACAAATCTGTTTAACTTTCTGGCACCAATTGATTTAAAAAAAAAAAAAAAGCTTTTCACCGAAGTACCCCTTAAATATTGAAAAGGTAGGAAAGATTGTCACAGCCACCTTCACAATAGTAGCCATAAGTAATGGCTGAATCAATTCAGAAAGAATCTGAATAATTCTATATTTTACAGAAATATTGGATTTGTTTATATCCAATTTTTTTGTGATTCGCCGATAGTAGTAGTGCAGGCAGAAAACTTAGCTGCACAATTCCATATTATTTGCCATATATTTGGTGACATTCAATTGCAGTTTCTTATTTGCCCATGTATTTATGATGGATAGCCTCCTCTTTGGTAGAGGGGCCTAGTCGGCACTATTTTATAAATATGGCTGTGGAAGAAACTTTTGGGGAGCCAAAGGCTGAAGTAGCAGAGTGATATAGTTGGTAGCTGAGGAGTCTCTCAGTCTAAGGCTATGTTCACATGGTGGAATTTCCGCAATTCCCATTTTCTCCAATGGGATTCTGCAACAGAATTCCGCAAAATTAAAGAAAGGTCTTTAAATTTTGCGGAATGTGGAATTTCCATTGAAGAATTGCCGCTTCAGAAATTCGGCTGTGTGAATGGGCCAGCGGAATTCTATTAAAAGGGGTACTCCGCTGTTCAGCGTTTGGAACAAACTGTTCTGAACACTGGAGCCGGCGCTGGGAGCTTGTGATGTTCTAGCCCCGCCCCCTGATAACATCACGTCCCACCCCCTAAATGCAAGTCTATGGGAGGGGGCGTGACATCCGTCACGCCCCCTCCCATTGACTTGCATTGAGGGGGTGGGGCGTGACATCATGAGGGGGTAGGGCTATGACATCACGAGCTCCCGGCGCCGGCTCCAGTGTTCACGGTTTGTTCCAAACGCTGAGCAGCGGAGTACCCATTTAACCCCTTAAGGACAATGGACGTACTCCTACGCCCCCGTTTCCGAGTCTTTAAGGACCGAGGACGTAGGAGTACGTCCTGTCCATTCCTGGCCCCCCGTCGCTAGCCGGAGGGGAGCCGGTGCCCGATGCCTGCTGAAATCGTTCAGCAGGCATCGCGGCATATCGCCCAGGGGGGTCATTATGCCCCCCCATGTCGGCGATGGCCGCAGATCGCTGGACAATTCAGTCCAGCGATCTGCGGCGATTCCGGGTCAATCGGGTCTCCAGTGACCCGGTGACCCGGAATTACTGGCTGATCGGGGCCGTCAGAGACGGCCCCGAACAGCCATAGCCAGCAGGGGTGAGGTGGCACTGGTGCCACCTCACGATCGCCCTGATTCGTCGGCCGATCAGGGCACCTGCTGCGGGTGTCACTCCCGCAACCCGCTCCGCCCCTCTTCCGGAGGATGTGAGCGGGTGCGGGACGTGCACCCCGGGTGCTGGGGACCCCGATCCCCGGCGTTAATGTTGGGACCGGGGCCCCAGGAGCGACGGCGGCGGCGGGACTGACCTGCGCGGCGTGGATCAGCAGCAGTAGGAGGTGAGTGACAGCCTACTGCTGTTGCTTAGCAACAGCTCCCAGCATGCAAAAAGGGCATGCTGGGAGCTGTAGTTATGCAACAGCAGGAGGCAGACCACCACAACTCCCAGCATTCCCTTATGGGCATGCTAGGACTTATAGTTTTGCAACAGCTGGAGGCACATTTTTTCTATGGAAAAGTGTACCTTCAGCTGTTGTATAACTACAACTCCCAGCTTGCACAATCAGCTAAAGTGCATGCTGGGAGTTGTAGTGGTGCATCTGGTGGTTGCATAACTACAACTCCCAGCATGCCCGTTGGCTGTCGGTGACTGCTGAAGGCACACTGAGTTAAGTAGCAAACCAGTGTGTCTCCAGCTGTTGCATAACTACAATCCCCAGCATCCCCAGGCAAAGTAGTATGCCTCCAGCTGTTGCATAACTACAAGACCCAGCATGCCCTTCCGCTGTCCTTACATGCTGGGGGTTGTAGCTTTTGCAACAGCTGAAGGCGCACTGGTTGCAAAACACTGAGTTTGTTATCAAACTCGGTGTTTCACAACCAGCGTGCCTCCAGCTGTTGCAAAACTACAACTCCCAGCATGCACTGATAGACCGTACATGCTGAGAGTTGTAGTTTTGCAACAGCTGGATGTTTCTCCCCCCCAATGTGAACGTACAGGGTACACTCA
Source organism: Hyla sarda (assembly GCF_029499605.1). Lineage (NCBI taxonomy): Eukaryota > Metazoa > Chordata > Amphibia > Anura > Hylidae > Hyla > Hyla sarda. The sequence goes on from NC_079190.1 coordinate 55,327,290, forward strand.
CATGGGCGGAGGTTTACAGTAAGTATCCGGCTGCAAGTTTGAGCTGCGGCAAATTTTCTGCCGCAGCTCAAACTGCCAGCGAGAAACTACTGTGAACCCCCGCCCGTGTGACTGTACCCTAAAAACACTACACTACACTACCAAAAAAAAAATAAATAAAAAGTAAAAAACACTACATATACACATACCCCTACACAGCCCCCCTCCCCAATAAAAATGAAAAACGTCTGGTACGCTACTGTCTCCAAAACGGAGCCTCCAGCTGTTGCAAAACTACAACTCCCAGCATGCACTTATAGACCCTACATGCTGGGAGTTGTAGTTTTGCAACAGCTGGATGTTCCCCCCTCCCCAATGTGAATGTACAGGGTACACTCACATGGGCGGAGGTTTACAGTAAGTATCCGGCTGCAAGTTTGAGCTGCGGCAAATTTTCTGCCGCAGCTCAAACTGCCAGCGAGAAACTACTGTGAACCCCCGCCCGTGCGACTGTACCCTAAAAACACTACACTACCAAAAAATAAAATAAAAAGTAAAAAACACTACATATACACATACCCCTACACAGCTCCCCTCCCCAATAAAAATGAAAAACGTCTGGTACGCCACTGTTTCCAAAACGGAGCCTCCAGCTGTTGCAAAACAACTACTCCCAGTATTGCCAGATAGCCGTTGACTGTCCAGGCATGCTGGGAGTTTTGCAACAGCTGGAGGCACCCTGTTTGGGAATCACTGGCGTAGAATACCCCTATGTCTACCCCTATGCAAGTCCCTAATTTAGGCCTCAAATGTGCATGGCGCTCTCACTTTGGAGCCCTGTCGTCTTTCAAGGCAACAGTTTAGGGTCACATATGGGGTATCGCCGTACACAGGAGAAATTGTGTTACAAATTTTGGGGGGAATTTTCTGCTATTACCCTTTTTAAAAATATAAAAATTTTTGCATTTTAGGTAAAATTTTTTTTTTTTTTTTTTACATATGCAAAAGTCGTGAATCACCTGTGCGCCAGCAGAGCACTTTTCACCCCCATATGGGGTGTTTTCTGAATCAGGAGAAATTGGGCTTCAAATTTTGGGGGGTATTTTCTGCTATTACCCTTTTAAAAAATGTAAAAATTTTGGGAAACCAAGCATTTTAGGAAAAAAAAAAAAATGTATTTTTTTACATATGCAAAAGTTGTGAAACACCTGTAGGGTATTAAGGTTCACATTACCCCTTGTTACATTCCCCAAGGGGTCTAGTTTCCAAAATGGTATGCCATGTGGTTTTTTTTTTTTGCTGTTCTGGCACCATAGGGGCTTCCTAAATGCGGCATGCCCCCAGAGCAAAATTTGCTTTCAAAAAGCCAAATGTTACTCCTCTTCTGAGACCTGTAGTGCGCCAGCAGAGCACTTTTCATCCCCATATGGGGTGTTTTCTGAATCAGGAGAAATTGGGCTTCAAATTTTGGGGGGTGTTTTCTGCTATTACCCTTTTTAAAAATGTAAAAATTTTGGGAAACCAAGCATTTTAGGTAAAAAAAATGTTTTTTTTTACATATGGAAAAGTCGTGAAACACCTGTAGGGTATTAAGGTTCACTTTACCCCTTGTTACGTTCCCCGAGGGGTATAGTTTCCAAAATGGTATGCCATGTGTTTTTTTTTTTTTTGCTGTTCTGGCACCATAGGGGCTTCCTAAATGCGGCATGCCCCCAGAGCAAAATTTGCTTTCAAAAAGCCAAATGTGACTCCTTCTCTTCTGAGACCTGTAATGCACCAGCAGAGCAATTTTCACCCCCATATGGGGTGTTTTATGAATCAGGAGAAATTGGGCTTCAAATTTTGGGGGGTATTTTCTGCTATTATCCTTGGGAAACCAAGCATGTTAGGTAAAATTTTTTTTTTTTTTTTTACATATGCAAAAGTCGTGAATCACCTGTGAGGTATTAAGGTTCACTTTACCCCTTGTTACATTCCCCGAGGGGTCTAGTTTCCAAAATGGTATGCCATGTGTTTTTTTTTTTGCTGTCCTGGCACCATAGGGGCTTCCTAAAGGTGACATGCCCCCCAAAAACCATTTGTCGCTCCTTCCCTTCTGAGCCCTCTACTGCGCCCGCCGAACAATTAACATAGACATATGAGGTATGTGCTTACTCGAGAGAAATTGGGTTTCAAATACAAGTAAAAATTTTCTTCTTTTTACCCCTTGCAAAAATTCAAAAATTGGGTCTACAAGAACATGCGAGTGTAAAAAATGAAGATTGTGAATTTTCTCCTTCACTTTGCTGCTATTCCTGTGAAACACCTAAAGGGTTAAAACACTTATTGAATGTCATTTTGAATACTTTGGGGGGTGCAGTTTTTATAATGGGGTCTTTTATGGGGTATTTCTAATATGAAGACCCTTCAAATCCACTTCAAACCTGAATTGCTCCATGAAAAATAGCGAGTTTGAAAATTTTGTGAAAAATTACAAAATTGCTGCTGAACTTTGAAGCCCTCTGGTGTCTTCCAAAAGTAAAAACTCAAAAATTTTATGATGCAAACATAAAGTAGACATATTGTATATGTGAACCAAAAAAAAAATTATTTTGAATATCCATTTTCCTTACAAGCAGAAAGCTTCAAAGTTAGAAAAATGCCAAATTTTCTTTTTTTTCATCAAATTTCGGGATTTTTCACCAAGAAAGGATGCAAGTTACCATAAAATTTTGCCACTAAGTTAAAATAGAATATGTCACAAAAAAACAATCTCGAAATCAGAATGATAACTGAAAGCATTCCAGAGTTATTAATGTTTAAAGTGACAGTGGTCAGAATTGCAAAAAACGCTCTGGTCCTTAAGGTGTAAAATGGCCTGGTCCTTAAGGGGTTAAAGGAGATGTCTGGTACGGACTGTTCCTATTCCATCCTGCCCAGGCTGCAAAAAAAGAGAAAACAAGCTTTCGCTCACCTTCCTTCATTCCTCTGGAGCTCTGCAACAGCTGATTGGTCGGCCGGGCTGTCTTCTTCCTACTTCCCTTAGCCCGGGACGTCACACGGCACTTCAGCCTATCACCGGCCGCAGCGATGTCCCGCCTCAGCTGGTGATAGGCTGAAGCGCGTGTGACGTCCCGGGCTAAGGGACGTAGGAAGAAGACAGCCCGGCCGACCGATCAGCTGTTGGGGAGCTCCGGGGGAACGTAGAAAGGTGAGCGAAAGCTTGTTTTTTGTTTTTTGCAACCCGTGCAGGATGGAATAGGAATAGTCCGTACCAGACATCTCCTTTAAAGTCAATGGACAGAAAATTTTGGCAGAGTTTCCGGCAGAATTATTCCATGGAATTCTACACAGAAATTCTGCTGTGTTAACATAGTCTTAGAAAGATGGACAGAGATAATAAAATGGTCAAAGGAATGTAATTCCAGTGTGTTAGGGTCGACTGTGCGAGCCAGGCACAAAATTCCTGCTGTAGACCAGATATATACCATAGTAGGGGTTAGGCTATCTGGTATTAGGGGGCTCTTGTGTAGGGAAAAGCCTTGTTCAAACGGGAATAAAACACTCAGTTGAAAATTAATTGATACATTCCCAGGAGGAATAACAGAGGGACAACATAACACTGTTATAGGAAATTATGTTTCAGAACTGTTATTTCATGGGGAATACAAGTATTTTAAGGAACATATATGTTAGGAGAGATGAAGGACCCTTCTTTAACCCCTTAAGGACCAGGCCATTTTACACCTTAGGACCAGAGCGTTTTTTGAACATCTGACCACTGTCACTTTAAGCATAAATAACTCTAAGACGCTTTTACCTATCATTCTGATTCCAAGATTGTTTTTTCGTGACATATTCTACTTTATGTTATTGGTAAAATTTTGTCGATACTTGCATCGTTTCTTAGTGAAAAATTCCAAAATTTGATGAAAAAATTGAAAATTTAGCATTTTTCTAACTTTGAAGCTCTCTGCTTGTAAGGAAAATGGATATTCCAAATAATTTTTTTTTTTATTCACATATACAATATGTCCACTTTATGTTTGCATCATAAAATTTACGATTTTTTACTTTTGGAAGACACCAGAGGGCTTCAAAGTTCAGCAGCAATTTTCCAATTTTTCACAAAATTTCCAAAATCACAATTTTTCAGGGACCAGTTCAGGTTTGAAATGGATTTGAAGGGTCTTCATATTAGAAATACCCCATAAATGACCCCATTATAAAAACTGCACCCCCCAAAGTATTCAAAATGACATTCAGTCAGCGTTTTAACCCTTTAGGTGTTTCACAGGAATAGCAGCAAAGTGAAGGAGAAAATTCACAATCTTCATTTTTTACACTTGCATGTTCTTGTAGACCCAATTTTTGAATTTTTACAAGGGGTAAAAGGAGAAAATGTATACTTATATTTGTAGCCCAATTTCTCTTGAGTAAGCACATACCTCATATGTCTATGTAAAGTGTTCGGCGGGCGCAGTAGAGGGCTCAGAAGCGAAGGAGCGACAAGGGGATTTTGGAGAGTACGTTTTTCTAAAATGGTTTTTGGGGGGCATGTTGCATTTAGGAAGCCCCTATGGTGCCAGAACAGGAAAAAATACCCACATGGCATACCATTTTGGAAACAAGACCCCTTGAGGAACGTAACAAGGAATAAAGTGAGCCTTAATACCCCACAGGTGTTTCACGACTTTTGCATATGTAAAAAAAATGTTTTAAAAATGTCACTAAAATGTGTGTTTCCACCCAAATTTCACATGTATGCAAGGGTTAATAGCAGAAAATACCCCCCAAAATTTGTAACCCCATCTCTTCTGAGTATGGAGGTACCCCATAAGTTGACCTGAAGTGTACTACGGGCGAACTACAATGCTCAGAAGAGAAGGAGTCATATTTGGCTTTTTGAGAGCAAATTTTGCTCGGGGGCATGTCGCATTTAGGAAGCCCCTATGGTGCCAGGACAGCAAAAAATACCCACATGGCATACCATTTTGGAAACTAGACCCCTTGAGGTATGTAACAAGAAATAAAGTGAGCCTTAATACCCCACAGGGGTTTCACGACTTTTGCATACGTAAAATAAAAATAAAAAATTTCACTAAAATGTGTGTTTCCCCCCCAAATTTCACATTTTTGCAAGGGTTAATAGCAAAAAATACCCCCCAAAATTTGTAACCCCATCTCTTATGAGTATGAAGGTACCCCATAAATTGACCTGAAGCGCACTACGGGCAAATTACAATGCTCAGAAGAGAGGGAGTCATATTTGGCTTTTTGAGAGCAAATTTTGCTCGGGGGGCATGTCGCATTTAGGAAGCCCCTATGGTGCCAGGACAGCAAAATAACCCCCACATGGCATACCATTTTGGAAACTAAACCCCTTGAGGAATTTAACAAGGGGTACAGTGAGCATTTACCCCCCACTGGTGTCTGTCAGATCTTTGGAACAGTGGGCTGTACAAAATTTTTAATTTGCGCAGCCCACTGTTCCAAAGATCTGTCAGACACCAGTGGGGGGTAAATTCTCACTGCACCCCTCATTACATTCCGTGAGGGGTGTAGTTTCCGAAATGGGGTCACATGTGAGTTTTTTTTTTTTTTTTTGCGTTTGTCAAAACCGCTGTAACAATCAGCCACCCCTGTGCAAATCACCTCAAATGTACATGGTGCACTCTCTCTTCTGGGCCTTGTTGTGCGCCCCCAGAGCACTTTGCGCCCACATATGGGGTATCTCCGTAGTCGGGAGAAATTGCATTACAAATTTTGGGGGGCGTTTTTCCCTTTTACCTCTTGTCAAAATGAAAAGTATGGGGCAACACCAGCATGTTAGTGTAAAAAATTTTTTTTTTTACACTAACATGCTGGTGTAGACCCCCAACTTCACCTTTTCATGAGGGGTGAAAGGAGAAAAAGCCCCCCAAAATTTGTTAAGAAATTTCTCCCGAGTTTGGCGATACCCCATATGTCGCCCTAAACTGTTGCCTTGAAATACGACAGGGCTCCAAAGTGAGAGCGCCATGCGCATTTGAGGCCTGAATTAGGGATTTGCATAGGGGTGGACATAGGGGTATTCTACGCCAGTGATTCCCAAACAGGGTGCCTCCAGCTGTTGCAAAACTCCCAGCATGCCTGGACAGTCAACGGCTGTCCGGCAATACTGGGAGTTGTTGTTTTGCAACAGCTGGAGGCTCCATTTTGGAAACAGTGGCGTACCAGACATTTTCATTTTTATTGGGGAGGGGGGCTGTGTAGGGGTATGTGTATATGTAGTGTTTTTTACTTTTTATTTTATTTTGTGTAAGTGTAGTGTAGTGTTTTTAGGGTACAGTCACATGGGCGGGGGATTACAGCGAGTTTGAGCTGCCGCGCAAAATTTGCTGCATCGCAAACTTGCAGCCTGATAAGCCCCCTGCCCATATGAATGTATCCTGTACATTCACAGTGGGGGGGGGGGACCTCCAGCTGTTGCAAAACTACAACTCCCAGCATGCACAGTCCATCAGTGCATGCTGGTAGTTATAGTTTTGCAACAGCTGGAGGCACACGGGTTGGGAAACACCGAGTTAGGAAACAGACAATGTTTCCCAACCAGTGTGCCTCCTGTTGTTGCAAAACTACAACTCCCAAACATTCTCAGGCATGCTGGGAGTAGTAGTTCGGCAACATCTTTAGAGCTAGATGTTGCCGAACTACAACTCCCAGCATGCTTGGAGTTGTAGTTTTGCAACATCTGGAGGACTACAGTTTGCAGACCACTAATACAGTGGTTCCCAATCTGTGCCCTTCCAGATGTTGCAAAACTACAACTCCCAGTATGCCAAAACTGTCCAGGCATGCTGGGAGTTGTAGTTCTGCAACATCTGAAGGGCCAGATGTTACAGAACTACAACTCCCAGCATGCCTGGACAGTAAGGGCATGCTGAGGATGTGTAGTTTTGCAACATCTGGAAGGCACAGTGGTCTCCAAACTGTGGACCTCCAGATGTTGCAAAACTGAAACTCCCAGCATGCCCGGACGCCAAGAGCTGTCTGGGCATGCTGGGAGTTGTAGTTTACAGGGTCCCTTTACAGCAATGCATGTCGCTTTACGGCGACGTGCATTGCTGTAAAGGGCCCGACCGCGGCTGAAGATCTACTCACCTGTCGCCGCCGCCGCCGTCTCCGCCGCCGGGATCCGGGTCTTCAGGGACGAGGTAAGTACCGGGGCTGGTCCCCAGCACTCCCCCGTCCCCCGCCGCTTCCTCCGGTCTTCCTCCCGTCCTGTCCGGACTTTCAGGGGCCGGGCAGGACGGGAGGAAGTAACCGCCCCCCCTCCTGCGATTGGTCGGTTAACTAACCGACAGATCGCAGGGGATCGGAGGAGGTGGCAGGTTTGCCACCTCGCTCCTATACTTCAGCATGGTCCTGGCTGTCTGTGACAGCCGGGGTCATGCGAAATTACCGGGCGGTCGGGTCCCAGAGACCCGATCAGCCCGGTATCGCCGCAGATCGCAAGGGCGATTTCCCTTGCGATTTGCGGCGATCGCCGACATGGGGGGCCTACATGGCCCCCCTCGGCGTTTGCCCTGGATGCCTGCTGAAGGATTTCAGCAGGCATCCAGTTCCGATCTCTGCCCGGCGAGCGGCAGAGACCGGAAAATGCCATGACGTTGTGGAACGTCATTGGTCCTTAAAGCCCAGGGTGCCATGACGTTCCACAACGTCATTGGTCCTTAAGAGGTTAAAGGGAAAGTCCTATCTCATGTTGTTGTCCCTTGTACTTAGGATTTAAAGGAGAACTACAGTACATAACATCTTATCCCCTATCAACAGGATAGGGGATAAGTGTCTCATTGCGGGGGGTTGGACCACTGGGACCCCCTACGATCCCCTGCCCAGTGCTCCAGCTCTCCTCATGCAGGGAGTGATCTCTGCACTGTGCAAAGAGATTGTCGACGACTGCATGAAACTGTGGTCAACACATCCCCCCCATGCACCCTGCTGATCGAGAGAATTCATATTGTACCCCACCCCAGGATTAGTGGAACACATAGTGCCTGTGCAGCCAGCACTTCATTTATTCTCTATGGCGCTTTCAAACATTGCTGAGTGCAGAGCTTGTGGTTGTTTCTGGGTTATGGTCCCTGGATTGGTGAAAGTCTCAGCAGTAAGTGTGGAATTTTTTTTATTTGAATATGCTATAGGGGCTGTAAAGTTAGTCATTTTTGCTCAATGTTTGTTTTTAACAGCATACAAAATGACTGTTGTCTCAGGTTTTTCCAGGTTGCAGTGCAGCCCAAGACATTACATCACTAGTCAGGTGATCAGAGGGAGCCTGTCTTTGCTTCAATGGGTGGAGCGACCGCTGGGTAGAAGGTAGATCATTCTGCAGTGAATTATAGGTGTGCAACAGCTGGAGGCACCCTGGCCAGAAAGCACTGGTCTATTGCATTGAAGGGAGCACAGGTGTGTTTCAATGGGTGGGATGGCTGATGTGTGGGAGGGGAAAAAATGACCTGGGACATGTAGTTCGAGGGAGGGAACTCTAAGAGGAAATATCCAGTTCCCAAAAAGATAGTTACAATGTTATGGTTTACTCAGAACATAGCCATTTAGCTTCAAGACAAGAACGGATACTTGCTAAGCATGTCCTTTACTGGCTAATAGTGCGGGTGACGCTGATTAAAACAATGCCTACCGTGCCCGGTTTCGTTTCTGCGTGCCTCCGTTATCTTCATAATAGTGATTGTGCAAATGACACAGCCACTGGCAGGGTTACGATGGCACTGTGAAGTCACCTTTCAGTGCTTTTGATCCGGTAGTGTGACGGCCATCAGGACCGCCGGGGAGAATAGCAGGAGAAAATATAGTCCTTTACAGGTTGATGGCCGTTATTGATGGGGCGAAACGGTAGTGTGAATGTAGCCTTATTCTTACATACCCCTTCACTTCCCTGCTCTGTATTCTCTCCTACTGCACATGAGCTGATGGACCGATAACTCTGGGGCAGCTTATTATCCAGGATGGCCGCCGCTGATGTGAAGATGCACTAAGGCCACTTAAGGTGTACCCAGGAAGTGGCATATGTGCAGTAGGAGTGAATTCATAGTGGGGAGGCGAATGGCATTGTATGAATATGTATGAATGCTGACATCACAGTGCCTGAGGCCACCATCATAACTCCGCCTGTCCCACTGGCTGCTCATTTGCATAATTGCAATTATGAAGATAATGGAGGAACACAGCAATGGATCTGGGCATGGCAGGCATCGTTTTAATTAGCATCACCCGCACTACCAACCTGTACCACTGGTTAGTGGTGGTGACTCTGCTGACAGTTTTCCTTTAAACCCCACACTGACCTGGATTTTATCCTCTATTCTACGATGGGAATTTCTCTTTTAGTAACAGAATTTTAGTAACTGATTCCTCAAAAACAGACTAAACTGTATTAAAACATGTGCACAGATTTCAACCTGTATACGGTTAAAAACCGTATACGGTTTGAAAAGTGATGTCCAGTTGCATCCGTTTTTTTAAGAAAACACCATATACATTTTTAACTTTTCACTCCACTGTGAATAAAGTTTAACTTGTTTGATTGAAATTCCAAGAAAGAAAACTGTGCAAAGTCAAAAACCATATGGGGAAAACCGTATGGAACTATACGCACATACGGTTTTGTACGGTTCCCATTGACTCCCATGTTTTAAAAAAAAATGTATACAGTTTAATATGGTTTTTCACCCGGACCAAAAAACGTGGTAGACTACGGTTTTTGGGTACGGGTAAAAAAACGGACAAAACCATATAAGTGGCAAAATGGACTATACCGGATGATGCATTTGACATAGGGTTTACAATGTTAAGTCAATGCATACAGCTTTCTATACAGTTCCATACGGTTTTTAACTTGAAACCGTAAACAGGAATTGTATAGCAAAAACGTGGTGTGCATGCACCCTAACCCTGGTAGGATGCCCCTATAGATCATCTATGATATTGAAATATTAATTTCCAAACAAAGGAAATTCAGGTTATTGGTTGAAATGTTTAGGGAAGCATAAAGCCCACACACACTGATAGGGTGACTGGCTTCATAGTGTGAATGTGATAAATTAAAATAAGATTGTGGGCCCACTGGGGGCAGAGACTGATGTAAGTCATTACAGCCTGTGTACATTGCTGCCCATAAATAATGGGATTTTTTTCCTCTGTGGAAATAGGTAATAACTATAATAAAACAGGGTTGAATAGCTAAAATGGAGGCAATGACTGTCATTATTTTTTCTTTTTTTTATGTTTTTTTTTTTCTTTCTATCTGGCTGTAGCTGGAGATGGTATAGGCATACCTTATAAGAGGGTGATAATCTAAGGCAGTGTTTCCCAACCAGCATGCCTCCAGCTGTTGCAAAACTACTTGTAGTTTTGCAACAGCTGGAGGCACACTGGTTGGGAAACACTGATCTAAGAGCATGTAAACCTCAAGAGGTGCAGTTCACAACTGGTCAGCTTTTCCTCTACACAGGTTTTATAAATCTCCCAAATATCTCTGTAACACGAAAATTTCGAGTGCGGCCAGCGCTGACTAAATCAATGGGATTCTTCAATGGTAGTCGGAAATTCCATAGTGTGAACCTAGCCTCAATGGTGATGAAAAATAAAGTAAGTATGCAACCATGCATTGAGAATGCTGCCTGCTGTAAGTAGGTGGGGACACCTTTCTTAGACAAGAGTCCCTGTTTCTCTGCATGGTTTGCATGGCATCGTACACTAGAGTGTCATGAAAACTATGTACTGAGTAGTAGTCTTTCCTGCTCAGTGAACATTACCTTAGCCATGTGCGCAGGACCCTAACCAGTGATTGTAAAGTATAAAGTGCAGTGCTCTGCGCCAGGCCCAGTAAATGTGACATACAATGTATATCTCGCTGTTAATTGCGGTTGCCCCCGTAACCCTATCTGTCAGCATCCTACCGAAAACCGGACACTGAAAAATTTTGTTAACAGGAGTAGTGGACCCCACATATACCTATGTCCAAACGGAGTCACCGTTTGACCATAGGTATGACTCCGCCGGCATGTATACGATATATTAAGCAAACTTAAAAATGGGACTATTGTGCTTCTGAAACAGCTCATTCATCCCACAAGGTGACTATGTTTCATTACAGAAATGAATGTGATCCAATGTTCCTGTCAGGGGCGTAGCTATAGTGGGGGCATAGGTAGTAGTCGCACCGTTGCCCTGGGGCCTAAGGGGGTCCCAAAGTACATCTGCTCCATAAGAGACCAGTATTCTAATTGGCACATGGGGCCCTGTTGCAGATTTTGCATTGGACCCTTTGACTACAAGTTACGCACCTGGTTCCTGTTAACAGTATATGTCGGCATCCTAATTTCGGCGGGATGCTGATGGATACAACAACAGGGGCAGGAACACAGAGTGGACCTACCCTGAGTAAGAGTAAGCAAGCAGAGGAAAGTTGTGGTATGGGGTGTGATGCAGGGCAGATGGAATTACCCTAGGGGCAGATAGCTTTAACTCCTTGTATTCGTGACGCCAGGGCGTGTTTTGTCCTCAATACCAACCGAAAGTATACCGCTGGATCCTGGGCTAGGCACGGGGGGCAATAATGACTCCGACGCCAATTTATGGACAATGGTAGCTTTACTGAGTGACAGATGGTACAGTCTATACAGTGTAGCCAGGCCCACGGAGGTGACCAGTGACTTCAGAGATCTTAAAGGCTTGCTGGTACTTGCAGTGGTTTTGGACAATTTACTTTGGTTGGTGCCCACTGGGTAGGCCAAACATCCACAACAGCAGGTGACTCAGGATACCATTCTTCTTGGACTACCTTCCCCTTGACGCTAGGTGGCCGGAGACCAAATGGATCTGAGTCCCAATCTTCAGAGGGGAAATAGGCGAAGGGGATTTGTGTAGGATTCTTGGGCCTGGTGACCGCTGCTGCCCATTCCCCTCGCAGGCTCTGTATAGGGGTGTACTCCACAATCTCCCTTCTCTCTAGGGAGTGTAGAAGTGAAGGGAGGTAATCTCTCTTCACCGCTCTCCTGTTGACCAAAATAGTGCCATCGTGGTGGCAGTCTATCAGTGTGCCATAACCCCTCACTCTGTCAAACTTGATGACTGTAGCTCTCGGCCGCTCTAGGGGTGTCTCTCCCTCTCTGAGTTCTAGCCTTCTGATATATAAGTCCTCAAAGCTCTTAGTGTCCTGTTGCTGTGCTTGGCGTACTTCATACGGTATTACTTTAGGGCCATACTCCTTTCTCCTCTGCGCCCTTAACTCTTCCATTATGGCAGCCACTTCGGCCTCCCATTTTGCCTTTTCAGCCCGGGCTGCTGGGACAGGAGGATGGGACTTCCCTGGCAGGAGTAGGAGATGGTCCCTCATGAACTGGATCAGTGTTGGCTTGTGTTGGCTGGACTGGGGGTAGATGGAGGGGTAGAGAACGCGGCCCTGGCCAGGGTACTCACTTCCGACTCCTCCGTGTGGAACTCTGCCCAGGATTCCCAGGTCCGGTGGAGGGGAGACAGGGGGGGGACGATCCTCTCAATGATGCAGGTGTTCCACCCGCCGGAGTTGCAGGCCAGTCTCCATCGTCCTCAGGTAGCGGAACTTTAAGGTGGGCGTCTCCGCCCCCGATGGAGAATCTCTGCAGACGATCCACTACCTCCTGGAACATCTGCGTTGTGGCCACGACAACTTGCCTCCAGCGCCATCTTTGGACTCTCTGCTCTCATGCTCTGTTGTGATTCAGCCATCTTCTTGCTCTCACGAGGAACTTCCGCAACACTGAAGAGATCCGACTCTGCTCTGCTTCTTATACCGATCTCCAACAAAATGGCCACTGGCCGGAACTTCGCCATCAACAGGGCCTGGGACCGAAAAGGACTCAGCTGTGTGTCCTCTTCTTTCAAGTTCCACTTAGGACTAGGAACTGCAATTTGGCTTTCATGCCCAGGGGCAGGATGCTGGCTTTGGTGGGATCCTTTTGCGCATTTTCTCCCAACAGATTAACCCTTTCAGGTATGGCGGCAGACATCTTGGTACATAACATTGCTTCAGTACAAATTTTGCACATAGTGTTCACGACTTCAGGGCTATTCTCAATGGCAGATTACAGTATTTTCTTCACCTCCCCCTCTATTTTACAAGTGCCTCGGGTAAAACACTTTCCACTGACAAAGTCCCGTACACTTTCTGGTGCAATTTTTGTCCGCATCGGCATGCAATTTTCTGACAATACTGGACACAGTTAAGAATGCGGGAGGACTTGTCGCATAAGGAACACACCCGTATCCTGTTTGTAGGATGCCAAAAGTTGTGGTATGGGGTGCAACACAGGGCATTAACCCCTTGTATTTGTGACGCAAGGGTGTGGTTTATCCTCATTATGACCCGAAGGTATACCGCTGGATCCTGGGATAGGCACGGGGGCAATAATGACTCAGACGCCAAGTTACGGACAATGGTAGCTTTATTGAGTGACAGACGGTACTATAAATACAGTGTAGCCAGGCCCACAGAGGTGACCAGTGACTTCAGAGACCTTAAGGGCTTACTGGGACTTGCAGTGGTTTTGGACAATTTAGTGCAGGCCACTTTGACTAGACCTCAGATGACTGTGACTGACTTGACTTGTGACTGACAATGCTTTGACTGTGGCTTACTTGTAGCTTGTGACTGCAGGACTTGACTTGAGGCCTCCAATGACTCCAGACACACTCCTAGACTCTACTGCATAGGACCTCAGCTTAGCAGAAAAAGCAAGGTTCTAAGAGAGAAAAGAGACTCCTCCCAGGGCTTTTATTGGAGAGCCTCTGGTGTGATCCCATTGGTCACCCTTAAGTCACCTGGTCACTGATACCTCCTGGGTAACAATCACATGATAAGTCACATGACAACTAAAGATCATATGGGAACATCTTAAAGTTATAACACTTCTTTACACACTTTACAGCATAACAAATGGCAAAACATATGTACATGAGGGGACAGGTGTAAGGGGGCCCCAGGGGATACTGCAGGGAGGCTGCCTGACAGGGCAGCAAGGGTACAGGGTAACAACGCCGGTACTGGGACACCACATAAGTGTAAGTAAGCAGCCATGCATACACTAGAGTACCATGGAAACTATGTACTGAGCAGATGAATATTGTATGCCCCCTTGTTCAGTGAACATTAGCTGGGCTGGGTGTAGATCATAAGTGTAAAGTGTAAGGTGCACTGCTCTGCGTCTGGCCCAGTATTCATATTTTGTGTACAATTTGGAACAAATTATATTTGTTCCGAATCAGTTCCCTGATATTGAATTATTATAATAATTTTCAATACCGTATTTTTCGCCCTATAGGACGCACCGGCATATAAGACGCACCCAATTTTAAAGGTGCAAAATCTAGAAAAAAAAGATTCTGCACCCAACAGTGATCTTCAACCTGCGGACCTCCGGATGTTGCAAAACTACAACTCCCAGCATGCCCGGACAGCCAACGGCTGTCCGGGCATGCTGGGAGTTGTAGTTTTGCAACATCCGGAGGTCCGCAGGTTGAACACCACTGGTATAGGAGGTAGTACTCACCTGTCCCTACTGTTCTGGACCCGTCACCGCTCCTCACCGCTGCCCTGGATGTCGCTCCATCGCTGTTGCCGCGTCCCCGTGGTGTCCCCGACGCTCCAGACGACTTCTTACTCGGGATCCATGCTCGCTGTCACCGTCATCACGTCGCTACGCACGCCGCTTCTATTGGATGACGGGACGGCGTGCGTCGAAGGAGAGCGCTGGCCATGCAGGGAATCCCGGCTCGGAGCAGACACCGAGGAGGCAGGTAAGTTCCCTCCCGGTGTCCTGTAAGCTGTTCGGGACGCCGCGATTTCACCGTGGCAGTCCAGAACAGCCCGACTGAGCTGGGTTAGTGTCATTTTGGCTTCAGATGCGGTGGTCAGCTTTGATCGCCACCTCTGAAGGGTTAATACAGGGCATCACCCCGATCGGTGATGTCCTGTATTAGCCGCGGGTCCCGGCCGATGATGGCCACAGGGACCGACCCGATAGGTGTGTGTATTCGCCATATTTCCCCCCCCCCCCAGTTTTGTTTTCGCCCCCCCCCAGTTTTGAGGAAGAAAAAGTGCGTCTTATACGGCGAAAAATACGGTATGTATCTGACCACACAAAGCCATAAACCCTTAGTCTGGTGTATCACAGAGGCTGTGGTCTTGTACATGTATGGCTAGCCGTAGTAAAATAATTATTAAATCATACGTTATCTTTATTCCTCCACCTGGGAATCATACAGGGCTGGATGTGGCTCGGGTAGAAGTGTTTTTCTATATGGCTTTGAGAGTTGAGGTTTTCCCTTCAGTGCCCACGTGAAAAAGAATAGCACTAGTGAGTTAGCATAAAAGGCTCAGCTGCTGCGGATCTTCGTAATTGCTATTCTCCTGTGACTTGCATTCTCCGAGAACTAAAATGTTTTTCTCAAGCTGAGTCGAGGTGGTGAACAGCAGTGGAGGGAGAAGGGGGGGGGGGGATAATTTTTTTAGTATTGCAAAAAATCTGCCAAATTTTGCATCAGTGTATTCTCGACATCATTTTTCTGCTTTGCTTGATCTCGGCACGCCGGGTCTCTCGTGATTTTCCTTAGGGGTGTCAGATCTTGTCCACGGCAGCCGTGCTTCTGTTTCAATTGTTTGGCATTAACATTGCATGAACTCGCAGTTTAGTGCCTCCCTAGGTAGGTGGCCCCGATGCTAATGAGAAATGGAAATGGCTTCTGCATGCACGCCACATGTGCGCCGTGCTTTTATGGTTCAGTTAAACAAGCGAGGACACGGGGGAGGGGTTTGTTTACCACAGATGTACAGAACATTCCGGCTATTAGAATGTCTATTGTGTATTAGGATATGAGTGATGGCGGCAGCACCAGATACATAGCTGTATGCCTGTCGCAGATAAGCTGCAGTATTGGGGACGCTCTGATGCCAGTCTTTTATAAGCCATGTTCTGTGATGGTACATAAATAATACAGCAGGTTCTGCTACCAGGTGACTCCAGCTATAGACCTGTGCTGGCGTTTATTGGTCCAAATCAGTGTTTTCCAACCAGGGTGCCACCAGCTGCTGCAAAACTACAACTTCAGCTGTCAGGGCATGCTGGGAGTTGTAGTTTTGCAACAGCTAGAGGCATCCTGATGAGCAAACATTGGCCCATATTTACAAAATCCTTACAGGGGAGATTTATCGAAACCTGTCCAGAGGAAAAATTGCTGAGTTGCCCATAGCAACCAATCAGATCGCTTCTTTCAGTTTTGAAAAGGCCTCTGAAAAATGAAAGTAGCAATCTGATTGGTTGCTATGGGCAACTCAGCAACTTTTCCTCTGCACAGATTTTAATAAATCTCCCCACATGTTTACATGGCGGAAATCTTTCAGATATTCCGCAAACAGTCTGCATTGCAGAAAGTGCCAACGTTCAGACTACTGGGAAATGCATGCCTCCATAGACAAAAATGCGTCTCCGAACGGAATTGCCATGTTAGTTCTTTCTGTGGAGGCCCGAATTGGGTGCATGGTGCAGCAGAATCGAGTTGAAAACAACAAGACTCTTCTGTAACTTAATTTCCAACTAATTACGTAGGATGTCTCTGTAGTAGGCCAGTTTGTCCTTCCTCTCTTTTGGTATAAAATGGCCCCCATTTTGTGGCGGTAGCGAGGGTCCAATAAGGTGGAGAGCCAGAAGTCATCCTGCTGCCGAATGGTGACAATTCAGCAGTCACAACGCAAGCAAGGGAGCATGCATCGTGCCATTTGTGCAAGTGACTCGGAGGGACTCCCTGCCTCCATCTCCACTGCATACTGCCACAGTGTGTCTGGGTCCTCTGTCTCACCTTCCTCATAACCCTCTAGCTCTTCTGGCTGCTCCTGCTCCTCCTCACCTGTCAGATGTCTAGAAAAATCTTGCGTAACCTAAACTGTTCTCCACTGTGCCCCTCCCCCTCCTCCTCCTCCAGTTCAGCCCCCACAGGTCTCATGTGGCCGTAAGATGAAGACGCTACATCTCCAGTGCCTTAACCGGTGATCGTTTCCAACACATGTTGTAGTAGATGAAGCAGTGTAATGATGTTGTTCATCCCGTAATCCTGGCTACTGACTAATAAGGTGGCTTCCTCAAAGGGCCTGAGCATATGGCAGGTGTCACATATGGGCTGCCACTGGTTGAAATTGAACCAGGGGACTCCCCCTATCCGCTTGGATCATCAAGAAATCGGTGATGGCTCGTCTCTGTTCGTATAGTCGGTCCAACATATGGAGGGTGGAATTCCAATGTGTGGAAATGTTGCAAATCAGACTATGTTGGGGGATGCCAATCTGATGCTGCAGCTGAAGGAGAGTGTGCTTTGCGGTTTACGAGTGGCTGAAGGGCATGCAAAGTTTCATTCCCATTGTTAGGATGTCTTGCAGATGGGGGGGGGGGGGGGCAACCAGATTGAACATGTGTGCCATGCAGGGTGCATGGCTCAGTCTTCCTTGTTGCAGTGCAGACAAGATGTTCTTCCCGTTGTCAGTCACCATGGTTCCCATTTCCAGTTTTCGTGGAGTAAGCTATAATTCGATTTTTTGATGAATTACTTTTAGCTGTTCCTTCCCTATGTGACTCTGTTCGCCAAGGAAAACCATGTGAAGAACAGCATGACAGCACCATGCCCTGCACACATGGTATGCTGGAGGGCCACTGAGACTTGTCCATGCAGTGGAGGCTGAGGACACGGTGGAGGATGAGGAGGCAGACTGTCACAGGACCAATGGCCTGAGAGTGTGGAGGCGGAAGCAGCGTGACCTGTCCATGTTACTGTTGTGACTGTGCAGAAACCATATTCACCCAGTGGGCCATAAAGGATATGTATTGTCCCTGACCATAGTTACAGCTCCACACGTCGGCGCTGCATGCACTTTGGTACACACCGACAGGCTCAAGGACTGGCCCACCTTCTCTTCCACAAAATTGTGCAGGGCTGGTACTGCCTTTTTCATAAAGAAATGACGGCTTGGGACTCTCCAGCTCTGTTTGGCCATCAGTTCTCTGAAAGGTGCAGAGTCCACCACTTGAAAAGCGCGGGACACCAGTACCAGCAACTTGGACAGGAGCACATTCAGCTTCTACACCGTTGGATGAGTGGGCGCATACTGTTGTCTCTTGGACATGGCTTCGCCGATGGATTGCTGGTGGAATGATTGACTAAAAGTAGGAGGAGCAGGAGCATCTTGAGTGAGAGAAGATGGGTATGGCACACAGCTCCCTTAGGCTGAGGAGGTGGAGCCTTGGCTGGCTGAAACTAGGAGTGGCATACCACTGGGTGATGAAGCAGGCTGGACCACCACATCGGAGTCACGGTTCTCCCAGGCCGCTTTATGGCGACGCTGCATATGTTGACACAGGGCCGGGGTGCCAACATTGGGACATTGGCCACGCTTCACCTTCTGCCGAAACATCTTGCATGTGGCCATGTTAACCTCCTTTGTATGCTTTATGAAAAACTGCCACACCACTGAGTAGCTGATTTTCCCTCCAACAGTTCGCACTGATTTATTTCTACTGCTGCTGACTCCGAGAACCCCAGTTCCACTACCTCCCAGGAAGGTAGGCTGCCACGAAGCAGGTGGCCTACCCCAGGCACGTTTAGCTCCAGACTTCCCATTTCTGCCACCATGCTGACTCCCAACCATGCTACTACCTTGCTGGCTCAACTGCTGCCTCACGGGCACCCTTGCTGGCTCAACTGCTGCCTCACGGGCACACTGAAACCCTCTTCTCCTGATTATGATGATGATGAAGCCCCATCTACACCTGGCTCCCAAGTGCGATCGACTTCTTCATCATCATCATCATCATCGAGTTGTGTCTGCACATCACCGATGTCCTCCTCAGGTTCCTCAACAGTGTCTGCTTCAGGAGCCTGAACGCTGGCAACACCGCCTCCCACGTCACTCTCCTCATCACTACTTACCCGCCTAGTGGAGGAAGTGGCGGATATCTTCTCAACTTCTTGGCTGGGCAGTAGCTGCTGACTCTAGTAGATCGTCGTTACTAAATAGTGGAGCTGGACCCAAAGCATAAGATACTTCTGTGGGGGAGGAAAAAGCATAGGACAGAGGCAATGGTAGGACAGGGACTGCTCCTGGGAACCCACCGACTGTTGACTGGGGGATTCAGATGTCACTTGTGATGAAGTGGATGACCGTGTTAACCAATCGATGACAGCAAATGGGTTGCTGGTCGAGACACGACCGCTAGCTGATACGGGGACCTCAGGCCTCTCATTGCGACTCCTGCTGCCACTCACCCCTAGTCTGCTGCGACCTCTGCCTGATAAATTTAGGCCTCTGCTAGTCCTCTGTTCACATCCTGGCTTTTCACTGCTTGACATACTTAGTGCGTATATGAGGGGAGTATAATACGCTCCACTATGCTTAAAACAGTATTTGTCTACAACACCAGCAGGTGTGTACTTTTGGCTGGCCTTTCACAGTATCTAGGCCCTATAGACTTTAACAGGGACAAAATTGTACACCCCTTAGATGTACGCACAGGTTACACTTAATAGAGGGCAATACGCTGGCTGGCTACTATTAGCTTTTCAGTTGTTGTACACACCAGTGCTGCAGCACACAGTAGCTGTGTACTACACCCAAAATTGCACTCTCTCTCAATCTCACTCCCTCCCCTATCTGTGCTTCTAGGCTGGATTTGGGCTCGAGGTGAATCATTGCTGTTAAAATCTTTTCTGTGCAACACACTGCTCTGTCCCTCTCAGCAATAGAACGCTGATGTGACTGGGAGGTGAATCGCTGCTGTAAAAATGCTTTTCTGTACAACACACTGTAATAGAATGCTGATGTGACTGCCCACAAGATGGCTGCCGATTATATAGGGCTGTGACATCACAGGGTTGGCTGGCTGCATGCTGCATGTGATTCAGGGTTATCCCGCCTACTCTTGTCCCCCCCCCCTTCCCAGGGTTCCTTGTTCCCTGTCCTCACATGTGCAACTGCCATTTTAGATGCCCCCTGGATACTGGACCGCACTAAATGGAGTTTAATGAAGTGATTCACGTGATCGAAGTGCGGCGGTATTTGCATTCATTGCGAATCAAATTTTTTCTGAAATTCATAACAGATCCGCATTAGCAGATTCGATTCGCTCATCCCTACTCCTGAACTCTGGTTACAATATATATGGAGCAGGTTTTGAGCATTCCCATTGGGCAGATAAGTCACATGGTTCACCTCTGCATACTCCGCTAACAAGGTTCATGACAACAGGTTTAAGGTTTAAAGTAACAGATTCATAGAAAATACCAATACATTAACCATTGCATAACATTGCATTATACTGTGAAATATAGAGTCCTGAGGTGTGGGGGCCCAAGATGGACATTAAAGCAGTATCTGCCACATAGGATGGGCAGGAATACAGAAGAACACTTTATTCTGTACTGGATGACCACATCGTCATCTGAATTGTTATCAATAACAAAATATAATCATTTATTTCTAAACTCCAGGCCTATTGGATGAACAGACTTCTTTTGAGGAAAAGAGAGAAAACCGCTCTGAAGTCTACAGAATGATACCTATGTGGTTGATGGCACAGTTGTAGTTGGCGCCATGTTGTAACAGTACCTGGCACAAACGATATCTGTTCTGTATCATATTGTGAAGCCTCATATTGATGTTTCATAGAAAGCTCAATTCTTTAGGTTAATTCTGGAGCTATGACAATATAGCATTATAGCCAGCTCCAGATAACATCTGCCAACCATTACATATGTATAATACATTTGCAGTAATAACCATTTTTATTACCGCTCCATAAATTATATAGCTCATTATGTTTTATGGTATATCTATATTACAATATTTTGACTTTGCATATTTTGTGCAGATTTTCTGTACTAGACTGTGTCAGGTGGTAATTTAGTGTTAATATTATTTAAAAGGTTGTTATTATTATTACTATTTAAAGGGAATTTGTCAGCTGTATTTGGTACAAAGAGCAGCAGACGCCATAAGATAGCGGTCATAATAGATAACTGTACCTTTCCTGGAACTGATAGTTGCCGTCAAACTTATAAAAATCGCCTTTGAATTTCTCAGCCATGGAGGCTGAGCCAATCTGCTCAAAATGCCACAGCCTGGCACACTTCTTTGCTCACCCTTACCTCCCAGCCCCTCCTTGAATGACATACAAGGCTCTGTCCTTCGGTCAAGGAGGGGCTGTGAGGTGAAGGTAAGTAAGGAGGCATGCCAGGCCATGGCACGTGAGCAGCTCAGCTCTGCCTCTTCGGTACTTGACAACAACCATCAGCTCCAGAAAATGTATAGTTTTCTTTTATATCCTAACAGCTATCCAACAGTAAAAAAAATTGTAAAAAAAAAAAAAAAAAAGCCAGCACGTTACTTAAAAAACATAAAAAACTTTCATGAAAAAATTCCATTAAAAACCTTTAGGTCGGTGGCAGAAACACACAGACATAACAAAAATTTTAAAATTTGAATTTGTAATTTTGTTTTTTGTATTTTGGTTACTGTATTTTTCGCCGTATAAGACGCACTTTTTCTTCCCCAAAACTGGGGGGGAAAAGTCGGTGCGTCTTATACGGCGAATACACCCCTATCGCGGCGGTCCCTGTGGCCATCAACAGCCGGGACCCGCGGCTAATACAGGACATCACCGATCGCGGTGATGCCCTGTATTAACCCTTCATCAAAGCTGACCGCCACGTCTGAAGGGAAAGTGACACTAACCCAGCTTTTCAGTCGGGCTGTTCGGGACCGCCGCGATTTCACCGCGGCAGTCCCGAACAGCCCGACTGAATAGCCGGGTTAGTGCTTACAGGACACTGGGAGGGACCTTACCTGCCTCCTCGGTGTCTTCTCCGTTCAGGGATCCCCTGTATGGCCGGCGCTCTCCTTCCTCGTCATCACGTCATCGCGTACGTGCGTCGGCGTGCGTAACGACGTGATGACAGCGACGGAGAGCGAGGATACCCGGCCGGCAGCAGAGACATTCAGCAGCAGGCCGGCAGCAGAGCGACGGGAACACGGCGACAGCGATGGAGCGACATCCAGGGCAGCGGTGACGGGGAGACACGTGAGTATTACCTCCTATGCAGTGGTCTTCAACCTGCGGACCTCCAGATGTTGCAAAACTACAACTCCCAGCATGCCCAGACAGCCAACGGCTGTCTGGGCATGCTGGGAGTTGTAGTTTTGCAACATCTGGAGGTCCGCAGGTTGAAAACCACTATTGGGTTCAAAATCTTTAATTTTTTCGATTTTGCACCTAAAAATAGGGTGCGTCTTATACGCCGGTGCATCCTATAGGGCGAAAAATACGGTATGTCCGTGTGTTTCTGCCACCCTCAAGGTTTTTAATGGAATTTTTTCATTAAAGTTTTTCATGTTTTTTAACTAACGTGCTGGCTTTTTTCTACACTTTTTGCATCTTCTTGGAGGTTGCCGCGCATGTCCCAGGTGAGCTGAGAACTTTATTCTACCTGTTTTTTAGCTATCCAACAGTGTCTTCAGCTGTTAGCAGCAAATACAGCTGACAGGGTAGGGTCACGTGCAGCCCGTCTACAGCATATTTTACACTGAGAATGCGCCAATGGCAGTCAAAAGAGCAAGTTCCCTGCTGCCCTGGGCACCTCTGTGTGTCCGCCAGTAGCGACACATTTCCCACTGGCACTGTGCGCCCCCGTTATGTCCTCTATGGATACCCCAGCAATCCAACTCCCTATCCAAAATGTAATTATTTATACAAATATTTCCCCTTAATAATGTATGTAGATTTTGCTCAGTATTATTTCATCACATATTGTAGTACATAAAAGGATATAGCTTTGCCCCAGGCCCAGGAGTTTTATCCATCTTTCTAGTATTCTTATTAGCATTAGTTAAGACAAGACTTTTTGTCCTCGATCGTGGGTAATGGAATTTTCACTTTAATGGTCTGAACAGTTGTGACAATTTTAGACATGCAACACGAAACTTCTCTTGTAATATTTGCCTGAGTAGCCTCATCGTGGGAGACAGAATGACCTTTAGACTGGAAAGGATTCACAGACAAGTTTTTAGTGTGCGCCTTATATCAAGGTTTATACACTACTGCAGTTTTATCAGAATGTCAATTGTATTATTGATGCATTTCATTGCACCCATGTGACATGGATTGTCTGGTTTTAAACACACTATTCAAGCTATCTGAATTAATGTAAGGTGGGTCCCTATTTAGAACATTCATCTATTAGTCAATCTAAAGAGCAGCTATGAACTACAAAAAAAAAATCTCTAAATGTAATGACAAGTTGCTAGATTGGAGAATAAGGTTTTACCTTTAGCCATTTCCTTTCCTGGACCCTAATAATGGCTTACAGTAATCAGATGCCCCCAGGACTTGTGGTAGGGCAGATTAATGGGATCAATCTTACTTCAGTCTTGTAGTAAATTCATACAAACTCATATGAAATGAGTAAAAATGGCAACTTACTATTAACTGTCAATGGGACTAAAACACAACTAGAACACAACAGGACAAAGACTGAAGAAATATGAAGGAAATTTCTGACCACAACAGGGTCAGTGAAAACGTAATAAATGGAATTCTACAATACAACACATTAGAGAAACTTCCAAAGTCAAATGGTAAAATCCACATAGACAGAATGGATAAGAAATAGACAGCCCATGTCCACAGAGCTCCTGAGTCTAGTAGCTAGACCCTTAAATAGTCTAAAGTACTACCTATACTCCCTTTTATAAAAAAAAATGTATATGCCAATTGCAACCACTAGGGTGCTTGTTTGTACATAGCTAAATACTGCTTCTATTGACCTGAACTGATGATACATACAGATCAGCCCGCTACTGATGTATAACTGTGCTGCATTATGGGGACAATGCCCATAATTACAAAACAAAGCACCAATGCCTTGAATATACTAGTAAAATGCATCTGGTTACTTATGTAGGTGATGTGTGCACTTCAGGTTTTACTACTTTTTCTGCTCTGAATTCTAAGTGTTGCATTGGTTTGTGTAGGGGTTTCACTCTGGGATCGTCCTTTGCCGTAGCCTAAGGACACATTTTTTCACAATAAACCAGCAAACAGCAAGTCCTTTCTGCAATTCTGGCTCCTTGTCAGGTTTATGAAACAGGTTGCAGGATAAACAAAAATAAACAAAACATAAAAATAACACCTAGGCCGTCTAGCCACTTCACTACACGTGTAGCATGCCCTGACTATTACCTGGGGGGGGGGGGGGGGGGGGGGTTTCCCTGACAGTTTAAACACAATGGCCCAGATTTATCAAAGTTTGTAGAGCTTATTTTTCCGTATATTTGGCGCAACATTGGCGCAACTTTGGTGCACCTCCGCTTATTTGCGACTTTTTTTTTGTTTACACCCCACCTCTCATTTTGACATCTTGTTCAAGTAGAAGTTTTTTCACTTTTCACTTTCCAGTGCACCCTGATTTATCAACTGCGACTGTCGCAGATCTAGGCACATCTGATTAAAAAGTGCCAGAAATCAACACCAGCTTTAATCTTGCTTATGTTTCTGCTTTTCTGACTACCTGATCACAAATCACACTGATAAACATCCTTACCTTGTCTCCCACCCGCCCGCGCCGCACATCTCCCATCTGTCTGCTACCTGTTTCAGGACTACAACTCCCAGCATGCTCTTAAAGGGAGGGCATTTAGTCTTGTAGCAGGCGGGAGATGTGCGGCGCGAGGGGTGGATGTAAATCAGTTCTCCCGTCATTAAGTGAGGGTAGCGGGGATAGAATCAGATGGAGCCCAGGCGGCTGCAGAGTGATGCAAGTCTGGGCTTCTTTAACATACCTCGGCGCTGCTGAGTTTTTGGAGTCCCTAATGTAATTTCACATTCCCTGCTGGGTCCCGTGATTGGCTGGGACCGAGCTTACCAATCACTGGACCCGGCGGGAAATCTTATCCTATCTTACAGTAGGGACTAAAACTCAGAGACTCCGTTATATGTTAAAAGGAGCCTGGGCTGGCACCACTCTTCAGCCGCCCGGAACTCCTGCAGACGGGCTGGGAAATGTGCAGGAGCCGTCTCTGCCATCCCTCCGCGCTGCAGTACATGCTGAGGCATGACAGGGACGGCTCCTGCACATCTCCCGGCCCGGCTGCGGGAGTCCCGGGCGGCTGCAGTGTTATGCCAGCTAGGGCTTCCCTTTGCTACGGTGCCGCAGAGTTTACTGTCATTTCAAATTTCTCGCCGGGTCCCGTGTCAGTAACAATGGTCCTCGCCCACCCAGGTAACGTCAGGCTGTTGCTGATTGGTTGGTATATGTGAGAAGAAAAATAGGGGGAACCTTATGCTTTTTTTTTTTTTTTTTTTGCATAAATAGTTCAGTATGAAAAAAAACAAACGCATAGGGTTTCCCCTATTTTTATTTTCAGCCAAATACCAACAAAGCAGCAACAGCCTGACATTATCAGGGTGGGCTAGGACCATTGTTACTGGCCCTCATCAGCCTAAATAATGCCAGCCTGTTACCGCCTAGGCCTAGTAGCGCCATTTTTGATGCTCTGGGCCTGTTGGTACTGGCTCTTCCCGACACCCCTGTGGCGGTGGGTATCGTGGTAATAATTGGGGGCTAGCGCTAGCTGTTTTTGTGGCTAACACTAAGCCCGGCTTAGTAATGGACTCCCTCTATAAGTTTCCACTTGGTTTTTTTTCTGGCAGTTTTTTAAATACTGCCACTGCAGTTTTTAAGCCAAAGTCAGAAGTGGATCCATAAGGAAGAAGTGTAAGTCCTTCCTTTATATGTCCTATTCCTTTTGAATACACGTCTGGCTTTGGCTCGAAAACTGCAGTGGCAGTATTCCGAAAACTGCCAGAAAAAAAACAAAGTGGTTTTTGCTCATGTGTGCTAAAAAAAATGGTATTCAAAATAAGCTCCGCATTTCTGCAATAGAAAGGACGATCATATCGGGTGTCAGTAGTGATACCCGCTGTGTTCTGTCCTTAACTGCAGGTACTACTACTCTCAACATGGAGCACACTCTGCTCCATGCTGGGAGCTGTAGTGCCTGCATTAATAGACAAATCACAGTGAGTGTAACTTCTGACACCTGTTGCGATCTGTCTATTAATGCAGGTACTACAGCTCCCAGCATTGAGCAGAGTGTGCTCCATGTTTGGAGTAGTAGTACCGGCAGTTAAGGAAAGATGACAGCGGTTGTCACTCCTGACATCCGCTGTGATCCTCATGTATAATGTATAGATGCAGCCGGCCGCTCTTCTATGGTTCCCTGCACTGACGTATATATACACCAATTCATATTTCCTACAGAGAGTTGTGACTGGTTGGAACCATCTGGCCAATCACAGCTCTCTGCGGGAAATATGAATAGGTGTATATATTCGGCAGTGCAGGGGACCAGAGAAGAGCGGCTTCCCCCATCTATACATTATACAGGAGGATCGCAATGGACCCGGGGCGATCAGTCAATTAGTACAGGTACTACTACTCCCATCATGGAACAGTGTGTTCCATGCTGGGAGTAATAGTACTAACTAAACAATGTAAAAAATAAAGAAAAGAAAAGTGAAAAACACACACACTACATTTTTATTATTGACGGCTACATTTTTAGTGCCCTGCCCGCCCACATAAATTGATCCCTGTTAATTAAAATATTGTTATAAAAAAGATACATTTTGTAAGATACAATTTTTTCCATCACTACTGTATCTTTTTTATTTTAATTTTTTTAATGGTACCCTACGAAATTTTATTAAAAAAGGTATCTCCATCACTTTTTTTTGGATCTCTAAGGTCCAAAAAAGAATAAAAACATGCAAAAACATTAAAGTTAAAAGCCACATGTCGTTTTTCTTGGCTTTTTTTTACGGCCATAGAAGTCTATGGGATAAAAATGTCACAATTTCAGTGAAAAAGACGCCATAGGCTCAACATGCTGCGACTTTGCAAAACCGCAAAGGAGCTGAAATACGCCAAAAGGATAAAAAAAAAACTGCCAAACTGAAAAACGCAAAGTGGAAAAAGAATTTAGCGATTTCTCATTGATTTACAGCTAACATCTGACCATAGTGTTTTTTTTTCAATGAAAAAAAAGCCATGGGGGCCGTTTTGGTGTTTTTTTTTTTTGGGGGGGGGGGGGGGGGGTGGGACACACAAAAAAAGTTGAAACTTAGCCTTACTCCCTAGTTGTCCATCAAATCCGACCTTTTTACTATATAAGTCTGCAGTGAAAAGATTGGATCTGAGGGCCGCCCGGGGAGTTGAGCACAATGCTGGCCACTTTCAACTAGCGATTGTAGCAGGTCTCAAGAGTAAAACCTGATTCCATCAAACCTTTTCACATGTCTTGGCAACATTTCAAAAGTTTTTTTAAATGATTTTAACCCAGTGGGGCCCATGCCAGTGCAGGCACACACATGTTGGAATCGCAGTAATGTTATAATCACTGTACTAAGGATTATCTAACTAATAACGGAAACATCTTTGTTTATGGATCCCATACAGTATGAAGTCATCAGCAATATGTGTGATGTCAATTGCAGCCCGGTAGTGGACACAAGTAGAAGATTTTTAGTTCAACCTATTCCTCACATAATGTCTGGTCAGCTTTTTATTGCCTTATACATTCTTGTGCAATTATCGGTATGGGGTCCATAGTCAAACAGAAAGACAATGAGTGCAACATTTTTCCGTCTGGTGAAGGGAGACGTCTGGTGTCTCATAGCAAACAATGGGATCAGTTTTGTCTGCAGATCTCCTCTGGAATTTTTGTATTGGGCTGTAGGAAACCATAACAGAAGGTCAGTCATATGTGAAAGGGTTTATATTAGGGGTCTTACTTTGAATAAATAAGTAGATTAATCTCCAGTTTTGGGTAAGTGACAAAGTAGGATATCACAATGAGTTGTGCAGAATGACAAA
The DNA here is from genome assembly GCF_029499605.1 of Hyla sarda. Taxonomy (NCBI): domain Eukaryota; kingdom Metazoa; phylum Chordata; class Amphibia; order Anura; family Hylidae; genus Hyla; species Hyla sarda. The sequence continues at coordinate 55,355,256 of NC_079190.1, forward strand.
TTCTACTTTTCTACATCTCCAATCTGTCAGCTGTACAGAAAGCCATGCCCTCCCGATGGTTCTCACCTTTCTACCTCAATTAATCCTTCAATTTGTTCCTCATAATAGACGGTAAACAAATCACCTTCCCAATACTCTGGGATCGTCTACCATTATCGCTCTGCGCCGACTTCAATGCTTTAGGTATAATAAAGAGACCAAATATTTTTTAAAATATTCTTTCAGTGGATTGAATGCTTTTGTCTGTGGTGGGGTTTATGTGACATGGAGGGGGTCAGTAGACTGGAACGCAGGATTATTCATCCTATTTCTTCTCAATAATTCATTTACAATGAAAAGCCGTTTACTTACCGTACAATAGTCCTCGGCTTCTATTTCATTTTCATTGTTGGGCTTTATGTTTAGAAATGTGCTCTGCTTTCTGATGGATATTCCCTCTATGCTGGAGCACAAGTAGATGGTACTTTATAGTAAATGCTTCACTCTGAAAAGTCAACTATGTCTCACAACAAGAACTGATTCATTGAAAGTTCTCAGCAGTGTAAAGTGGAGGATATTGTATGCATGGTAAGAGCGGGAAGTAAGTAGATGTCCACTTTTACAGTTCATTTTTATTTTCATGTGCATCTGGAAAAATAAAAAATAGAAAAGCTACCTTGCAAATAGTCTAGATTAAAACTCCTACTGTTTTGGGTGTACAGGTCCTATTCAGACCAATGTTTCCCCCAGGGTATAGTAGGACCATGGCGGCCAGGGATGAGGGTGCGACCACAATCCTCCTGGGAATCCAGAACACATGTCCCAGATTCCTGGGACAGTCATGTGTGCGGCTGGGTCTATACCAGGCAGGTACCAAAGAGAGGACCTTCACCTGGAGAAGCTGCAAGGGAGTGCCGTGACAGGTGAGCTTTTTTTATTGTTGTTAATTGAGCCTTATACTATATGGAGGCACAGTTGGGGCCTTAGTCTATATGGGAGCACAGATGGGGCCTAATACACTATGGGGGGAAAGAGGTGGATCTAATACTATATGGGGAAACAAAGGGGGGCAAACTACTACAATAGAATCTCCCAATAGCAGACACTCATGGGGAATAACATTGAGAGATGTCCCTTACTGGGAAAAAGGCTCAAAATTCTTCCTAAGTGACAAAAAACTGTACTGTACTCACTCCAGAGTGTATTTGTCATGAACAGTGGTGGACAGGGAGAGTGAGCCCTATACTGACCCTAGAAAAACTCGCCCTTCCTACTTGCCTATCCACCCTAAACGGTGGATCGACAACTTTGAGCCGGCCCCTCCCTTTGCTAAAGTGCAGTGGCGTAAAAACAAATAATATACATCAGTCACAGGCCAGAAACAGAATGGGAAAACTACCAGAAAACCAGACAGAATATAAACTAGGGCAGGATACAGGGTATTAAACAGTTCACAAACTGGAATACAGATAAACGGCAGATATGAATAAATGAACTAGACAAGGTATAAAATGAGTAAATAACAGGAAATGCAGGGGATGAACAGAAGAACTGGATGTAAAATAGTGTTGAGCGGCATAGGCCATATTCGAATTCGCGATATTTCGCGAATATATGGACGAATATTCGTCATAAATTCGCATATTTGTAATATTCACGGTTTATTTTCGCATATGCGAAAATTTGCATATGCAAAAAGTAGCATAACTGCAAATTCGCATATGCAAAAATTTGCATATCCAAACAATTGCATAAGCGTATGCATATGCGAAATTCGTACGCCAGTCTCACACGCCTTTTTTACACCACACAAGCTGGAAGCAGAGAGGGATGATCACTGTGATGTGTACTGTAAAAAAAAAAAAAAGAATATTCATAATTGCGAATATATAGTGCTATATTCGCAAATTCGCGAATATGCGCTATTCGCGAATAAAATTTGCATTGCGAATAATCGCAAGCAACACTAATGTAAAACACAAAACTGATCAGGAACATAAAACACTGTTCACACTGGACTAAGATAACTAACATCAACTTCATAAAAACTCATAAAAGAAAACCAAACTCTACAAGGTAGAGGAACACTGGCCAAGATACTAGACAGGATATTTTTCAAGATACATGACAGGATAAATTCGAAACCAAACTCCACTGTGTGAAGGGACAGGACAGGATTCTCACAGTGTGAACACAAACTCAGCAAAGCAGAACGGACATACAAATCCTAAAAACAGACAAGTCCTAAAAACCGAGCCGACTGAAATCTAAATCAAACAGGCATAACCATGGTAAAAACTCAGATAACTACTAAGACAGACAAAGCACAAATAACCAGCCCAGAATGCAGTTAAAATAGCCCCACCTGAGTTCTCATTGGCTCAGAGCATTAACTATTCCCTATCCAGGGCGAATAGCACAGAAAACTGATAATGCATACAAACAAAGTCTGAACAGAGTCTTAAATGGAAAAAAGCAAAAACACAAGAACTAACATTACAGTAATTACCTATAAAACATGATAAAAAGCAATATTACAGTATAATCTCCCAGTGTCTTTTCATCTCCCCTTATCCCACCATATCATATCATTCCCCCCCCCCTTTTTTACCCTGTGCCATCTTACTACCCCATGCATTGTGCCAAATTATTCCCCCCTTACCCCCTGTGCCACATCATTTCCCCTTGATCCCCCTGCAGAACATAAGCAGAAAAAGGTTTAAGCTATCCCCAGCGCTTGTCCTATCCATAAGCAGAAGCTGAGACACCAGATGTAAGTCTCATAATAGATTTATTGGCTGTAAAACAATGCGTTTCTGGTCCGGACAGGACCCTTCATCAGGCAAGGTGCATCCTTGCCTGACCAGCGCTGGGTATAGCTCCAACTTTTTTCTGCTTATGTTCTGCAATTATCTACCGGACTAGCAAAGCTACTACCGGAAGAGCTACGGCTGTAGGTGTTGGGCTCTTAGCACAACCCTGTTTGGTAAGTGCAATTTTACATACCAACAAATTCCTTTTCTGTGAATGTACTGCACTAGGGGCGTGTATCTTTTTTCCCTTTTTCTTTTATGGCATTGATCCCCCAGTGCCATCTTATTACCCCTTCATTACTCTCTGTGCAAATTCATCACCACTATTTATGAAGTGGCACAGGGCATAAAGGGAGAATGAAATGGCACAGGTGGTGGTAAAGAGGGGGTGATGAATTTTCACAGAAGGCAATAATGGGGGAATTAAATAGCACAGGGGGAGATCAATAGGAAAATATGTTGCACATGGGGGTAATAAGGGAGGGCTGATTTGGCACAGGGGAATAAAGTTGCACGGGGGGATCAAGAAAGGAGGGAGGTTCATGATGTGGCCGTTGAAAGTACAGAAGCAGGAGACCACTGTTTAAACATCAATCTTCTGCTTCTGTGCTGGGGCTTCTGCGGGGGGTGCAGCGGGGGCCTGGGCCCATTACTGGGGTATTGGCTGTACCCCCTGACAATGGCCCTGTGTACAAGGTATGGCCGGCACATAAGCCTGTTTGCCCCCTATTGGGAGTGTTTTGTCCCCTATTGTCCCCTATTGGGTGTTTCCGCGTCCGCTATTGGGAATATCCCCTATTTGGAGGGTGCAAATACATTAAGTCTTATGGGATATTAAAAACTGTCCGCTATTGGGAGGTGTCCGCTAATGTAGATTTTACTGTATGTGAAGGCACCGAGGTGAGTCTAAGACTATATACAGTGGGGATCAAAAGTTTGGGCACCCCAGGTAAAAATTTGTATTAATGTGCATAAAGAAGCCAAGGAAAGATGGAAAAATCTCCAAAAGGCATCAAATTACAGATTAGACATTCTTATAATATGTCAACAAAAGTTAGATTTTATTTCCATCATTTACACTTTGAAAATAACAGAAAACAAAAAAAATGGCGTCTGCAAAAGTTTGGGCACCCGGCAGAGTTAATATCTTGTACTGCTCCCTTTGGCAAGTATCACAGCTTGTAAACGCTTTTTGTAGCCAGCCAAGAGTCTTTCAATTCTTGTTTGAGGTATCTTTGCCCATTCTTCCTTACAAAAGTCTTCCAGTTCTTTGAGATCTCTGGGCTGTCTGTCATGCACTGCTCTTTTAAGGTCTATCCATAGATTTTCAAGTATGTTGAGGTCTGGAGATTGTGAAGGCCATAGCAAAACCTTCAGTTTACACCTCTTGATGTAATCCCCCGTGGATTTCAAGGTGTGTTTAGGATCATTATCCATTTGTAGAAGCCATCCTCTCTTTAACTTCAGCTTTTTCACAGATGGCATCAAGTTAGCATCCAAAATGTGCTGAAATTTTATTGAATACATTTTTCCTTCTACTCATGAGATTTTCCCTGGGCCACTGGCTGCAATACCACCCCAAAGCATGATTGATCCACCCCCATGCTTAACAGTTGGACAGAGGTTCTTTAAATTATGTTCCCCTTCTTCTCCAAACGTACCTTTGCTCATTCTAGCCAAAAAGTTAAATTTTTACCTCATCGGTCCACAGAACTTGTTTCCAAAATGCATCAGGCTTTTATATATGTTCATTTGCAAAGTTCAAACACTGATTTTTGTGGTGAGGACGTAGAAGAGGTTTTCTTCTGATGACTCTTCCATGAAGACCATATTTGTACAAGTATCTCTTTATAGTGGAATAGTGTACCACAACTCCAGTGTCTGCCAGATCTTTCTGGAGGGATTGTGCAGTCAAATGTGGGTTTTGAATTGTTTTTCTCACAATCCTGCAAGCTGTTCTCTCTGATATTTTTCTTGGTCTTCCAGATTTTGCTTTAACTTCCACTGTTCCTGATGACTGCCATTTCTCAATTACATTCCACACAGAGGATATTGACATCTGAAAATGTTTTGCTATCTTCTTATAGCCTTCTCCAGCTTTGTGAGCGTCAACTATTTTCAGTTTCAGATTTCTAGACAACTGCTTAGAAGAACCCATGGTGCTGATTGTAGGGGCAAGGTCAGAGTCTGGGCATTTAAAACCTTTGAGATTGACATCACCTGGTCTTCCCAGATGATGATTGAGAACAATCCATGACCCATGACACTGGCAGGTCTCTCATAATAGATGGTAAACAAATCACCTTCCCAATACTCTGCAAAGGGGGCAGTGCATGCTATAAATTCTGCAGGGTGCCCAAACTTTTGCAGACGCCATTTTTTTGTTTTCTGTTATTTTGAAAGTGTAAATTATGGAAATAAAATCAAATTTTTGTTGACATATTATAAGAATGTCGAACCTGTAATTTGATGCCTTTTGGAGATTTTTCCATCTTTCCTTGGCTTCTTTATGCACATTAATACAAATTTTTACCTGGGGTGCCCAAACTTTTGATCCCCACTGTAGCCAGTATATGAACATTATACAGAGTAATATGAAAGTTTTATCTCATGGATTCATGCATTATCCATTATAAAGCAAAGTAGACCGTGTGGACTTGATTGCCGTCCCCATAGAAAATGTTTACATACGTAATAGGTTCTGGGGAGCAGTTTCAGTCTTTAGCACCCGGTCAACTATATCCTAAAGCATTAACAATGTCATTAGCATTCATGCTTTAAGTAATCATTAAAGTAAGTTGTTACTGTGATGCTAAGGCCCCATTCACTCGCCGGAATTTACATGGGGGAATCTGGTAGAAAAATTCAGCTCGAAAATTTTGTTGCCGCAAAGCCATATTGTTTTCATTGGGATTCTGCTATACCATGCTAATTCACATTTCGAACTCTGCAGAAAACAATTAACATGTCAGCTCTCTCTGCGGAAATGCATTGCCATCTATGGAGACAGTGCATTCCAAATGATCCTAGTGTCATCTTGTTCTGCCCGGGGAATGTCCACTGAATTAATACTACTACTACAACAACTACTACTACTACTAATTATTATTATTATTATTGTTATTTATACAGGGCCAACAGATTCTGCAGCACTTTACATTTTTGGGGTACAAATAAAGACAAGAATAAGACATTACAATATAACACACTAAATATTTAAACAGGAGGAGTGAAGGCCCGGCTGTGGAGAGCTTACAGACTATGAGAAATGGTGTGGAGATAAAAGGCAGAAAGTGCTTTATTGATACAATGATCCATCCCTGTTTTATAAAGAGGAAAGTTTACATGCAGGAGAGTGACCCTGATTCAGCTAATCTCCGAATGTCTAAGGCATGGGTGTCAAACATGCGGCCCGTCATCTTCAGTTCTCCGACCACCGCTCCTCTCCAGTCCCGGGACCTACTGCTATGGGCCATAGCAGTAGGTCCCGGGACCGGAGAGGAGCGGTGGTCGGAGCACTGAAGATGACGGGCCGCATGTTTGACACCCATGCCATAGACCATGGCAGTAGATCGTGACCCCGGACCGGAGGAGTGGTGGTTGGAACACTGAAGTGGGGCAGTAAACAGGCATACAACCTCCAGCCATACACTGTATATGGCTGAAGGCTGTATGTCTGTGGGGGAAACCATACTCCACCTAATGTGGGGGAACTATACTGCACCTAATGTGGGGGAACTATACTGCACCTAATGTGGGGGAACTATACTGCACCTAATGTGGGGAACTATACTGCACCTAATGTGGGGGAACTATACTGCACCTAATGTGGGGGAACTATACTGCACCTAATGTGGGGAGCTATACTGCACCTAATGTGGGGGAACTATACTGCACCTAATGTGGGGGAACTATACTGCACATAATGTGGGGAAACTATGCTGCACCTAATGTGGGGGAACTATACTGCACAGTCTTGTGCAGGGGGGCAGGGTCTTGTGCAGGAGGGCATGGGGTATTGTGCAAAGGGGGCATGGAGTGTTGTACAAAACGGGCATGGGGTCTTGTGAAGGGGGGTCATGGGGTCTTGTGAAGGTGGTCATGGGTCTTGTGTAGGGTGGGCATGGGGTCTTGTGCAGGGGGGGAGAATGAGATGTTGTGCAGGGGGGGGCATGGGTTGTTGTGCAGGGAGGGCATGTTTTTTTTTTTTTTTATGCAGCCCACATAAACTTAAACCTTGTTTTTTTGGCCTATGTTAGCCTCTAAGTTTGACATGCTTGGTCTAAGGTGTTTAGAGCGTAGGGGGAGATAGCCAAATATGGCACTTTTGATGTCTATAAGACCCAGAGATCTCAGGGGCAAAGTGATAGTAGTGGAGACCAGTTAGGGAATGTTATACACCTGAATAAAGAGATGTGTTTTTAGGGCACATTTAAACTGTGGATGTTGGGTGTAAATCTAAGGGAGCGAGGTATTGCATTCCGAGTCCTTAAGGACCGAGGGCGTATCCATACGCCCGTGGGAATTCCGGCCCCCACCGCTAGCCGGTTGGGGACCAGAGCCGGATGCCTGCTGAAATCGTTCAGCAGGCATCTCGGCATATTGCCCAGGGGGGTCATTATGCCCCCCCATGTCGGCGATCGCCGCAGATCGCTGGACAATTCAGTCCAGCGATCTGCGGCGATTCCGGGTCAATCGGGTCTCCGGTGACCCGGTGACCCGGAATTACTGGCTGTTCGGGGCCGTCTCTGACAGCCCCGAACAGCCAGAGCCTGCAGGGGTGAGGTGGCACTGGTGCCACCTCACGATCGCCCTGATTCGTCGGCCGGATTACCGGCCGACCAATCAGGGCGCCTGCTGCGGGTGTCACTGCCGCACCCGCTCCGCCCCTCTTCTGGAGGACGTGAGCGGGTGCGGGAAGACGACCCCCGGTGCTGGGGACCCCGATCCCCGGCGCCCCTGTTGGGATCGGGGCCCCAGGAGCAGCTGAGGCGGCGGGACTGACCTGCGGCGTCTGGATCGTTGGAGGTGAGTGACAGCCTCCTGCTGTTGCTTAGCAACAGCTCCCAGCATGCAAAAAGGGCATGCTGGGAGCTGTAGTTATGCAACAGCAGGAGGCATACCACCACAACTCCCAGCATTCCCTTATGGGCATGCTGGGACTTATGGTTTTGCAACAGCTGGAGGCACATTCTTTCTATGGAAAAGTGTACCTTCAGCTGTTGTCTAACTACAACTCCCAGCTTGCACAAACAGCTAAAGTGCATGCTGGGAGTTGTAGTGGTGCATCTGCTGGTTGCATAACTACAACTCCCAGCATGCCCGTTGGCTGTCGGTGACTGCTGAGAGTTGTAGTTTTGCAACAGCTGAAGGCACACTGGTTGTGAAACTCAGAGTTTTTTTTTACCTAACTCAGTGTTTCACGACCGGTGTGCCTCCAGCTGTTGCAAACTACAACTCTCAGCAGTCACCGTACACCATGCACCGTACATGCTGGGAGTTGTAGTTTTGCAACAGCTGAAGGCACACTGGTTGTGAAACACTGAGTTAGGTCACAAACTCAGTGATACATAACCAGTGTGCCTACAGTTGTTGCAAAACTGCAACTCTCAGCAGTCACCGACAGCCAACGGGCATGCTGGGAGTTGTAGTTATGCAACAGCTGGATGTCCCCCCCCCCCAATGTGAACGTACAGGGTACACTCACATGGGCGGAGGATTACAGTAAGTATCTGGCTGCAAATTTGAGCTGCCGCAAACTTTCTGCTGCAGCTCAAATTGTGCGACTGTACCCTAAAAACACTACACTACACTACCACAAAAAATAAAATAAAAAGTAAAAAACACTACGTATACACATACCCCTACACAGCCCCCCTCCCCTCCCCAATAAAAATGAAAAACGTCTGGTACGCCACTGTTTCCAGAACGGAGCCTCCAGCTGTTGCAAAACAACTCCCAGTATTGTCGGACAGCCGTTGACTGTCCAGGCATGCTGGGAGTTTTGCAACAGCTGGAGGCACCCTGTTTGGGAATCACTGGCGTAGAATACCCCTATGTCCACCCCTATGCAATCCCTAATTTAGGCCTCAAATGCGCATGGCGCTCTCACTTTGGAGCCCTGTCGTATTTCAAGGCAACAGTTTAGGGTCACATATGGGGTATCGCCGTACTCGGGAGAAATTGTGTTACAAATTTTGGGGGGTATTTTCTGCTTTTACCCTTTTTAAAAAAGTAAAATTTTTGGGAAAACAAGCATTTTAGGTAAAAAACAACAACATTTTTTTTACATATGCAAAAGTCGTGAAACACCTGTGGGGTATAAAGGTTCACTTAACCCCTTGTTACGTTCCCCGAGGGGTCTAGTTTCCAAAATGGTATGCCATGTGTTTTTTTTTTGCTATCCTGGCACCATAGGGGCTTCCTAAATGCGGCATGCCCCCAGAGCAAAATTTGCGTTCAAAAAGCCAAATGTGACTCCTTCTCTTCTGAGACCTGTAGTGCGCCAGCAGAGCACTTTTCACCCCCATATGGGGTGTTTTCTGAATCGGGAGAAATTGGGCTTCAAATTTTTAGGGGTATTTTCTGCTATTACCCTTTTTAAAAATAAAAAAATTTTGGGAAAACAAGCATTTTAGGTAAATTTTTTTTTTTTTTTTTTTACATTTGCAAAAGTCGTGAAACACCTGTGGGGTATTAAGGTTCACTTTATCCCATGTTACATTCCCCGAGGGGTCTAGTTTCCAAAATGGTATGCCATGTGTTTTTTTTTTTGCTGTTCTGGCACCATAAGGGCTTCCTAAAGGTAACATGCCCCCCAAAAACCATTTCAGAAAAACGTACTCTCCAAAATCCCCTTGTCGCTCCTTCCCTTCTGAGCCCTCTACTGCGCCCGCCGAACACTTTACATAGACATATGAGGTATGTGCTTACTCGAGAGAAATTGGGCTACAAATACAAGTAAAAATGTTGTCCTTTTACCCCTTGTAAAAATTCAAAAATTGGGTCTACAAGAACATGTGAGTGTAAAAAATTAAGATTGTGAATTTTCTCCTTCACTTTGCTGCTATTCGTGTGAAACACCTAAAGGGTTAAAACGCTTACGGAATGTCATTTTGAATACTTTGGGGGGTGTAGTTTTTATAATGGGGTCATTTATGGGGTATTTCTAATATGAAGACCCTTCAAATCCACTTCAAACCTGAACTGGTCCCTGAAAAATACTGAGTTTGAAAATTTTGTGAAAAATCGGAAAATTGCTGCTGAACTTTGAAGCCCTCTGGTGTCTTCCAAAAGTAAAAACACGTCAATTTTATGATGCAAACATAAAGTAGACATATTGTATATGTGAACCAAAAAAAAAATGTATTCGTAATATCCATTTTCCTTACAAGCAGAAAGCTTCAAAGTTAGAAAAATGCTAAATTTTCTAATTTTTCATCAAATTTACGGATTTTTCACCAAGAAAGGATGCAAGTATCGACAAAAATTTACCACTATGTTAAAGTAGAATATGTCACGAAAAAACAATCTCGGAATCAGAATGATAACTAAAAGCATTCCAGAGTTATTAATGTTTAAAGTGACAGTGGTCAGATGTGCAAAAAACGCTCCGGTCCTTAAGGCCAAAATGGGCTCCGTCCTGAAGGGGTTAAGGTCATGAGCAGAGCAGAGAGCATGTGTAGGATGGGAGACAGAGATGAGGGAGTAGATGTATGGAGGTGCAGCATTGTGGAGAGCTTTGTGGGTGAGAGTGAGGATTTTGTAAGCTGGATATCATAATCGCATGGACCTACAGAATACAGATAACACATGTCATTTCAACCGTAAAGTACACTGTTTAAAAGCAAAACCCCTGAAGGAGCAAAATAGCCTTTTTTTCACCCCACAACTAATTTTTTTGGCCTTGCTGTACAGTTTGTGATAAAATGAGTGATGTTATTTCAAAGAACAATTGGCCCACTTGGTGAAAAATAGGTGAATAGGTGAAAAAGAGTTATGGGTATAAAATGTGAAGAGGAAAAAAAATAAAATGCTAAAATAAAAACAGGCTGTGTCCTCAGTGCTGAAACATGGCTGTGTCGTTGAAGGGTTAAAGGAGTTATTCAGTTTAAAAAAAATCTTATTCCCTATCTATAGGATAGAAGATATATCTCTGGCTCTCCCATGGAGGGATGTGTGTTGACCACTTTTTCGTGCCATGATCAACACAGCATCATTCATGCAGGGATGCAGACTTTTATTCCTTTTCTGCATATGGGGATATGTTTTTTTTTTTTTTTTTTTATTCTGGACTACTCCTTTAACCCCTTAACGACAATGGACGTAAATGTACGTCATGGTGACGTGGTACTTAACGCTCCATGACGTACATTTACGCGCCGACATGATCAGCAGCCGCGGATGTCCGCCATTAACCCCTCCGATGCCGTGAGCAATACAGATCACGGCATCTGCGGCAATGCGGTACTTTGAACGGATGATCGGATCGCCCACGGCGCTGCCACGGGGATCCGATCATCCGGCATGGGGGCCGGAGGTCCCCTCACCTTGCTCCGGCCGTCTCCCGGGGTCTTCTGCTCTGGTCTGAGATAATACTGAGCAGTGCTGTGTCCTATACATGGCACTGCACAGTATTAGCAATCAACTGATTTCAATGAAAAGTCCCCTATGGGGACATAAAAAGTGTAAAAAAAAAAAAAAAAAAAAAAAAGGTAAAAAATGTAAAATAAAAAAGTAAAACGTCCGTTTTTCCCATTTTACCCCCAAAAAGCGTAAAAAAAAATAATTAATAGACATATTTGGTATCACCGCGTGCGTAAAAGTCTGAACTATTAAAATATATTGTTAATCATCCCGTACGGTGAACAAATAAAAAAATTTTTTAAAAAAAGTCCAAAATCGATGCTTTTTTGTCACATTTTATTCTGAAAAAAAAATTATAAAAAATTTATAAAAAGTAAAACCTAAGCAAAAATGATACAGATCATGGTGCAAAAAATGAGCCCTCATATTGCCCCATATACGGAAAAATTAGTAAGTTATAGGTAGTCAAATTAGGGCAATTTCAAACATACTAATTTTGTTAAAATGGTTTGAGATTTTTTTTAAGCGGTACAATTATAGAAAAGCATATAACATGGGTATCATTTTAATCGTATTGACCCACAGAATAAAGAAAACATGTCATTTTTACGGGAAAGTGTACAGCGTGAAAACAAAACCTTCCAAAATTTGCTAAATTGCGTTTTTCTTTTCAATTTTTCCACATAAATAATATTTGGTTGCGCCGTACATGTTATGGTAAAATAAGTGATGTAATTTCAAAGTACAATTGGTGACGCAAAAAACAAGCCCTCATATGGGTCTGTGGATGGAAATATAAGAGAGTTATGATTTTCAGAAGGCGAGGAGGAAAAGACGAAAATGCAAAAATAAAATTGGTCTGGTCCTTAAGGCCAAAATGGGCCTGGTCCTTAAGGGATTAAAGAGGCACTGTTATTGTTAAAAACTTTTCATATATTGCAGGACTCATTATAATATGACATTTCACAATATACACCTGTTAAAAAAAATTTACTTTTTCACCTGAAATTCAAGCTCAAAATAGCCACCACTAGGGGTCGCCTGTCTTTTAGCCAGACAGACTAGTCTAGATTTTACAGCATACTGGATACCGGCCGTAAGGCATACTGGTATCCAGTATAGGAGATTTCTATTGTGTATGCAAAACTACAGATAAAGGATGTGTGAACATGCTGGGAGCTGTAGTTTTAAAACAGCTGGAGGCAACACTGCTCTAACACAGTTATTTACAAACATTGCAGCTTCAGTTGTTACTAAACTACAACTCCCAGCATGCTGAAATAGTCAAAGCTTTCTGTTGATCATACATTCAGGAGTCTGTGAAAGATGAATGACACACATAGTGACAGCTATGCTGATTAGCCTCCAGCTTTACTAGGAGAAGATAAAACAGATAGAACAGGTATTCATAAAAATGCTGTACTTTTATCTAAAAAATCCTTGCACTAATTTTATAAAGATCTATTCTTATATTTTTACATTTTATCCTGTTATGAATTCACCATAATGTCTTCTGATTACTGCAGGCAAGCTCCAAGCATCTTCCACATGACACAGCATAAAACCAGAGAGGAAAGGGTTACAGAGTAGAGAGTACTGATTGGCTGACTACCCAGGCTTGCTCCTGTGAGGGAGACAGACGGACACGCCCCCTCCAGCCTGCACAATGAAAAAGTAACTCACCAGCAGATAAATGCTTATATCTCTGGATATATAGGTCAGAGACACAAAAATTATATGCACATGATCAGGATTGGGTCCTGAGTAACATATCACTGTTTTTTATTTTTATTTTTTTTTTTTGCACTATGACAGGTACGCTTCAAGTAAAATCCTGTAATAAGTATTGTCTGAGATGTGTGTTAGTTCTTGGGCTTACAAGGAATGGTATTCATTGGTACTCCGGTAGAAAACTTTTTTTTTAAATCAACTGGTGCGAGAAAGGTGCTCTCTGCTGACATCTCTGTCCATTTTAGGAACTGTCCAGAGCGGCATATGTTTTCTATGGTACACAATAAAGATTGGAGACAATTTCATAAAAAGTGCAAAAATGTATTAAACAATTATTAGACCTTCAGTTAAAACATGCATATGAAAAGTAAATAAAATTAAAAGAATAAAGCACTAATCATAGTAACATTATATGAAATTTGCGGCGGGGGCCGATCCTACACCAGACCTCTACCAGATTACATCGACCGTTTGAACAAGAATATGTCAGACTAAATTAGTTTATTTTATTTAGACATCATCAACAGTTTTATTTTCATTTTTATTTTTATTGCCATATTTATTTCTATTTTTTTTTTATATTTATTTTTCTCTATTGATAAAAATATTTTACTGACAGATTTTTTATGTTTTATTTATATTTATCATTATTCATATTTATTTTCATTTTTATCTTTCCCACTTTATTTGTATTTCTATTTTCATAATCATTTTTATTTCCATTTTTATTTTTATTCATTTCACCATCCACTATGTTCCATATTTTCCCTTTTCATCCTGATACCCTGTCACTACTAAGTTAAAACATTCTTTTTATATATACACATATAGACACCTACATAAAAGCCTAATCTTGCATCAGAAGACATATGTGGCTGATATCTATACTATTACGGCTACAGACGGGTGCACACAATATAGTGGTGAGAACAGTGACAGATCTTATCTGGTCCGTTATTATGTATATAAGATATGGAGAAGTCAGTCCCTATGTCAAATAAACGCACACATAAATTTAAAGGAAGGGATTATTTAATTTATTCATCCAATAGACATATGTTACTTATTTTTTTCCTGAAAATCCTGGTTTTATTTGTTTCTTTGCATGTCAGAACTTCTATTCTCTTTGAGTCCATTCCATAAGTTACGTGCAGTTCATTTTTAATGAGCATCAAATGTGAACCAAGTATATAAATGAGATTTTCCTGCTGTTTTCCATACAATCTATCTACTGAGGAAGGGGTCGGAACAAGCACACTGAAACGCGTCTAGAATTTGAGCAATCTGAATTAAGCACTAAGAAAAAAGCACTGCCAACTGCTGATATCACCATTCAGGCCGGCTTTCATCAATTCGATCCACCTACCTCACCTGTGTCTCCATTCCATACAACGGGCATGCAGCCTGCTCGATCTAAGAGAGACCTTCTGCCTGTGTTTAAGATCGCTGAACTGAAAGCAACGCATTGTGGAGCTACGGACCTTGATGGTGCCGGAGTCTAATCCCAGCACCATCTTGCCAGCATTCTTCCCCGCACACACAGAGCCTGAAATCCCAGCTATCTGGAGGACTCCAGTATTGGTTTAACCGCAAACAGCCGCAGGATCCCACTTTTGTTCCGTCGCAGTACGAGGCCAGCGGCCTGAGATCGGGTGACATATATGATTTAAATCTCACACAATTTTACAGGTGGCCAACTTTTTTATTCCATAGACTGTTTAAACAACCTTTCCAGTGACTGTGCAACATCCTATTTCATGTATACCATACATTTATTGAAATATTTTTAGGTGCCGGACTATTGGAATTCTGCATTAACAGATTACCTTAATATCGCACCAAGCGCCTTCATAATTACAAGCAGTGCTACATTTTTCCATTAGGGCCCAATGGTTAAATGTTACTATGATTAGTGCTATATTCTTTTAATTATATTTGCTTTTGATATGCATGTTTTAACTGAAGGTCTAATAATTGTTTAATACATTTTTATGAAATTGTCTCCAATCTTTATTGTGTACCATCAATGGTGGTGAGATCCTTGAAGTGGGGTTAATATAATTGTATCCAAGTGTTTCTATTGACCGGTGGGGACCGATCTTTTAACCACTTATACCTCGGATTCTTCGTTGTGAGCTGCACACGTTTTTTCTTTAATATACAAATCTGTTTAACTTTCTGGCACAAGTTGATAAAAAAAATTCCACCGGAGTACCCCTTTAATGGTCTGTCTGGTCTAGGATCTTTATTTATTTAGGTAATATGTGATCTGCAAGGGAGTCTGGAATAATATTTATAAAGGGGGTGTTATCTGGGGGGTCTATGTTTCTTCAGAAAGTCTGGGTTCTGTATTTATTTAGGTGTTGAGTCTGCAGTCTGTTTAGGGGGTCTGGTTTGGGGGTTTGCATTCATTTAGGGGTTTGTGTTCATTTTAGGATCATGTTTAGAGGGTCCAAATGTACTATCTGGGATTCAACCCCCATAGGCTGGAGCCATATCTTATATAATTAGGCTTGGAATAATGGAATGAGGTTGTATGTAATTGACTTTATTCAGTGGAAAGCATCTATAGCCGCACACTTCTGAATGTATTACATATGTCTCCAGCTGATGAATGGTTAAACAACTGCACTGATTGCTAATAAATCCATTGAATAACATTTTCAAATTGCTTTATTCATTTATTTCCAAATGATAAAACCTCTTGAAAACTGATTGTCTCCCAACTTACAAAGCAGAACATACAGGTCAAGTGTTGTTATAAATATCAGATCATCAAGGCTGGGATCCAGAACAAGCATTGTATAGTGCAACAGTGTTCACTTATACATCTATAGACACACGAAAGAGAGCAGTCAGCTGGCTTTAATTCTATCTATCTATCTATCTATCTATCTATCTATCTAATCTTGTAGCAGAAAATTATACTTCCAATCGCTCAGGCACTCCAAAGATGGAAGTAACATATATAGATGTGGTGGCCCTGTCAGGCAGTGTCCCTTCATGTCCCCAGCCCTCCCCCTCCAGTGTTACCCACAGTGTACATATGTTATACATTAAAAATATAATGTTTCTCTATTTGCTATGACCATGTGATTGTTACCCAGGAGGCACTAGTTATCAGGTGATCCCCCAGGTGACCTATGGGCTCCTTGCACAGTCCCCCTATATAACCAGGGGAGGGGCTGCAATCTCTCTCGTAGCTCATTGTTATTCTTGCTGAGGTCCAGTGAAGTCGTCTCAGAGTGTCCAGAGGATTGGAGGCCTCAAGCCTAAAGTCTGCAGCCACAAGTCAGCTCAAGTAAGCTCAAAGCCATCTTCATGTCAGTCACAAGTCAGTCATCAGTCAAGTCAAGTCTTCTATATAGTCACCGTGGCCTGCACTAAAGTGTCTCTACATACTGCAAGTCCCAGCAAGCCTGCGAGGTCCCCCTGTGTCACTGGTCACCTCCTTGGGATATTGGCTGTACTGCATAGACTGTATCGCCTGTCTACCCTTAGTAAAGCTACCGTTGTCCGTAACTTGGCTTCGGTGTCTTCATTGCTCCCGTGCCTAGCCCAGGACCAGTGGTATTACCTTCGGTTGGTTAAGGCCAAACCACGCCCTGGCATCACGACAAGAAATGGTTAATAACAGCTGCCCCTTGGGTTATAACATCTACCCTGCATTGCACCCCGCTGATACCAAAGCTTTTGGCATCACGAATAGGATATGGATGTGCACCATATGCCACAAGTCCTCCCCCCTAGTCTGAACTGTGTCTAATACTGTTTGCAAAAATCAGATGCCGATGCGACAGAAGTTTGCGCCAGAAAGTATACGGGACTTTGTCATTGAAAAGTGTTTTACTCTTGGCCCTTGTGAAGTAAAGTGGGAGGTGAAGGAAAGACTGTTGTTTGCTGCTATGGAGTGTAACCAGTCTAATGTTATCCAATAATGTATAAAGAGTTCTGGGGAGAAGTGTGTCCACCGAGGGACCCCAGTAGCCAAGGCATTGGGTAAAAAGCCTCTGTCAGCCCAATCCGTGAGTTCAAAAGTCATGTATATTGTCCTTTGACCGTGTTGTCCAGTTATAAGCTTTATTTTCCAGTTATAAGCACTTTCGGGAACTGCCTGTTCCCTAGCTCAGGTAGTCCGCCTATCTGAGGAAGGGAATGTTCAGATTCCGAAAGAGCTTATAATTGGACAATAAAGTTTTACAGTTTATCTATATATGTTACTACCATCTTTGGTGTGCATGCGCGATTGGAAGTAAAATTTTCTGCTACAGTTCTTCTACTATATCCTGGTTGGCTTGGGGTCTCTGCCAGTATTGTGCATCCACACTGCACCTCCTGTGAATATCCTCCCCAGAGTGGAATATATCTGCTTTATCTAGTGTTGTGGCTGATTCCACAACATGCTCAGGTAAGCACTTCATCTGTATTTCATAATGGATATATATTTATTTTGTTGGATGATATCACCCTATGGGGCGCTCTGTGTTTTTCTCTTTTTCTTTTTTCACTTATCTATCACATATCTCTATCTATCATTTTTTCTGTCTGTCTCTTTATCTGTGTCTGCCTGTCTATCTATATATCTATCTATCGATCTATCCATCCATCCTTGGTACATAAAGAAGTTGACAAACATTTGTTTCATTAAATGATATTCACAGATTGCATTAATATGTGGGCGTAACGCCATTGGCATCCTTTCGAAAACTGCCCATCTATCAGCTCATCATGCCAGGAGACAATAATCTTTCTGTTTTACAGATGGTGTCTGGCAATGATATTGCTGTAAGGGGAAAGCAGAATAGGGCAGTATATGAAAAAAAAAAAAATGATTACAGAGTTAATACCATTCTAAGACAGTTTTCACACTAGAAAATATAAAGTTCTTGTTCCACCCTGGTTTTCCCCAACCTGTGGCTTTCAAATAGTTACTAAACCACAACTCTCACCATGTGGCCAATGCCGACTGAATCAGTCAGCGCTAGGACCATACGGACACTGCAGTCTCCAATAGACTGCAGTGTGTTCTGCGAGTATCTCTGTCTGAAGAATGAGCAACGCCATTCTTCAAGCGGAAATTTTCAAGTTCACAAATTCCGCTTTACAAATTCCGAAGTGTGAATTTGTGAACGGAAACCCGTTCACTATACAGTACATTTTAGTAAGCGGAATTTCTGCCTGCAATTTCAAAGCGGAATTGCTGGCGGAAATTCCATAGTGTGAACCTAGCCTTAGGCTAGGTTCACACTACGGAATCTCTGGGCAGAATTTCTGCCGGAGATTTAGCCGGCAGCACTAAGACCGCACTGACTGCATTGCCGTCCCCATAGACGGCAATGCATTTCTGGGTGGATCTTTGGGAAGATCTGCTCAGAAATGCATTGACATCTATGGGGCCGGCAATGGTCTGCGCGGTCCTAGTGCCGTCGGCTTGATCTCCGGCAGAAATTCTGCCCAGAAATTTCACAATGTGATCCCAGCCTTAGGGTCTATTCACGCGGCAGAATTTCCGCTTGCGGAATTCCACTTCAAATTACAGCCCATAGGCTTCTATGGGATTCCACACTCCCAATCATACTTCTGAATTTCCGCAAGCAGAAATTCAGAAGTGTGAATGGGAGTACGGAATCCCATAGAAGTCTATGGGCTTTAATTTGAGGCAGAATACCACAAGCGGAAATTCTGCCATGTGAATAGACCCTTACATTCCTTACCACCTTGGCCCAGGATTTTTAGCACCCCCTTCTCTTTCTATGGTCTAAAAAGGACAGGTGGAAAGGAGTCGCCCCCTTTCTTTTTGCTTCTAGCAACATTTGAGTAAAAGGTTTGTAAGATCACCAGCTCTAGATGATTGTCCTTGTTTTTTCCATTGGAGTTGCCTGTAGAGAAAAAACTACTGGCAAATCCAATGGACCACAATGGTGCCACAGTAACACCACAAGTAGAGCATGCCCCTGATGAAGGCTGCGTTTCCACTTTGCAGTTTTTTTGGAGAAATGCCACGGCAGTTTTTAAGCCAAAGTCAGAAGTGGATCCAGCAGGAGAAGTGTAAATCATTCCTTTATATTTTCCATTGCTTTTGAATACACTTATGGATTTGGCTGAAAAAACTGCCGTGTCAATTTTCCAAAAAATTGCCAAGTGGAAATGCAACCTAAGAGAACCCTCATATAAGAAGACGTCAGTATCATAAATGAAAGCAAAATAAAGGATATGTACGGCACAGCTCCTGTATAAACACGTCTAGATAGAAGGCTGTGGCTTCACCTGGTGTTGGGACTGACACGGGCGTGCTGTTCTATGAAACAGTGCAAATGTCCAATAGCATGTAGAAAGTGAAAAGAACGCACTCACCCGTGATGAACTTGCTTGTAGAACTTTATTCCATAAACATGGTACAGCGGGTATTCCATACCGTGGTACAGCGGGTAGAAACAGAGGAGCAACCTCGCAGTCGCGAGGTTGCTCCTCTGTTTCTACCCGCTGTACTATGTTTGCTTTACGGAATACAGTTCTACAAGCAAGTTCATCACCGGTGAGTGCTTTCTTTTCATTTTCTACATGCTATTGAGTATTATAAATGACACAGATTTTGTATTGAGGCCCAGGAACTTCCAGTTCTCACTATGCTACAATGTAACACTTGTGCATGTACCATAGCAGATATAACATTATTATGTGGTATGGCCTTTTATTGTTAGCCCATGCATCCTAAAATAAACTGCATGTGATATTGCCTGTTTAATCTTATCTTATACTTTGCTCCCGTAGAAAACAATTTGGTTTCCTGCGGAGTTTATTTCATAACCAATCAAGTGAATAACAATTTGCGCCGTCCTCTCTAAGCTGAAGACTGAGCATCACTTAACCCCGCTGTGTCATTAAATGCTCGTGTTTATGCATTAATAAACCTTTTTTTTTTTTGTTTTTACGAATTTTATTTCTTTGTATTTAATCTAGCAATACAGCTTTTTCAGTTCTTCTTATTTTTAGTCAGGGCCACCAAGGCAGTACAGTACTGTTGGCACTGGTGACAGACGCCTGCCCACAAATGGGTTTAGTGGGTTGTCTGGTGAAAAAAAAAATGGTGCTTGGACCCATGCTGCTTACCACTTCATACCAATGTCTGAACATTCTTGAAGTACCTGCTTTATCACCGATCCCTTAAAAATGACTTCTTATGACAGACATTTTCTGTAACTTAAAAGGGGTTATCCAGAAAAAGTAAAACAGAGTTCATTTCTTCCAAAAACAGCACCATACCTCCTCAGGTTGTGTGTGGTATTACAACTTGGCTCCATTCACTTTTACGGTGTCCATTTTAGGACATCGTCAGTCATCAGCCACAACTCCGTCCTCGTCAAGCAAAACACCATCCGGCCTCCTCCCTGACACCAATCTCCATCTTCCTTGAGCCTAAACCTCCTCCTCTCTCCTACATCAAACAAAACTCCCTCAGACGAAACTTCCTGCCGTATAGCAGAGCCGACACTGCACAGCATGAATAGCAGAGTAGAAACTGTGAAACTGCACGTGTACTGCAGAGACACTACATATTCTACAGAGTCTGTATAGCAGAGCCAGAGTACCATGTGTAGCAGAACCCGTATAGCAGAGCCGACACTGAATAACATGTATAGCACAACCCGTATAGCAGAGCTGACACTGAATAGCATGTATAGCAGAGCCCGTATAGCAGAGCGAACTGCACATGTACTACAGAGCCTGTAAAGCAGAGCCAACACCGCACAGCATGTATAATAGAACCCGTATAGCAGAGCTTTGTAGTATATGCTGTACAGTGACAGCTCTGCTATACAGGCTCAGCTATACATGCTGTTCAGTGTTGGCTCTGCTATACAGGCTCTGTAGCACATGTGCAGTTGCACAGTTTCGGCTGTACTATACAGGAGGAAGTTTCATCTGAGGGAGGCTGATAACTGATGGAGATTGGTGTGAGGGAGGAGGCGGGACGGTGTTTTGCTTGACGGGAGACAGAGTTTTGGCTGATGACTGATGATGTCCTAAATGGGCACCATACACTTTAATGGTACTGAACTGCAATACCACATACAAACTGAAGTGTGGTGCTGCTTTTTTGAAGAAATTAGCTCTGTTTTCTAACCCTAGATAACCACTTTATAAGTACCTGTCATTTGAGGTAGTTTTTCAGGATGAGCTGCCTTGTGTGTGTACATGAAGAGCAACACTCTTTCTGGCCATTACATAACTTGTACATGGCTTTTTCACCAGTTTTTTCCTCTGCAGGCTTCATCTCTATTTTTCAGTTGTCCTTGAGCTAGTGGGTGGAGACTAGCTGCTATGATGTCCCCTATACATTGCATACACATAAAAGCAATCATATTCCCCTATATCTCTATAGCACCCTCTCAGAAGCAGCAGCACAAAGGACATTGTAGAGCAGTCCTGAACACTGTAAGATGCAAATCCAGCACAGGGCTGAGATCTGATACTCACTGCAATTTCCTGATCCCTCTGCTAGATCATCTTGCCTTCCAGTATGGATTTATTCTTTTTTTTTTTTTTTTTTTTTTTTTCTTTTCACTGTTCATTGTTTAGTAGTGGCACCAGGTTTCTTTATTTCACTTTAATGGGAAATGCACTGCAGTAACACCGAGCCACCACTACACAATTACCAGAGCTCATGTTTCCAGACTTTTATTGTGGGTATGCTAGAACTGTGGTGACAACCAGCGATCAGACAAAGATGGCCTAAGCTGTGGATAGGCAATTAAAAGGTTTATCTGTCAAAAAAAGAACATTTCCCTTATACACAGGATAGGGAATAAGTATGTGATTGTGCGGGGGTCCGACTAGCGATTGGCTGAGCCGACCATAACTCTTGCTTATCTCTGACGGAGGGCACTGGATCGATTGGGGGACTGGTGACTAGAGCGGCACCATATGGGAGATTAGGGGGGGTATGGTTCCAGTGGTCAGAACCCCCTCCCCCCAAGATCAGACACTTATCCCCTATCCTGTTTATAGGGGATACCTTTTTTTCCCCAAAAACCCCATGTCAAATGCCAGGAAAACCACTAGGACTTCCTTTCTTCCCACAGAGCTCATACCATCTTGTGTCCTCTAGACATGGCCCCTTCCACCAAATGTGTCCCTGTTCTCCATCTAACATCCCCTGCCCCCATTCCACCAAAAGAGCTCCTGCCATCTTGTTTTTCCCACATTGCTCCCATTGTGTAAATCTAAGCCCTGTCTCCTCCATGTAATTGGGGGGCACAGACACACTTTACCAGAGCTCGTTAGCTGAGCAGTAATTTGTTGCTGTCGGAAAATGTCTCTATTTTTTCTCTCACACAGTTTGATAAATCTGGGCCATAGTCTTTGGAAGTTTTGGGCCCAGAAATCCCTGTTTGCAGTCCTGTTTTAGTATCATTTATGGTTCATGACAATACAAATGCACATAGTATGACCATGGTGAGGGCTTCTGCTTCTTTGTTAGATAAGATAATGTCTAATTGGGTAAAGAGAAAAAAAGGAAACAGAATTGTCTCCATTATGCTGCAACCTTGGATGTGTAATATACCCTGAAGTCTGGCCAAATTCTAATAAAATCAAATTAATCATCTAGAATCATATTGTTCATTACACCGTGGACACTTCTGTGACTCGCCAGCAGAAATTAGACATGGCCCATGGAACTACATAGCACGGATTCTCCTCAGAGTCTGAAATCAAAGACTTGATGACCCAGATCATTCACCTATGAAGTGTTCTATCTACCTAGGGCTTGCTTAAACAAAGGAAAAATATTCTAAAAATAAGGTGTTTCTTATGTGCTATTTGCGCTGGGGCATTCTTGCAGATAAATGTGTTGTAGTGTTCAGGTTGGGCCTGTGGACTAAAAACTGTGCAGGACCGATCAGGACACGTCTTTCTTTATCTACATAATGTATACGCAGCAGAAATGCAATGTAGAATTTTGTCTATAATGCACGATTCATCTCCGCTCATGGCTGACAGATTGCTTGTCTACATATTTACATTAGTATGTTGTTGGATAATTGCACCAATATATTTACATACAGTCCACCAAGGCGGTGGTTGAATGCATGGGTGCCTATGTTGTAGATTAAACATGAAATAAACAAATGTCAAGAGCACAAGATAAATGGTAGATGCAAAATGCAGCCCATGGGTGACAGGGCTATGAGTTTTCTCAAAGATATATAATGGCATTAAAAGTAAACTGTCAGCCTGTTCAACCCACACTATACACTCAATACACTGGGTTATATTGTGGGGGAACAGGAGTCCAACGAGGTGTACCCAGAAGATCCTCTGCTAAATTCAGTGAATTGTGCACGGGGGGTGGGGGGTCTTCTCCAGCTCAATTTACATATTCATTGTCTGTGCCTACACATCCTAGTGAACTGGAGTCACAAACAATGAATATGTAAATTGAGTGGATAGAGCCCTGTCCCCTGCGCGCAATTCACAGAATTTAGCAGAGGATCTTCTGAGGGACTCATCTCAGGACCTACTGGACATATTTAAGTAAGTGACCCCACGTTGGACTTCTGTTCCCCCACACAGGGCTGTCAGTTTTCCTTTAAGGTTTACCCTCTGATGTTTAACCCCTTAAGGACCAGGCCATTTTACACCTTAGGACCAGAGCGTTTTTTGCACATCTGACCACCGTCATTTTAAGCATTAATAACTCTAAGATGCTTTTACCGAATATTCTGATTCTGAGATTGTTTCTTCGTGACATATTCTACTTTATTTTGGTGGTAAATTTTCGGCGTTACTTGCATCCTTTTTTTGTGAAAAATTCCAAAATTTCATGAAAATTTTGAAAATTTAGCATTTTTCTGACTTTGAAGCTCTCTAATTGTAAGGAAAATGGATTTTCCCAATAAATTTTATTTTTATTCACGAATACAATATGTCCACTTTATGTTGGCATCATAAAATGGACATATTTTTACTTTTTGAAAAAAATTAGAGGGCTTCAAAGTAGAGCAGCAATTTTCAAAAATTTCATGAAAATTGCAAAATCTGAAGGGACCAAACTGTGACCCTCCAGATGTTGCAAAACTACAACTCCCAGCATGCCCAGACAGCCTTTGGCTGTCTGGGCATGCTGGGAGTTGCAGTTCGGCCTTCCTAGTGGTTGCCACAGTAAAAATCACTTTACTTTCAGTTTCATTTCTCCCCCCCACAGTCGATTCCCTCCATGTTCTCCCCCCATTCTGCCTGACATCCAGGGGTGGGAAGAATGGGGGGTTTCCATGGCAACCCACCGTCCTGCTCTGCCATTGGTCAAAATCAGTTCTGACCAATGGCAGGGGATGGGAGGAGATCGCAGCATTGCAACCTCACTCCTACCCTGCAGGATGCTGGGGCCTGTCACTCACAGGTCCGAGCATCCCTATTTTCTGGGTGATCGGGTCACCAGAGACCCGATCAGCCCAGAATAGGAGAAAATCGCATGTCTGAATTGACCCCCCTCGCCATTTGCACGGCATGCCTGCTGAAAGATCTGCCGTTCTGATCTCTGCCCGGCGCGTGGCAGAGACTGGAAATACAATAGGATGTTCTCTAACGTCCTTGGGCATTAAAGCCCAGGTAGCGGGGACGTTAGAGAACGTCCTATGTCCTAAAGAGGTTAAAGCGTACCTGTCATATCACAGGGGGAAAAAAAATAATTATTAAATATGTTACTCTCTAGGTTATGCAGATGCTTAACATGTTGGATGAAATGTCAGCTAGAGTGTAGAGCAGGAACAGGAAGTCTGTTACAGGATGTACACTAGACAGGAAGTGTGGCAATGGAGAAAACAGAGCAGACCATTTGCATCAGTACCAATAGGAAAGTAAGAAAGACCACAAAAAGGCAAAAAGGTAGTAAAATATTTTTTTTGCTACATTCCTTGCTCTCCTTGTGGGGCTGCTGACAAATCTGTATCCTGATTGCTGTCATCTCAAACAAGTCTCAAGCTAGTCTCAAGTTTTGGGGATATTTAAACAGGTATCCTGCCGCTGGACCATCATAGGAGTTATGCTTTAAAAAGAGAGTCTGGTAACCATAAGGTGGTGACTTCTCTTTATGGAAAACCTGAAGCTGACAAAAATGTATTAGATGCTAAAAGTTGCCACCTCATCCCTACACTGACAGCCATCCCAACAAGGGAATAGATCAGAACCAAAAGAGCATGTTCCGATCCTGAAATTTTCAATGAGTATATTGATGGCAGGCTTAGAACGAGGACGTGGACTGGATGCTAAAGAGACAACATTCAAGAATCTCTTTCATTTATTACTTCTGATATTACAAGTAAAATAGCTCTGACAGGTCCTTTTTGTCCAACAGCCTACAGTAGAAACTTTGAAGACATAAAAAAAAAAAAAAAAGAAAAAAATACGTTACAAATGCCAATTATTTTTCAGAGTGAGAAATTGGGCTGAATCTTAAAAGGTAGTTGTTTATCCAAGAAAGCCAAAATCTTAGGGGATATTCTCTTCTGAGTAGGTTCTGTAGTTCCAATTCCAAAAAGAAATGGTTGTTACAGTGGGGATTCTTTAATTTAGTTAGAGATTTTCAAAAGGTCTAAATAGGTATATAAAAGTTGTCTTTCTTAGTTAGCATAAAATATATCTGTATGTAAAATATGTTTTTTTTTTTTAACCCTTTCCAGCTCCAGGATGTATGGATAGGTCCTAGGGCCGATAAATGTGTTTGGAGAGGGATCCTGATGTGTTCCTGCTCCATACCGGTTGGTCCCCAGCTGTTTCTCAGTAGCCAGAGGCTGCCGATAATAGCTGGCATGCGGCTGCTACCAGCTATTGATCCTTTAGATGCCGCTGTCAAATTTGACTGGCATCTATATTGGGTTTTAAATGGTTTTGGTGGTATTGTGTCTTCTATCACTGCCATTGCTCCTCTTGTGATAGAGTCTGCCTTCGGCAGGCCCTACTAATAGAGCACAGATTGAATGGATCAATGTACAAATGTAAACCATTGATCTGTATGAGGAATCTAATGATGGCTAATACAAGTCTCCTAGGGGGACTAATAAAGTATATAAAAGGAACACAGTAAAGGTTTTACATATATAAATTAACCCCTTTGATACTAAATGTTTAGACTTTTCCCATTTAAAAAAAGTAAACTGAATAAAAGTAAACGTATTTGGTATCGCCACGTTTGGAATTGTCCAAACTATCGAAACATAATATTTTTTATGCCACTCAGAGATAAAGATAATGGCCCAGATTTATTAATCAGCCAGAAACTTTAATTGTCTGGTTTTTCCCATAACAACCAATCACAGCTCAACTTTCATATCTTAACAAGCTGTGATAAAGTAAAAGTTAAAGGGGTATTCCAGGCAAAACCTTTTTTTTATATATATCAACTGGCTCCGGAAAGTTAAACAGATTTGTAAATTACTTCTATTAAAAAATCTTAATCCTTCCAATAGTTATTAGCTTCTGAAGTTTTCTGTCTAACTGCTCAATGATGATGTCACGTCCCGGGACGTGAGTCATCAGAGAGCAGTTAGACAGAAAACAACAACACAACTTCAGAAGCTAATAACTATTGGAAGGATTAAGATTTTTTAATAGAAGTAATATACAAATCTGTTTAACTTTCCGGAGCCAGTTGATATATAAAAAAAAGTTTTGGCCTGGAATACCCCTTTAAACTGTGATTGGTTGTTATGGGAAAAAACAGACAATTAGGGTTTCAGACTGATCAATAAATATGAGCCAATGTGTCATTTTAACCATAAAGTTCACTGTGTAGACACAAAAAAAAAAAAAAAAACTTGCAAAATTGCTTTTTTTTTATTTTTTTTATTTCACCCCACAATTTTTATTTTTTTATTTTTTTTTGTTTTGCTGTTGCTTTTGTGATAAAAAGAGTGATATCATGAGGAGTAATGGATTTTTAAAGGACAGGAGGATAAAAAGGAAAAAGTGTAAAAAGGAAAATTAAAGGGGTTAAAAGTAATGTACACCATGCCATTTATGGAATATAGTGTATAATATGTAATCTGTTGTATGTAGGATGCCCCATTAGGGAGTTTAAGAAGCATTTATAGTAACATGCTTTTGGCATTGATAAATAATCCACAAATTCATCAGGTGCCACAAGACACTTTGTAGATCAGGGTTTCCCAACAGCCTCCAGATTATGGAAAACTACAACTCCCAGCATGCCTAGACTGCCAAAGGCTGTTGTAGATCATCACTATATTAGTAGTAAATAATATTAGTAGATTTTGTTTTATGGTTTAAAGAAAGTATAGAACCCTAAAAGGGCACAGATGGGAAATGCTGTGTTCTCGTATGAGGTATCTAGGAGGTGTCATCTGGAGGAGTCATTTACGGTATTTCTAGTAGGATGAGCATAGGTGTATTCTTTTATTTATCTCTATTTGGTCTAAATGTTTTTGATTTCTGAAGCTTTTATCACATTTAGGCTCATTTATATTTTTATCTGTCGCTTTCAGTTTTAAATGGTTTGTGCTGTCATACCACTATGTGTAAGACCCAGGAGGTTCAAAATGTGTAGGTGTAAAGTGGACCTGTGTTCTATGACCTGCAAAATGTTTTATGCAATTTTGGAAAAAATATAGATTTTATATGAAGAGAGAACTGGATAGCGTTAAGTTTGCCTCTAAAAGGGTACTCTGTCCCTAGAAATCTTATCTCCTATCCAAAGGATAGGGGATAAGATGTCTGATCGTGGGTGCCCCGCCACTGGGGACCTCCTCGATCTCCCTGCTGCACCCGGTGTTTGGTTGCAGCGCCGGAAACTCGTGACATCACGGCCATGCCCCACTTGTGATGTCACGGCCATGCCCCCTCAATCAATGCAAGTCTATGGGAGGGGGCGTGATGGCTGTCACGTCCCCTCCCATAGACTTGCATTGAGGGGGCATGGCCATTACATCACGAGCGGGGTGTGACCATGATGTCACAAGCCTCCTCCCTGCATCGCCAGTCATCTGGCACGGAGCAAAGTTCTCTCCGTGCACCGGATGTCTGGGGTGCCACGGCCGAGATCGCAGGGGTTCCCATTGGCGGGACCCCCGCGATCAGACATCTTACCACCTATCCTTTCGAAAGGGGAAAAGATGTCTAGGGGCGGAGTACCCCTTTTACTCTATGGCTGTGTGGAGAGAAAATACTATATAGATAGATATACTATAGTATGTAGCAGAAAAACAGTCTCAGTCATTCTGAAGATGTATTAATAATACTGAATGTTGTACCAATTTAGCTAAAACGTACTGAATAAAATGTAGTTAAATGTACTCTTGCCCTTTACTTTCCCATACCACGGCAGATAATGCCGCCAACTCTTTTCCATGCTAAACCACCCTAGGCCTCCAGGAATAATTAAGTAAACAAGACATAAAAATGGTATGTAAGATAGAAGTTAGCCGGCCGGCACTGCTATACTCCGTAACAACCCTCTCACTGCCGGACTCGGTCTCCCTAAGGCTGCATAAATGGTGCTCATTTTCAAAGAGAGACTTTTCCAATTGCAAATATTCTGTTCTGTTCTGTTCCCTGCACAAGTCAAACAGTAAGTTTGGTCTCCTCCCGCCCTGACAGGAGACCAAACTCAGGAAATGTGTGTGGGGCATGGTGAGGCACACCTCTCATAAGCTCCAGTGACATTGCGCCTGCTGGGGAACGCCCACTTTCTCCTGCCAGGAGCTCACACAATCTGAGCAAGGGGAAAGGTATGATACAGAAATTTTTAAAGCTTCGAAAAAGGAAGAAGGGGTGTTAGGAGTAGTTAGGGAATATAATCTGAGTTTGTTTAGAAAATACGATTTGATGACAGGTGATCTTTAAAGGACAAGTATCATGTAAAAAAAATTTGGATAGGGGATAAGTTTTAGATCACAGGGGGTCGGACCGCTGGGGCCCTCCACAATCTCCTGTTTAGAGCCCTGGCTCTCCTATACAGTGGCACGCCACAACCTCTGCCCGAAGTGGGGGCCGTCATGCCCCTTCCATATAGCTGTATGAGAGAGCCGTTTCCCAATCTTTGGCTCTCCCATAGAACTGTATAGAGGGGGCATGGCTGCCCCTGCTTCGGTCAGAGGTTGTGACGCGCCGCTCTATAGGAGAGCTGGGTCTCCAACTACCCGCAATCTAAAACTTAACCGCTATCCTTCGGATAAGGGATACGTTTTTTTACATGATACTTGTCCTTTAGGCTATGGCTGCCTATCGATTTCAGTTTTCTTGCTTCGTCTCTATCCCTATAGGAGCAGAATTGGATTTTCTTTACCTAGATCATTTTTCTGAATACAAACATTGACGGAACAGTATTTCAGCTCCAGTCTTATTGGACTCCCACATCCTTGTCTATCATGCATAGATGCATGATGTTGAACATCAAACAAGAGGCAAAAGAAGGACAAAACTCCTGGAGTCTCCACTGGCTGCCAGGATCAGTCATTGTACGGCTGCATTTCCAGCAGTTGCTGAGCTGAAGAGATAATAGAAAAAGCACCCGGGAAAAACAAAACAATCAAAAAGCAAGAAAACCACATTAAGAAACCAATCAGATAGTAAACAGAAAGTGGGGTTCTATATCTTTAGTGTGGGGAAAAAAGAATGCGTCACACAACTTCTGGCTCTTGGGGGGCTCGAACCAGCAATTTATTTAGTTTGACAACATGCATATAATACAGTCTGGATAATATAACACAACAGTTCCGTGCGGAGTTCAAAGTATGTTTTAGATTACTGGAAAAAAAATGAACAAAACACAATAGAAACAATGATAATGACATATGTAACGCCACCATTGGCTGGGTTGCAGGTTGCTTTATGTCAGCAATCCACTGCTAAGGAAGCTGAAGGGCTTACATCTGCATCATTGGTGTCTATGGCTCTTCATTTGATTGAGCCTGGCTGCACCAGGCTCACCCAAATGAGCACAGATCACACAAAACAATGGAGTTCTATGGAACTCCATTGATCTGTATGAGGAATCTAATGATTTCTCCTAAAAGTCTCCTAAGGGACTAATAAAGTGTAAAAAAAAAAGTTAAATAAAAGTTTAAAAAAACACCCATTAACCCCTTCCATATTAAAAGTTTAAATCACCCTCCTTTTCCCATTTTCCATACAAAAAATATGAAAAAATTATGACAATAAGCATATTTGTTAATGCCACGAGTGTAATTGTCTCAACTCTTACATTATTATGTTCCTGATCCTGCACTGTGAATGGCGTTAACGCAAAAAAAATCCAAGCACAAAAATTGCTCATTTTGGTCATATCACATGCCAAAAAACCATAATAAAATGTAAAACTAAAGCTATATTTAAAAAAAGGGGGTGGGATAATGCATTTTCTGTTTCAGTTTTCAGTCAAGGACAGCCTAAATTTTCGGTTTTGGTTTCGGACCAACATTTACCTTTGTAAGCATTACTAGTATTTACTATTGTGTCTTGTATTTGGCGATTTTTCTTATGATTTGCTCTTCTTATACCTGCTCAGAGCTGTCAGGTTTCCCAGAGCTGAAATCCACAACATTTTATGTGGAAACATTAGTAAATTTGTAGGTTTCTTAAAAAATGGTATTTATTTTTTTGGGGAGACCCCCCCCCCCTTTCTCTGATGGCCACGCCCCTTTGTAGGGTTTTCTGAGTAAAGTGGAGAGTTAGTAGTTTTTTTTAAATTTTTTGTCTGAAAATCTGGTGCAAGACATGTGACACAAAACCCTACAATATCTACTCGGAAAAGCCTTAGTTAATGAGGTCCAGTATCTCTTTGATCTCTGTTGCTCTTTTTTTCAGTCTCTCTTTAAGATGTGAGGTTTGTCGAAGATGACCTAAAGACCACGCAGTTTACCCAACAAGTCCAGACAACAATGAATGGGTGTGTTTAGCTGAGTACTTGTGCCAATATGATCTGCCCCTCAGTGATAGTCCCAGACCCAAGACCTTATGAGCTTCTTACAGGTCTCCAGTGACCTGTAAGTCTGATATCCGGGGTGAATAACCGTCTGACTTTTTGCATTACTGCCTCAATACCCCCTTCCCCTCACCTTTCATATGGACCCAAAATGTAAAAATGCATAGTGGTCATAATATCCCTCTACAATTCACTGTAGTTTCTTTTCATGTAAAATTTATGGTCACCTTTGAAAAGCTTGATCTTTATTCTTGATTTGTATTATTTAAAATACATATACATCCTCCTGTCCACAATCTGAGCTGGTGCTCCTGTTGCTATTTTTTAGGGCTTTATTCACATGGAGGAAAATGTATGGAATGTATGTGCTTGGACCGCTTGGAAATACACCGTCTCCGTAGATGGCAGTGCATTACCGAGTAGATTCTGCAGAGGCCGAAATTGGTATTTGGTAGATGTCAGTAGATGTTTCTGCTGCGGAAATTAAACCCTGTGCACAGGGCAGCAGAATCCCATTAAAAGCAATGGGATTCTGCTGCAATTGCATTTCCGAGCAGAATTCTTCGCCAGATTCCGCTCAGAAATTCTGTCATGTGACATAGCTTTATACTGAGAGAGCAGAAAATCTGTCTGATGGATCTTTCTTATCTTTCTAAATGGTAGGAAATACACACAATTTAAAAGAGTTGCTTAAAGAGGTACTCCGCTGCTAGACATCTGATTGCGTGGGCCCACTGCTGGGGCCCCTGCGATCTCCCACAGCACCCAGAGTTCTAAACAAACGTCGGGTTCCTGCGGCAGTGGACGTAATGTCACGGCCATGCCCCCTTGTGATGCTATGCTCCCTCCATTCATGTCTATGGGAGGGGGCGTGTCGGCACCCCCCATAAACATGAATAAAGGAGGTGTGGCCATCATGAGGGGGCGTGACCTTGACATCACGATCACGGCCTCCGCCTCCGAGTGTTCTGAACAAAATGTACAGAATGCTGGAGCACTGGAGTACCTCTTTAAAGTGTCCCTGTCACTTCAAAAAGCTTTTGACACATCAAACAGACATGTCAAACGTGCAGATAGGGGATAAGTGTATAAGACTGCAGTACACCTTTAATAATTTACCTTTACACAACTGTAATTCCCTGTTTATGTTCCTCCGCATGTGGATTTATATAGCTCTTAGTATTGACCTGGCTCCATAGTCCATGGTGGTAGCACATAACATTTGTTCAAGGCTTTAACTAGAACAGAGTTAAAGGAGTTTTATCTATTACAATGCTGACCAGCATAATTAATGTTTTCCCAGACACAGTGATGTCCATACACCCTGTTCCAAATTATTATGCAAATGATATTTAAGTGTCACAAAGATTAAATATTTAGTTTTTCAGTTTAACTCATGGATGGCATTGTGTCTCTTTTGATTACTGAAAACAATCTCGACAATCTGACATCACGAGGGGGCAGGCGTGACGTCACAAGGGGTGGCCCTGAACATGGAAGCCCGCACACAGCGCTCGGAACAATAAATTTCCGGACGCTGGGGAGCGGAGCTCCGGAAGCAGGGCAGCGGAGTACCCCTTTAAGGACCAAGCCCATTTTCACCTTAAGAACCAGAGCATTTTTTGCACATCTGCCCACTGTCACTTTAAGCATTAACCTGTTGGGGACCACAGGCGTATGGGTGCGCCTTTGCACCCTGGTACTTAAGGACCAAGGGTGGACCTGTATGCCCATGGGAATTTCGATCCCCACTGCTAAATCAAATTCAGCAGGCAAAATCATTCAGCAGGCATCCCATGCAAGTGCCTGGGGGGGGGTTCCTGAGACCCCCCATGTCAGTGATCGTCGCAAATCGCCGATCAATTCAGATCGGCGATTCCAGGCTGATCGGGTCTCTGATGACCCCATAACCCCGAAAATAGGGATTATCGGAGCTGTCAGAGACATCCCCGATCACCCTGAAGGTTAGGAGTGAGGTGGCAGGCTGCCACCTCCTCCTATCCCCTGCGATTGGCCGATCAGGACTGACCGGCGAAACGGTTCATTTCCCCTGCTCTGTCCTCCCCTGGATCTCGGGACAGACAGGGGAAGATGGCTGAGTTTCAAAACTACAACTCCCAGCATGCCCAGACAGATTTTGCTGCTATTCCTGTGAAACACCTAAAGGCTTAAAAAACTTTCTGAATGTCATTTTTAATATCTTGAGGGGTGCAGTTTTCATAATAGGGTCCATTATGGGGTATTTCTTACATAAAGACCCTCAAATTCACTTCAAAACTGAACTGGTCCCTGAAAAATTCAGATTTTGAAATTTACTTGAAAAATTGCTGCTATACTTTTCAGCCTTCTGGTGTCTTCAAAAAGTAAAAACGTCAACTTTATGATGCAAACATAAAGTAGACATATTGTATATGTGAATCAATATATCATTTATTTTTTATGTCTAATTTCCTTACAAGCAGAGAGCTTCAAAGTTATAAAAATGCAAAATTTTCAAATTTTTCATGAAATTTTGGAAGAAATTTTGGAAGAAATTATGCAAGTATCGATGAAAATTAACCACTAACATAAAGTAGAATATGTCACGAAAAAAATATCTCGGAATCAAATTCATAAGTAAAAGCATCCCAAAGTTATTAATGCTTAAAGTGATAGTGATCAGAATTGCAAAAAATGCTCTGGTCCTTAGGGTCAAAATGGGCTCGATCCCCAAGGCGTTAATAACTCTGGGTTGCTTTTGCTTATGAATTTGATTCCGAGATTTTTTTTCGGGACATATTCTACTTTCACATAGTGGTACATTTTCGTCGATACTTGCATCATTTCTTGAAAAATTCCTAAATTTCCTGAAAATTTTGAAAATTTTGCATTTAGTTTTTTACTTTGAAGCTCTTTGCTTGTAAGGAAAATAGAAATTCCAAATAAATTATATATTGATTCACAAATGCAATATATCTACTTTATGTTTGCATCATAAAGTTGACATGTCTTTACTTTTGGAAGACATCAGAGGGCTTCAAAGTTTAGCAGCAATTTTCCAATTTTCCCAAAATTTTCTAAATTAGAATTTTTCAGGGACCAGTTCAGTTTTGAAGTGTCTTCATATTAGAAATACCCCATAAATTACCACATTATAAAAACTGCACCCCTCAAAGTATTCAAAATGACATTCAGAAACCCTTTAGGTGTTTCACAGGAATAGCAGCAAATTGAAGGAGAGAATTCAAAATCTTCTTTTTTTACACTCGCATGTTCTTGTAGACCCAGTTTTTGAATATTTACAAGGGGTAAAAAGGAGAAAAAGCCCCCCAGAATTTGTAACAAAAGTTATCTCAAGTAAATGAACGTAAAGTGCTCTGTAGGTGCACTAGAGGCCTCAGAAGGGAAGGAGCGACAGTAAGATTTTGGAGAGTGAGTTTTTCTGAAATTGTTTTTGGGGGGCATGTCACATTTAGGAAGTCCCTATGGTGCCTGAACAGCAAAAAACAAAACAAAAAAAAAAACAATATGACATGCTATTTTGGAAACTACACCCCTCAAGGAACATAACAAGGGGTACAGTGAGCCTTAACACCCCACAAGTGTTTGACGACTTTTTGTTAAAGTCGGATGTGTAAATGAATTTTTTTCCACTAAAATGCTGGTTTTCCCCCAAATTATTTTTTTTTTACAAGGGGTAATAGGAGAAAATGCCCCCCAAAATTTTAACCCCATCTCCTCTGAGTATGGGAATACCCCATGTGTGGACATCAAGTGCTCTGCTGGTGAGCTACAATGCTCAGAAGAGAAGGAGTCACATTTGGCTTTTGGAAATCAAATTTTGCCAAAATGGTTTTTAGGGGGCATGTCACATTTAGAAAGCCTATATGGTGTCAGAACAGCAAAAAACAAAAACACATGGCATACTATTTTGGAAACTACACCCCTCAAGGAATGTAACAAGGGGCACAGTGAGCCTTAACACCCCACACAGGTGTTTGACGACTTTTCGTTAAAGTTGGATGTGTAAATAAAAAATTATTCACTAAAATGCAGGTTTTTCCCCAAATGTTACTTTTTTTTTTACAAGGGATAATAGGAGAAAATGCCCCCCAAAATTTGTAACCCCATTTCTTCTGAGTATGGAAATACCCGACAAGTGGATGTAAAGTGCTCTGTGGGTGCACTACAATGCTCAGAACAGAAGGAGCACCAATGAGCTTTTTGAAAGCAAATTTTGCTGAAATGTTTTTGGTGGAGCATGTCACATTTAGGATGCCCCTGTGGTGCCAGTATAGCAAAAAAAAAAATTTGCATACTATTTTGGAAACTACACCCCTCAAGGTATGTAACAAGGGGTACTGTGAGCTTTTACACCCCACAGGTGTTTGACAAATGTCAACTAAATTTGGATGTGAAAATGAAAATGTTTTATTTTGTTCACGAAAATGCTTGTGTTACCCCAAATTTTTCATTTTCACAAGGGGAAGTAGGAGAAAAAGCCCCCCAAACTTTGTAATCCCATTTCTTCTGTGTATGGAAATACCACATATGTGGATGTAAAGTGCTCTGCGGGCAAACTATAATGCTCAGAAGAGAAAGAGCTCCATTGAGCTTTGGGAGAGAGAATTTGGTTGGAATAGAAGTCGTGGCAATGTGCGTTTACAAATCCCCCATGGTGCCAGAACAAATTACCCCCCCCCCCCCCACATGTGGCCCCAATTTGAAAAATACAATTTTTCATATTCACAGACCACTGTTCCAAAAATCAGTCAGACACCTGTGGGGTGTAAATGCTCACTGAACCCCTTATTAAATTCTGTGAGGGGTGTAGTTTCCAAAATGGGGTCATATGTGGGGGGTCCACTTCTCTGACACTATGGGGGCTTTGTAAACACACATGGCCGTCAATTTCGGACACATTCCCTCTCCAAAAGCCCATATGGGGTATTTCCACACAATATTTCCATTTTGAGGGGATTTTTTTCCCTATTTTCCTATTTTTTCCTATTTTCCCTTGTGAAAATGAAAAATTTAGGGTAACCAGCATTTTAGTGAAAAAAGTTTTTTTTTTTCATTTTCACATCCATCTTTAATGAAAATTCGTCAAACATCTGTGGGGTGTTAAGGCTTATTATACCCCTTGTTAAATTCCGTTAGGGGTGTCGTTTTCAAAATGGGGTCACATGTGGGTATTTATTGTTTTGCATTTATGTCAGAACCGCTGTAAAATCAGCCACCCCTGTGCAAATCACCAATTAAGACCTCAATTGTACATGGTGTACTCTCACTCCTGAGCCTTGTTGTTTGTCCGCAGATCACTTTGTGTCCACATATGGGGTATTTCCGTACTTAGGAGAAATTGTGTTACAAATTTTGGGGGTCTTTTTTTTCCTTTTACCGCTTGTGAAAATTTAAAGTATGGGGCAACACCAGCATGTTAGTGTAAAATTTTTTAGTTTTTTACACTAACATGCTGGTGTAGACCCCTTTTACTCCTTTTCTTAAGGAGTAAAAGGAGAAGAATACCCCCAAAATTTGCAACGCAATTTCTCACGAGTACGGAAATACTCCATATGTGGCACTAAACTGTTGCCTTGAAATACGACAGGGCGCCAAAAAGAGACAGCGTCATGCACATTTGAGGCCTAAATTGGGGATTTGCATCCGCCACCACAATACCTTACGGCAGTGTTTCCCAAATAGGGTGTCTCCAGCAGTTGCATGCCTTCAAAGTCAGTGGCTGTCTGGGAGTTATTTGGTTTTTCAACAGCTGCAGGCTCCATTTTGGAAACAGTGCCATACAAGACGTTTTTATTTTTATTGGGGGCAGCGGGGTGGGGGGGGGGACTGTGTAGGGGTGTGTATATGTTTAGAGTTTTTAGGGTACATTCACATGGGCGGGGATTTACAGTGAATTTCTCACTGGGAGTTTGAGCTGCGGTGGAAAAATTGCCGCATCTCAAACTTGCAGCAGAAAACTCACAGTAAACCCCCGCCCATGTGCATGTACCCTGTACATTCACATGGGGGGGGGGGGAGGGGAGGGGTGTAAACCTCCATTTGTTGCAAAACTACAACTTCCAGCATGCACTGACAGACCATACATGCTGGGAGTTGTAGTTATGCAACAGCTGGAGGCACATTGGTTGCAAAACACTGAGAGTTTGTTACTTAACTCAGGGTTTTGCAACCAGTGTGCCTCCAACTGTTGCAAAACTAGAACTCCTAGCATGTACGGTCTCTCAGTGCATGCTGGGAGTTGTAGTTTTGCAGCAGCTGGAGGCACACTGGTTGTGAAACACTGAGTTAGGTAACAAACTCTCAGTGATACACAACCAGTGTGCCTTCAGATGTTGCAAAACTACAACTCTCCGCATGCATTGACAGTCGAAGGGCATCCTTTGACTTGTAGTTATGCAACAGCTGGAGGCATGCTACTACAACTCCCAGCATGCCCTTTGGCTGTCCCTGCATGCTTGGAGTTGTAGTTATGCAACAGCTGGAGGCACACTGGTTGCGAAACACTGTGAGTTTGTTACTTAACTCAGGGTTTTGCAACCAGTGTGCCTCCAGCTATTGCAAAACTACAAATCCCAGCATGTACGGTCTCTCAGTGCATGCTGGGAGTTGTATTTTTGCAACAGCTGGAGGCACACTGGTTGCTAAACACTGAGTTAGGTCACAAACTCTAAGTGATACACAACCAGTGTGCCTACAGCTGTTGCAAAACTTTTAGCATGCATTGACAGCCAAAGGGCATGCTGAGAGTTGTAGTTTCGCAAAAGTTGGAGGCACACTGCTACAACTCCCAGCATGCCCTTCGGCTGTCCGTGCATGCTGGAAGTTGTAGTTTTAATTCTACTATTAATAGTTGATAACATGATAATTATACTGATTTCTAAATTAGTTCTATTAAAAAATCTTTACCCTTCCAGTACTTTTTAGCCTCTGTATGCTACAGAGGAAATTCATTTCTTTTTGAATTTCTTTTTTTGTCTTGTCCACAATGCTCTCTGCTGACACCTCTGTCCGTATCAGGAACTGTCCAGAGTAGCATAGGTTTACTATGGGGATTTTCTCCTGCTCTGGACAGTTCCTGATACAGGCATCAGGTGTCAGCAGAGAGCACTGTGGACAAGACAAAAAAGAAATTCAAAAAGAAAAGAATTTCCTCTGTAGCATACAGCTGCTAAAAAGTACTGGAAGGATTAAGATTTTTTAATAGAAGTAATTTACAAATCTGTTTAACTTTCTGGTACCAGTTGATTTAAAAGAAAAATTTGTTAAAAGGGACGAGTGCATTTCAAGTCTCAATAGAATAGACATGAAGTCCCCTTTTCATAGAAACATAGAATGTGTCGGCAGATAAGAACGATTTGGCCCATCTAGTCTGCCCAATAATCTGAATCCTGTCAATAGTATCTTATATGAAGGATAGCCTTATGCCTATCCCATGCATGTTTAAACTCCTTTACTGTATTTGCAGCGACCACTTCTGCAGGAAGACTATTTCCACTGATTATACCTAAGAATATCCCATCGATGTTTAGTTACATTAAAAAAATGTTGTTGCTGCTTCAAATTGTGTCATGTGACATTGGGTGTGTAGCGTTCTGCTCAATTTTAATCAAGTTTTCCCATATTGTAAATGATACCCTATCCACAGGATAGATTAACAGCTGATCAGTGGGGGTCTGACCACTGGGAATGGAGGTCAATTGTCCCCTAAATAAAAGGAGTAGCAGTGTGCATGCTTGACTACTTCTCCATTTATTCTCTATGGGACTTATGAACACTGCCAAGGACTGACATTGGCAATGTTCAAAAGTCATAAGAGGAAAGTTATCAAAACCCATGCCATAGAAACTAGATTTTTCAGAGGCCTTTTAAAAAAATGAAAGAAGTTATCTGATTGCTATGTCAACTGGTCTACTTTTGACTAATCCCCCCAATAGAGAGTGAATAAAGAGGTGGGCGAGCATGTACTCTGCTGCTTCATATACTTGGGGGACAGTTGGCCTCCATTCTTATGATCATGAACATCCCAGCAGTTGGGCCCAATCACCTACTTGTCCCCAAACCTGTCTATGGGGATAACTTTTAAAGGGGACCTGTCATTACTTTATGCTGCCTGAACCACAAATCATTGGGACAATCCTCGACTTCCCGTTGTATGGATATAGGAAGTGATCTATCAATCAAGGCCGACGGGGTGGTTAGAATCCATTGAGGATCTCCTCGACCATTCACAGTCTGATCAGTATGAAAGGGATAACAGGTCCTTTTTCAGCCTGGAATAACCTTTTTCGATTCGGGCAACCATTACTCTTCCCCAGCTCTGAGCAGCAGTAGTTATGTAGCTAACATGCGGCAAATAGCCATCCCAAAGTGTCGTCTCACAGAGCACGGAGCTTCATTTAATACATTAACTTGAATTATACATGGAGGTCAATGAGGCGAAACACAAATTACCGCCGGTTTCATGATCGCTTGTTATGCTTTCCAGCTGACCTGTAAAGAACCAGTCCTGACACCACAGAAAGCAAAGCAAGGTCATGTGAAGCACCTGGCTATATGGCTGTGTGCGCAGTTATCTGGGGGCATGTTGCACACATTGCTGATCATCTTTTCCCTGGTGTAAGAACCGAGATGAAATCCGCCTCATTAGCTTTATTCTGCGGAAAGAGACAGGAATGCAACATCTACAGATAATGGCCGGCATTTATCATTGAAGGTGTAAGTGAAGCATTTTTCTACACCTTTTTTTGTGTGCTGGTAATGTGTAGGAGTGCCAAATTTATTAAATAGTCGCAGTGCATTTAATTAATTTTGTGCAGCTCATATTCCCTAAAATTTCACTTTTTCTTTGGTTTACTTGTGCAAAATTTTGGGACTTTTTATCCCGTTGCACAAAAATTTGTGACTTTTCCACACATACATCAAAAAGCTAAGCTAAGTCTGGGCTGGTGAATTTTTGTGCATTTTGGTGGTGATTGCTCAAAAATTTTAAACTTAAAAAAAAAAGTCTCACTTGATAAATTCATTCCCACTGCAAAAGACGAACCTTAAAGAGGTACTCTGCAGGAAAACATTTTTTTAAATCAACCTGTGCCAGAAAGTTAAACAGATTTGTAAATTACTTCTGTTTAAAAATCTTAATCCTTCCAGTACTTATCAGCTGCTGTATACTACAGAGGAAGTTCTTTTCTTTTTGAATTTCCTTTCTGTCTGAGCGCAGTGTTCTCTGCTGACACTTCTGTCCATGTTAGGAGAAAATCCCCATAGCAAACCTATCCTGCTCCGGACAGTTAAAAAATGGACAGAGGTGTCAGCAGAGAGCACTGTGGTCAAACAGAAAGGAAATTCAAAAAGAAAAGAACTTCCTGTGGAGCATGCAACAGCTGATAAGTACTGGAAGGATTAAGATTTTTAAATAGAAGTTATTTACAAATCTGTTTAACTTTCTGGCATAAGTTGATAAAAAAAAATGTTTTCCAGGGGAGTACCCCTTTAGCCACTTAACCCCTTAAGGACCAGGCCATTTTACACCTTAGGACCAGAGTGTTTTTTGCACATCTGACCACTGTCACTTTAAACATTGATAACTCTGGAATGCTTTTAGTTATCATTCTGATTCCGAGAATGTTTTTTCGTGACATATACCACTTTAACATAGTGGTAAAATTTTGTGGTAACTTGCATCCTTTCATGGTGAAAAATCCCAAAATTTGATGAAAAAAATGAAAATTTAGCATTTTTCTAACTTTGAAGTTCTCTGCTTGTAATATACATATACAATATGTCTATTTTATGTTTGCATCATAAAATTGATGAGTTTTTACTTTTGGAAGACACCAGAGGGCTTCAAAGTTCAGCAGCAATTTTCAAATTTTTCACAAAATTTTCAAACTCACTATTTTTCAGTGACCAGTTCAGTTTTGAAGTGGATTTGAAGAGTCTTCATATAAGAAATACCCCACAAATGACCCCATTATAAAAACTGCACCCCCAAAAGTATTCAAAATGACATTCAGTCAGTGTTTTAACTCTTTAGGTGTTTCACAGGAATAGCAGCAAAGTGAAGGAGAAAATTCAAAATCTTCATTTTTTACACTCACATGTTCTTGTAGACCCAATTTTTGAAATTTTGCAAGGAGTAAAAGGAGAAAATTTTTACTGGTATTTGTAGCCCAATTTCTCTCGAGTAAGCACATACCTCATATGTCTGTGTAAAGTGTTCGGTGGGTGCAGTAGAGGGCTCAGAAGGGAAGGAGCGACAAGGGGATTTTGGAGAGAACATTTTCCTGAAATGGTTTTTGGGTGGCATGTCACCTTTAGGAAGCTCCTAGGGTGCCAAAACAGCAAAAGAAAAAAACACATGGCATACCATTTTGTAAACTAGACCCCTCAAGGAACGTAAGAAGGAAATAAGTGAGCCTTAATACCCCACAGGTGTTTCATGACTTTGCAAATGTAAAAAAAAATAATAAGAATTTTACATAAAATACTTGTTTTCCTAAAAATTTTACATTTTTACAAAGGGTTAAAGCAGAAAATACCCCCCAAAATTTGAAGCCCAATTTCTCTCGATTCAGAAAACACCCCCTGTGGGGGTGAAAAGTGCTCTGCTGGCGCACTACAGGTCTCAGAAGAGGAGTAGTCACATTTGGCTTTTTGGAAGCAAATTTTGCTCTGGGGGCATGCTGCATTTAGGAAGCTCCTATTGTGCCATGACAGCAAAAAAAAACCACATCGCATTATATTTTGGAAACTAGACCCCTTGGGGAACGTAACAAGGGGAAAAGTGAACCTTAATATCCCACAGGGGTTTCACGACTTTTGCATATGTAAAAAAATTAAATTATAATTTACCGAAAATGCTTGGTTTCCCAAAAATTTTGCATTTTTACGAAGGGTTAAAGCAGAAAATACCCCCCAAAATTTGAAGCCCAATTTCTCCCGATTCAGAAAACACCCCATGTGGGGGTGAAAAGTGCTCTGCTGGCGCACTACAGGTCTCAGAAAAGGAGTAGTCACATTTGGCTTTTTGGAAGCAAATTTTGCTCTGGGGGCATGCCGCATTTAGGAAGCCCCTATGGTGCTAGGACAGCAAAAAAAAAAAACACATGGCATTATATTTTGGAAACTAGACCCCTTGGGGAACGTAACAAGGGGTAAAGTGAACCTTAATACCCCACAGGGGGTTCACGACTTTTGCATATACAAAAAAAAAAAAAAAAATTAACGAAAATGCTTGGTTTCCCTAAAAATTTAAAATTTTTACAAAGGGTTAAAGCAGAAAATACCCCCCAAAATTTGAAGCCCAATTTCTCCCGATTCAGAAAACACCCCATGTGGGGGTGAAAAGTGCTCTGCTGGCACACTACAGGTCTCAGAAGAGGAGTAGTCACATTTGGCTTTTTGGAAGCAAATTTTGCTCTGGGGGCATGCCGCATTAAGGAAGCCCCTATGGTGCCAGGACAGCAAAAAAAAAAAAAACACATGGCATTATATTTTGGAAACTAGACCCCTTGGGGAACGTAACAAGGGGTAAAGTGAACCTTAATACCCCACAGGGATGTAAAAAAAAAATATTTTTTTTTTCACAAAAATGTGGGTTTCCCCACAAATTTCAAATTTTTTGCAAGGGTTAATAGTAGAAAAGACCCCCCAAAATTTGTAACCCCATCTCTTCTGAGTATGTAGGTACCCCATAAGTGGACGTCAAGTGCACTGCAGGGGCGCCACAATGCTCAGAAGAGAAGGAGTCACATTTGCAAACTTTGCTGAAATGGGGGGGGGGGGGGACATGTCGCATTTAGGAAGCCCCTATGGTGCCAGAACAGCAAACAAAAAACACATGGCATACTCTTTTGGAAACTAGACCCCTCGAGGAATGTAACAAGGGGTAAAGTAAGCCTTAATACCCCACAGGGGTTTCACAACTTTTGCATATGTAAAAAATATATATATTTTTTTCACTAAAATGTGTTTCCCCCAAAATTTTACATTTTTACAAGGGTTAATAGCAGAAAAGACCCCCCCACAATTTGTAAATACATTTCTTTGGAGTAAGGACATACCATATTTTTTGATGCTTTTGGCTTGGCGGGTGCACAGCAGGTCT
Source organism: Hyla sarda (assembly GCF_029499605.1). NCBI lineage: Eukaryota > Metazoa > Chordata > Amphibia > Anura > Hylidae > Hyla > Hyla sarda. The sequence goes on from NC_079190.1 coordinate 55,398,412, forward strand.
TGCTTGAGTGGGAGCGCAGTCAGTGACCTTGAGCTTGATATGGAGCCAGGATGTGGGACCCCCCCTCAAGGAGCGCTAATGGGGTGAGCACTGAGCCCTAAAATAGGGGAACACTATGGGGGACAACGGGCCATAACTGGGTTAGACAGGTGGGGTACAGAGGCCCGTAATATGGGGTACAGTGGGCCAGAAAATTATAAAACATAATAAAACAGGATATGTTCCCAGAATGATGACCCAGAGCATAGCCAAAACTAAAAAAATATGCCCACCCCAAACCCTATGCTCTGAATCATCATTCTGGGAATGTGATGTGTGTGGCCGTCCCTAACCTGTTGCCTCAAATGCGCACCCGCTCAGGTGGAGAGAGAGTGCTGCACATTTGAGGCAACATAAAAAAGTCCCTGATGAAAGTGACTCAGTGACCCATGACCCATTTTTGAAAAAACACCCCCAGAGGTCTTATCAGGTTTTTTTTTTCCAGTTTTTTTTGGACAATTTAGTGATTTATGGGGGCTATATTTTGGAATGTACTCTGGTACATTGATCAAATTATGGAAAATTGTAATAAAAAGGGAAAATTTAGGGCTCCATGAAAGTGTGATACTCCCTGAAGCAGCCAATGCAGAGGCCCTGATTATCTGGGCAAGTGTCACATTGGTACCTGGTGTCCCTCCAAATCCCCCTCCTGTAACACACTCTGCATCTTTTCTGGGATCGCCCCTTCTTTCCACTGTGGGGGACCTCACCTGGAAAGTGCTGGCCTGGGACGATCCTGGCGCCTATAACTCCAGACCCTTGGGAAGTCCGGCCTCCTCTTTCCCGGTCAGCAAAGATCAGGAACCTTAGGACTTCTTCTTGGCACTGGAGGAATGTCCCTGTGTTGCCAGCGTACTGGGATAGTACAAAAGCGTTGTATATGGCAACCTGTACCAAGTAGACCGCAACTTTTTTGTACCATGCCCGTGTTTTCCGCATGGCGTTATATGGCTTGAGGACTTGATCTGAGAGATCAACTCCCCCCATATACCGATTGTAGTCCAGAATACAATCGGGCTTGAGGACCGGTCCCACGGTACCTCGCACAGGGACAGGGGTGCTGCCATTCCCATGAATAGTGGTGAGTATAAGGACATCCCTCTTATCCTTATACTTCACCAACAACAGGTTATGATGGGTCAGGGCACAGGACTCACCCTTGGGGATAGGCGTCTGGACCAAATTTGGAGGGAGGCCTCTCTGGTTCTTCCGCACGGTCCCACAAGCGGACGTGGATCTGGCGGAAAGGGATTTGAACAGAGGGATGCTGGTATAAAAGTTGTCCACGTACACGTGATAACCCTTATCCAGCAATGGGTGCATAAGGTCCCGAACGATTTTCCCGCTAACACCCAGAGTGGGGGAACAATGTGGGGGTTCAATACGGGAATCTCGTCCCTCATATACTCTAAACTTGCAAGTGTACCCGGAGGAACTCTGGCAAAGTTTGTAGAGTTTCACGCCATACCGCGCCCGCTTTGAGGGAATATACTGGCGGAAGAGGAGTCTCCCCTTAAAACTGATGAGAGACTCATCTACCGAGAGGTCCCTGAGGGGTACGTAGGCCTCCAAAAATTTGGCCCCAAAGTGATCAATGACCGGCCTCACTTTGTAAAGCCGGTCATGGGCGGGATCACCTTGGGGCGGACATGCCTCATTATCTGCATAATGCAGGCATTTCCGAATGGCCTCGAACCACCTCCGTGTCATCGCCATACTGTAAAGCGGGGTCTGGTAGAGGACGTCCCCGCTCCAGTACTGACGAGCACTTGGTTTTTTGACCAGGCCCATATGCAGCGAGAGGCCCCAAAATGTCCTCATTTCCGCTGCATCAATGGCGCGCCATTCATTGGGCCTGGCCAAAAGCGAATCTGGGTGGTGGACAATGAACTGCTGGGTGTACAAGTTAGTTTGCTCCACCATTAGATTGACCAGGCTGTCACTGAAAAAAAAACTTTAAAAATTCCAGATCAGTGAAGCCAGCCTTGTCAATCTGGATTCCTGAGTCGCCAACAAACTCAGGAATCCGTGGCTGATAACCCTCTGGGGGGCTCCAGACAGGTTCATCGGAAGGGGACTCCGGTGCACTTGTCTGGGGGGCCGGACTCCTATTACGAGCGGCATTGCCACTCGTACTAGTGTTGGCCACTGGGTCACTCTCATGGGGGGTGCGTGGCCTCGCCTGGCGGCGTCTCCGCCGCCGTACAGGGGACTCATCATCACTACTAGATGATGAGGAGGACGATGAAGAACACAAAAATGTAGGATCTTCATCGTCCTCACTGACAGATTCGGAGTCGGAGGCTAATAAAGCCAAAGCCTCCGCTGCCGAAAATGTCCGGCGGGCCATCGCCTTTTTTCTACGGTGATGGGGGGGGGGGCAGTGGCGGGTGGGGGGGGGGGGGCGGACAAGTATGTACTGTGTGGTGCTTGGTGTAAAAAGTGTAAAACAGTAAAAGAAAAGAAAAAAAAAAGCTGCGGCCAAAAAAAAAAAAGGGGTGGCAAACGCAGCTCCCTGAACCCCTAATAGGACACGGGGTAAGGGATCAGACCCTAATAGGACCATGGGGGACCTATTAGGGGGTCAGGGGGGATTTTTTTTTAATAAAAATAAAATAAAAAAGCTGCGGCCCAAAAAAAAAGGGGGATGGCACACGCAGCTCCCTTAACCCCTAATAGGTCCCGGGGTCAGGGATCAGACCCTAATAGGACCCTGGGGACCTATTAGGCGATCAGAGGGGGGGGGTACTTTTATTTTTTTTAACTTTTTTTTAACTTTTATATAACTTTTTGAAACCTATTAGACCCCCTACCTGTCCCTGCACTCAGCTTTCCCTATTCTAAAGGCTCCTGAGGGGGCTCCGGCTCCTAGGCGGGAATCAACGTCTTCTTCTCACTGCTGCACCTGCTGACTGAATGAAAACAGCGGGTCCAGCAGGGGGAAGAGCCGTTAACCCCTCCTCTGCCGCTCTGCTATTGGCCATACGATCGCCGGCCAAGAGCAGCGTTGCTGGGGCCATGACAGAATTGTCACCACTCCCCAACAACGGTAGGTGATTGGCGGTGAATTGTATTACCGATCACCATTTATTATCATTTATTACCGGGTCATCGGGTCACAAGTGACCCGAATGACCCGAATCACCGAAGATCGCTTGCGTGATTTCGCAAGCGATCTCCGGCGATCGCCGACATGCGGGGGTCCCGGGACCCCCCTCGGAATTTGCACGGCATGCCTGCTGAAGGATTTCAGCAGGCATGCCGTTCCGATCTCTGCCCGGCGAGCGGCAGGGACCGGAAAACGCCATGACGTTGTGGAACGTCATTGGTCCTTAAAGCCCAGGGTGCCATGACGTTCCACAACGTCATTGGTCCTTAAGAGGTTAAGGACCCAGGGCGTACCTGGAGTCCGCTCCCGTTCCATAACGCGGGGCCATGGCGGAGACCCATGGCTAATAGCGCGCGGCACTGATCGCGGTGCTGTGCGCTATTAACCCCTTAGACACGGCATTCAAAATCTAAAGTGAAACTAAACTAATGCTGGTTAGCTCAGGGGGCTGTTCGGGACCGCCGCGGTGAAGTCCTGAACAGCTGTAGGACACGAGGAGGGTCCTTCCCTGCCTCCTGGTGTCCGATCGCCGAATGACTGCTCAGTGCCTGAGATCCAGACATGAGCACTCAAGCAGCAGAATCATTGATCAATGGTTTCCTATGAGAAACCATTGGTTAATGTAAAAGATCAGTGTGTGCAGTGTTATAGCCCCTATGGGAGCTATAACATTGCAAAAAAAAAAAAAGTGAAAAAAAAAAAAGTTAATAAAGATCATTTAACCCCATCCCTAATAAAAGTTTGAATCACCCCACCCCCTTTTCCCATTTAAAAAAAACTGTGTAAATAAAAATAAACATATGTGGTATCGCCGCGTGCGGAAATGTCCGATTTATAAAAATATATCATAAATTAAACCGCATGGTCAAATGGTCAAAAAAATTCCAAAGTCCAAAATAGCGTATTTTTGGTCACTTTTTATATCATAAAAAAATTAATAAGAAGCAATCAATAAGTCTGATCAATACAGAAATGGTACAAAAATGAGCCCTCATACTGCCCCATACGTAGAAAATTCAAAAAGTTACGGGGGTCAGAAGATGACAATTTTAAACATATACATTTTCCTGCATGTAGTTATGTAGGTTTGATTTTGTCGTACTTCTGAAAAAAATCATAAGTAGGGTTTCATTTTAATCGTATGGACCTACAGAATAAAGAGAATGTGTCAGTTTTACACAAACATTTACTGTGTAGGAACCGAAGCCCCCAAAATGGCATTTTTTTTCTTAAATTTTGTTGCACAATGATTTTTTTTTAATCTGTTTTACCAAAGATTTTTGGGTAAAATGACTGATGTCATTACAAAGTAGAATTGGTGGCACAAAAAATAAGCCATCATGTGGATGTTTAGGTGCAAAATTTAAAGTAAAATAATTGAAAAAATTGAAAAAACGAAAGTGGAAAAACCCGGGTCCTTAAGGGGTTAACAGCTGGTCATATCTGGTATTAAAGTGTACCATAACATTATTTGTATATTAGTAATATACATTGGTTAAAAAATGTGTATATTTTTGGGTAAACAAAATGCTGTCCCTGCAGGTATTGCATGTGTCTCGGTGTACAGAGCCCTGCTTGTCCTCTGTGTACAGAGCCCTGCTGGTCCTCAATGTACAGAGCCCTGCTTGTCCTCAGTGTACAGAGCCCTGCTTGTCCTCAGTGTACAGAGCCCTGCTTGTCCTCAGTGTACAGAGCCCTGCTTGTCCTCAGTGCACAAAGCCCTGCTTGTCCTCAGTGCACAGAGCCCTGCTTGTCCTCAGTGAACAGAGCCCTGCTTGTCCTCAGTTCACAAAGCCCTGCTTGTCCTCAGTGTGCAAAGCTCTGCTTGTCCTCAGTGCGCAGAGCCCTTCTTGTCCTCAGTGCACAGAGCCCTGCTTGTCCTCAGTGTGCAGAGCCCTGCTTGTGCTCAGTGTACAGAGCCCCGCTTGTCCTCAGTGTACAGAGCCCTGCTTGTCCTCAGTGTACAGAGCCCCGCTTGTCCTCAGTGTACAGAGCCCTGCTTGTCCTCAGTGTACAGAGCCCTGCTTGTCCTCAGTGTACAGAGCCCTGCTTGTCCTCAGTGTACAGAGCCCCGCTTGTCCTCAGTGTACAGAGTACTGCTTGTCCTCAGTGTACAGAGCCCTGCTTGTCCTCAGTGTACAGAGCCCCGCTTGTCCTCAGTGTACAGAGCCCTGCTTGTCCTCAGTGCACAAAGCCCTGCTTGTCCTCAGTGTACAGAGCCCTGCTTGTCCTCAGTGCGCAGAGCCCTTCTTGTCCTCAGTGTTCAGAGCCCTGCTTGTCCTCAGTGTACAGAGCCCTTCTTGTCCTCAGTGTTCAGAGCCCTGCTTGTCCTCAGTGTACAGAGCCCTGCTTGTCCTCAGTGTACTCCTCACAGAGACACACAATAGCCGCAGAGAAAAAATATACACATTTTTTAACCAATGTATAATATAAATATACTTATAAGGTATTTCCTACATTATAAAAACAGCTTTTGCTAATAACAGGTAAACATTAACCCCTTAAGGACCAAGCCCATTTTCACCTTAAGGACCAGAGCTTAAGGAACAGTCTTGGAGGGATCTATCCAATGTGGGTTAGTGTCAGACCAATAGCGGTGTTTTTTTTGTTAACTTCACCATTCACATAAAAGTTTGCCTCATCACTGAAAAAAATCTTCTGCGTAAACTGAGGGTCCTGTTCCAATTTTTGTTTTGCCCATTCTGCAGCACCTGAAACTACGGATACTGGAAGCCTGTGCTAGCATTTCTCCTGCGGTGTTGCTATCAGTGTGTGAAGAGTGGGAAAAGAGGGTTGCATTGACAATCCAACACAATGGGCAGCACATTGAACACATTTTATAAGTGGTCAGAAACTTGTAAATAACTCATGAAAGAATAAAGTTACATTAAAACCAAGCACATTATTGTTTTTCTTGTGAAATTCCCAATAAGTTTGATGTGTCACATGACCCTCTTCCTATTGAAAAAACAAAAGTTGGATTCAAAATGTCCGACTTCAAAATGGCCGCCATGGTCACCACCCATCTTGAAAAGTTTCCCCCCTCACATATACTAATGTGCCACAAACAGGAAGTTAATATCACCAACCATTCCGATTTTATTAAGGTGTATCCATATAAATGGCCCACCCTGTATATTTCAAACAGTGCAACAGAAGTAATTTTTCCAGTAAGTCAGCATCTGTCAGCAGTACGACAGCCATGACTGCTTTTTCGTATAAATGTTTTCAAATCAACTTGTACCAGAAAGTTAAACAGATTTGTGAATTACTTCTATTTAAAAATCTCAGCTGCTGTATGCTCTAGAGAACGTTGTGTAGTTCTTTCCAGTCTGACCACAGTGCTCTCTGCTGACACTCTTTTTTATTATAAAAATACAAAACTTATACAAAAACACAAAACAAGCTTAACCAGCTATAAAATAAATAAGAAATACACTGGTACCAAAACACAAAAAACAAAACCCTGCCTAACCGGCCATCCCAGCTTTACAAAAACCTAAAATATGTTAGCCCACCTAACCGAACCAAACAACACACTCACACGCATACCAAAAATGAACATAAAAATAGCACAACTTGGCTTATCAAAATATGAAAATAAAATTTAACACTACCTGGCTACAATTCAAAACCATCCATACTCGGGAAACACAACGAGAAAACAAAACAGAAAATATAACAAGCACACCACTACAAAAAAAAAAAAAAAAGAAAAAAAAAAGAAAAAGCACAACTTGGCTTAGCAAACATAAACATAAAATTTAGCACTACCTGGCTGCAAAACAAAACAACCCCCCCCAAAAAAATACTAGACCAAATAAACTGAAATAAACCAAATAAAGCATGTAACAACATAATAACTGGTCCGACTGCCATAACTACTGTAATGCTATAATATTAAAAAAAACTATATATAAACAATATACATACACAATCACATGAACATAATAATATAGTATTTAACTAAAAATAAATATATACGAGAGAAAACCTACAAAAACAATAGAAAACCCTACCAAAATCCCTACACTAAAACTGTACCCTCTCCCACACCACCCCCCCTGCACATGGGTCAGAGTCCATACCGTTCGTACACAAAGTCCTGTCCCTAACTGACCCATGTCAGGTCCCCCCCCAAAAAAAAAGCAAAACACTTCCACCCACAAATACACCCTCCCCACTTAGCACTCCTCCCAACCAACTTACACACAAACTTACACATACTAACATATACACACTGAACCAAAAACACCATAGGCCCAAGTTTGGTCGCCTGTAAGCCCTTCATACCATATCAGCTTAAAACAAAACAAAAAGCTAGCGTGCACATGCATTAGCCCACCACCAGGTAGAAGGTTGGCAGACTTGATACATCAAATATTTTTAAACTCTTTCCCTAACTCCCCCCTACAATTTTCTCTAATTCTATCCCCCCATTAAAACTGACCCTGCTCTCACCCTATCACTATCCCTATAACTCTGCCCCTAACCAAAATAAAGGTACTCTACCTAAAAGGTCTAGTACCTAGGGCACATCAAAGGAAAAACCTCTCCACAGGAGAAAAGCCCTACTGGTACCAAGACTGCCATACTCCAAAGACCTGATCTTCCTGAGGTCACCGGTGATATTCCTACAGACCCCCACCTTGGAGAGGACTTTCTGTTGGGTCGACACTAAACACCGTGCGTTCCACGTGTGGTACCTTACCACTAAGCTAACTAAGAATAAAGTGCCCCGGTCTCGGCCACCCAGGTTCCTAAATGCCCCATAAGCCCACTCCGGGTAGGTAAGGCCGGCAAGTTGACTCCAGCCGATGGAAGTGCCCACCCGGTTGTAGACCCCTATATTAAAGGGACAATGAAGCAGGAAGTGTTCCATACTTTCCAGCGTGTCCCCACACTCTTCTCGGGGAAATCCCTGATCATCAGAGTTCCTACACTTCAAATTGTCCCTTACACATAGCTTCCCCTGAAAGCAGCGCCAGGCAAAGTCCCAAAACTTCTGGGGGATCCTTTTCATGTTTAAAAGGTACAACCCCACCCTCAGATCCCGACCTGGGCAGTCCCTGAGCGACAGAGGCTTCTGGATGTGGGTCAACAGAACCCATTTGTCAAGGAACTGCCTTGACTGGGTCCTGATCTCCCACACTCCCAGACCCCACCGACGTATCGCCTTCAGAGTCGGGGTAGCATAAGCCGGAAGATATCCGTGGGGCGTACGGAGGTCCTTCACTCGCCCTCTTCTCTCCCATTCGTGGAAGAAAGGCCAAAACCATTCCCTGCAGGAGATTACCCACGGAGGAGCCCTCTCTTTCCAGAGGTTTGCAATGTTAGCTTTCAAGAAGGTGTTCGTAAAGAACACCACAGGGTTTACCATAGATAAACCCCCTAGTCTCCTTGTGCGGTACATAACCTCTCTCTTGACTAGGTTCATCCTGTTCCCCCATAACAGTTGGAAAAACAGGCTGTAGATCCTAGTATAGTAAGCCTCTGGCAAGATACATACGCTGCCCAGATAGATAAACAAGGGGAGCAGGTACGATTTGATCAGGTGTACCCTTTCCCTGAGGGTCATAGACCAGCCCTTCCACTGGTCCACCTTCTGAGCGGCATCATGGAGCTTACCATCCCAGTTTTTGGTGGGATAATCATCCTTGCCAAATGTGATGCCTAAGACTTTTGCTGATTCTTGGGGCCCTGGAAGGGTGTCCGGGAGATCAACCGTGGGATCCCCCCCTCCCAGCCATAGACTCTCACACTTATCCCGGTTGATCTTAGACTCGGATGCCTCCGAGTAGCGGTCCACCTCCGACATCACCACATCGACCCCGACAAAAATAGTGACATCGTCAGCATACGCCACCACTCTCTGGGTGACATCCAGCTCCGCCAGACTCATCCCGACTCCCGCCAATGGCCCACAATCTACCCTCCGGACGAAGGGATCGATTGCGAACACGTATTAAAGTGGGCTCAAAGGACATCCCTGACGGACTCCGGACCCCACCACAAAAGAGCGGCCAGACCAACCGTTCACAAGAGGGAAACTCTCTGCCCCTGCATACAAGATCTTAAGCCAATTAACAAAAGTACTCGGTAAGCCATATCGCAGGAGGACTGACCAGAGGTACTCGTGGTTCACCCGATCAATCGCCTTGGCCTGATCCAGAGACAGCAAGTACCCCTTCCAGAAACCCACACTACTCCGCTCCACTGCATCCCTGACACTAAGGACAGCACTTAAGGTGCTCCGGCCTGGAACAGAGCAGTGCTGAGCCCCTGAAAGGAGCCGGGGTGCACACTTCACCAACCGATTAAACAGTATCTTGGCCAGAAGCTTCTTGTCCGTATTGAAAAGAGCTATGGGCCTCCAATTCTCAATACGGCTAGGATCTTTACCCTTTGACAGCAGAATCAGGACTGACCTCCTCATTGACTTCGGCAGAGTGCCCGAGGAGAGACACTCATTGAATACTTCAGTCAAGAGGGGAGCTAAAGACTCCTTAAAGGTCCTGTACCACTCGGATGTTAAGCCATCCGGACCTGGAGACTTCTTGGGGGCAAGCCCCTTGATCGCCAGTCTCACTTCCTCTTCCCTGATTTCTTCTGCCAAAAAGCCAAGAGAGGGGTCTACCCCTGGCTCAGGAATGGTTTCAGCCAGGAAAGCCGACATCCTGTCTCGATCTAGATCCTTCCTTCCCAAGAGGTACGAGTAGAAGGATCTGACGACCTCCAAGATCCCTGATCTGGACCGATTCAGAGATCCTGTACTATCAATCAGTCCTGAAATGATTTTACTACTCTTACAGTTTCTGTAAGGGTCGGGTGAGCGGTACTTCCCGAAATCCCTCTCAAAAACCAAAGATGCGTGCCTATCGTACTGACACCTCATCAGCAAGGATTTCACTCTGGAGATATCCTCTCAGCTACCTCCAGTCGAAACGAGAAGCTCGAGTTTCCTCCTCAGACCCTGATACAAGCGATACCTGTTCAGGGACCTGAGGCTCGAGAGCTGCCGGAAGAATCCCGCAGCCCGTTTCTTGAATATCTCCCACCACTCTGACTTACTACTACATAGGCCCAGTAAAGGTAGCTGGCTCTGAAGAAAATCCTCAAAGGACTGTCTCATCTCCGCTTCCTCCAGGAGGGACGAATTCAGCTTCCAATAACCTTTTCCCATCCGGGGGGTCTCTGAAACATTCAGGTAAAACAAAATCATACAGTGATCGGAGAACTCCACCTCAACCATGGACGCTGCGGAAGAGACGGCTTCCTCCTTTAAATAAAACCTATCTATCCTAGACCTACGACTATCTTAATGATAGGGGAAACCCGCGTGGCCCGAGGGGCTCCGGATGTGGGCGTCCTCTAGGCGAGCTTCTCTAGCTATGCTAATCAGTGCCACACTATCGCAAGTCAGCGGACCATTGGAGCCTCTCCGATCTTGGGACCTTGTGACATTATTGAAGTCCCCTCCAAAGATCACCTGCCGACTCGTAAAAAGATAGTGCTTAATCCTCATAAAGAGATCTTTACAGCCCTGCTTAGTTTGCGGGGTGTAGATGTTAATAAGCTGGAGCTCTTGTCCCTTCATGAAGACATCTAAGATCAGGCACCTCCCCATTTCTAATTCAATAACCCGTCGGCATTCAACAGGAGCGGTAAAAAGGACCGCCACCCCACTATACGGCTCAGCCGCAAGAGACCAGTGGGAGGAACCGCGCCTCCACTCTCTTCTGGCTTTTACCAGAGAGGCTAGATCTGACAACCTGGTCTCCTGTAAAAAGAAAATGTCGATTTCAACATGGCCGAGAAAATCAAAGGCTGCGAATCTAGCCGTATCCGACTTTATGCTGACACAATTAATAGATGCCAGCGTCAATGGGGTGAGTGCCGCCATACAGGGTGGTTAAATTAGACGGCCACACACTTTACTTTCTCTTTCCCTTCTTTTTTGCTCCCTCATCCCCCGAAGAAGACGAGAGGGCAGGACCACTCTTGGATCTTTCTTTACACTCCGATTGATCCATATGGTCCCTATCTCTGTCCGGCTCCGGTCTAGCCCTGCCCTCTGAGGAAGGTGCCTCAACAGGACAGGGCCCAATTTCCCCCAGAGGCTCCTTCTCCCTAGGCACCTTGTCCTCACCTTCCCCCTCCAAGGAGGGGGAGGAGATGGTATCGAGGACGAGATATCGGTTTGACAGGTCAATCAGAGGGGGGCAGTCAGGCTTCCGTTTTGGACCTGGCCCGTAGTACCAGGAACTTCAGAGGGCTCTGACCTCTTCTTTCTCCCTTTCCTTTTGCCCTTATCTTTCTTTTTGGGCCTCACCCCACTTTCCTCATCCACACTTTCATAGTGGGAGGAATCAGAAGGGTCGGCCATATTGCCTTTCTCTCTGTGAAGTCTCCTTATCTCCTCATCCAGCACGTTCTCTTCCAGGGCTTCAGCGGTTACAGGGCCAGCTTCAGGAGCAGGGGCTGAAGCTACCCCCGTCACCTGGGCACTCTCCGGCTCCCTACTCCCTACTCCTTCTACGATTTTCCTCGCACCTTAGTTTGGCGGGGCCCTTTTTTCTCAGCACTAGCCCTGTTGCGCCCCCATCCCTGCCCGTACCTTCCCCAGCCGAGGCAACTTCGCAGCTCTTCTCAGCCGGAGCGGCTGCTGCACGGGCGAAGCCGCTAGGACATTGGCTAAAAGGGTGCCCGAAGACACCACACAGGTGGCACCGGATCTGCCTACAGGATGCGGCCAGATGACCCACCCCACCACACAAAGTGCAGACCTGCACAGTACAGGCTGTGCTAAAGTTGGTGGGGCTGCCACACCTGTGACAGACCTTAGGTTGCCCATGGTAGAAGACCTGGATCCCATCGCGTCCAAGGAAGGCGGCTGACGGAATGTGGGCAACCGTACTCCCTGAACGCTTGAGTTTGAAGGAAAACGTCCAGGCCCCAGACCAGATCCCGTGCTCATCCAAGTTTTTCTCGGGCATGTCCGTCACATCCCCATACCGTCCGAGCCAGGTCATAATGTCATAACAAGAAAGTGACTCGTAACGGGTCAAAACGGTCACTTTCTTGACAGAGTTCTGACGGGAAATCGCCTTGACGGCAAAATCCCGCCAGCCGGGCTCGCTCTTTGCCACTTCGTAGTTTGACCAGAAGAGTTCGAGACCCTCTGGCCGTACAAAACTGACATCAAACTCGGATGAACTGTAGGGGTGAATGAGGGCAAAGATGTCACTTGCCCTGAATTCCATCTGAAGGAGGAGCTCAACCACTTTAGAGCGAGGTGGGCATGCATCCTCATCCCTCCAAATCAGACAGACCACATTCCTACGGTTACTGTCCTGCCCGGTTGTCGGGAGGGACCAGACCACCTCCCCATTCTGCTGTCGGAAAGCCCCCAAACCGTGCCTCTCTATCCAGAAAGACAGGTCGACCTCACCCTTCCCTCTACCTGGATCGACCTGTCGCACCTGCGTAGAGCCTCCAGGAGGCGCTGTTGCAAGTGGCCTCCAGAGTCGGACAGAGACCGGGACCCCCATGAACCCCCGTCAGTGACATTGGCATAGCTCCTAGGAGCAGTCACTACCGAGGGGGCAGCCAGACCAGACCCAGACCCAGAACCATCAGTACAGCCACTCACACAACTACTCCCATCTTTATTCCCATTCATACCCAACTTTTCACTCTTACCACTACTACTCCCACCATCATTCACTCCACTTACACTCCCACATGCACTCCTCTCATCCACAACACTACTACACTCAGCATTCTCACATCCTCCACTCATTACCTGCCTAACAGATTCTGGGCTGGCTGGGACTTGTAGTATAGCTGGTTTAATAATGTTCTTTGCTGTCTTAGCTGCTGCTGGGGTTGATGCTAACGGCTCCTCCTCCATGGGCGATGTCCCTTCTGGAGCTGCCCCCCGGCGCACCCCAGCTCCGCCCACACTCTCTTAGACGCAGGGAATCCCCAAAGTGCCAGCTGTGCCCGTCTGCACGGGCTCTACAGCGGACTCTGATGCCCGAACACTCCCCTCCCTAACAGAGGAGTGCCCCGCAGCGCCCACAGAACATATAGTACTCGGGGGACCGCCCCCCCCGAGCACCTGGATCCACCTTTCTCTGCCAACGGCGCCCGGACACTCCCCCCCTCACAGTGGAGTGCCCCGCAGCACCGGTAATGCCCACAGCACTCTGGGAACCGCCCCCGAGCACGCGGCGGCATAGCTTGCCTCGCCACTTCCCACCATGAGCCCATCCTGCCCCTCCCTACCGGCAGAAAGGGTGGGCTTCACATCTATTGCACCTACAGCCTTTTCAGACACCATGCTGTACCCCCTTGCTGGCCTCGGTCCACGACAGGAACGGGGTCTGGCAGTTTGGGGGGCCCAGCAGCCTGCACCAACTTTACAGCTGGCCCAGACTGCTTGAATGAATGAAAAACAAAAGATACCGTTTCCTGAACTTTCTGCTTCTTCCTTTTCTTCACTACATCATTCTTGCCAAGATCTTCACCAAAGGCAAAATCCTCAAAGCGGGTAGGTGACTCCTGCTGCACAATAGCTCTCAGCAAACCCCCACTAGCTGGGTCCTCTTTACAGCTATCCTCCATCTCCCCATCACTGGAAGGTAATGCCACCTGATAGGGGTCAGGGTAGCTATCTTGGGGGGGGGGCTAGGGGTCACATGCACTAGGGGCAGCATCCCCCTCACTCTCCACAGCTTCACCTGGCTCTCCATCACCTTCCTCCTCTCCATCTTCCTCCTCACTGCTGTCCACATGGCTGTCTGCACATGCATGCATGTCTTTAAATCTTTCATTGTTAGAAAGTTTTTCTTTAAAGAACCCTGCATCCTCAGCAATGTTCCTTCTGGTCACCTCCACCTCAGCCACCTTTGCCTTCAGAGCCCGCACCTGAGCAGTAAACTTCTGCCTCTTACCAGCAGAGGCATTGTCAGCCTGGTATCGTGAAAACTTCAGGTCTTCCCTCCGGCTCCTAAGTTTTCTTCCCAACTCTTCATACTCCGCCATCTTGGATTGGATCCGTGACCCATACCCATACATCTCCAGAGACTCCCTTGGTCCCCATACCTCCCATTGCTGGGGTTCAGGGGTAGCAGAAGGTCTGCTGTTCTTGGCAGTAGCCTTGCGTCCTTCGGGTTTGGACGGGGGAGCAGGCTCCACATTTCTGCGGGCCCTGCTGGAACGCCTCACCCCGACCTTGGAACCGGCTGTAGATACTATCTTCCCCCCTCTTGCCAGCCGGGAACGAGAGGTAGAAGCCCGAGACTCCCTTGGCTTCATGCAGGAAAGCTCTCCCCAGGGGCTTGCCACACCCCTGGGAAGGCAGATGAAAAACGCTGCTTCTCTCTGTGTGGAAGGCTGGAGCTCAAAGGAGACACACTCGACAACTTCACACACTGAAACTGCTGTGTTCACAGGATGTGCTCTCTGCTGACACCTCTTTCCATGTCAGGAACTGTCCAGAACAGGAGCAAATCCCCATAGCAAACCTCTCCTGCTCTGGACAGTTCCTTACCCAGGCAGAGGTGGCAGCAGAGAGCACTGTGGTTAGACTGGAAAAAACTATACAACTTCCTCTGGAGCATACAGCAGCTGATGAATAGTGGATTAATTTAGATTTTTAAATAGAAGTAATTTACAAATCTGTTTAACTTTCTTGCTATAGTTGATTTGAAATCCCCCCCCCACCGGAGTACCCCTTTAAGTCTCTTCCACTCTTATTCGGGCATGAATGCATACATATTATACAATCTACTGTATCTAAACATGGATTCCCAGTCCAACCTTGCACTACATAAACCAATGAATTTGGAGGCCATACATCACATGCATCACAACTGCACTGTACAACCTGGCAACCTCACAAGCAACAAGGTGAACACACATATGCACGTCTACCCCAATGCATTGCTTAGTAAGCTAAAACAGTTACACATAATGCACAACGGCAAATCCCTGCTCATGGTGCATGATACAAATCAACCCATCCATAAATGTCAAATAATATGTGTACATACACACATAGAAACCCAATAAATTTGCAAAAATAACTCCCAAGAGTGTCTCAAATGCTTCAATGGTTCTTCAGCAAATACTGAAATACATTACAATACAACCTAAACAACACATAAACACCATTAGACTATAGTAGCTAAAGACCAAGACCCTGCTCCAATCCAGTATAAGACACTAATAGCTCAAATTGATGTCTTACTTCCCCAAAGGTACATAACCAAATAGTCTATTTACATGGCTTTACACCCCTTATGTCACAGATAATAAATGACACAGTGATTGTGAGAATGGAGGTCAGAACAACCCATATGGGGAAAAAATCTGATCTCCGGATTTGTTAAAATAAATCTCTCCCTAGCAACCACTTTCATGTCAGCGCAGAAGAACCAGAGGGGAAATAGAGAAATATTCCTCGGATTTCCTCGATCGGAATCATTAGTAACGCTCAGCTCATATCCTCAGTTTGGAAGTGCCAGATGCCACCAATTAAATGCATTTGTCACAGTCTAAATTATTACACATTTCTTCAAAACACGAGTAAGAGAAAAATAGAAGGGATCCTAAATAACTTAAGATGATCCTGCCAAGTCGTGCCAACCCTCATAAGCCTTTTACTAGAAATTATTTTCTTGGCACAGGCAACATTTTTAGGATTTTTATTTTTTTAACTATGCAAAACATGAAAAGCTCACTGGCATTTTTAGTAACAATGACGAAGAAATATTGTTATTATGATTATTATTATTTATAACTAATACTGATTGTTATATTTTTATTAAGAATACAATATATTTCACAGCTGAAGAATGTTCATTAACGGGAGGGTAAAGGGATCTGTCATTGCTGTCATGGAGAGACCCCCAAAATGTAATCTGTTCATGGGGTGTCTCAGTGATAGGACACCGGAAAATCAGCTGTTCTGATGTGTTTAATTGCTGTTTATTGCCCCCACAGGGAAAAATAAGCATTGCCTGAGGCTCATTAAAAAGAGGATTCTGCGCTATGGATCTGGCAAATGTACCTCCACCGTGATAACTGTCTAATCTTAGAAGAGGGGGGTCCAACTGCTGGGACCCACACGATCTTGAGAACAGGGACTTAAGTTCCCTTTTGGAACAGTCATGTGTGCACTGTGACACCATTTATTATGGAAGCTGCTTGAGATAACCCAGCAGGACACCCCTTTCCATAATTAGACACTTGTTTCCTATCCCATGGATAGGGGATAAGTATAGCTAATGGAACAATCTCTTTAAAGGAAATTTGTCACCAGTGTCACCTGCACTAAGCTGTTGGTACCGACAGATAGTGCAGGTGATACTGATGACAACGGTACTCACCTTGTCCTGTTCCAGTCCCGGCAGCCAGCATGGGGGTGGGCGGAGCTTAGTGACGTAACCGCTGCTGCTCTCTGCAGGGATGTCTGTTAGCTCCGCCCATGCCCCAAGCCTACTGCCGGGACTGGAGCTAATGGAGGAAATTACCAAAGATCCCCCGCCACGGAACGAGACAAGGTGAGTAGCATTGTCATCAGTGTCACCTGCACTATCTGTCGGTAACGACAGGTTAGTGCAGGTGACACTGGTGACAGATTTCCTTTCATGTTGACATGTTCAAAAATTGTGAGTAACGGCTTCTATTAACAGCTGGCACTCATAGTCAATGACTGACATTAGCGATTAGAAGCAGCATTTAAGAGAGCGAATGACAGGTACCATACCTCAGGTTCCTGGTCGGCATACCCACAACATGTTTGTGGATTGCAGATTTATATTTATTTCATAAAAATATATTCAATGTTGATCAAAAAGTCCAGTTTAAACCAAAATGTTACCAATAAAGCCTACAGATCATGGTGCAAAAATAAGCCCTCAAACCCCATAGACAGAATAATATAGAAGTTATTAAGATCTTAACCATTATAGGGGAAAGAGGTGTGCTGTAGGTGTATTGTCCAGTTGGTCCTTGTAGATATGAGGTCATTACGGCACTGCAGGCGTTATTTTGTTCCTATTACGGAGATAACCCTTGTGGTAATATGGAATTTCCGGTGTAACATTCGGTTAGACACGGAGACATAAGGATCTTCATGCTTGTTATTACTAAGTATTATTAATATGGACAATTTATTTAAAAGACTTTATTAACTGAGCAGAGAACAGATGAAGAATAGTTTTAATTAGAAAAATGTCATCCTCCTCTTTTATGAAGTGACAGTCTGCTTAACCGCAGCCTGGGTGAGAGAAAAGAAGGATCCGCTGTATAATCCTACAAGATGTCTTATTGTAGGCTGGACGTCTCTACAATTCCATTTGGAAAGATTAGACTTTTAATCAGTCACCAAGCATTCTGCTTCTTAGAAAATATCCTGGTAAATTTTTTAGTAATAGAAAGAGGTTTTGATTCTGATCAATACTCATAATAATATATATAAAAAAATAGATCACAATATAATAGCTGTAGCATTGGTGGTTAGTGCACCGGATTGTAGAAAATTGGCATTTCATCCAGTCTATGGAGAAGGAAGGAGAGCAGTCAGAATTTAGGATTTGCGCATTTCCACTTTAAAGTGTAGCTCTGGGCAACAACAGAAAATATATTTTTTTGCCTGTAGATATGCCCCTCACCCCATAACATATTACTTACCACGAGTGTCAAGATGTTTATGTAGATATCTATGAAGTTCTCCCCGGAGGCTCCCTCGAGAGCTTGAGAACCAAGTGGTGTTTTCATTAAAGTGCACTTTCAGGAAAATATGAAAACTTCACAGCGCTCTTAGATCCTCGCATAGAGTACCTTTTTGGAGCTTAGCTGTTTGTGAACGTGGCCCTAACTCACTAACAAGAAGTAATTATCATTGTCTGCCATGTTACAGATACACAAAACCAAAACTGAGACCACAAACTAACTTATGAGGATACTGCAATGTTCCAATAATTAGACTATAATAGAGCACTGTTACCCTAAACAGTATACACAAATACAATTTCATAGAAAAATAAAGTTTATGGTATTGAATTAGCTGATTACATATATTAAAACCAATAATACAATTCTTTAGATGCTAGGAGCTTTATTTCTGTCATTTATGAAGACCTTCTTGTTTCCTTGGGCAGCTTTCACACATGTTGGCTTGGGAATCTAAAATGGGTACAGGGCTGGTGCAAGTATTTTGCACCCTAGGCAAAATCTAATTTTGCCGTCACCTTGACCCCAGCCATTGTCTCCACCCTTTCACACACCCCACCTATCTACCGGGGTTACAAGCTGTAACAAACCTCCTCATGTAGTTACCTTACTTCATAGGTGACACACTGTAACAGGGGAAGTGGTGCTGGTTGTGAGTGGGTGGTTTGTATGCTAGCTGGCTAAGTTTTTTGCAGCGGGTAGAGCAGCGCCCCCTTCAAGAGGGAGCTCTAGGCGGCTGCCTTTTTGGCCTGTAGGCAGAGCTGTCCCTGTCTGGGCAGGATATTCAAACCTAGAGGGTGGGCCCAAGTGTCTTTTAATACGTCTAAACTTTCTATTAATATTTTTTCTGCAAGAATCAGGAGAGAAAGCTATGCTTAGATTGTACTTGTGTTCCTCAGGAGTGGCAAGAGTGTTCCACTCAGCCTTTCCTTTATGTTTCTGCAGATGCCAGGATAGGGGAACCATGCTTCACGTATGGTGAGATTGTCTCCATGTGCAAAACTTTTGGATTCACATTTATTGTGTGATCTTTTCAGTAACGGGAGTGAACCTTAGAAAGTGGTCAGAATAAGCTCTATTGGATGCTCTGATACCTGAGACACCCAGGAGTGCTAGGAAATGTTATTTTTTTGGTCACCAAGACTGCCATTTCTGCTTGTTGGAAATACCAAGTTATACCTCTGCACTTGGTCAAGTCCAAATTGAAGTATATTACGTCTAGAGATGAGCAAACTTTAGAAAAATTTGATTCGGACGATTTGCCGAACTTTCCGAAAAAATTTGTTTCAGGTCGAATTTATTTGCGGTGAATCTGTATTAAAAACGGCTATTTCTGGCCCACAGAGAGCCTCAATAGGGGTGTAGAACAGTTTGCTTTGTTCTAACACGCATAGGGAGTGACATAATACTGTTATTCAGTATGACATGCAGATTACAGGCATCGCTATTAGAATCACTGCTGCAGAACGTTGAAGTGGCAGCAGGGAGACCATATGGTGTCAAAGTTGAAGAGGATAAAGAGATTTTTTCATGTAATTTTTATTTAATTTAATTAGAATTTATTAAAAAATTTTGAGTACCCATTCTGGTGAGCATCTAGCCGGTGGTCCTCAGCCAGGCGAGATACCACTTGTTCCAGCCCCTGCCTCTCACCGCCCCCTTGACTATGAAAGTGTGAATGTTTCATTTAATCAGTTATGGTTCTTTGTTATTGCTCCAAGCTGTTTCATTGTATTCTTGTAATAATTCCACAGGTGATATGACATTGACAACCATAGGGCCTCAGTCTTGAAAATATTACATTGATTTTTTTAAATTTAAATTTAAGATTTATATTAGATTCCAAAGTTTAATGTCCCAATGTTTACTTTGAATTAATACTGTATGACTACAAAACCCAATCTAACAAGTAGTCACATGGCATAATAATGACAGAGCCTAAAGGTGGCAGCAGCATGAGGAGACCATAATCTGTCAGAATGACACAGCCTGGAATTCGAATTTAAAGGGGTTATCCACCATAAGGCGATTTTACTACGTACCTGGCAGACAGTAATGGACATGCTTAGGAAGGATCTGTGCTTGTCTTGGGGCTAAATGTCTATGTTGTGAGATTACCATAATACTGTGGCTAGCTTTTTGTGAACTGGTATGGTTTTTTCCTACAAATCCCATAATTCCATTTTCCTCCCTCCCACACATCAGCGACCCCACCCAATGAAACATAAATGAGCTGCATCCATTCAAAAGACCTGTGGTTTTCAATCAGGGTGCCTACAGCTGTTGCATTAGTTACAGATAGATCTCTCTCCCACCAAGCGATCGCTCCACCCATTGAACCAGACAGGCTCCCTGTCATCAGCTGACTAGTGAGTCAGGTCTCGGCCCCATTGCAACCTGGGAAAAATCTGAGACAATAGTCATTTTGTATGCTGTTAAAAATAAATATTGGGGTGAAAATCACATAAGAATTGTGAGAAAACCGTCACACACAGGTACAGACACTATATTATGAACTACACTAACTTTACAGCCCCTGTAACATAGTTAAATAAAAAAAAAAAACTGGAATACCCTTTAAGGTAATGTCCTAGGCCCAGCAGCATCACTAAACCATATAGTTGCTGAACGACACAGCCTGGAGCAGGCGGCAGCATGAGTAGACACTAGAGCTTCACATCCCCTAAGATTAACCCCTTAAGGACTGAGCCCTTTTTTGCAATTCTGACCACTGTCACTTTAAACATTAATAACTCTGGAATGCTTTTACTTATCATTCTGATTCTGAGATTGTTTTTTCGTGACATATTCTACTTTAACATAGTCGTAAAATTTAGTGGTAGCTTGCATTCTTTCTTGGTGAAAAATCCCCAAATTTGATGAAAAAAAATTAAAATTTTGCATTTTTCTAACTTTGAAGCTCTCTGCTTGTAAGGAAAATGGATATTCAAAATATTTTTTTTTTGGTTCACATATACAATATGTCTACTTTATGTTTGCATCATAAAATTGACATGTTTTTACTTTTGGAAGACACCAGAGGGCTTCAAAGTTCAGCAGCAATTTTTTAACAAAATTTTCAAACTCGATATTTTTCAGGGACCAGTTCAGTTTTGAAGTGGATTTGAAGGGTCTTCATATTAGAAATACCCCATAAATGACCCCATTATAAAAACTACACCCCCCAAAGTATTCAAAATGACATTCAGTCACTGTTTTAACCCTTTAGGTGTTTCACAGGAATAGCAGCAAAGTGAAGGAGAAAATTCAAAATCTTCATTTTTTACACTCGCATGTTCTTGTAGACCCAATTTTTGAATTTTGCAAGGGGTAAAAGGAGAAAATGTATACTTATATTTGTAGCCCAATTTCTCTCGAGTAAACACATACCTCATATGTCTATATAAATTGTTCGGCGGGCGCAGTAGAGGGCTCAGAAGGGAAGGAGCGACAAGGGGATTTTGGAGAGAACATTTTTCTGAAATAGTTTTTGGGGGCATGTCACCTTTAGGAAGCCCCTAGGGTGTCAAAACAGCAAAAAAAAAAAAACACACGGCATACCATTTTGGAAACTAGACCCCTCGGGGAATGTAACATGGGATAAAGTGAGCCTTAATACCCCACAGGTGTTTCATGACTTTTGCAAATGTAAGAAAATATTTTTTTTTTTACCTAAAATGCTTGTCTTCCCAAAAATTTTACATTTTTAAAAAGGGTAATAGCAGAAAATACCCCCCTCCCCAAAATTTGAAGCTCAATTTCTCCCGATTCAGAAAACACCCCATATGGGGGTGAAAAGTGCTCTTCTGGCGCACTACAGGTCTCAGAAGAGAAGGAGTCACATTTGGCTTTTTGGAAGCAAATTTTGCTCTGGGGGCATGCCGCATTTAGGAGCCCCTATGGTGCCAGGACAGCAAAAAAAAAAAACCACATGGCATTACATTTTGGAAACTAGACCCCTTGGAGAACGTAACAAGGGGTAAAGTGAACCTTAATATCCCACAAGGGTTTCATGACTTTTGCATATGTAAAAAAAAAAATTTTTTTTTTACCTAAAATGCTTGGTTTCTCAAAAATTTTACATTTTTACAAAGGGTTAAAGCAGAAAATACCCCCCCAAATTTGAAGCCCAATTTCTCCTGATTCAGAAAACACCCCATATGGGGTGAAAAGTGCTCTGCTGGCGCACTACAGGTGTCAGAAGAGGAGTAGTCACATTTGGCTTTTTTGAAGCAAATTTTGCTCTGGGGGCATGCCGCATTTAGGAAACTCCTATGGTGCCAGGACAGCAAAAAAAAAAAACACATGGCATACCATTTATGAAACTAGACCCCTTGGGGGATGTAACAAGGGGTAAAGTGAACCTTAATACCCCACAGGGGTTTCACGACTTTTGTATATGTAAAAAAAAAAATTACCTAAAATGCTTGGTTTCCCAAAAATGTAACATTTTTACAAAGGGTTAAAGCAGAAAATCCCCCCCAAAATTTGAAGCCCAATTTCTCCCGATTCAGAAAACACCCCATATGGGGGTGAAAAGTGCTCTGCTGGCGCACTACAGGTCTCAGAAGAGAAGGAGTCACATTTTTGCTTTTTGGAAGCAAATTTTGCTCTGGGGGAATGCCGCATTTAGGAAGCCCCTATGGTGCCAGGACAGCAAAGAAAAACCACATGGAATTACATTTTGGAAACTAAACCCCTCGGGTACTTACACCTCACAGGTTTTTTGAACAGTGGGCCATAAAAGTGAAACATTTGATTTTTTTGCACTATATTGATAGTGTTACCCCAAAAGTTTCATTTTCACATTGGGTAATAGGGCAAAAGGCCCCCAAAATTTGTAGAACAATTTTGTCTGAGAAAAAAATACCCCATATGTGGATGTAAATTGCTCTGTGGATGCACTGCAATGCAACAGCAAAAAAAAAAAAAAAAACACATGTGACACCATTTTAGAAACTACACCCCTCAATGAACATAGCAAGGCATACAGTGGGAAATAACACCTCACAGGTTTTTTGAAAAGTGGGCCATAAATTGAAAAATTTGATTTTTTTACAGTAAAATGCTGGGGTTACCCAATTTTTAACATTTTCACAAGGGGTAATATGAGGAATTGGGTTACAAATTTTGGAGGGCTTTTCCCCCTGACTATAAAAATACATCCACATACGGGGTAACGTGCTGGGCGGGCGCACAACAAGGCTCAGAAGTCATAGAGGTCATTTTGTATTTGTGGCCTATGGCATATCAGTAGCTGACGGTTACATACATTCCGAGGAAAATACAAAAATGAAACACCCACATGTGACACCATTACAGAAAGTACCCACCCTGAGGAATGGGTATAGGGGTAAAGAGGACATTTTGAACTCACAGGTGTTTCCTAAATTTATTTTCCAGGAATGGATGAAGGGTAGCTTTTGAAAATTGCAATTTTCAACCTATGCCCTGCTTCATTTTTCTGGGAACAACTAACATGTGACTCCGAATTGTCACCTGGAAATACGACAGAGGTCAGCGAGAACTCTTCGCATTTGAGGCGGATGTTTGTTACGGACCTAACAGTTACATACATTCAGAGGAAAATACAAGAAAGGAACACCCACATGTGAACCTATTACAAACTACACCCCCTAGGGAAGGTGTATAGGGTGAAGTGGAGATTTGGAACAGACGGGTGTTCCCTTCATTTATTTTCCAGGAATTCCTCTTGGAACTGCAGGTATGTCCCTGTGTTGCCAGCGTACTTGTACAGTACAAAAGCGTTGTACATGGCAACCTGTATCATATAGACCGCAACTTTTTTGTACCATACCTTTGTTTTCCGCATGGCATTATATGGCTTGAGGACTTGATCAGAAAGATCAACTCCCCCCATATACCGATTGTAGTCCAAAATACAATCGGGCTTGGGGACCGGTCCCACAGTACCTCGCACAGGGACAGGGGTGCTGCCGTTCCCATGAACAGTGGTGAGCATAAGGACATCCCTCTTGTCCTTATACCGGACCAACAACAGGTTCTCATGGGAAAAGGCACGGGACTCACCCCGGGGGATAGGAGTCTGCAGGGGATAGGAAGGAAGGCCTCTTTGATTCTTCCAGACTGTCCCACAAGCGACCGTGGATCTGGCGGCAAGGAATGTGAAGAGAGGGATACCAGTATACAAGTCTAGCAATGGGTGCAAAAGGCCCCAAACGATTTTCCCGCTAACACCCAGAGTGGGGGAACAATCTGGGGGTTCAATGCGGGAATCTCGTCCCCCATACACCATAAACTTGCAAGTGTACCCGGAGGTACTCTCGCAAAGTTTATACATCTTCACGCCATATCACGCCCGCTTGGTAGGGATGTATTGCCGGAAGCTGAGTCTCCCCTTAAAGCTGATGAGAGACTCATCAATAGAGACCTCCCGCCCCGGGACATAGGCCTCCCAAAATCTGGCCCCGAAGTGATTGATGACCGGCCTGATTTTATACAGGCGGTCATACGCGGGATCAGTTCGGGGGGGACATGCCGCATTATCAGCATAATGCAAACATCTCCGAATGACCTCGAACCGGGGACGTGTCATGGCCATATTGTATGTCATGGCCATGCCAATATTGCCTGACACTGGGTTTTGCAACTAGACCCATATGCAGCACAAGGCCCCAAAAGGTCCTCATTTCGGCTGCATCGACTGGAGTCCAGCCGCTGGGTCTAGCTAAAAGTCAGCCCAGGTTAGCGGCGACGAACTGTTGGGCATACAGATTCGTCTGTGTATCCATTAGATTAACAAAGTCGTCACTGAAAAAATGAACCCGGCGATGTTAATCTTGATTCCTGAGTCGCCAACAAACTCCAGACAAGTTCTCCAGTAGGAGGTACCAGTGACCTTGGCAGGGGGGCTTCACTAGTATGAGTGCCAGGGGGACTCATACTAGCATGGGGCACAGGGTCAAGGACAGAGGAGGTTTGCGGCACCGCACGACGGCGTCTCCGCCACCTTGGTGGCTCATCATCAGAACTAGATGATGAGGAGGACGATGAAATAAGGAAGGTGGGGTCTTCATCGTCCTCTGAGCCGCTCTCGGTGTCAGAGGCAATTATGGCATATGCCACCTCCGCCGAAAACGCTCTGTGGGCCATTTCCCTACTCTAATGGGGATACGGGTGTGTGTGTGTGTGTGTGTGTGTGTGTGTGTGTGTGTGTGTGTGTGGGGGGGGGGGGGGGAAACTTTATTGGTGTGTGTGATGTGGTGCAAGACTACCTCCCTAACCCACCCTACCTAACCTAACCTAACTAAACTAAACTAACCCGCCCTAACAGAAAAAAAATGTAAAATAAAAAGGGGACTTTTTTTTTTTGAAAGGGACTTCTAGCGCAAAAAAGCCCTGCACCAAAAAAAAAAAAGCTTTTATCTAATCAGTGGTGTGCGCACTGATTAGCGCTTGTGGCAGCAGGGGGCGCAGAAGTCAGTGGGGGGTCCGGCCACTCAGCCCAGAACAGTGGCTGGTGGCTTGTACACAGACCCCCACACAAAAAACCTGAAAAATAAGATAAAAAACAGCTTAACCCCGTGCACCCACCTGAACCCCAAAAAAACACTGATCAGTGATAAATCACTGACAGCGGTGGGACAGGCTGCACACACAGGTACAGTCCGTCCACACAGTACACGCCTGCTACTGGTGGCACGGACTGCCTATGGGTGCAAAAAAAAATATGCATTAACTGAAAAAGTACCTTTACCACATAAAAAAACGCTGATCAGTTATAAATCACTGACAGCAGTGAGGCACGCCGCACACACAGGTACGGTCCGTCCACACAGTACACGCCTGCTACTGGTGGCACGGACCGCCTATGGGTGCAAAAAAACGCTAGAAAAAGCAAAAAAAAGGGCCGGCACCACAAAAAAAAAAACACTGATCAGTACTACGGGACTGATCAGTGGCGGGTGGGCTTTAACAAACAGTGGCGGACTGCTCTTTTATAATTAAGAGGGTCTGCACACACGCTTAAGTGGAAAAAAAAAAAAAAGATCTGCGCCAAAAAAAAAGGCTTGCGGCAGACCGCAGCGACCCAGCAGAGCCGGGGCAACACATCTAAAGGTGCTACGGACCCACGGACACCCACTGAGCTACACCGGAAAAAAAAATGTAAAAACTTTTTTTTTTTTTTTAACCCTAACCTGTCCCTACCTAAATCTAAAGCTAACCCTGGGGGATTTCTGTGTCAAGGGGCCACAGAAAGGGGGCAAGGGGCACTTTTTTACAATGAGGGAATGGTGGGCAGCACGGGGCTCCGTCCTGCTCACCAGATCTCTGTGGAATGGCGGGCAGAACGGAGCAACATGCTCCTAGCCCCCGCCATCCCCTCCCATTACACTGTGATTAGTGTGGCCACTTTGGCCACCCAATCACAACTGTACTGAGGGGGGTGGCCACAATGCCAGCCCCCAGTACAGCACTGATGGTGACTGGTGGTGTATATTACACCACCAGTCACCATCTATATCCGGGTCACAGGGTCAAACGTGACCCTGATGATGCGGAACCGCTGCAGAACGCCGGTCAATACTTAACGGGGTCCTGCAGCGATCGCCGGTATAGGAGGTCCTCAGGACCTCCTCCGGCACACTGACGGGATGTCTGCTGAATGAAATCAGCAGACATCCGTCTCCGATCCCCGCCAGGCGAGCGGCGGGGAACGGAATCGCAGAACATCGCTCGTCTGAATTGATGAGCGATGTGCTGCGATCTTTGACATGGGGGGGTCATGATGACCCCCCTGGGCGATATGCCGAGATGTCTGCTGAACGATTTCAGCAGGCACCAGGCTCCGGTCCCCAACCGGCTAGCGGTGGGGACCGGATTTCCCACGGACATATGGATACGCCCTGCGTCCTTAAGGACTCGGAATGCAGGGCGTATCCATACGCCCTGCGTCCTGAAGAGGTTAAAAGATAAATTTTAAAATTGAAATTGAAGAATTATGTTAGCTAGTGGTATCATAAAACATTCGTAGGTAATGTCCCTGGCCCAGCAGCATCAGTAAACCATATATTGGCTAAATGACACAGCCTGGAGATGGTGAAAGCATGAGGAGATCATATAGTGTCTGAATGGCACAGCCTGGAGTTGGCTGATGCATGAGGAGACCATATAGTGTCTGAATGGCACTGCCTGGAGTTGGCAGAAGCATGAGGAGACCATTGAAATTTGAGATTTTGAAATTTAACATTTTGAAATTGAAATTTTAGCTAACACTCCCAAGTTTTAGTGTCCCGGGCCCGGGCGTGTGGGTACAAAGGACCAAATTTAACAAGGAGTCACATGTCACATGGCACAATTACAGAGCCTTGAGGTGGCATCAGTATGAGGAGGCCATATAGTGGCTGAATGACCGCCTGGAGTTTGTGGCAGCATAAGGCGGCCATATAGTGTCTGAATGGCACAGCCTGGTGGTGGCTGAAGCATGAGGAGAGACCATATAGTGGCTAAATGACACAGCCTGGAGTTTGTGGCAGCATGAGGAGACCATATAGTGGCTGAATAGCACAGCCTGGAGGTGACTGAAGCATGAAGAGACCTGCAGGTGGCTGAAGCATGAGGAGACCATATAGGTGCTGAATGGCACAGCCTGGAGGTGACTGAAGCATGAGGAAATCATATAGTGGCTGAATGGCACAGGCTGGAGTTTGTGGCAGCATGAGAAGACCATATAGTGTCTGAATGGCACAGCCTGGAGGGGGCTGAAGCATGAGGAGACCATATAGTGGCTGAATGGCACAGCCTGGAGTTTGTGGCAGCACGAGGAGACCATATAGTGGCTGAATGGCACAGTCTGGAAATGGCAGCAGCAGCATCAGGAGTCCTGAAAGTGACCCTGTGATAGAGTGGTGTGGTGGGTGGCAATACCAGAACCCGATGACGAAGGTGGGTGAAAAAAGGTCTGATGCGGGTGAATGTTTGTAACTGGGGAACAGCGCCTTAAATCTGTTTGGCACTATCCATATAAGTGTTGGTGTGGCACCATGGTCAATCTACTCTGATGTATCAGGCATTGGTGGGTGGAAATCCTGGTTGATCCATGCCTGATTCATTTTCAGAAAGGTCAGTCTCTCCACATTTTTCCTGGACAGACGAGTTCTACATGGGGTGACTATGGCTCCCGCCGCACTAAACATCCGCTCTGATGGCACACTACTGGCCAAGCAGGACAGCTTTTCCAAGGCAAACTCTGCTAGTTGCGGCCAAAAATCAAGTTTGGCTGCCCAGAAGTCCAGCGGATCTTCAAGGTGTGTTGGCATGGGCATGTCAAGGTTTGCCACCACCTGCTGGTTCAGGTCCTGCTCCAGGTCTACCTGCTTCTGATGAGTTGCTTCACTATGCGGGTGAAGAAAGGTACCTTATCAGCGATTGTAGACGCAGGCTGCTGCTGATGAAGCTGGTACTGCTCCTGCCACCCCACCCCTCCCCAGCAGCTATGGCAGTGGAAGGTGAGTGCAGGGGGCCCCCCGATTCAGACCTGCGAGAGGATGGACGATGGCGCCGATAGGCATCGGCCAACTGACTACATAGGATGCCTCTGTAGTAGGTCAGTTCGTCCTTCCTCTCAGTGGGTGTAAAAAATGCCCCTATGGCGGTAGCGAGGGTCTAATAAGGTGGAGAGCCAGAAGTCATCCCGCTGCCGAATGGTGACAATTCGGCTGTCACTATGCAAGCAAGTGAGCATGCATCGGGCCATTTGTGCAAGTGACTCGGAGGGACTCCCTGCCTCCATCTCCACTGCATACTACCACGGTGTGTCTGGGTTCTCTGTCTTGCCTTCCTCATAACCCTCTAGCTCCTCTGGCTACTCCTGCTCCTTCTCTCCTGTCAGATTACTAGAAAAACTGCCCATTTGGTGAAACCTAAACTGTGCTCCACTGTGCCCATTCCCCTCCTCCTCCAGTTCAGCCCCCACAGGGCTTTTGTGGCCGTGAGATGTAGGCGCCACGTCTCCAGTGCCCTGACCACCCATCGTTTCCAACACGTGTTGTATGATATGAAGCAGTGGAATGACGTTGTTCATCCCGTAATCCTGGAGACGTAATAATAATGTGACTTCCTCATAGGGCCTGAGCAAATGGCAGGTGTCACGTATGAGCTGCCACTGATTGACATTGAAGTTACACAGGGGAGTACCACTATCCGCTTAGATCATTACAAAATCGGTGATGGCTTTTCTCTGTTCGTACAGTCGGTCCAACATATGTGGCAACGTCACAAATCAGACTATGTTGGGGGATACCGTTCTGACGCTGCAGCTCAAGGAGGGTGTGCTTTGCGGTGTACGAATGGCTGAAGTGCATGCAACGTTTCCTTACCATTGTTAGGATGTATTGCAAATGGGGGGAACCCTTCAGGAACCGCTTCACAACCAGATTGAAAAAGTGTGCCATGCAGGGCAAATGGCTCAGCCTTCCCAGTTGCAGCGCATGCAAGATGTTCTTCCCTTTGTCAGTCACCATGGTTCCCATTTCCAGTTTTTGTGGAGTAAGCCATGCTCCGATTTCTTTACAAATTACTTTTAGCAGTTCCTTCCCTGTGTGACTCCGTTCACCAAGGTAAACCATATGAAGAACAGCGTGAAACTGCCCCGCCCTGCACACATAGTATGCTGAAGAGCCACTGAGACTTGTCCGGGCAGTGGAGGCTGAGGACATGGTGGAGGATGAGGAGGCGGAGTCGCACACTGTCACAGGACCAATGGCCTGAGAGCGTGGAGGCGGAAGCGGCGTGACCTGTCCAAGTTGGTGTTGTGGCTTAGCAGGAACCACATTCACCCAGTGAGCCGTAAACGACATGTATTGTTACAGGACCATAGTTACAGCTCCAGACGTCGGCGCTGCTGTGCACTTTGGTACACACCGACAGGCTCAAGGACTAGCCCACCTTCTCTTCCACAAAATTGTGCCAGGCTGGTACTGCCTTCTTCGCAAAGAAATGACGACTTGGCACTCTCCACCTCGGCTCGGCACAGGCCATCAGTTATCTGAAAGGTGCAGAGTCCACCACTTGAAAAGGGAGGGACTGCAGCACCAGCAACTTAGACAGGAGCACATTCAGCTTCTGCACTGTTGGATGAGTGGGCACATACATATTGTTGGCGGAAGGACTAACTAAAAGTAGGAGGAGCAGGAGCATCTGGAGCAACAGAAGGAGGGTATGACACACAGCTCCCTTCAGCTCAGGTGGTGGAGCCTTGGCTGGCTGAAAGAGGGAGCGACGTGCCACTGGGTGATGCAGCAAGCTGGACTACTACATCAGAGCCACGGTTCTCCCAGACCGCTTTATTGTGGTGCAGCATATGTTGACGCAGGGCCATGGTGCCAACATTGGGACCCTGGCAACTCTTCACCTTCTGCCGGATGCTTGATGAAAAACGGCCACACCGCCAAGCAGCTGATTTTCCCACCAACAGTCCACACTAGTTGACTGCTACTGCCGCCGTCTTCAGGAACCCCTGTTCCACTATCTCCCGGGAAGGTAAGCTTCCGTGAAGCAGGTGGTCTCCCGGGCACGTTTGGCTCCAGAATTTCCACTTCTGCCACCATGCTGACTGCCAATATGCTATCACATTGCTGGCTCAGCTGCTGCCTCATGGGTAACCTGCAACTCTCCTCTCCTGATGATGATGAAGCCCCTTCTGCAGCCGGCTCCCAATTGTGATCGGCTTTATCATCATCAACAAGTGTCTGCACATCACTGACGTCATCATCAGGTTCCTCAACAGTGTCTGCTTCAGGACCCTAAATGCTGGCAACACCGCCTCCCACGTCACTCTCCACATCACTACTTGCCCGCCTAGCAGGGAAAGCGGCAGATGTCTCCTCCACTTCTTGGCTGGGCAGTAGCTGCTGACTGTCCTCTATTAGATCATCCTCACTGAATAGTGGAGCTGAACCCACAGCATAAGATACTTCTTTAGGGGAGAAAACAGCATAGAACAGAGGCAATGGGAGGACAGGGACTGCTCCCGGGCCATGCCAACCGAGGGTTGTGTCTGAGGAACCCACCAACTGTTGACTGGGGGTATCAGATGTCACTTGTGATGAAGTGGACCGCTAGCTGATTCCGGGAGCTCAGGCCTCTTGCTGCGACTCCTGCTGCCACTTGCCCTTAGTCTGCTGCGACCTCTGCCTGATGAATTTAGGCCTCTGCCACTCCTCTGTCCACGTCCTGGCACTTCTCTGCCTGACATACTTAGTGCGTATATGAGGGGAGTACAATATGCTTCACTACACTTAAAACATTATTTGTCTATAACAGCAGCAGGTGTGTACTTTTGGCTGTCCTTTCACAGTATCTAGGCCCTTTACAGATTAACAGCTACAAAATAGTACACTGCTTAGATGTAGGTATGTGGTATGCACTTATGAGGGCAGAAAAATGCTCTACAGTACGCTTAAATAAAGCACTGGGGTAAAACACCAGCTGGTGATTACTTTTGGCTGTCCTTTCATAGTATGTAGGCCCTGAGTATCTGAATACAACATCAGCCGGTGAAGTGTTTTGCCTGGACTTTCACAATATCTAGGCCCTTAACAGATTAACAGGTACAACATAGTACACTACTTAGATGTACATATGTGGTATGCACTTATGAGGGCAGAAAAATGTGCTACAGTACACTTAACAAACGTATTTTTGCACAACATCAGCAGTACACAACAGTGCTGCAGCAAACAGTTGCTGTCGAGTGAAACACCAGCCGGTGATTACTTTTGGCTGTCCTTTCACAGTATGTATGCCCTTGACAGATTAACAGGTACAAAATAGTACACCACTTAGATGTACATATGTGGTATGCACTTATGAGGGCAGAAAAATGTGCTACAGTACGCTTAACAAACTTATTTTTGCACAACACCAGCAGTACACAACAGTGCTGCAGCAGACAGTCGCTGTTGAGTAAAACACCAGCCGGTGATTACTTTTGGCTGTCCTTTCACAGTATGTAGGCCCTTGACAGATTAACAGGTACAAAATAGTACACCACTTAGATGTAGGTATGTGGTATGCACTAATGAGGGCAGAAAAATTTTACTGTACTCTTCAAAAATTAGACACAAAAGACAAAGAATTGCGCTGAAAAATTATAGAAAACTTACTTTAGACCACTTTTCTCTGTTGTATTTGTTGATTATGTATAGGGTTCCTTATTCCTCTACCCTCATTTGTGTGTCTTTTTTCCCAGTGACTCTGGAAGGTTAAGTTTATTATGCACCTTGTTTGGCTCCTATAGTTTATTGTTTTGGTCATCTTTCCTGGGAACTATGGTTGCCCATTTTCTCTCATACCTGTCCTAGGTTAAGTGCTGATCTAAGTATAAAGAGTTATAAAGTATGTGTCACCATAGAAAATTCCTGCATACAAACTCTGCTACATACAAATGCATGAAAATCATAAAGTGCTAATGTAAACAACAAAAGTCGATTCAGAACTGGATTACATAGTAAAGTACAAACAGTAATAACAAAGGTTTAATAGCAGAAGTATAATACCAAGATCCTGTTGCCCCAGAACGCACCGTGACACAAATTTCTCATTCCCCTTCGTCAGGGGTAATGGAGGGAATCTGAAAAGTGTGTCCGGAGTTGCTTTGGTGCTTTATAGATGAATAAAATACATTTTGTTTGATATTCTAAAAAGAAATCTTAGGCTGGGTTCACATATGTTCGGCTTCCGGCATGGTTTCCCTCCGAGGGAAACTGATGCTAGAAATTATCCCATGCATTTGAATGGGGCAGTTCACAATCATCCAGCCTCTCAATTTGGACTCCGGATAGTTGGATACACTGGACAGAATCGGACAGGGGAACACAGCTGGATGCCATACATCTGATGATGGCTGATTGTCACCAGTTGTGGCATCAGTTTTGTCGAGATCTATGCTGAGTTCACGTATGCCAGATGCAGGACATATGTGATCCCAGCCTTAGTAAACCTTTATAAAACTGGAAAGGTAAAGAAATGCAATAGGCCTCATACATGAAAGATAGGTGTTTAGGCTATTTTTTTTTTATACTAGTAGTATATTCAGGAAGCCAAATGAAGATATGAAAAGTATTTGACTGAATATACAAGATTTAGAAATTACTTATAGATCTCTTATTTCAGCACTTCAGCACTTCCATAAAATGGAAAGAGCTCTGCAGAATTGTTCTCCCTATGGACATGGCTATGTAACTCTACCATATTACCTGCCATAAGCAGAACTTGGCATCTTCACCTCTGTCCTCTTCTTCATCCTCATTTCCTCAGTGATACGTAAATATAATTTCCAACCTCATGAAGTCACCAGTTTACATACGTTTCACATTGAACTTCATGTAATTGTGTATGAAAAGGTGATTCAATAAGTCTTTCCGGATGGAAGAAAATGTGTAGATAGTGAACTCTGTGTTCTAGATGGTCCTTCAAAACATTTTATAATGAAAAAGCAAGAAAAATGGTCTCATGGTTAAGGGGCATATTGGCAAAATGATTTAGGTAACTTAATTTTCTTGTCCAATTGCTAAAATGTTATTGGAAGTGGGAGTGACATTATTACTTTCTTCTTATTATTATTATTATTATTAACATTTCTAAACTTTCTATGTCTCAGATAGTACAATGTCTAGTCTCTAATTCTCTAGTCTCTAATTCATAAAGGCTTTCAGACAATCTCCATCTATTTATCCATCTATCTATCTATCTATCTATCTATCCATCTATATATCTATCTAGTAAAGGCAGATAATATGCAGCACTCCACATGGTGAATAAAGATGTGTAGCTTTATTCCATCGGGTGAACGGATATCCGATGGAATCACCCGTTCACCCGATGGAAAAAAGCTACACATCTTTGTTCACCATTTTGAGTGTTGCATGTGATCTTCCTTTACTAACTCTCTGAGACCCTGACTTTCGTCTTCCACCTGCAGGCACCCAACATATACTTGGGCAGTGCTGTTTCCTTTCTCCAGAAAATATCTATCTATCTATCACATCTATTTTATGTCTATCTGTCTATCAATGGCGAATAGATGCACAGCAGCGCTCTGGAGTATCAATTAGAGGCTTTTATGCAATCACCAAAGTGTAGCGACTTTTCGGTCACCGACTTTTTGGTCACCCCTCGTGACCTTTGTCAAGCCTTGACAAAGGTCACAAGAGGTGACAGAAACATCATGAAGAAAAGCCACCATTTGATCACTTACTCCGGAGTGCTGCTGTGCATCTATTCGCCATATCAAGTGGGGATCCAGGACCGAGGTCTGACTTCAGCCTGCACCTGTCACCATGTTATATTTTGAGTGCTGCTTCACCTCCCTTTAATATCTATCTATTTATATTTCATTTCTCATCTATCTACTTCAGCCTATCTCCATCCTGCTTCACAAGACTGCCCCATAGACTTATAATGAGGCTCATAACTGCTTCAGTAAAAATCACACAGTTCAAACATTTTTTTAAGAATTGGTCAGCACATCCAAACAACTGTTCTGAATACACAGGTGCACACTGCCATGGCTTCAACAAATGGGAATACACAAAATGTATAGCAGCACACTGCAAGCACTAATATAATGTGAACCAATTAGAATTATATTACTGCTATATAAAAAAAAATTGAGGTTCTTAGCATACCATCTGATGAAATACTGTATACCATCCCACCATGGTAAGGTGACCTCATCGGGTAGAACACTATACTATAGAGATGTCTCTTGTGGGATAGCACTAAGCTTACAATTTCTGGGCATGTAGAATGCAGCTATTCCCTGACCCTACATACCCAGAATGTGTAGGATTCAGGCTAGCCCAGGAGAGGCATATGTTTAGTGTAGGGTTTATCCCAATGAGGTCACCTTACCTTGGTGGGATGATACACAATTTTTGAAATTTATTTCATAGCAGTAATGCAATTCAAAATGATTCATATTATAAATATATGTTGCCGTTTGCAGTGTGCTGCTGTAAGTAATGAGTCCAAGCCATGATTGGCAAATACCAGGTAATGTGTTTAGAATATCCAGAAGTATCAGCATTGATAGAACACTAAAGGAATATTTTATCTTTGCACCTACCATACATTCACTCTTGGGCTGACCTCCTCTGGGCACATTTTGAATGGAAAGAAATAAAGATTGGGCATTTCACCAGGGGTGAGTGCCACTAGACTTTTGTCTATTTGTCTATCCCTCTTCTGACCTAAATAGCTCCAAATCCTAATTTTCAATCACTTCCTTTTTATCCCCTGGTAGTGCAATTTGTCTTCTCTTTGTACTTCAGACTTTGATCACATTAGTTATCAGAAATAACTTTTGTATGTAGTATTGTAAGTTTATTAAAGCATTTTTATTCTTACTTTGGGGAAAAAATTTTTTTTCTCCAAAGATGTTTATTAGTGTTGAGCGGCATAGGCCATATTCAAATTCACGATATTTCGCGAATATATGGACGAATATTCATCATATATTCGCAAAATTCACCTATTCGTAATATTCGTGTTTTATTTTTGCGTATGCGAAAATTAGCATATGCGAAAACTAGCATATACAAAAATTAGCATAAGCAAAAATTCGTACGCCAGTCTCACACAGTAGTATTAGAGCCTTCTTTACACCACACAAGCTGGAAGCAGAGAGGGGATGATCACTGTGATGTGTACTGTGAAAAAAAACCAAAAAAAAAACCGAATATTCGTAATTATGAATATATAGTGCTATATTCGCGAATATTCGCGAATATGCGATATTCGCGACTAAAATTTGCATTGCGAATATTCGCGAGCAACACTAGTGTTTATTAAAACTTTTGCTTAGTTTCTCTTCTACCACCAAATTGTTTTCACTTATAATCCGAGCTACTGTCTCATTAATAGTAAAGTTCCACCAGAAGCAGAAAAAACCTGAGGGTCTTTTTTCAGCCTTTTTCTCTCCTCTCATGAACAAACTCAGCTGGTTTATAATCAGACCAAAGGTCAACTAAGTTTTTCTAGTCAGAATTTCATCCCTGATGGATTCAGGCAACTATTTGGTCACCTCCATTAGCCATAAAGCAGGGAGGTGACACTGCAATCCTAGCCTTATGGCTCTGAACATGTTTATGGCATTATGTTCAAGGCAAGTCAACTTCTAGATCAGTGGTCTCCAAACTCTGGTCTTCTACCTGTGGCAAAACTACAGAGAGCCACGTTTTAATACCACTAATTATTGTAATATGTGCATAATCATCTGTCATTTATTTAGTTAATTACTGGTTCACTAACCTTTATGTGACCTACCCTATTTATAAAACATGGAGACCATTGTATCAATAAAGCCCTTTCTGCCTTTTGTCTTAAAGGGGAACTCCACTGCCCCAGCGTTCCGAACATTTAGTTCCAAACACTAGGTGTGGAATGCAGGGGTCGTGATGTAACAGCCGGCCCCCTTGTGACATCACACCACGCCCCCTCAATGCAAGTCTATGGGAGGGAGTGACGGCCATCACCCCCCCTCCCATAGACTTGTATTGAGGGAGCGTGGTGTGGCGTCACGATGGGCGTGATCATTTAATTTTTAGCGTTTAACATTATAATTTCTGATGCATGTCTTTATTTGTATCCCCAAAATTGTAAAGTCCTTTGGAATCTTTTAGGGCTTCATTATTATTACTTGTTTTTGCAGCATAATAAAGTGAAAATAAAAACTGAAACTTTCATATTTAGGTTCAATTTAGAATTCAGAATGAGAGAATTCTGAAGTGGTCACAAACGTTCAAGCACCACTATATCTTCTCTACTTCTTTATGTAAGATGACCCTATACACTTTTGACTTATTTATTCATCTTATTAATAATTGTGACTAAAAGATTCTTCTTCTGGGTATTTCATTATTTAAGACTTCTTATGTGCCTGAATCATAAGTGCTTGTAGGAAATAAATAATAGAGTAAAGGGAAGACCACAACCCAGGTTAATAGACTTAAAAAGAGCGGTCTTTGGCACAGGCAAAGCAGACTATACTAAAACTAAATTTTAAGTAGAAAGGGAAAACATTATTGGGTTATAGGGGTTTTCCAGGTAGAAAATGATTTAGTGTGG
The DNA here is from genome assembly GCF_029499605.1 of Hyla sarda. NCBI lineage: Eukaryota > Metazoa > Chordata > Amphibia > Anura > Hylidae > Hyla > Hyla sarda. The sequence goes on from NC_079190.1 coordinate 55,435,415, forward strand.
AAGGGTTTTGATAAAAAAAAAAAAAAAAAAAAAAGAAAAACATATTCACTGGCTCTGATCCCACTTGTATCACTCACGTTTCTGAAGACAGGAACCCTGGTGGATGTGGATCTGCTGGACCTATGTGGCAGATGACTCGGACCATACCAGGGAGCGGAGTCTAAGGTGCCGCTGGTTTTCACCAGAGCCCGTCGCAAAGAGGGATGGACTTGCTGCGGCAGGCAGCACCCAGGTTGCTAACCCTGGCATGGCTCGACCACACAGATGGCTGAGGAGATGCGAGGCACAGGAGGGATAAGGCAGCTCGTAGTCAGGATAGCAGAAGGTCAAGGCAGGCGGCAAAGTAGCATAGTCAGGACATAGCAGGAGGTCAGTAAGCAGGCGGCAGAGGAGCAAGGTTAAGTCACAGATCAAAGAATCAGATACAAGGTAAGGCAACTCTCAGGAATGCTTTCTCTCAGGCACAAGGCAACAAAGATCAAGGCAACAGGAAGTGTGGAGGGTGGAGGAATTTATCAATGAGCCACATGTGAATTACACTAATGAGCGTTCTGGCCCTTTAAATCTTAAAGCTCCAGTGCACGCGTTCCCTAGGGGACGGGGACACGTGTGCAAGAATAGAGAGGCAGAGGCTGGGGCAGGAGAAGCACCAGGTGAGTGACAGACTGGGGCTCGCATGCGGGCGTGTCCCGCGATGCGAGTCCCAGCCCTGCCGGCAGCAGCAGGTAACGGGACCATGCTCTCACGGCCAGCGTATGCGGCCGGAGCGCATAACATAACATCACTCAGCTGCTTTCCCAACATTTCCCAGTCCCTACTGCTCACTGCTGCCCCCTGCTGGGGATGATTTCATTTGTGCAGAAAATGCCCACTGGACTGAGGCCGTTCACTATTGCAGTCAGTATTTGGGTAAGGAAACATCTCCTACAAGAATTAAATATCATTGGAAACAGGAATTAGCAATGATGAGCAGGGATGGGGAAATGACAAAATGACAGCTGTAGGCGGATTGGGGCCTCTATGTAAATAGTGTCTGGGACCACCACAGTTATGTTTTTTAAGGGACAAAACTCTAGTCCAAGTGATGTGACTTGATTAACAGATGCAGACAGGAGGACATCCTTTGAAGCAGAAGGAGGCATCACATAGGACAATGACTGTAGTCGTGTAATATGACGTGTTACAGTTACATTTTAGTTTGGCACTAGACGTTGGCTGCTGGCCATATACATTAGCGCTTTATTGTCAGACCTCTAATGTATATATGTGCCAGCATTCTCAACCAGACATTTTGGCATGGATAGAATAAACCCATAGGAATAAATGAGGCCGAGATAAATGTGCATGTTGAAGGCTTTATCCAGGCTTCAAATATTGATGGCTATCCTCCGGATAGGGCATCAATATTAAAACAGGGGGTGTCCAACTTTGTTTTGCCATTTTACCCGAAAAAACTTTGTTATATCTATCAAATAGAAATTGAAGCCAGTGAATTCTATCCATTTTAAGGAGCAATGTTTCTGAATGGAAATGTGATGGTTACAAACATAGTTAAATAGAAATCTTACATTACTGGAGGAATGTATCAATCAGTTTATGACACAGTCTAAGTGTATAGTAACCCAAAATTTTGGATAAGTCATTTATGATACTTTTATGACAGATAGAATGACTTAGTGTGACATTTTACAGTTTCTGTCCAAGAAGGGAGCATGTTTGTGTAATGTCTAAGTTTAAAGGCAGTTTCTGGTATGTTTCTTTAAATGTCTCTGGGTGCATTAAAGGGGTATTCTGCCCATAGACATCTTATCCCCTATTCAAAGGATAGGGGATAAGATGTCTGATCGCATGCCCCCCACTCGCGTTCGCCGTGCGCCACCTGGTATTCTGTGCCGGTGCTGTTCCAGTCTCGGAAACACTGGTTTCTGGGACTGGAAATGTGATGTCCCACCACATCCCCTCGTGTCATTGGGCCACGACCCCTCCATTTATGTCTATGAAAGGGGGTGTGACGGCCAGCATACCCCCTCCCATAGACATGAATGGAGGGAGTGTGACGTGACATCACAAGGGGGCGTGGCGTGACATCACATCTCCAGTGATCAGAAATCTTATCTCCTATCCTTTGGATATGGGATAAGATGTCTAAGGGTGGAGTACCACTTTAAACAAAAAAGACTGCATACTCACCACCCTAACCCCATGCTGCTTCCCTAAAGCCGTCCCATCCCTGGTGCTCTCTGCTTCTTCCTATTTGTGATGTTTCATTCCCAAAGAAAAGGCCAATGACTGGTCGCAACAATGACCTGTCTCAGGATTTCCCTCAGAAATGAAATTTCATTGGATGCAGGAAGAAGCTTTCTTCTCTTTTAGGGTACGTTCACATATATTTGATGCGCAGGATTTGTAACTGCAGATTAGAAGCGGTGCTCAGTCATTTAATTTACATTGAAATCTGCAGCAGAAAATCCTGCTCATCAAATCTGCATACGTGTGAACGTACCCTTACAGGGATTCTGCCAGCTCCATATGAGGTACAGAGCTGCAGACCCCAGCATTTAGGTCATGGTAAGATAATACAGTGACCCCCTGACCTACGATGGCCCCGACATACGATCATTTCAACATACGATGACCTCTCAGAGGCCATCACATGTTGAAGGCAGCATCAACATACGATGCTTTTGTATTACGGGGCCATCGCATAAACAGCTATCCGGCAACGCAGACTGCTTCAGCTGCACTGGATAGCCGTTTACGGTGCCCCGTGTGGTCCGCTGACGATCACTTACCTGTCCTCGGGGCTCCGGCGCGTCCTCTTCTGGATCCCATGCATCGTCAGCACTCTCCATCATCGTCATCACGTCGCTGCGCACGCCGGCCCGTCATCCAATAGGAGCGGCGTACGTAGCGACGTGATGGCGGTGACGGAGAGCGAGGATGCCGGGGAAGCAGACACCCCGGGGACGCGGCGACAGCGATGGAAGGCGACATCCAGGGCAGCAGTGACGGTCCGGAGCGGCGGGGACACGTGAGTATAACCTCCAATACCAGTGGTCTTCAACCTGCGGACCTCCAGATTTTGTAAAACTACAACTCCCAGCATGCCCGGACAGCCAACGGCTGTCCGGGCATGCTGGGTGTTGTAGTTTTGCAACATCTGGAGGTCCGCAGGTTGTAGACCACTGTCCTATACTTTACATACGATGGTTTCAACAAACGATGGTCCATTTGGAACGGATTACCATCGTATGTTGAGGGACCACTATACTAACTGTACCTGTTTATTGTGACGGGCATTTATAAAGTTATATGTACAGGGTTCGGCTTCTAGTACAGAGCATCAAACAGGGAAAGCAGGGTGGAGGGGGAAGGAGAAAGAAAAGAGCGGTTTTATAACTTTATAAACAGTCAAGTCAATACAATAAACTAATTGCAGACCATCACTGTTTAGAGCTGTTCTATGTGATCGCTACCTGGAAAACCTCTTTAACCGATAATAAGTGACCAGGATAGGATAATACATTGACTTATGAGTGGCAGAATTTATATATAATAAGAATTAATTTCTCTTTACCTTGAACAAGACAATATTCCTCCTCCTTGAAGGTACCCAGATAATGTCTTCACCTTACATAACCTCACATGCACTGGTTTAATTAAACATCTTGCAGGCTCTCCGCAGTACATCTCGTCGCCTGTACCGTTTGTAGCTGCTAATAGTCCCTGCTTCACTGCTCCTGTGCTACAATGAGACCTGACTGCTTCACTTCATTATTGTATTTCCACCAGTGCCCCAAACGCCTGTAGTCTGCCACTCTGTTCAGTATTATGTTTCCCTTTCTAATGTGTGTAAGTGATTTTGCTTTCTTTACTTAGTTGATAATGTACTGTAAACAATAAACATCAAAGAGAATGATTGTATCAAGAGAAGTTAAAGGGGTACTCCACGGGCCAGCATTCGGAAGTTAATGTTCCAAGTGCTTTTTTTTCACGCTGCCAGGGTCGGCCATGCCCCTCGTGACATAACGGCGATGCCCCCTCAATGCAAGTCTATGGGAGGGGCACAAGGGGGGTGGCCGACCCCTCACAGCGTGAAAAAACAGCGTTTAGAACATTTACTTCTGAACGCTGGCCAGTGGAGTACCCCTTTAATTCAGAAAGCATCAACAAATAGTGTATATGCAAAAGAGGCAGAGCACACCATTCTTATAGGGCTAGTGATAGGTGCTGGTGCTCAAGTTCTTTAATTGCTCAGGCAGCATAAAAAAGGAGGGGTGCTCACTTATAGGTGGTGCCTGGCAGGGATTAGAGGGGGATCCAATAGAGAGCGCATTCTGGCCCTATAATGTTCTGTTCATTTGCCTGATCTGGCAAGGACCGTTCAGAAATGTTCTTTCGGTTTTCGGAGCTGTCTCATAGTCTATTCTTTTTGAGTATGCTGATATTGGGATTTGTGCAGCAGAAGCATGTGAACAGTGCAGCAGAATCAATGGGACTCTGCTGCAGTGGAATGTCCGTACAGAATATTCCTGCGGAATTCCACTTCGTGTGAACATACCCTAATTCTGAATTTGTTCAGAAAATTCGAACATTATGTCATACCAATTATACATTTATAAAATGCATGCTTGATGATAAAAATGACCTCAGCTTCCAAGGATCGGGATCTTAGTTGTTAAGTTGCTACAGATTTTGTCTAGGATAAAGTAGAGATATAAGGTTATAAGTTACAATCTTTCATACAGATCAGGGGATTCTTACAAGTCCTAATCTGAAATGAATGTTCAAATGCTTCTATTCAATGACAATGGGGCAAAGAGCCTTGACTACGATTCTTGAGAAGATCAGGTTCATGCACAATGTACAGCTCTCTTATAAGTTATAATTACTATATATTCTGTCAAAGCAATTTTTCACCAGATCCCTATGAAAGAAGTTCTGAATTTCTCATATATTTTACCCAGTTACTGGAAATAACAAAAAACAATCCCAACGCAAAACTAAAAATAATGGGGGATACTTATGTGGCGGGACCTCGGGTGTAGCGGTGTGAGTTTTTGGGATCAGTTGATATTAACCCCTAATGTTCGTGAGTGTGGTTTTTGGGTTCTGGAACACCACACGCCCGGTTTCTCCACTATCCCAATTGCTAGAAGTGAAATGAGAGTCCACAACCAGTTATGGTCAAACGGAGGCTTTACTGAGTAGAAGAGAGGTGTGATTACACAGGTCCTTGAGACCTCCCACAAGTCCTCTATACTACGTATACATAGGGATCCTGTCTAGGCATTAAAGTGGCACACACCTTTATAAAACCAACAGGGGGAGACCTTGCAATGGGAGCCCCCAGGTCACTGAGGGATTCAACCTGACAGGGCCTATGGGTAGTACAGGACTATTTCTTGTACTGGGATATCACACTTACTAAGTTACAGCAGAGGCGTATATCCTCAAAAGTGCAGATACTGTGCAACATTGTGCAGCTTTTCAGGATATACACTCCTCCCACCAAGAGGGAGGAAAGGAGGCAGATAGAGGGCTGCAAGGAGATGGCTTCACATGGAAGGGGCAGCAACAGAAGGTGGTACATGCAGAAGGTTGTATGTGTGCACCCTCCTCACATGCAACTATAGGGCCAATTTGCGACTAAAGGTCAAAACTTGCAGAAATTTACACCAGCTCAGGCTCTCGAGTATATTTTTCTCTGGGAACAATGGCAGTCACTGAGCTGTTGGATTAACTCAAAATGAAAATGAGCAAAGCTTTATTTACGTCTGGTGTAGGAAAAATGCAGCACATAGTAAATCTCCCCCAAATATCTGCAAAATAGACCTAAAAAAAAATATATTCTTTGGGTAAATTTTCCTTGCGGGGTATTGTGACTTTTTCTCTTTTTCTATAGGTATACTAGCTGAGTACCCGGCGTTGCCCGGTTTTTCCTTCCTCAGCCTTGTTGGGGAGGAAAATCAACAAAGGAGGAAGCTTTTGACTTCAAATCCCATCCCCATACATTGTTGTCATATCCCAACCCCATATCCCCTCCTCATACCCCGACCTCCTATCCCGACCTCCTATCCCGTCCTCCTATCTTGACCTCCTATCTCGACCTCCTATCTCGACCTCCTATCCCATCCTTCTATCCCGTCCTCCTATCCCGTCCTCCCATCTCAACCCCCTATCCCGTCCTCCTATCTCGACCTCCTATGCCGACCTCCTATCCCGACCTCCTATCTCAACCTTATATCCTGTCCTCCTATCTCGACCTCCTATCCCGTCCTTCTATCCCGTCCTCCTATCTCAACCTCCTATCCCGGCCTCCTATCCTGACCTCCTATCTCCACCTCCTATCTCAACCTCCTATCCCGTCCTCCTATCCCGGCCTCCTATCCTGACCTCCTATCTCGACCTCCCGTCCTCCTATCTCCACCTCCAATCTCCACCTCCTATCCCGTCCTCATATCCCGTCCTCATATCTCGTCCTCATATCCCGTCCTCATATCCCGTCCTCATATCCCGTCCTCATATCCCGACCTCATATCCTGACCATCCCGTCCTCCTATCTTGATCTCCTATCTCGACCTCCCATCCCGTCCTCATATCCCGACCTGTAATATGTGTACCAGGTATTGAAATATCTCCAGCTGTATGGAAGTTATGTGGGAACATACATTTCCCATTGATTTGCATGGGACTTTAAACAAAAACCCCGACCCTCACAAATGGGGGTAGTTAAGGGTTAAATTAACTATCCTAAATTTTAAGTGTACACATAAGTAACATGTAACCAAGTATTATGGAAATATCTCCAGCCATTTGGAAGTTATGCAGTAACATATATTTTCCATAGACTTGTATAGGACTTTAAACATAAACCCAGCCCCTGGCAAATGAGGGTGAGTAAGGGTTAAATCACCTATCCTATGTTTGTTGTTGACATATAAGTAACATGTCTGCCAAGTTTCATGTTAATATCTTTAGCCGTTTGGAAGTTTTTGTGGAACATACATACATACATACATACATACATATATATATATATATATATACATACATACATACATATATATATACATACATACATACATATATATACATACATACATACATACATACACACACACACGTTGAGTTTTATGTATATAGATAAGAACAAGACAGTTTTAGTAAATCTTTTTCTGTGCTGTGACATCATTTAGTTTATTACTCCTTGTACTGTGACATCATCATGTTTTTATCCCTATTCAATGACATCACTGAGCTTATAATTTCTGTACAGACATGACCATACTTTTCATCTCTATGATGTGAGATCACTGAAAGATTTATCACTGAAATGGTTCTATATGTCATTTTTCAAGTAACTTTAGTTGCAATTTTTTGGCAGACATGCACCTAATTTATTTAGTTTCACAAACTGTGATAAATGATGCGCAAGTCCACGAAAACTAATAAAATTACGTCACAACACCATTCCTCACGTAAGTTTGCAGGTTTTTTTCAACAATTGCATTTTTTGTTGCATGAAAAATTTACGACAACTGCATTTAAAGTAAAACAAGTCTTTAGAAATCACTTATATTGTACATAAAAACACACACACACACACACACACACACACACACACACACACACACACACAATCAATACAAATAACAAGAATAAAAAGATTTAGAAAACTCCCCCACTGTGTTTATCATTTCTATACTGTGACATCATTGTGTTTGTAAATATACTGTGACATCATTTTTTATTGTCTCTGTACTAAAATATCACTGTTTGTATTATTTTTATGCTGTGACATAACTGAGTATATTATCATACTGTGATATCATTGTGTTTATTATTTCTGTACTGTTACTTCACTGTGTTTATTATTATACTGTAACATCACCTTTTATTATATCTATACTATAACACTGTTTATTATTTCTGGACTGTGACATCACAGTGCCGATATTCGCATAAATATTCACATAAATAGTCACATAACGATTTGCATGCATTTTCATTTGAAAAAACTGAATATATCATTATATTCTAAATATTCACGAAATCGTGAAGTTCCGATATTTGCTGTAAAAATTTGCATTTTGAATATTCGCACTCAACACTATTTATTATCCATGTACAGTTTCAAAGTTACAAAGTTAATATGGTTAAAGAAAAAGACACAGTCCAAGGCCATCCAACCTACTCTACAGTCTAGGTCAACACTTAACCTCTTAAGGACCTCTTAAAGTCCTTTCCGTTTCCATGTCGTGGCCCAGCGTCATAGCGGGTCGGGCCCGGGACCCGTGGCTAATAGCGCACGGCAATGATCGCGGTGCCGCACACTATTAACCCTCTAGACGCGGCGTTCAAAGTTGAACACCATGTCAAAAGTGAAAGTAAATCACTGCCAGTTAGCTCAGGGGGCTGTTCAGGATGTCTGCGGCGAAATCGCGGCATCCCGAACAGCTGTGGGACATGAGGAGGGTCTCCTACCTTACCTCCTGGTCTCCGATCACCGAATGACTGCTCAGTGCCTGAGATCCAGGCATGAGCAGTCAAGCGGCAGAATCATTGATCACTGGTTTCCTATGAGAAACCAGTGATCAATGTTAAAGATTAGTGTTGAGCGGCATAGGCCATATTCGAATTCGCGAATATTCGCGAATATATGGACGAATATTCGTCATATATTCGCGAATATTCGCATATTCGTCATATTCTCGTTTTATTTTCGCATATGCGAAATTTCGCGTATGCGAAAATTAACATATGTGAAAATTAGCATATAGGAAATTCGCATGCTCGAAAATTCGCATATGCGAACATTAGCATACACTAATTTTCGTATATGCGAATTTTCGCACGCCAGTCTCACACAGTAGTATTACAGCCTTCTTTACACCACACAAGCTGGAAGCAGAGAGGGATGATCACTGTGATGTGTACTGTGAAAAAAAAAAAAAAAAAAATGAATATTCGGAATTACGAATATATAGCGCTATATTCGCGAAATTCGCGAATTCGCGAATATGCGATATTCGCGAATAATATTCGAATTGCGAATATTCGCGAGCAACACTATTAAAGATCAGTGTGTTCAGTGTTATAGGTCCCTATGGGAGCTATAACATTGCAAAAAAAAGTGAAAAAAAAGTGAATAAAGATAATTTAACCCCTTCCCTAATAAAAGTTTGAATCACCCCCCTTTTCCCATTTAAAAAAACTGTGTAAATAAAAATTAACATATCATGAAAAAAATAAAGGTAAGGAGGAAAAAATTTTTTGTGCAAAAACGGAAAAACCCCTGGTCCTTAACCCCTTAAGGACCAGGCCCATTTTAGGACCAGAGCGTTTTTTTTGAACATCTGACCACTGTCACTTTAAACATTAATAACTCTGGAATGCTTTTAGTTATCATTCTGATTCCGAGATTGTTATTTTGTGACATATTCTACTTTAACATGGTGGTAAATGTTTGTGGTAACTTGCATCCTTTCTTGGTGAAAAATCCCAAAATTTGATGAAAAAATTAAGCATTTTTCTAACTTTGAAGCTCTCTGCTTGTAAGGAAAATGGATATTCCCCAAATTTTTTTTTTGATTCACATATACAATATGTCTACTTTATGTTTGCATCATAAAATGTATGAGTTTTTACTTTTGGAAGACACCAGAGGGCTTCAAAGTTCAGCAGCAATTTTCCAATTTTTCACAAAATTTTCAAACTCACAATTTTTCAGGGACCAGTTCAGGTTTGAAGTGGATTTGAAGAGGGTCTTCATATTAGAAATACCCCATAAAAGACCCCACTATAAAAACTGCACCCCCCCCCCCAAAGTATTCAAAATGACATTCAGTCAGCATTTTAACCCTTTAGGTGTTTCACAGGAATAGCAGGAAAGTGAAGGAGAAAATTCACAATCTTCATTTTTTACACTTGCATGTTCTTGTAGACCAAATTTTTGAACTTTTACAAGGGGTAAAAGGAGAAAATTTATACTTGTATTTGTAGCCCAATTTCTCTCGAGTAAGCAAAATGTGACCCCATTTTGGAAACTACACCCCACATACCTCATATGTCTATGTAAAGTGTTCGGCAGGCGCAGTAGAGGGCTCAGAAGCGAAGGAGCGACAAGGAGATTTTGGAGAGTACGTTTTTCTGAAATGGTTTTTGGGGGGCATGTTGCATTTAGGAAGCCCTATGGTGCCAGAACAGCAAACCCCCCCCCCCCACATGGCATACCATTTTGGAAACTAGACCCCTTGAGGAATGTAACAAGGAATTAAGTGAACCTTAATACCCCACAGGTGTTTCACGACTTTTGCATATGTAAAAAAAAAAAAATGTTTCACAAAAATGTGTGTTTCCCCCCAAATTTTACATATTTGCAAGGTTTAATAGCAGAAAATACCCCCAAAATTTGTAACCCCATCTCTTCTGAGTATTGAGGTACCCCATAAGTTTACCTGAAGTGCACTACGGGCGAACTACAATGCTCATAAGAGAAGGAGTCATATTTGGCTTTTTGAGAGCAAATTTTGGTTGTGGTGCATGTCGCATTTAGGAAGTCCCTATGGTGCCAGAACAGCAAAAAAAAAAAAACACAGGGCATACCATTTTGGAAACTAGACCCCTTGAGGAACGTAAAAAGGAATAAAGTGAGCCTTAATACCCCACAGGGGTTTCACGACCTTTGCATATGTAAAAAAAAAATAATACATTTCACTAAAATGTGTGTTTCCCCCCAAATTTCACATTTTTGCAAGGGTTAATAGCAGAAAATACCCCCCCCCCAAAAAATGTGTTACCCCATTTCTTTTGAGTATGGAAATACCCCATGTGTGGACGTCAAGTGCCCTGCGGTCGAACTACAATGCTCAGAAGAGGAGGAGCACCATTGAGCTTTTGAAGAGTGAATTTGTTTAGAATGGTAGTCAGGGGCCATGTGCGCTTACAAAGCCCCCCATGGTGCCAGAGCAGTGGACCCCCCACATGTGACCCCATTTTGGAAACTACACCCCTCACAGAATTTAATAAGGGGTGCAGTGAGTATTTACACACCACTGGCATTTGACAGATCTTTGGAACAGTGGGCTGAGCAAATGAAAAATACAATTTTTCATTTTCACGGACCACTGTTCCAAAAATCTGTCAGACACCTGTGGGGTGTAAATGCTCACTGTACCCCTTATTACATTACGTGAGGGGTGTAGTTTCCAAAATGGGGTCACATGTTGGGCGGTCCATTGTTCTGGCACTATGGGGGCTTTGTAAACACACGTGGCCTTCAATTCCGGACACATTTTCTCTTCAAAATCCCAATGGCGCTCCCTCACTTCTGAGCATTGTAGTTCGCCCGCCGAGCACTTTACATCCACATTTGGGGTATTTTCTTACTCAGAAGAAATGGGGTTACAAATTTTGGGGGGCTTTTTTCCTATTTTCCCTTGTGAAAATGAAAAATTTAGGGTAACACCAGCATTTTAGTGAAAAAAAAATTATTTTTTCATTTTCCCATCCAACTTTAACGAAAATTTGTCAAAGACCTGTGGGGTGTTAAAGTTCACCTTGTTACATTCCATGAGGGGTGTAGTTTCTAAAATGGGGTCACATGTCGGTATTTATTTTTTTGCATTTATATCAGAACTGCTGTAAAATCAGCCACCCCTGTGCAAATCACCAATTTAGGCTTCAAATGTACATAGTGCGCTCTCACTCTTGAGCCTTGTTATGCGCCCGCAGATCCTTTTACGCCCACATATGGGGTATTTCTGTACTCAGGAGAAATTGTGTTACACATTTTGGGGGTCTTTTTTTTCCTTTTACCTCTTGTGAAAATAAAAAATAAAGGGCATGTTAGTGTAAAACATTTTTTTTTTACACTAACAGGCTGGTGTATACCCCAACTTTTCCTTTTCATAAGGGGTAAAAGGAGAAAAAGCCCCCCAAAATTTGTAGTCTAATTTCTCCCAAGTACGGCGATACCCCATATGTGACCCTAAACTGTTTCCTTGAAATACGTCAGGGCTCTGAAGTGAGAGAGCGCCATGCGCATTTGAGGACTAAATTAGGGATTGCATAGGGGTGGACATAGGGGTATTCTACGCCAGTGATTCCCAAACAGTCAGTGGCTGTCCAGAAATGCTGGGAGTTGTTGTTTTGCAACAGCTGGAGGCTCCCTTTTGGAAACACTGCCGTACAATACGTTTAAAATTTTTATTGGGGAGGGGGGGGGGACAGTGTAAGGGGGTGTATATGTAGTGTTTTACCCTTTATTATGTGTTAGTGTAGTGTTTTTAGGGTACGTTCGCACTGGCGGAGGTTTACAGTAAGTTCCCTGCTAGGAGCTTGCGCTGCGGCGAAAAATTTGCCGCAGCTTATACTTGAAGCAGAAAACTTACTGTAAGCCTGCCCGTGTGAATGTACCCTGTACGTTCACATGGGGGGGGGGGGGAGGGGGCAAACCTCCAGCTGTTTCAAAACTACAACTCCCAGCATGTACTGACAGACCATGCAGGCTGGGAGTTGTACTTTTGCAACTGCTGGAGGCACACTGGTTGGAAAACCTTCAGTTAGATTCTGTTATCTAACTCAATATTTTCCAACCAGTGTGCCTCCAGCTTTTGCAAAACTACAACTCCCAGCATGTACTGATCACCGAAGGGCATGCTGGGAGATGTAGTTATGCAACAGCTGGAGGGATCGCAACTACAACTCCCAGCAGGCTGGGATTTGCAGTTTTGCAACATCTGGAGAGCTACAGTATAGAGACCACTACAAACTGTGGCCCTCCAGATGCTGTAAAACTACAAATCCCAGCTTGCCCAGACAGCAAACAGTTGTTTGGGCATGCTAGGAGTTGTAGTTTTGCAAGATCTGGAGGGCTATAGTTCAGAGACTACCATATAGTGGTCTCAAACTGTAGCCCTCCAGCTGTTGCAAAACTACAACTCCCAGCATGCCCAAACAGCTGTCTGGGCATGATGGGAGTTGTAGTTTTGCAACATCTGGAGTGCTACAGTACAGAGACCACTGTATAGTGGTCTCGGACTATAGCCCTCCAGATGTTGCTAGGCAACTTACCGGCTTTCGTCGGATCCAGGGAGCCTGCTGCAAGTCATCGCCGCCCGCCGATCTTCAACAGCGATCGTTGCCCGCAGCCTCCGCAGATCGGTAAGTGGATGCCGGCGCCGGTCCCCGTCGTTTCCCCGTTCTGCCCGCCTATTGTGGGTGGGCAGGACAGGGAAAACTAAAGTTAACCCCCGCGCCCCTGATGTGCTATTGGTGGTCGTGTCTAGACCACCAATAGCAGGGATAGGAGGGGTGGCTATCCTATCTCTTCAGAGGGATTGTGGGTGGCTTAGACACCCGCAATCCCCCTTATATTCCGGGTCACCATAGACCCTTTAATGACCCGGAATCGCGCAAATCGCAAGTGTGAATTCACTTGCGATTTGCGCCGAACGCCGACATGGGGGGGGGGTCTGATGACCCCCTGGGCATTTGCGCGGGGTGACTGCTGATCGATATCAGCAGTCACCCCAGTCCGGTCCCCGCCCGGAGCGCAGCGGGGACCGAAATTCCCATGGACGTATGAGTACGTGCCTGGTCCTTGAGACCCAGGGTGCAGGGACGTACTCATATGTGCCTGGTCGTTAAGGGGTTAAAGGGGTATTCCAGGAAAAAGCTTTTTTTTTCATATCAACTGGCTGCAGAAAGTTGAACAGATTTGTAAATTTCTTCTATTAAAAAATCTTAATCCTTTCAATAATTATCAGCTGCTGAAGTTGAGTTGTTCTTTTCTGTCTGGCAACAGTGCTCTCTGCTGACATCTCTGCTTGTCTCGGGAACTGCACAGAGTAGAAGAGGTTTGCTCTGGGGATTTGCTTCTAAACTGGGCGGTTCCCGAGACATGTGTCATCAGAGAGCACTTAGACAGAAAAGAACAACTCAACTTCAGCAGCTCATAAGTACTGAAAGGATTAAGATTGTGTTAATAGAAGTAATTTACAAATCTGTTTAACTTTCTGGAGCCAGTTGATATATATATAAAAAAGTTTTTTCCTGAATAACCAGGAATCCTTTATTAATTATAATGGGTCTAGGTTTGTGACCAGGTATCTATCAGTTAACTCTCTTTTGTCATAAACAGGAAACTATTGTCCTTGCTGCATCTATGAATTGTCATCTACCATAGGTGTCGGTAAGACATTTCAATGTCCACAAGAAGCTTTAGATTGTGCAAACATGTCAATGATTAATACTAATAGCATAAACAATACTAAATCAGCCCACACACTCCCGTCCGTGTGGGGGCATATTCCTCTTAGAGATGAGCGAATTTACAGTAAATTCGATTCGTCACGAACTTCTCGGCTCGGCAGTTGATGACTTATCCTGCATAAAATAGTTCAGCTTTCCGGTCTGTATCTCCTAGGTCTGTATCCACCTTTTCCAGCCCACGGGAGCACCTGAAAGCTGAACTAATTTATGCAGGAAAAGTCATCAACTGCCGAGCCAAGAAGTTCGTGACGAATCGAATTTACTGTAAATTCACTCATCTCTAATTCCTCTGTTTAAAAACATTTTTTTATTTAGAGACCTTCTGAACAGGGCTAGAGTTTGATATTGAAGATTTCTTTAATTTATTTTGTAAACCCAAATAATCAAAGTAAATATAACATTAGTATTCAAGAACCCAAAGAAGAAAGAGAATGGGAAATCAATTATAATTTATTATCCTTGATAAATATATTTTATTCTGAATTCATTTGACCTAATTAGATTATCCCAGGAGATTACGTCACATGAAGATAGTGTTTGCCCGAAGGAGTCTTTGATCATAGAATTAGGTTAAAGTCAAAATAAGTGAAATGCGTATTATCTGCAAGTAGCAACTAAATTAGAAGAAGTCTTCGTAATATACAAAGGTCCAATATGTATCTTGTTTTCTTCAAAACTGTACATTGTTACATGTTCAGAATTCATTTGTATCCTACGTCCTGGCAATGTCTTTTCTTTTATACAGATTTAATTAAAGGGAAATTACTTAGAAAACCTAAAGTTTTTTTTAAAGACATTTAGGAAATACTGATATACTGGGGGAATAAATTGTGAAAAACTGTAAAAATCAAAACTGTCTAATTTGGTCATTGTGTATGCTGTTAAAAATAAATACAGTGGTCCCTCAACATACGATGGTAATCCGTTCCAAACGGACCATCGTTTGTTGAAACCATCGTATGTCGAGGGATCCGTGCAATGTAAAGTATAGGACAGTGGTCGACAACCTGCGGACCTCCAGATGTTGCAAAACTACAACACCCAGCATACCCGGACAGCCGTTGGCTGTCCGGGCATGCTGGGTGTTGTAGTTTTGCAACATCTGGAGGTCCGCAGGTTGTAGACCACTGTTAGAGAAAGTTGTACTCACGTGTCCCGTCGCTCCGGACCGTCACTGCTCGTCACCGCTGCCCGGGATGTCGCCCTCCATCGCTGTCGCCGCGTCCCCGAGGTGTCCCCGACGCTCCGGCAAGGCCTCTGCTTCCCCGGCATCCGCGCACTCCGTCGCCGCCATCACGTCGCTACGCACGCCGCTCCTATTGGATGACGGGACGACGTGCGCAGCGACGTAATGACGACGATGGAGAGCGCCGACGATGAAGAGGATCCCGAAGAGGACGCGCCGGAGCCCCGAGGACAGGTAAGTGATCATCAGCGGACCACACGAGGCACCGTAAACGGCTATCAGGTGGCAGCTGAAGCAGTCTGCGCTGCCGGATAGCCGTTTATGCGATGGCCCCTACATAAAAAAGCATCGTATGTTGATGCTGACTTCAACATGCGATAGCCTCTGAGAGGCCATCACATGTTGAAATTATCGTATGTCGGGGCCATCGTATGTCGAGGGGTCACTGTATTGGGGTGAAAATCACAGAAGAATTGCGAGACCACTGTCACACACAGGTACAGACACTATATTATAATCTACACTAACTGTACAGCATAGCTTAGTCAAATAAAAAAAAAATTCTGGAATACCCCTTTAATGTCATTAAAAGGAAACTGACTTCTTTAAACCCAATACACAGGGTTATAGTGGGTGAGCCGGCATTGCTAATATAATAATTGTTGACTTTGCGCAATGGAGTTGGGAGATGGCATACCCAACATCCCTTCCCCTCTGCTCCTATATGCCCGCTCGCTCCATGAGTATTCATTGGACCCCCTTTGCCCATGTCAATGCAAGCTGGGCAGGCATATCGCCGACATGGTGACACCAATCCGGGTGAATAATACATGATTTTAATCTGGTTCCCTTACACTATAACCCTGTGTATTGGGTTTAGTGTGGGTGAACTGTCTGTCAGTTTCACTTTAAAGGGGTACTCCACCCCTAGACATCTTATCCCCATCCAAAGGATAGGGGATAAGATGTCTGATCGCGGGGGTTGCCAGTGGCGGAGTGAGCTTCGCTTTGTGCCTAATGACTGGCGATGCAGGGGAGGATCATGATGTCACGGACCGCCCCTTCATGATGTCACGTTATGCCCCCTCAAAGCAGGTCTATGGGATGGGGTGTTTCTGACATTTTTTGGGGAAAACTGCCACTTCAGTTTTTAAGTCAAAGTCAGAAATGTAGTCAAAAGGAATGGGAAATATAAAAGAAGGATTTATATTTCTCCTTCCAACTGGCTCCTCTTCTGACTTTGGCTCAAAAACTGTAGAGGCAATGGCAGTCCAGGCATGCTGGGGGTTGTAGTTTTGCAATAGCTGGAGGTACCTTGGTTGGGAAACACTGCTCTTGTGAATGGATAATAGCATGCAGGGAGATGTCGTTTGGCAATAGCTGGGGGGGACCCTGTTTGGGAAACACTGCTCTGGTGGAAGGCTAAATGTTTGCTTAAAAAAAGAATCAGGGGAAAAGCTCCTCCTGGGCAGAATTTCCCAGGAAGGAAGCCCTGCCCCCAATCAGGACTTCCCCTAGACCAGTGGCTACATGCACAGTAATCCATTCAATCACTTTTCATTCACCTGTCATCTGTACTGTTTCTTTTCAGAAAAGGAAGTCGCAGGTGGAGACATCTGATTGGCTCAGAGCAGGTATCAAAGATTCAACATGACACTAGAAAGAGCCCACCTATTCAGCAAGTCTTGGGAGGGGGGGGGGGGGGATGTACCAAAAACTCAATAAAGGCGGGAAAGGACCCAAAATATGCAAAATGTTGACAACATTTTCAAATTTAAAGAGTACATGTCACCAAATAAAACTGTTATTATAGTGTTCCTTGTGTAATTAGCAGACATTTTCCCTTTCACTTGCTTTTAAAATTATCAACATAAATATTGTTACGCCGAGCGCTCCAGGTCCCCGCTCCTCCCCGGAGCGCTCGCAGCATCCTCTCATTCGCAGCGCCCCGGTCAGACCTGCTGACCGGGTGCGCTGCAATATCACTCCTAGCCGAGATGCGATTCGCGACGCGGGAGGCGCCCGCTCGCGATGCGCATCCCGGCTCCCGTACCTGACCCGTTCCCCGTCTGTCTTGTCCCGGCGCGCGCGGCCCCGCTCCTTAGGGCACGCGCGCGCCGGGTCTCTACAATTTAAAGGGCCACTGTGCCACTGATTGGCGCAGCAGCCCTAATCAGTGTTATCACCTGTGCACTCCCTACTTATACTTCACTTCCCCTGCACTCCCTCGCCGGATCTTGTTGCCATTGTCCCAGTGAAAGCGTTCCCTTGTGTGTTCCTAGCCTGTGTTCCAGACCTCCTGCCGTTGCCCCTGACTACGATCCTTGCTGCCTGCCCTGACCTTCTGCTACGTCCGACCTTGCTCTTGTCTACTCCCTTGTACCGCGCTTATCTTCAGCAGTCAGAGAGGTTGAGCCATTGCTGGTGGATACGTCCTGGTTGCTACCGCCACTGCAAGACCATCCCGCTTTGCGGCGGGCTCTGGTGAATACCAGTAGCAACTTAGAACCGGTCCACCAACACGGTCCACGCCTATCCCTCTCTGGCACAGAGAATCCACCTCCAGCCAGCCGAATCGTGTCAGTAGATCCGGCCATGGATCCCGCTGAAGTCCCGCTGCCAGTTGTCGCCGACCTTACCACGGTGGTCGCCCAGCAGTCGCAACAGATAGCGCAACAAGGCCACCAGCTGTCTCAACTGACCGTGAGGCTACAGCAGCTATTACCATAGCTCCAGCAATCTTCTCCTCTGCCAGCTCCTGCACCTCCTCCGCAGCGAGTGGCCGCTTCCAGCCTTCGATTATCCTTGCCGGATAAATTTGATGGGGACTCTAAGTTTTACCGTGGTTTTCTTTCGCAGTGTTCCCTGCACTTGGAGATGATGTCGGACCAGTTTCCTACTGAAAGGTCTAAGGTGGCTTTCGTAGTCAGCCTTCTGTCTGGGAAAGCTCTGTCATGGGCCACACCGCTCTGGGACCGCAATGACCCTGTCACTGCCTCTGTACACTCCTTCTTCACGGAGATTCGAAGTGTCTTTGAGGAACCTGCCCGAGCCTCTTCTGCTGAGACTGCCCTGCTGAACCTGGTCCAGGGTAATTCTTCTGTTGGCGAGTACGCCATCCAATTCCGTACTCTTGCCTCCGAATTATCCTGGAATAACGAGGACCTCTGCGCGACCTTTAAAAAAGGCCTATCCAGTAACATTAAAGATGTGCTGGCCGCACAAGAAATTCCTGCTAACCTGCATGAACTTATTCATCTTGCCACCCGCATTGACATGCGTTTTTCTGAAAGGCGTCAGGAGCTCCGCCAGGATATGGACTTTGTTCGCACGAGGCGGTTTCTCTCCCTGGCTCCTCTCTCCTCTGGTCCTCTGCAATCCGTTCCTGTGCCTCCCGCCGTGGAGGCTATGCAAGTTGACCGGTCTTGCTTGACACCTCAAGAGAGGACACGACGCCGCATGGAGAATCTTTACCTGTACTGTGCCGGTACCGAACATTTCTTGAAGGATTGTCCTATCCGTCCTCCCCGCCTGGAAAGACGTACGCTGACTCCGCACAAAGGTGAGACAGCTCTTGTTGTGAACTCTGCTTCTCCACGCCTTACTGTGCCTGTGCGGATATCTTCTTCTACCTTCTCCTTCTCTGCTATGGCCTTCTTGGATTCCGGATCTGCAGGAAATTTTATTTTGGCCTCCCTCATCAACAGGTTCAACATCCCGGTGACCAGTCTCGCCAGACCCCTCTACATCAATTCTGTTAACAATGAAAGATTGGACTGTACCGTGCGTTACCGCACGGAACCTCTCCTAATGTGCATCGGACCCCATCACGAAAAAATTGAATTTTTGGTCCTCTCTAACTGCACTTCAGAAATTCTTCTTGGATTACCGTGGCTTCAACGCCATTCCCCAACCCTTGATTGGTCCACAGGAGAAATCAAGAACTGGGGTACTTCTTGTCACAAGGACTGTCTTAAACCGGTTCCCAGTACTCACAGTCGTGACCCTGTGGTTCCCCCGGTATCTGGTCTTCCTAAGGCCTATCTGGACTATGCTGATGTTTTTTGCAAAAAGCAAGCAGAGACTTTGCCTCCTCACAGGCCTTATGACTGTCCTATTGACCTCCTCCCGGGTACTACTCCACCCCGGGGCAAAATCTATCCTCTGTCTGCTCCAGAAACCCAAGTCATGTCGGAGTACATCCAGGAGAATTTAAAAAAGGGGTTTATCCGCAAGTCCTCCTCTCCTGCCGGAGCTGGATTTTTTTTTTGTGTCCAAAAAAGATGGCTCCCTACGCCCTTGATTACCGCGGACTTAATAAAATCACGGTAAAAAAACCGCTACCCCTTACCTCTTATCTCGGAACTCTTTGATCGCCTACAAGGCGCCCACATCTTTACCAAACTGGACTTAAGAGGTGCTTATAATCTCATCCGCATCAGGGAGGGGGACGAATGGAAGACTGCATTTAACACCAGAGATGGACACTTTGAGTATCTGGTCATGCCCTTTGGCCTGTGCAACGCCCCTGCCGTCTTCCAAGACTTTGTTAATGGAATTTTTAGTGATCTCCTATATACCTGTGTTGTGGTTTACCTGGACGATATTCAGATTTTTTCTGCCAACTTAGAAGAACACCGCCAGCATGTCCACATGGTTCTTCAGAGACTTCGGGACAATCAACTTTATGCCAAAATGGAAAAATGTCTCTTTGAATGTCAATCTCTTCCTTTCCTAGGATACTTGGTCTCTGGCCAGGGACTACAAATGGACCCAGATAAACTATCTGCCGTGTTAGATTGGCCACGCCCCTCAGGACTCCGTGCTATCCAACGTTTTTTGGGGTTCGCCAATTATTACAGACAATTCATTCCACACTTCTCCACTATTGTGGCCCCTATCGTGGCTTTAACCAAGAAAAATGCCAATCCTAAGTCCTGGTCTCCCCAAGCGGAAGACACATTTAAACATCTCAAGTCTGCCTTTTCTTCTGCTCCCGTGCTCTCCAGACCTGACCCATCTAAACCCTTTCTATTGGAGGTAGATGCCTCCTCAGTGGGAGCTGGAGCAGTTCTTCTACAAAAAAAATTCTTCCGGGCATGCTGTTACTTGTGGGTTTTTTTCTAGGACCTTCTCTCCGGCAGAGAAAAACTACTCCATTGGTGATCGAGAACTACTGGCCATTAAATTGGCGCTTGAGGAATGGAGGCACCTGCTGGAGGGATCAAAATATCCAGTTATTATATACACTGATCACAAGAATCTCTCCTATCTCCAGTCTGCCCAACGACTGAACCCTCGCCAGGCTAGGTGGTCGTTGTTCTTTGCCCGTTTTAACTTTGAAATCCATTTTCGCCCTGCTGAAAAGAACATTAGGGCCGATGCCCTCTCTCGTTCTTCTGATGCCTCTGAAGTAGAGGCCTCTCCGCAACACATCATTCCTCCGGACTGTCTGATCTCTACTTCTCCAGCTTCCATCAGGCAAACTCCTCCAGGGAAGACCTTCGTTTCTCCCCGCCAGCGTCTCGGGATTCTCAAATGGGGACACTCCTCCCACCTCGCAGGCCATGCGGGCATCAAAAAATCCTTTCAACTCATCTCTCGATTTTATTGGTGGCCGACTCTGGAGACTGATGTTGTTGATTTCGTGCGGGCCTGTACTGTCTGTGCCCGGGATAAGACTCCTCGCCAGAAGCCTGCTGGTCTCCTTCATCCTCTGCCTGTTCCTGAACAGCCTTGGTCACAGATTGGTATGGACTTTATTACGGACTTGCCCTCATCCCGTGGCAACACAGTTGTTTGGGTGGTCGTTGATCGATTTTCCAAGATGGCACATTTTATTCCTCTTCCTGGTCTTCCTTCAGCGCCTCAGTTGGCAAAGCAATTTTTTATACACATTTTTCTCCTTTATACACGGTTTGCCCACGCATATCGTCTCGGATAGAGGCGTCCAATTCGTGTCTAAATTCTGGAGGGCCCTCTGTAAACAGCTCAAGATCAAATTAAACTTCTCTTCTTCTTATCATCCCCAATCCAATGGGCAAGTAGAAAGAATTAATCAGGTCCTGGGTGACTATTTACGGCATTTTGTTTCCTCCCGGCAGGATGACTGGGCAGATCTTCTACCATGGGCCGAATTCTCATACAACTTCAGAGTCTCCGAATCTTCTGCTAAATCCCCATTTTTCGTGGTGTATGGCCGTCACCCTCTTCCTCCCCTCCCTACTCCCTTGCCCTCTGGTTTGCCCGCTGTGGATGAAGTGACTCGTGATCTTTCCACCATATGGAAAGAAACCCAAAATTCTCTTTTACAGGCTTCATCCCGGATGAAAAAATTTGCTGATAAAAAAAGAAGAACTCCCCCCATTTTTGCTCCCGGAGACAAGGTATGGCTCTCCGCTAAGTATGTCCGCTTTCGTGTCCCCAGTTACAAACTGGGACCACGCTATCTTGGTCCTTTCAAAATCTTGTGCCAGATTAACCCTGTCTCTTACAAACTCCTTCTTCCTCCTTCTCTCCGTATTCCCAATGCCTTCCATGTCTCTCTCCTTAAACCACTCATCCTTAACTGCTTCTCTCCCAAAGTTGTTTCTCCCACTCCTGTTTCCGGTTCGTCTGACGTCTTCTCTGTGAAGGAGATTCTGGCCTCCAAGATTGTCAGAGGTAAAAGATTTTTTTTGGTGGATTGGGAGAACTGTGGCCCAGAGGAGAGATCTTGGGAACCTGAGGACAACATCCTAGACAAAATTCTTATCCTCAGGTTCTTAGGCTCCAAGAAGAGGGGGAGACCCAAGGGGGGGGGGGGGGCGTACTGTTACGCCGAGCGCTCCGGGTCCCCGCTCCTCCCCGGAGCGCTCGCAGCATCCTCTCATTCGCAGCGCCCCGGTCAGACCTGCTGACCGGGTGCGCTGCAATATCACTCCCAGCCGGGATGCGATTCGCGACGTGGGAGGCGCCCGCTCGCGATGCGCATCCCGGCTCCCGTACCTGACCCGTTCCCCGTCTGTCTTGTCCCGGCGCGCGCGGCCCCGCTCCTTAGGGCACGCGCGCGCCGGGTCTCTGCAATTTAAAGGGCCACTGCGCCACTGATAGGTGCAGCAGCCCTAATCAGTGTTATCACCTGTGCACTCCCTACTTATACCTCACTTCCCCTGCACTCCCTCGCCGGATCTTGTTGCCATTGTCCCAATGAAAGCATTCCCTTGTGTGTTCCTAGCCTGTGTTCCAGACCTCCTGCCGTTGCCCCTGACT
The DNA here is from genome assembly GCF_029499605.1 of Hyla sarda. Taxonomy (NCBI): domain Eukaryota; kingdom Metazoa; phylum Chordata; class Amphibia; order Anura; family Hylidae; genus Hyla; species Hyla sarda. The sequence continues at coordinate 55,458,129 of NC_079190.1, forward strand.
ACGATCCTTGCTGCCTGCCCTGACCTTCTGCTACGTCCGACCTTGCTCTTGTCTACTCCCTTGTACCGCGCTTATCTTCAGCAGTCAGAGAGGTTGAGCCGTTGCTGGTGGATACGACCTGGTTGCTACCGCCGCTGCAAGACCATCCCGCTTTGCGGCGGGCTCTGGTGAATACCAGTAGCAACTTAGAACCGGTCCACCAACACGGTCCACGCCTATCCCTCTCTGGCACAGAGGATCCGCCTCCAGCCAGCCGAATCGTGTCAAATATGTTTAAAATGTAAAATAAAAATAAAAAAAAACAGCCACTGGGTGGCTCTGTTCTGTTCCCTGCCACAATTAATACAGTGAGTTTGGTCTCCTCCTGGCCTGGCAGGAGTCCAAACTCAGGAAGTGCTTCTGGCTGCACTGAGCTTGATTACAGCTGCACAGAAAGTGAAAGCTCCACAGATCTCACAGAAAGCTGCACAGGCTGAAGGCTGCAGGAAAGCCTCACTGATAGCAACACAGACTGAAAACTGCAGGAGAGCCTGAGGTCTTCTATTCATAACAGCACTGCAATCATGTGAGGGGCGGAAGTGGTCCCCCAACAGGCTTCAGTGATGTCATGCCAGATTGAAACATCTGGCACAGAAATTCTAATTCTGGTGTCCACTGAAAGAATAGACATGTCCGCATGGAAATGCAGTAGAGTAGGAACTTTATGTTTTTGTAACAATTGTTGCGCTTCAGCTTGATGAATTTTGACATAAAAATCAATTTGTCAAGTGCCAATCCAATCATACCAGAGATAGTTCTAATACAATAGTACACAAATAACAATAGTAGAAAATGAAAAACTCCAGTTTAGTTTGTTCAATTTATAGAACACATTTTATTTGAACATAAACATTTTTTTGCAAAAAGGATTCAAATATTCCCCTCTGCATGGGGTGTAATCCTTTATTAAGAAAAAAAAGTAGGAATAGGATAGGAATTGTATACGATTTGAAAAAAAAAAACACAATAAAGGCAAATAAATATCCAACTATTATTTGAAAGAAAAAAAGAAACAACAACACAATACAGGCAAATGAATATCCGCCTATTATGACTAGAAGTTTCTGACACATCTCGGAATGCTCTGAACAAGTAAACAAGTGGCTGTAGGAGAAGATTGAGGACACACAGCTAATCCCAGATTCAGTGTTAGTCTTGTAAACAAAAACGACTTACTAAATCAATATTTCTGGCCTGGAGATCTAAAGCACGCGCTGAAATCGAAAGCTTTAACAAAAGGATTTACCAGAATTAGATATTTTCAATGAGAAAATTGGCTTTTTCCCATCAGTTTTATGATAATTTGCTTCAATCTCTGCTTTATTTTATGAATATTCTGCTTCAGATTCTTCTATTTGACTTATAATTTAGCACACAAAATAGACTCAAATGTACAAATGATACATTGGGACAGAAAATTCCTTAAAGTGTAAGTGGTAAATGAAAAATGTTTTTTTTATTGGTCAGGGTCTGAATACACATGGGGTCTGATGATGAGAACAAGGTCACACACTCCTCTCCCCACTCTGTGTATCATCACAGAATGAAATTCTTTTTATATGTTGGACTTCTTGGCAAAACATTAACATTTCTAATATACTCTATATGCTTTATATAAACAATGTTATAGAAATCATGGCTTATAAAAAAAAAAAAAAAAAAAAAAAAACACCACAAGGGGTCCCCATATCATCCAGAACATAATCCTGTTTGGCTGCAGGGTCATCTTTGTCCCAGTTGAAGCACAGACTGGGACAAAGTCCAGCAAGATAGGGCGGTACTAGCACTCCCCTGTGACTCTCCTGTCCTGTCAGACTGCAGCATGAAAACAGGATTGGCAGTGATTGGATGAAGAGACCCAGCACAGCACAGCAGACTAAGGAAGGAAGTAAATGCATGGTGAGTGAATGTGAGCTCAGTGCGTGCCTCTCCTGTCCTGTCAGACTGCAGGAGTGAAAATCAATTAGTCCAATTGCCCCCCCCGAAACAATGCCAGAACATGTCAGTAGCAGAGAGGTTAAGAAATGACAAGCTCAGAGTCCTGTCTACAAATGCCCGCAGTTTAGGTAATAAAATCAATGAACTTGGGTCAATAATGACATCTGAGAATGTAGATTTAGTGGCTGTTACTGAGACATGGTTTAATGAAAGTAATGACTGGGACATATCCATACCAGGGTACTCTTTATACAGAAGAGACAGAGAAGGCAAGAAAGGAGGAGGAGTGGCCCTATATGTTAAAGATAGCATAAAATCTAACCTAATACAAGTTAGTGAGGCCAACATAGAGTCAGTTCGGGTTACGTTGCGGTTTGGTAATCAGACAGTAATTCGTGTAGGTGTGATATATAGACCACCTGGCCAAGTTAAAGAATTAGATGATCTACTATTTGAAGAAATAGCTAAAATGACAATGAAAGGAGAAGTTATCATTATGGGAGACTTCAATCTTCCGGATATAAACTGGAAAACCAAAGTAGCTAGTTCTTCCAGGAGCACAGATATTCTAAATTCTCTACTGGTAATGTCTCTACAACAAGTGGTTGAGGAGCCAACCATGGGGGAGGCCATTTTGGCTTTGGTATTCACAAATGGGGATTTGGTATATGATGTTATTGTAGGCGAAAGCTTGGGATCTAGTGATCACCAGTCAGTGTGGTTTAATATAAGAACAGTGAAGGAGTTCCACCACACAAAAACAAAAGTTCTAGATTTTAGAAAAACAGACTTTTCAAAAATGAGATTATTCATAATTGAGTCCCTATCAGACTGGAACGGATTACATGGAGTCCAGGAGAAATGGAACTTCTTAAAAGACACATTATTGAAGGCAACAGAAAATTGCATTAGACTTGTGGGCAGAAAGCAGAAAAAAGGAAGAGACCACTGTGGTACTCTGCAGAAGTGGCAAAAATCATAAAAACAGAGCAATGAAGATAGGGAAATCTACAAAACTAGGCAGAAAGAGGCCAAGCAAATTATAAGAACTTCTAAAGCGCGAGCAGAAGAAAAACTAGCTCAGTCTGTGAAAAAAAGGTGATAAGACATTCTTCAGATATATAAATGAAAAAAGGAAATTAAAACAAGGAATAACTAAATTAAAAACAAAGGAAGGAAGGTATGTAGAAGAGAATAAAGGGCTAGCCGACTGCCTTAATGAATACTTGTGTTCAGTTTTTACAAGAGGAAAAGGACCTCAATTAGGGAAGAAGACTAATGAATTGTTTGATACATGTGTCTTTACAGAGGAAGAGGTTCTACTTTTGCTGTCTAAAGTGAAGACAAATAAGTCACAGGGGCCTGATGGGATACACCCAATATTATTAAAAGGGCTTAGTGGTAAGCTAGCAAAACCGTTAACAGATTTATTTAACTAATCACTGGTAACAGGAGTCATCCTGGAAGATTGAAAATTAGCAAATGTCATTCCCATTCACAAGAAAGGTAGTAGGGAGGAATCAAGAAACTATAGGCCAGTAAGTCTGACATGAATAGTGGGGAAATTAATGGAAACCCTACTAAAGGATAGGATTGTGGAAAATCTAAAATCCCATGGATTGCAAGATGAAAAACAACATGGGTTTACTTCAGAGAGATCATGTCAAACTAATCTTATTGATTTTTTTGACTGGGCATATTTGATGGCGGGGGGGGGGGGGGGGGGCAGTAGACATCGCATATCTAGATTTTAGTAAAGCTTTTGACACTGTCCCACATAGAAGACTTATCAATAAACTGCAGTCATTGAGCTTGGACTCACATATTGTGTAGTAGATAAGGCAGTGGCTGAGTGACAGACAACAGAGGGTTGTAGTCAATGGAGTACATTCAGAGCAAGGTCTTGTTACCAGTAAGGACCTCAGGCATCTGTTATGGGATCAATTTTGTTTAATATCTTCATTAGTGATATTGCAAAAGGTCTCGATGGTTCGGTCTTGGTCTTTTTGCTGATGACACAAAGATATGTAACAGGGTTGATGTTCCTGGAGGGATCCGCCACATGGAAAAGGATTTAGGCAAACTAGAACAATGGTCAGAACTCTGGCAACTGAAATTTAATGCGGATAAGTGCAAGATAATGCACCTTGGGCGTAAAAACCCTTGGGCAGAATACATAGGCGTGCGCATGGGGTGTGCCGGGTGTGCCTGGGCACACCCTAATCAAGCCTCAAACTTGAGGCCAGGGCTGGACTGGCCATTGGGCAGACGGGGCATTTGCCCAGTGGGTCGGGCCATTCACCTGCCCTGTCGCGATACACCTGTTTTCTGCACTACACCGGCCACTGCTTTCAAAGTCTCGGCCTCCGCTTTGAAAGTAGGGGTCGGTGTAGTGAAGAAAACAGCCCGCTCTGCCTCCTCACTGACACAGCCTGTCCCTACCCTAAAAGGGGCCTCACTCCGTCCGGTGACCAGTCCTCAGGCCCCAATTGCAGTAAACCAGGGCAGGGACACTGCTGCTTTATGTGCAGCAGACGTCCGTGCACAGGCACGCCCCTGACGTCACAGACATCCCTGCCCCGGCTGCTCTGCTCCGAGGAGAAGAGGAACCCGGAGCCCCGCTCACTTCTACAGCTGACTAATCCTCCCCTACAAGGTAAGAGAGGAAGGGGGAAAGGAAGAAAGTATAAAGGAGGATAATTCAGCGGCAGGGGGTGCGAAGGAGAAGAAGGCTGGGAAGAAACATGTGAAGGCGGATGACTGAAGAGGGGTGTGCGGAGGAGAAGGGGGCTGGGGGGGCTGAGTAACATAATGAAAGATGACTGAAGAGGGGTGTGCGGAGGGGAAGGGCTTGAGAAATGGATGACTGAGGGGTCTTCGGGTGGAGAAGGGATCAGGAGGGGGTCAGAAAAAATGTTAAGGATGACTGGGGGAGGATGAGTCTGGGGGGTGCAGAAAAGTGTGAAGGAGGATGACTGAGGGGTCTTGGGAAGGGGGCAGAAAAGTGTGAAGGATGATTGAAGGGGGTGTCTGAGGAGAAGGGGGCTGGGAGAGCAGAAAAGTGTGAAGAAGGCTGACTGAGGGGTCTTAGGGGTCAGGACTTATTCCAGTTACATCTTCATGCTCATCCTCTGTATAAAGACAATAATCATTATAACCCTGCCAGACACTGTGCATACTGAATATAACTCACACATGACCCCTGAGGGGGAAGTGGTCTGGGGGAAGGTCAGAAAAGTGTTAAGGAGGATGACGGGGGCAGAGGATTCTGGGTGACTTAGGGGTCTAAAGGAAGAGGGGAAAGATGGGTCTGAAAGAGTACTAAGGGGGTCTGGGGGGGACTTGGGTCTCGTTCACACTGGAGTCTGTCGGCAGAAATCCACTTGCAGCAGCAACCCATTGTTTTCAATGGGATTCTGCTGCACTGTCCATAGTGCGAAATCGTCACAGTGGAATGGACATCTACCCAAAGAATGAACATGTTCATTCTTTGGGCTGAATTCCACTGGACTGCTTTACCATCTATGAGATCCAATGACTTTAGCGGCACCTAGCAGACATTCAGCTGGCTTAAAGGACATCTGCAACAAAAGACAACTTATCCCCTACCCACAGGATAGGGGATAAGTGTCTGATCGCGGGGGTACCACCACTGGGTGCTCCTGTGATCTCTCAAACAGGGCCCCCGCATTGCCGCTCTATGTGAGCGGCTAATATGCATAGCATCAACCTCTCTGAGGGCGATGGTACGCCCCCTCCATGCCCCCTCCCCATACAGTTTTATGGGAGAGATGGGGAGGCACGAACGCTGCCTCCCCGCCTCTCCCATAGAGATAGATGAAGGAGGTGTGTCGGCCATGGCATCACGCTGCGGCCGGCATGCCTCCTACGCGGGAGAGCCGTGGCCCCATGCAGGAGATCTCAGGGGGTCCCAAATGTTGTCTTTTGCTGCAGATATCCTTTAATGTCCGCAGTGCGGACGAGTACAGGGGTGAGATTTTGCTAAACAGAAGAAACGTGTGAGTTTTATTCAGGAGGCACAGTGTCTGGCAGGGTTATAATGATTATTGTCTTCATACAGAGGATGAGCATAAGGAACCAATGATGTCCAGTGTCAGACTCTGCAAAAAAAGATGTAACTGGAAGAAGTTCTGATGTCTGGACCAGATGAAGAAGAAAAGGAACAACAAAAGAGAAGACGTCTCCTGTCAGTCATTATAGCATTATGTATTCTTCCTGACTGTCCCATCACTGCTGAGGTCACTTATTATTTCTGCAGTGAAGATGGATGAAACTATACACTGATCTGTGGCTCTTCAACTGTTATAAAACTACAACTCCCAGTCCCATCATGCCTGAAACTCTGCAGGCATTATGGGAGTCGTAGCTTTGCAACAGCTGGAGAGCCACTTCAACCGTGGTGATTTTAGACTATGCAGTCCATTTTATTTTGGTGAGGTCCAACTGCTGGGACTCACACTTAAAAAAGAAATGGGCTGCATAGTCTTATAAGCCCGGGCCTATTTTTGGTCCCAGTCCGGCCCTGCATGAGGCTCTATCACCTCTGTGCTGCACTGCCTTGCCGAGCATTTGTTTCCCTGCCGATCCAATCCTCCTACACTATGCGAGCGATATCGCTGCACAGTGTAGGACAGACATGCTCCTCCTCCAGACCTCCCCTGTAGAATGCACAGCCTCGGGGCCTCGCTTTCTGGTGACGTTATTACGCTGCTGCGCCGGCGCGGCGTGCGTAGTGACGTGATAACGACACCGGAAAGCTAGGCCCGGACCCTGGAGAAGATGCGCAAGACACCGGAGGATCGCGAAGTGGACCCGGAGCAGCGGGAATAGGTAAGCGAACCTGCCAGGGATGCTTAAACTGCTATCCGACAGCAGCTTAAGCATTTTGCGCTGTCGGATAGCAGTTAATGCGATGGCCCCGACATATAAAAGCATCGTATGTCGATTTTATCATATGTCGGGGCCATCGTAGGTCGGGGGGTTACTGTATATATAAATACGTACACGCGCGGTGTGAGTTTGTGCTTTAGGGTGCACACCCTAATGCAATAGGCTGCGCACGCCTATGGCAGAATATTTGACACAGTCCTGACCTCAGTATCTGAGGAAAGGGATTTAGGAGTAATTATTTCAAAAGACTTAAAGGTAGGAAGACAATGTAATAGAGCAGCAGGAAACGCTATCAGAATTCTTTGTATGTATAGGTAGAGGTATAAGCAGTAGAGAGAGAAGTGCTCATGCCGCTCTACAGAACACTGGTGAGACCTCACTTGGAGTATTGTGCGCAGTACTGGAGGCCGTATCTCCAAAAGGATGTAGATACTCTAGAGAGAGTTCAGAGAAGATACTAAACTAGTACATGGATTGCAAGATAAAACTTACCAGGAAAGGTTAAAGGACCTTAACATGTATAGAAGAAAGAAGAGACAGAAGGGATATGATAGAGACCTTTTTAGAGCCAGGGACTATTGATAGGATTCAGATTATTGGGCAGACTAGATGAGCCAAATGGTACTTATCTGCCAACACATTCTATGTTTCTATGTTAATTTAACTGCACGGTCAATGGCGTAAGCGGAAAAAAATACCAAAGTCAAGAATTGCATATTTTTCTAATACCAGAAAAAAATGAATAAAAAGATCAAAAAGTCCCATAAAAAAATAGTATTAGTAAAAACTTAAGATGATGGAACAAAACAATTAGCAATCATATGTCCCTGTATACGGAAAATTAAAGAAGTTATAGGGGTCAGAAGAGGTCAATTTTAAACATACAAATTTTTATATAAAAATATATTTATGTATAAATATATAGTTTTTTGTATAAATATAAAAAAAAAAATTACGTTGGAAAATAAAGCAAAACCTATATATGTTTGGTATCATTCTAATTGTATCGACCTAGAGAATAGATATAACATCTCATGTGTACCGAAAAGTGCACTGCCTAGAAACGTAAGCCCCTAAAATTTGCTAAATTGCTAGTTTTTTTTCTTCCAATTTCTTCCCACAAATTATTTTCTCATTTCGTTGTAAGTTTGGTGGTAAAATGAGGGATGTCACTACAAAGTACAGTTGGTGGTGCAAAAAACAAGCCACTATATTGGTCTGTAAGTGGAAAATTGAATTTAGAAGACGAAGAGGAAAAAAAGTCCAAAAAAAAAACAACCCCATGTCCTTAAGGGCTTAACCCCTTAACGATGCAGGACGTATATTTACGTCCTGCGCCGGCTCCCGCGAAATGAAGCTGGGTCGCTCTGCGACCCCGCATCACATTGCGTCGGTCCCGGCGCTCATCAACGGCCGGGACCCGCGGCTAATACCACACATCGCCGATCGCGGCAATGTGCGGTATTAACCCTTTAGAAGCGGCAGTCAAAGCTGACCGTTGCTTCTAAAGTGAAAGTGAAACTATCCCGGCTAGCCAGTTGGGCTGTTCGGGACCGCCGCGGTGAAATCGCGGCCTCCCGAACAGCTTACAGGACACCGGGAGGGCCCTTACCTGCCTCCTCGGTGTGCAATCAACGAATGACTCCTCCGGGCCTGAGATCCAGGCAGGAGCAGTCAAGCGCCGATAACACTGATCACAGGCGTGTTAATACACGCCAGTGATCAGCATGAGATATCAGTGTGTGCAGTGTTATAGGTAAAGTTTAAAAAAGTGTTAATAAAGGTAATTTAACCCCTTCCCTAATAAAAGTTTGAATCACCCCCCTTTTCCCATAAAAAAATTAAACAGTGTAAATAAAAAAAAATAAACATATGTGGTATCGCCGCATGCGTAAATGTCCGAACTATAAAAATTTAAAATTAATTAAACCGCACGGTCAATGGCGTACGCGCAAAAAAATTCCAAAGTCCAAAAAAGCGTATTTTTGGTCACTTTTTATACCATTAAAAATGAATAAAAAGTGATCAAAAAGTCAGATCAAAACAAAAATCATACCGATAAAAATTTCAGATCACGGCGCAAAAAATGAGCCCTCATACTGCCCTGTACGTGGAAAAATAAAAAAGTTATAGGGGTCAGAAGATGACATTTTTAAATATATAAATTTCCCTGCATGTAGTTATGACTTTTTTCCAGAAGTACGACAAAATCAAACCTATATAAATAGGGTATCATTTTAACCATATGGACCTACAGAATAATGATAAGGTGTCATTTTTACCGAAATATGCACTGCGTAGAAACGGAAGCCCCCAAAAGTTACAAAATGGCGTTTTTTCTTCAATTTTGTCGCACGATGATTTTTTTTTCCGTTTTGCCGTGAATTTTTGGGTAAAATGACTAATGTCACTGCAAAGTAGAATTGGTGACGCACAAAATAAGCCATAATATGGATTTTTAGGTGGAAAATTGAAAGGGTTATGATTTTTAAAAGGTAAGGAGGAAAAAAAGAAAGTGCAAAAACTGAAAAACCCTGAGTCCTTAAGGGGTTAAAGGGGTTCTCCACATCCCTGCCTTCCGGAGCTCCGCTCGCAGCGTCCAGAAGTTTATTACTCCGAACGCTGTGTGCGGGCTTCCGTGTTCGAGGCCACCTCCTCGTGACATCACGGACGCCCCCTCGTGACGTCACGCCCGCCCCCTCGTGACGTCACACCCACCCCCTCGTGACATCACGCCCGCCTCCTCAACGAAAGTCGATGGGAAGGGGGTGTGACGTCACGAGGAGGCGGGCGTGACATCACGAGGGGGCGGGCGTGACATCACGAGGGGGAGGCCTCGAACACAGAAGCCCACACACAGCGTTCGGAGTAATAAACTTCCGGATGCTGCGAGCGGAGCTCCGGAAGGCAGGGCAGTGGAAAACCCCTTTAAAGGGGTACGCCGGTGGGAAACAATTTTTGGTAAATCAACTGTTGCCAGAAAGTTAAACAGATTTGTAAATTACTTCAGTTAAAAAATCTTAATCCTTCCAGTACTTATCAGTACCACTTTAAGATTGCAATGCAGTGACTTAGACCTTATGCACATGGCAAAGTCCTGTGCACCGTGCACAACAACACAAGGAGTCTCTACAGATCCTTACTACACCCCCATAGGCATGTTGTGTATCGCCATATGGTGCTTTTTGAGGCTCCATATTCTCCCCCAGAAGCAATGTTTCTAGACAAGATAATCTCCATAATTCCTGTGATTGGTAGGAATCCATGAAAAATGAACGTCAACGTGGCTCCATATGACATTAGAACAGTGTTTCCCAATCGGGGTGCCTTCAGCTGTAGCTGTTCTGTAAGCATCCATAATGCAAAACCCATTTGCCTCCAATGTAGTGTTTCCTAATCAGGGTGCCTCCAGCTTTTGCAAATCTACAACTCCCAGCAATGCCGGACAGCCAAAGGCTGTCCGGCATTGCTGGGAGTTGTAGATTTGCAACAGCTGGAGGCACCCTGATTAGGAAACAGTGCATTGGAGGCACATGGGTGTTGCTTTATGGATGCTTACAGAACAAATTCACATTATAATCATATGCAAGTCTTTATGTATTTTTCCCATTTTTAGTAATTTTTTTAAAATTTTATTTATTTATTTGCTTATTTTTTATTAAATAAAACATGTCATCACTACTAACATATTGATGGAATTGTGAACACAAACTGACAGAGTGACTGAACGGAGCTTTATGTGTGCCTAATCTGCATGGCGGGCCCTGACATGTGTTTTATGTGTGGATAGATGAGCAGTGCATTGCCACTTGTCTGGATACCTTGTACCCAGGACCTGGCATATGACAGCTGTTGGCTTGGCAGCGTACCCTGTATAGAGCAGACGGCAGGACGAGAGGGGAATCAAAGACAAAAAAAAGTTAAATCTGTAACTTCACTAACTATGCCACAGGGATGGTTGTGACCTGCCAAATAACAATGAGGACAAGAGGAATGTGCGAATGAACCATGCGAGGAATATGCTGCCCAATGTCACCCATTGATTCTCTGCAAAATAAAAGGGGGTGACATTTGGGCACTAATAATACAGTCAGATCTTAGTTTTTGGCTGTAATTTTAACATAAAATCCCAGTTTTATACAATTAGCAATTACCCACATTACCCACATTGTTTTTTTAGTCCATTAAAAACATAACAAAATGTTAACATATATATATATATATATATATATATATATATATATAAGAAAATTGGCGCAGCACTCGATAAATGCAAAAAAGAAGGTGAGTTTATTCCCACATGTCCAGAAAAAACAAGCTAGCATTTTTTTGCATTTATCGAGTACTGCGCCAATTTTCTTCTATTACGGGACTGTGATCTGGTCGGGGCGCTGGTACCAGGAGTCTTTTGTGAAGTAGTGCTGCATTGAACTTGTTGAATATATTATATATATATATATATATATATATATATATATAGAAAAATTAAATAAACAGTGGCACACCAGGTGTCAGCAAAAAAAATGTGATTTATTCCAAAGACGTGTAGGCAACGTTTCAGCTGGCTCACCCAGCCATTTTCAAGCCATTTTCAAGCTGGGTGAGCCAGCTGAAACGTTGCCTACACGTCTTTGGAATAAATCACATTTTTTTTGCTGACACCTGGTGTGCCACTGTTTATTTAATTTTTCTGTGTTTGGAGGGGTCCCCAACCTAGACCCGACACAGTAGGCACCCGAGCACTTTTTCTTACCCTGGAGTGCTGCTTTCCTGCTCTATCTATATATATATATATATATATATATATATATATATATATATATATATAAATATATATATATATATATAAATATATACACACATACATACTATATATACTATAATAGAAAATATTATATAAATATAATAATAAATAATATAATAATAATGTATTATTTTATATAGTAAAATTTTTATGTGTATTTAGAGGTGTATCCAATAACAGGGTCTCTACCTAGCATAAACCATTTATATTATAGGGGTCTTCTTGTGAGCTAAAGAGGTCGGGTGGTGCCTGTTTTTGACTTCTCAATTCCAATTCCCTTCAGGGCATAAAGCCCTTTAGAGACTAAACCCTTAGCTAGGGTAACCCCTTTAAAAGTTCACTTTTATTTAATCCTCTTAAAATTTCCCAATAATTGTGCTCAAAATAATGCAAAAAAAGTGATGTATTAAAAGCACAACCCGGGTTGGGATACAGGTTCTATAGAACTGTTAATTAATGGAGGTATTTTATTGGTTTCATGAGTGTCACTCTTCCTGTTTGGGTTACAACTTATTCCTTTGTTATAAAACCAATATTAGCCTCCAATTTCTCCAGTCCGGGTTGCTATAATAAAATACTAGATCCCAAGCATCACCCCGACATTTCGCTCATAGGAACCGGCTTTATCAAAGTATGGGTAACGGTATCCCATACCTTGATAAAGCCAGTTCCTATCATCAAAACATCAGAGGGATGCTAGGGATCTAGTATTTTAATATAGCAACCCGGACTGGAGAAATAGGAGGCTAATATTGGTTTTATAACAAGGGAATAAGTTGTAACCCAAACAGGAAGAGTGACACTCATGAAACCAATAAAATACCTCCATTAATTAACAGGTCTATTGAACCTGTATCCCAATCCGGGTTGTGCTTTTAATACATCACTTTTTGTATTATTTTGAGCACAATTATTGGGAAATTTTAAGAGGATTAAATAAAAGTGAACTTTTAAAGGGGTTACCCTAGCTAAGGGTTTAGTCCCTGAAGGGAATTGGAATTGAAATTTAAGTTAACCCTGGGTACTCTATGGGAGAATTTTCATGAAAATAGTTTTTGACTTCAAACCCCTGTGTGTACCTCAGGGGTGCTATAGATTGAAAGGTAATACAATATTTCAAGACTTTTAGGTAGAATGGTAGCTACTTTAGCAGGTTGCCTCTAGCTGTTGCAAAACTACAGCTGTACAGCTTATCCAAAATACTAAAATGGGCACTGTCATTCTTTTTTTTTTTCCCCCATATGATTCCTTAGATGAAATAAATAATATTTGTAATTTACTCACTGATAAAAAATGATTTATTGTTTTATTGTTTTATGGGAGTTTTATGTCTATATAAATCTGGCCACTAGGGGGTCTCCCTTCTGGTCCAGACCGCATTCCCTCTCCTCACGAGCACAGACTTTGGTCTCCTGCTGGAGTTACCATAGGCAGTGATCAGCCCTGCCTGTGTATGAAACAGGCGAGAATGAGCGCTGTGCGCAGTCAAGTGCTGCGCTCCTCATTTACATGTTCCCGCCTCCCTTCATACCGAGCCAGCCGGATCCTCTGTAGGCAGCATGGCATGGCAGGTTTCTGCTGCTATATTCCTCCTCTCTGTATATCACGTGTAATGATAAACAGAGGTGAGGATTTAGGAGCAGTCTGCCATGCCATAGGCTGCCACATCTATGCCCTCTTGAGAAGGAGCGCTGCATGAATGAGAGAGGGAGGAAGTGGTCCCCAGCACGGCTTCAGATGACATCGCGTCTGCTGAGGAACGCCACCTTTCTCTCCACGGAACAGACATATTCCTCTCTCCTATGACACTTGCTATCAGGATTGAGTTTGAAGGCCACCGTACACATTAGATGTTCATTCATTCATTCCCATAAAATTACTGGCTTCATTAGACTTTTATATAATGTCTATGGCCAGCTTTACTGACAATGCCTATTTCAAGTCAGGTAGGTAAACCATTTCTTCTGTATTCCTGCTTGAACATAAATTAGGTCAGGTCTGACTTTGGATGTGGAGAGATGTTCAATCTAGTCAAACCTTTTAACAGCAGGAAACTATTACCCAGTTTATATCCCTACAATATGCCCTATAGTTTAGAAAAGGGTTTATCTAAAAATTGAGAAATACTATATCCTTTTTAAAGCTACAGCTGATTTATTATAGAATAGAATGTTAAAGGTATAGGAGATGAGATGTCTGATCCCGGGGGTCTCCCATAGACTTGCATTGAGGGGGCATGGTTGTGATGGCACGAGCCTCCGCACTGCACCCGACGCTCTAAACAAACGCCAGCTGCAGCAGGGAGATCAGGCATCTTATCCCCTATCCTTGGGATACCCCTTTAAACCTGATGTTTCCATGTACAGATTTCTCTAAGCCCAGTAAAAAAAAGATGTTACACTACATTGAGTAAAAAACAAACAAAAAAAAACTGCACATATCCCAAATCCGACTAAAGCAATGCTTAAATTCAAATCTGACCTTCAGAACCAGCCGGAATTGTGAGGTATCAAATACAACCTAATACAGTCCTTTGATTAATGCAAGCCAATGTTCTCCGTACAATGGGAAAGAAAAGAAAGAGAATGGATACAATATGCTCACTTCAATTAAAACCACTGGAAACTTTCCAGCTCTTGTAAATTAGTCAAGGATATAAATAATCTTTCAGACACAGGCATTTTTTCCAGCCAAAAGGATTGGAGACGGTTTATCAACTGGAGCATAGTTGTTTGCCTTGGCAATTATATCCTATGGAGTGTTAACGTAAGTGGTCTAATGGGCCCAGTCATCTAAAAATGAAAGGAGTAATACATTTTTGGGGAGTATCTCACTTAAAAGAAATATGTAAATACTAAAATTAAAAAGTACAAACAAATCGTGTCCATGACGTATTCTGTATGTAGAGGTAAAAATTCATACTAGAGGTAAAAATTCCTTCCCGACTCCAATATGGCAATCAGAATAAATCCCTGGATCAACCTTCTGTCCTTATAAATCTAGTATACATAACCAGCGATGTTATTATTCTCCAAAAATGCATCCAGACCCCTTTGAACTCTTTTACAGAGTTCAACATGACCACCTCCTCAGGCAGAGAATTCCACAGTCTCACTGCTCTTACAGTAAAGAACCCCCATCTGTGCTGGTGTAGAAACCTTCTTTCCTCTAGACGTAGAGGATGCCCCCTTGTTATAGATACAGTCCTGGGTATAAATAGATCATGGGAGAGATCTCTGTACGGTCCCCTGATATATTTATACATAGTTATTAGGTCTCCCCTAAGCCTTCTTTTTTCTAAACTAAACCCCAATTCTAATAAGCTTTCTGGGTACTGTAGTCCTCCCACTCCCCGTATTACCCTGGTTGCCCAGCTCCACTATATCTTTCTTGTACACTGGTGCCCAGTACAGTACACAGTACTGTGTGGTCTGACTAGTGATTTGTACAGCGGTAGAATTATTTCCATATCGTGGGCATCAATGCTCCTATTGATGCACCCCATGATTTTATTAGCCTTGGCAGCAGCTGCCCAACACTGGTCACTACAGCTAAATTTACTATTAACTAAGACTCCCAAGTCCTTTTCCACGTCAGTCGTCCCTAGTGTGCTCCCATTTAATACATAATGCCAGCCCGGATTTTTCCTCCCCATGTGCATTACCTTACATTTATCAGTGTTGAACCTCATCTGCCACTTCCAAGCCCAAACCTCCAACCTATCCAGATCCATTTGTAACAGTGCACTGTCCTCTATAGTGTTCACCATTTTACAGAGTTTAGTATCATCTGCAAAGATTGCTACTTTACTATTCAACCCCTCCACAAGGTCATTAAGAAATATATTAAATAGAACAGGACCCAAGACGGACCCCTGTGGTACCCCACTAGTAACAGTCACCCAATCAGAATAAGCACCATTAATAACCACCCTCTGTTTCCTATCATTGAGCCAGTTACTTACCCACTTGCACACATTCTCCCCCAGCCCCATCCTTTTCATTTTATGCACCAACCTTTTATGTGGCACCGTATCAAATGCTTTGGAAAAATCCAGATATACAACATTCAGCGATTGCTTACAACTCAATGGCCCAGATTTATCAAGGAATTTCTACAGTAGAGCTATTTTCCCACGTTTATTTGGGTGGTAGGTTTGACTAGCGTGCATCTTATTTATCAAGAAGGTGCAGCAGGATGATGAATTTTGCGCAGCTCTGCTGTGGTGGGAAAAGCTCTACCACATACACTTTTTCTAGACGCTTGTGAGGGAGGGAAGTAGACATTTCCCCGAGTCCTGAATTTGACAGGTTAGGTGTTTTTACTTACTTTCACAGAGCTGCCGTGACATTTTTACTTGCATTTTAGGCGTGATTGTGGTGTCTAAGGGGTTAAAGCCGGGCATCACCGTGATCGGTGATGTTTGTCATTAGAGATGGGTCCTGGTGGCAGATAGCCGCCAGGACCACCCAGTTATGACCTGCGCTCAGCTCCTGAACGCGTGTCATAGAAGGGGAGTGGGACGCTGTCGTCCACAAGAGGTTAAAGGTTGAATTATGGAAGGTAGAAGTGATCCTCACGCCTACTGGTAGGTGGCATAGCTCTGCGCCTAAATAAGTACCTTTGTACACAAAATAGCGACTTTTGACAAAAGTTGCACATGATAAATACGTGACCACTGCATGGTCAAAAAGAAAAAGTTCAAAAGGCAAAAAGAGTTAAACTGTCTATATCAAAAGATGCATAAAAGTCGTTAAATATGCTGCTTGTGCCTGAACTGCGCCAAAACATAGACAAAAATAATGCTCTAAAAGCAATGATAAATCTCTCCCAATGTGTCCCTATAAACAGCAGCTGTAAATCAGTAGATAAAAACAATTGTTAGCGCTACAAAAAAAAAATTGGCAATATCACCCAGATCAGGGTGTTGTTAATATTGGGGAGAGGAGGGTAGGCTCCCACTCCACTCCAATCATGTGTTGAGTTAGTTAGGGTTAGTTAGTGTCACTTGAGAGAGATCCTTTAAATGAAGTGAGAGCTTCTCAGGCAATGTTTTCAGTATAAGGAAGGACCAGATGTGCCAAAACCTGTGGGATCCAACATCATTCAGGTGAACAAAAATGCTTCTTTGTTTCAGATACTGGGTAGTAGTAGTAGGCTCAGGAACTCATTATGAGTGATGCTGTTTGTGTTTACCAGTTAAGCGCCCCCTAGGTGTAAGTGATTATAGGCTGCACAGATTTTACCCTGGCTGCAACAGTTACTAGTTTAGCAGCATTACTGACTTATTTTATAGTTTGTATACAGATTTTAGGAATCACATGGAAGGTTCTGGGAAAAATGTTACATTTTTGCATTGATTTCCACCACAAATGGTGAGGTTCAGGCATCTGTCTTGTGACGTCATGCCATGCCCCCTCCTGACATCACACCATGCCCCCTTCATGCATTTCTATGGGAGGGGGCTTGACGGCCATCACGCCCGCTTCTATAGACATGAATGCAGGGGGCGATACTGGATTTCCGATACTGGAGCAGCAGCCCAGTGTAGAATGCGGCTGCTGCACGAAGATCGTGGGGGGTCGGAGTGGTAGGCCCCCCGCAATAAGACATATTATGCGCTAACTCTTTGGATAGGGGAAAAAATGTCTATGGCCAGAATCCCCCTTTAAGTCTGTTGGAGGAGGCTCCAGAATAAAAATAAATTGAGCAGCCCTGGTCCAGGGTTTACTTCTACAGTATGTTGCAAAACTGTTTTGCTGTAAATAATGATAAGAAAGCTGACTGTGGCCATAAATTAGATATGCTAGCCATCTAATGCTGGTGATGGCACAAATACAGGTATCCATTATCCTGCTTCATTTGCAGTTAACATTTGGAAATAATTCAATTTATTATATTGTATTAGCTAGCTATCTTCTCCTATAAAATGCATTAGTTGGAAATGCATCACTTGCCAGCAGTTCAGTTGTACAGAAGATTGTACAAGGTCTTCAAGATCCAGCGTGGTTACCTCTGGTGGCCTGCTGCCAGGCAGCCATCATAACTGATTTGACGGGCGCCTAACAAGCTCAGGGCGCCTAACATGGTGTGAAAAACTTGATTTACCTATTGACTGTCTCAAGTAGGTTCTACTACTTGAGACAGTCTTTGAGAACTGTAATTCAATTCCATTGCTGGTGTGGGGTGTCCCAGCACCAAAGGCTCTCCTGTGGGCTGTGGATCTCCTCGGGCATGCCTCGTGCCTCATTCATGCACTTTATTATAGTCACTGTATGTCGTGTTTTTTTTTTATGTACTGTACCTTGAAGAGATTCAGTAGTAACCAGGAGACCCTGTCTGCCTAATGGAAACCCCCAAATTGTCCTGTACATGGTGTAGTGGGGGCAGGGCCGTTTGAAGGAATTTGGGGGCCCCAAGCAAAATGGACATGGAGGCCCCCCCTTTGATGATCACGCCGGCGTTACTATGTCCTGACGCCGGCCCTTGAATTCTGGGAGCGCAACGTGAGTGAACGTCGATACGACGCACATTAGGTGCAGCAGAGTTCCCCCCACATTAGGTGCAGCAGAGTTCCCCCCACATTTGGTAGGCAGTGTTCCCCCCACATTAGGTGCAGCAGTGTTCCCTACCCATACCCCCTGTCCAGACCCCCCCCCAGGGCCATTTTTTTGGTGGGAGTTTGACTGCTGAGACCCCCACCGATCACCTCGGTTAAAGTGGTTCTCCAGCTGTTGGAAAGCTACAACTCCCATCATGTCTGAGTCTCTGGCAATGAGAATTGTAGTTTTGTAACAGCTGGAGAGACACAGATTGGACACAGTTTTACCCATCATCACTGCAGAACTTGCAAGTGACTACAGCTCTGATGGGACAGTCAGGAGAATACACAATGATATCAGTGACCTGAGTGACGCCTTCTGACTTGAGGGATATCTCCTCTGTTATCTTATCTTCTTCATCTGGTCCAGAGACCAGGTCTTCCTCCAGCTCCATCTTCTCTGCAGAGTCTGACATCCAGACATCATTGGCTCCTCACCAGATCCTCATCCTCTGCATGAAGACAGTAATCATTATAACCTTGCCAGAAAGTGTACCCTAAATAAAATACTGCCCCACACTGTACCCTGAATATAATACTGCCCCACACTGTACCCTGAATATAATCCTGCCACACACTGTACCCTAAATATAATACTGCTATACACAGTACCCACTAAATATAATACTACCACACACTGTACCCACTAAATATAATACTGCCATACACTGCACCCACTAACTATAATCCTGCTATTCACTGTACCCACTAAATATAATACTGCTATACACTGTACCCTAAATATAATACTGCTATACACTGTACCCTAAATATAATACTGCCCGACACTGTACCCTAAATAAAATACTGCCTCACACTGTACCCTGAATATAATACTGCTCCACACTGTATCCACTGAATACAATACTGCCACACATGCATACACATCATATATACATAAGCACCCCTCTTATCCTGTGTTCTCATCACCCCCATAACCCCCCGCCAAACCTCTCCTCATCATTACAATAACTCCCCCCCACCTCTCCTCATCACTATTATATCCAGGGGGGGGGGTTATGGGGGGGTGATGACGAGAGGTGCAGGGGGGGGGGGCACCTCTCCTCACTCCCATAACACCCCCCCCTGCAGCGCTCATCACCCCCATAACACCCCGCCAGCACCTCTCATGACCCCCATTACACCCCGCCTGCACCTCTCATGACCCCCATAACACCCCCGCCTGCACCTCTCATGACCCCCATAACACCCCCGTCTGCACCTCTCATGACCCCCATAACACCCCCGCCTGCACCTCTCATGACCCCCATAACACCCCCGCCTGCACCTCTCATGACCCCCATAACACCCCTGCCTGCACCTCTCATGACCCCCATAACACCCCCGCCTGCACCTCTCATGACACCCATAACACCCCGCCTGCACCTCTCATGACCCCCATAACACCCCCCCTGCACCTCTCATGACCCCCATAACACCCCCCCTGCATCTCTCATGACCCCCATAACACCCCCCCTGCATCTCTCATGACCCCTATAACACCCCCTCTGCATCTCTCATGACCCCTATAACACCCCCCCTGCATCTCTCATGACCCCCATAACACCCCCCCTGCATCTCTCATGACCCCCATAACACCCCCCCTGCATCTCTCATGACCCCCATAACACCCCCCCTGCATCTCTCATGACCCCCATAACACCCCCCCTTCATCTCTCATGACCCCCATAACACCCCTCTGCATCTCTCATGACCCCCATAACACCCCCCCTGCATCTCTCATGACCCCCATAACACCCCCCTGCATCTCTCATGACCCCCATAACACCCCTGCATCTCTCATGACCCCCATACCACCACCCCCCCCACACACACACACACACCTCTCATCACCATTGCAGTCCCCTAACCAGCATACAATCCCCCCCCCCCCCCCGGGCCCCCCGCGCCAGTTTACTTACCCTGCCGGGGATCGTTGCAGCGGCTTGAGTCTGCTGCTGCTCCTGTCACTGCACAGAGGATGCTGGAGGTTTGCGTGGGGACGTAGGCAGGGACAGGTCAGGTGATTGGCGTAGACGTGCGTGCCTGCGCAGGGCACTTGACGTCTCTACTCCAATCAGCCCCTGACCTGTCCGGTGCCGGCCCTGCTATGTTTCTTAAGGGACGGGCAAGCACCGGCTCTGCTCGGGGCCCCCCAGCCAGCTCGGGGCCCCAAGCAATTGCTTGGTTTGCCGGTCCGGTAGCGACGGGCCTGAGTGGGGGAGGAGTTGCCCCAGTTGGAGTTTAGTTCCAGTCTGAGCTACAGTGTAGAAAGGAGGTAGAAGACGTGTGTGGTGAATCCAGAGGGAAGCCTGAAGAAAAACTCTAAATCAAGTCAGCCCTTACTCAGCGTGGGATATCTTCAAGTTTCAAATCTCAAGTCTATATCATTCAAATGGATGAAAAGCACCATAAGTCCTAGCAAAGCAACAGGGCTCCCAAGGGTTACACTGCATCCCTTCTACTCTGCTCTGCACTGTCTGTTGTGCCATCTACACCTGCCTCAGTAAAAGACAGTTATTTTTAACCCGACGTTGATGTGTTTCTTACCCCCCCCGTGTCTGACCCAGGAGAAGCTGTCTCCACCTCGGACCATGTATAGGCTAACGGTGCCCTGGTGTCACAAATTGACAAGTTTACCTTGCAACCCCGTTTCATACCAGGTGCTCTCCAGTCTGTCCAGACCTATCTGCAAACTCTCTCTCAAAAAGCCTGATTTCTCTCTACTGCAATGTGCCTTTATTGGGGTGCCTCCAGGTGTTGCAAAACTACAACTCCCACCAATGCTAGGAGTTGAAGTTTTGCTGTAGCTAGAGGCACCCTGGTTGGGAAACACTGCTCTATTTGGACCAGAGCTTCTCCTTGCACATGACACACACTGAGGACACTCTTTTTTAGCAGGAACTGCTTGCACCCACTCCACTTCTGGCCAATTATATGGGCACACACCTTGATTTCTTAGTTACGAATCAGTTGGACAGTGTTGTTTCATGCAAACTATTAACCCAGATTGACAGAGTGTAAAGAAACAGGGGTCAGCTACTGCCGTGTATAACACAGGTGTGTACTCTTGCAACAGCAGCAGGTTCTCAATAGCGGTCCTACTACACTTGCAATCTTCCCATGCTACAAACTCTTTAGGAATGAAAATACAATTCATCAAAAGTACTGAGGAGGAAACAGAGGGAGCACTCACGGTTTGGGAGAAATGCAGGTGGTGTCTTTTATTCTTAGACGGTGCAGTGCATAAACTTCATTTAGCGGGACGCCAAGGACCCGCGGACAAACGGGTTAACAGCTGCTTTTGCACTGATGAAGCAGACTTTTTCGCACTGAGCTTCGTCAGATATTAACGCAGATTTCTTATGTGATGGTTGGCTAGGAGAATTTTCTGGACAGATCCTCCTTTACAGCCTGCCATCTTGGCTGGCGCTGGACACTATGCATAGACCTTTGAATTACATTTATGGGATCTGAGGAGGTTATAACTTTCACAATTTGAAGATTTGGTTGTTTAAATTTAATTGTATAGAAATAAAGTTTATATACTCTCTATTAATACATTTTTATGGTATCTGCTAATAAAATGCACCATTTATGAAATGCTAAAAATGTCAAATCTTTCTTCCCAATAAAATGGTGTGAAGAATTTACACTATCTACATCTTATTATGCAAATGAATGTGTTTGTGGCCATTCATTATCCTGTGATGGACAATCTGTATTAAGGTAGCAAAAACTTTTAGTGTTTCAAAGCTAGTTTTATTTATTTATTTATTCATTTATTAAAATTGGCACCCATCCTTATACAATCAGTCTTTCTTTATTCCATGTTTCCTCAAGTTACAATAATTACTGATTCCATGACAACCTTTGTATGATGAAACCATTAAGGGCTGGTACTGCCTATAGGCAAAATAGGCAGCTGCCAGATCACCTTCTTAATGTGGGTGCCACTATGCTCGCTGCAAGAAAATTAGTAGCCAGCAAGCACCCCCCTCCCCTTTCCCCCTGTACCATAATATTTTGTATTCTTCAGCCTGCTGGAGGAGCGCAGTGCCACCACCGAGGCCAGACTGGCAGGTTCTGACATAGTGGCCGCCTCCATACATCCGCCCCATGAGGAGAAGGTTTACTACAGTGTGTCACCCCAGTAGTAAGGTGGGGCGCATCAAAGGGCAGAGCCAATTGGTGGGGTCAAGGGGCGGCAAAATTACCTTTTGCCTAGAGTGGCAAAAATCCTTGCACCAGCCCTGAAACCATTTTATGTTGAGATCATAACTCTCTGGAAACCTGGTAATTGAAGCCTAACAATGTCATCCAAAAATAGAAAAAAGTAAGGATTATAGAACCAATAAGTACATAACTAATACAGATAAAGCAAGTATTTACATATAAAAATAAGAAAGATCTGCTGGGAGCTGTAATCACTGTCTATGTAGAGGACAGGAGCTTCAGGGTCCTGTACAGTACACGCAGTGTCCTAAAAAAGTAACATGGAGCTGGCCTTACTTGGTGTCCAAAGGAGCAGCTAACACTGGCGCAGATCATGTAATACCTCCTTGTACTGTAGGGGGCACTACCAGACACCAGTCAGTGCATGCCCTTCAGTAATACAGGTTTTTAACCAGTGAATGCCCATTCTGATTGGTCAGTTCTTCCAGCCATTGACATGTTTCACAGATCTGGACTGTCCATAGATTGTATGTTGTGTATGGTTTCAAGTTATAATGGTCCAGAGAAGACCATCGTATGGTGGAAATATCGTAACCTGAGGTAATTGTAAGTTGTAAGTTTCAGTCTGCTTGTCTACTAAGTATCCAGTGACAGTCTGTACAGAACCTAGGGATAGATCAGATGCAGATACAAACGGGGAGATTTATCAAAACCTGTGCAAAGGAACCAATCAGATTGCTTCTTTCATTTTTCAGAGGTCTTTTAAAAAATGAAAGAAGCAATCTGACAGGTTGCTATGGGCAACTGCATCACTCTACTTCTACACAGGTTTTGATAAATCTCCCCCAAAATCACCTAAATTTCTTAAAGCATAAAATATCTTTTTTTTTTTGGTACAAAATAATAACTGGGGAATAACAAATGCAAGTTCAGACGCACACGTTTGTACAGGGAATTAATGTTGTGCTAATAATTTTGTGCCTGGGCCTGTTTAATATCTCATAATAGATAACTGAGGCTGAATCCAGCTGCTTCACATCTCATTGGTGGAGGCCGTGACCACGACTGATTTCCCGAACAAAAGGACTATATATTGAATCCCTTAGGAATCCCCTATGGGCCATTGAGAATGGCATTTACTTGTATTATTGGTTTTATAAAAGAAATTACTGCAATGTTGACCTACATCCTTTACATCCCCACTATAATTCTCTGATCGGACAGGACTTCATTATTGGATTACTGTTTGTAAAATAATTGTGACCTCTTGGCCCATCAAAGTTTTATTTTGCCACTTGTTCATGTTTCAGCTGTGGACGTTGCATTCTTATAAACTTTTTTCATCTTCAGAAAAAAAAAACTATACTTTTTGTTTGGAGGGTTTATTATTCTGCTTTTACTGACAAGTCTAATGCAATTTTCTGTTGCCCTCAATAATGCATCTTTTAAGTAGTCCAATTTCTCCTGGACTCCATGTAATCCGTTCCAGTCTGATAGGGACTCATTTATGACTAATCTCATTTTTGAAAAGTCTGTTTTTCTAAAATCTAAAACTTTTGTTTTTGTGTGGTGGAACTCCTTCACTGTTCTTATATTAAACCACACTGACTGGTGATCACTAGATCCCAAGCTTTCGCCTGCAATAACATCATATACCAAATCCCCATTTGTGAATACCCAATCCAAAATGGCCTCCTTCCGCGTTTGCTCCTCAACCACTTGTTATAGAGATAATCCCAGTAGAGAATTTAGAATATCTGTACTCCTGGCAGAACTTGCTATTTTGGTTTTCCAGTTCATATCCGGAAGATTGAAGTCTCCCATAATGATAACTTCTCCTTTCATTGTCATTTTAGCTATTTCTTCAACTAGTAGATCATCTAATTCTTTAACTTGGCCAGGTGGTCTATATATCACACCTACACGAATTACTGTCTGATTACCAAACTGCAACGTAACCCAAACTGACTCTATGTTGGCCTCACTAACTTGTATTAGGTTAGATTTTATGCTATCTTTCACATATAGGGCCACTCCTCCTCCTTTCTTGCCTTCTCTGTCTCTTCTGTGTGAAGAGTATCCTGATATGGATATGTCCCAGTCATTACTTTCATTAAACCATGTCTCAGCAACAGCCACTAAATCTACATTCTCAGATGCCATTATTGACCCAAGTTCATTGATTTTATTACCTAAATTGCGGGCATTTGTAGACAGGACTCTGAGCTTGTCATTTCTTAACCTCTCTGCTACTGACATGTTCTGGCATTGTTTTTTTTTTTTGGGGGGGGGGGGCAATTGGACTCATGGATTTTCACTCTTCCCCCCCCCCCCCCCGCCTTCCTAGTTTAAATACTCCTTAGAAAAGTCTTGGAATTGTTCACTGAGTACATTCGTTCCTTTGAGAGAAAGATGCAAACCATCTTTTATGTACAGTTCCCTTCTATTCCAAGTAGAGCTATCATGTGAAACAAAGCCAAATCCTTGCTCTTGACGCAATTTACTAAGCCAAAAGTTGAACTCCTTAATGCGCCTCTGCCTATCATTCTAAACGTCATGCACAGGCAGAACTTCAGAAAATGAAACAGTGGATGCAAAATCCTGTACATCAATACCAAGTGAGATAAAAGATTCCTTCACCTCTGAAACTTCACGGCAAGCCAGGTCATTTGTCCCTAGATGGAGTCTAGATACTTAACCATATTAAGAATACATCTCCTATCTCTTCTAGCAGTAGCACCTGGGAGACATCTCACAAAACCATTTTCATTAAGCTCCACACTTCTTATGATTGAATCACCCAGCAACAGCTGCTTCCTTTCAGATTTTACTTTATCTTTTTTGTCCTTGGCTGCAGTCTTGCATACATTAGACATAGGAGTCAATGGTTCCTCACCTTCTGTGCTTGAGCCAACATACATGTTGCCCTTACAATCTGAGAGTGCTGCAAATTAATTATGGAGAACAACAGACTGTGGGACATGTCTTCTATCCACACCTCTTAAGTCTTCCAGAATCTACTGTAACTCATCAGTAACCCATCTGCTTTTTCTAGTGGTCCTCTTTGGCAGTGGCATTGCAGCAGTCCCTAGTCCGAGTTTGTTTAACAGATAATTTAAACATCTCAGATTTCAAAAATGCTATTTTCTGCTGCAGTAAGGAGAACTGTCTACAGATCTGACAGCATCCAAAATTCCAAAGAGTGGAACCTAAAATAAGTGCACAATTCATGCACTGAACCAAGTCTGCCATTTTAAAAAGAGGAGAAAAATTCAAAACATGCAAATCTTACCTTTTCTTTTTTTAGAAACTGTATCATGGCTTATAAAAAAATTAATTAAAAAAAAACACCCCTATGGGTCCCCATACCAGCCAGAACATAATCCTGTGCGGCTGCAGCATTTTCCTTGTCCAAGCTGAAGCACAAGCTGGGACAAAGTCCAGTAAGTGAGGATGAGAATAGCACTCCTCTGTGCTCACTCATGTCCTGTCAGACTGCAGCCTGAAAAGGGGGGAGAGGGTTACAGAGCAGCCTGCAGTGATTGCATTAAAAGACTCAGCAAAGCACAGCAGACTCAGGAAGAAAGATCAGTCATGCAGAGTGAGGACATGCCCCCTCCAAACCGCCCATCCAAAGAATGACAAACCGAGCAACAGATAGAAGGTATTCGCGAGAGAAATATAGGTGCTGGACACATACAAATTATATGTACATGATCAGTATTAGGTACTAAGTAACATAACAGTTTTTTGTGGGATATAACAGGCACACTTTAAGAGACACTTTTTGTATAAACACTGTAATCTGTATTTTTCCCCATATAGACTCTTTATTCCCTTATAAGATATTTTGTAATGGATTTTACTTTATAAATGTTGTAGAGCTGAGTTTGATATAGGACATTGAGCTGTCTGTGGTTTTCCATAAGATTACAGGTGAATTTGCTGAGTTGTCTAAACTTTGTGAATGATCACAGCCCAATAAAGAAACAGTTCAATGACATATTCTGCCTGCCACGTCCGACCTCTCATGGTCCTAAAGCCCCTTCTGTTGACTTTTATACAGTCAGCTTTTGCCGAACGTCTCCAAATTGAATCATCAGCTTAGTTACAAAGCTTATTAAATGTGGAAATCTCCTCTGTTGCTCTCCATGAACTAGAGGATATGATTTTTTGGAGATTAAACAGTGAGGAGACTTTATTAAAATAAATTGGATAATACTAGTCTGTGCAGCATAGTTACTGAAAATGTAAAGATAGAGCTGCACAATAAAGGAGGCTTATAATTCTCAGTTGGTGCTGCTCCTTTACCTTAAGACATTGGTGAATTCTCATGTATTTGACACTTTGGAAATGCTCATTTCACAATGGATTGGGCTTTACTCATGAATACAACTGTACAGTAAAATTCCAATTATCGGATTTTCCAAATCAAATGCCTCAAGTTATTAATCACCGGTAGATATTAATGCAGCTTCAGTGTGAACAGAGGGATTACGGCGGTACTACTTTATTAATGTGGAAATTTGTAGAATAAACTGAAATAATTATCAGGTTTCTTAGGATTAATGACTCGTAGTCATTGATCACCGGCAACTCCAGTGTGAACAGGGTGGGAATAAGCCTGAAGAGAACAAATGTCTCACACATCACCCATATGAACATCTTACCTTTTAAAGCATTGCTGTCACTTGTTAAAAAATGTGATTGTCCAGGGTCTCAGCAGCTATTGCTAGATATAGCTGGGAAAAGCATGTGACTCGGCACTCCCTGGGTCACCCTCAATTTGACTTGTTACAAGAGACAGGTTCCATTGTCTGTATCTAGTATTGGTGATGGTCTTGGCACCGAGACCCCGACCAATCAAAATTATTGACATGTCTTTGTGAAATGTCAACAGTTAGAAGTTACAGTAACACTTTGAAGGTTAAAGAAGTTTTCTGGGTCTTGCATTATGGCCTATCCTTAGGATAGGACATAATGTAGGAGGTCCTCTTCACCTCTTATCAGACACAGCTCCATACATTTGATAGTGGCTGTATCCGATATTGCACCTATCTCATATTGATGGCCTTAGGGTGGACTATAATACAAGTGATCTGGGTGTTTAGACCTGCAACGAGCATCAGATACAGCCGGGAAAAATGCATGGCTGAGGACTTCACTTCCTGTCTCGACCCAGGAGATAGTCCCATTGACTTATAATGCAGTGAGACAGAGAAGACAGTAAACCAGGGATTAAAGATCTTAGGCGTGCTTCTCCCATCTCTATCTAATGATCAATGGGGCTCAAAACCCAGACCATTAGTGAAGTTAGAGACCGAGCAAAGTCTAGATAAGACCAAGTCTAATGTATTCTCACCCTTGTGTGGGGTGGAGTCAGTAAACTGTGACGGGTTAAATATAAAAGTCAAGAGGCAGATGAGGAGATTGGGATGTCAGACTAGAAACAGACTACAGCGACAGTACTGACATACCCATATTCCATTTCACTTTATTTCTTATTTGGAGAGTAGGCCTAATTCTTACTTATTGTGAAGTCTCACAGTCTCAGTGTCCTATTAAAAAACCATTGGATTGTTCATGTTTGCTCATTCATTACTGGAGGCTTTGGCTTTTTGTGTAGGTAATAGACTGGCCCTAGGCATTGTTCAATGGGTTACCATAAAGACAATACAACGATGCACTATGAACATTAGCAGATTTATAGCTGCATTACAGGAATTTTGTGAAATTGTCTAGGAGAGGTAGTATGACCCAGGAGAATGAACTTAAAACCCGCAGAAGATTAATAGCAGGTAGAGGTCCGCTGAATCCCATATGTATGCTGCAGACGGCCCTTCATGACACCACTGGAATGTTTGGAGGTGAGTTCATTCCACTTGACTCGTGGTAAATCAATTCCTGTGGTTTTTAAGTCCTACTTTAGGTTTTTCTAACCTCATTTATATATCATGCTAAAAGCTTTTGCCGCAAGTCTAAAACTGAATACACAATCCAAACATATAATCCCAAAATATCCATGGAGACAATCAGCAGTGTACAGAAATAATAGGCAATCATGGCAAGATTATGTCTATTCATGCAAAAGGGAAGAGGCTTGTAGAATGAGGAGCTGACAAAGCAGATCACTGCACAACTTTAAATATGACACTTCCAGAAGAGAAAGATAGCTCAAAAACAACTTTTCATGATTCCTAAATGTAACTTGGAATGTTAATAAGCCAAAATTTGTGGTCTAAGTGGGTTTAGGATTCAGAAAAGAAAGCGTAAAGTAGACATGTCAACTTTTGTGTTCTACTGTATAATGGAGAAACACACTCAAAGGCTAAACATATATTTTATCTGGAGATAACCAGTATATAAAAGAACTGAAATGATTTTAATATAGCATTCATACAGTACTATTCTATGGACTTTTATCAATCTTGAGGGCTGTAATTAAACTCATGGACACATTTGTATTGATTTTTCTTCATTGCATTTTGTCTACACTGCTCAAAAAAAAAAAAAAAAAAAAAAGGAACACTTAAACAACACAATGTAACTCCAAGTCAATCACACTTCTGTGAAATCACACTGTCCACTCAGGAAGCAACACTGATTGACAATCAATTTCACATGCTGTTGTGCAAATGGAACAGACAACAGGTGAAAATTATAGGCAATTAGCAAGACACCCCCAATAAAGGAGTGGTTCTGCAGGTGGTGACCACAAACTACTTCTCAGTTCCTATGCTTCCTGGCTCATGTTTTGGTCACTTTTTATTGCTGGTGGTGCTTTCACTCTAGTGGTAGCATAAGACAGAGTCTACAACCCACACAAGTGGCTCAGGTAGTACAGCTCATCCAGGATGGCACATAAATGCGAGCTGTGGCAAGAAGGTTTGCTGTGTCTGTCAGCGTAGTGTCCAGAGCATGGAGGCCGTAGGAGGGCAACAACCCAGCAGCAGGACCGCTACCTCCGCCTTTGCGCAAGGAGGAGCACTGCCAAAGCCCTGCAAAATGACCTCCTGCAGGCCACAAATGTGCATGTGTCCACTCAAACGGTCAGAAACAGACTCCATGAGGGTGGTATGAGGGCTCAACGTTCACAGGTGGGGGTTGTGCTTATAGCCCAACTCCGTGCAGGACATTTGGCATTTGCCAGAGAACACTAAGATTGACAAAATCGCCACTGGCACCCTGTGCTCTTCACAGATGAAAGCAGGTTCATACTGAGCACATGTGACAGACGTGACAGAGTCTGGAGACACCGTGGAGAATGTTCTGCTTCCTGCAACATCCTTTAGCATGACCAGTTTGGTGGTAGGTCAGTAATGGTGTGGGGTGGCATTTCTTTTGGGGGCCGCAAAGCCCTCTATGTACTAGCTAGGGGTAGCCTGACTGCCATTAGGTACCGAGATGAAATCCTCAGACCCCTTGTGAGACCATTTGCTGGTGCGGTTGGCCCTTAGTTCTGCCTAATGCAAGACAATGCTAGACCTCATGTGGCTGGAGTGTGTCAGCAGTTCCTGCAAGAGGAAGGCATTGATGCTATGGACTGGCCCAATCCACCAACGCCACGTTGCACCACAGACTGTCCAGGAGTTGGTGTATGCTTTAGTCCAGGTCTGGGAGGACATCCCTCAGGAGACCGTCCGCCACCTCATCAGTAGTGTTGAGCGGCATAGGCCATATTTGAATTTGCGATATTTCGTGAATATATTGATGAATATTTGTCATATATTCGCTAAATTCGCATATTTGTAATATTCGCGTTTTATTTTCGCCAGTCTCACACAGTAGTATTAGAGCCTTCTTTACACCACACAAGCTGGAAGCAGAGAGGGATAATCACTGTGATGTGTGCTGTGAAAAAAAAAAACAAAAAAACTAATATTCGTCATTACGAATATATAGTGCTATATTCGCGAATTCGCGAATATGCGATATTCGTGAATAAAATTTGCATTGCGAATATTCGAGAGCAACACTACTCATCAGGAGCAAGCCCAGGTGTTGTAGGTAGGTCATACGGGCACGTGGAGGCCACACACACTACTGAGCCTCATTTTGACTTGTTTTAAGGACATTACATCAAAGTTGGATCAGCCTATAGAATGATTTTGAGTGTGACTCCATATCCAGACCTCCATGGGTTGATAAATTTGATTTCCATTGATAATTTTTGTGTGACTTTGTTGTCAGCGCATTCAACTATGTAAAGATGAAAGTATTTCATACGATTAGTTTATTCAGATCAAAGATGTGTTATCTTAGTGTTCCCTTTATTTATTTGAGCAGTGTATTATGGGAAAAACAAACAAAGACAAAAAAACCTTTTGTAATTGGTTGCTATTAAGCATTGTGCACCAGCAGGTTGCATCTGTTGCAATACATAACAAGCTGCTCGATGCATGTTCACGCAGATAAATCAAATGTTTTGATCGGTTGGGGTCTCAGTGCTGAGACCCCCACAATCACTAGATAAAACTAAGTGAAGCATGTGGCAGCACACCTCACTCCCCTACTTAAAGGGGTTCTCCAGTGGAAAACATTATTATTATTATTATTTATCAACTGATGCCAGAAAGTTAAACAGATTTGTAAATTACTTCTATTAAAAAATCTTAATCCTTCCAGTACTTATTAGCAGCTGTATACTACAGAGGAAAATCTTTTATTTTTGGATTTCTTTTCTGTCACAACCACAGTGCTCTTTGCTGACACCTCTGTCCATGTCAGGAACTGTCCAGAGCAGGAGAAAATCCCCATAGCAAACATATGCTGCTCTGGACAGTTCCTGGTATCAGCAGAGAGCACTGTGGTCATGACAGAGAAGAAATCCATCAAAGAAAAGAACTTCCTCTGTAGTATACAGCTGCTAATAAATACTGGAAGGATTAAGAATGTTTAACAGAATTAATATACAAATCTGTTTAACTTTCTGGCACCAGTTGATTTAAAAAAAAAAAAGGCTTCCACCGGAGTATTCCTTTAATAACCATTGCAGAAGATGGGATCCATTATAGTCTATGGAGCCTTTCATATGCAAAGTGTCTGATTGAGCACTGAATCGGGAAATGCAAAACCCTATTGAGAAAAAATTCTGTATTGGCGCTGTAGACACAAAACAGTAGTCGATTTTTTTTTTAAGGAGACTATTTTGTTTAATGAAGACAAGTTGCTTCAGTTTTTATTTTACACAACAAAGCAATATAAAACAGGATGTAAAAATGTAAATAGCCTTAACAAATATGTGACCTAATTGGATAGCCCCAAAACAAAGAATTAGATATACAATATTAATGAAATCTTATCCTCCAAGAGAGAAATCCGATTTATAATGGGCAGCACCATCCATAACAAATTGCTATCACTATAATTCAATTCCATGTACGTTCCTCCCTTACACTCGGAAGTTATAAATGTACTAAGCTCCGGCTGCACCATCGTCCATCTGTAGCGTTATTATGTGAACACAATCTCAACACAGCGTGGTTCGGTATTAAATCTGCCGATGGGTGTTGTTTTCCTGTAAAGTTATTATTATAAAGCAGCATATGCAATGCAGCATGGACACATTTAATTACTAAAATAAAGTTGAATAACCCATTACCCAAAAGCAAAGTTTCTTTATTTAAAATGACCTCCAAAGGCATAAAACAAGTGTTGTTAGGGTATGTTAGAAATGGTTTTACATCCTTGGATCAACCCTTAACCATTTGTTGCAAAGGGATATGCAAAGCAGCTCGCTCTCAGAAGGAAAGTAACTTGCCCTCTGGTGCCAGCTGCCTATAGGTATTACTCTTGTGAATCAATGGTTGGCTTTTTTAAAATCCTTAGAACATGACTGAAGCATTAATTACCAAAAAGAGAAACTCATTAGATTTTTTGGGGGGGTTGTTGCCCCTCCACAGTACATAGTAGGGTACTGGATGGCTACAGAGAGGCCTTTCTGGCTATAGGAGTAATGCTTGTCCTTGAGGAAAGCACCAAAGGCATGTGGAGACTTAGAAATTGACTGAGGATTTGATAGCTTATCATAATCTCTCCCAAAATGGACAGTTGCTCACGCGTAGACTACTTTTTTAAGGTTAATGTCCCTTGCCAGTAAAGTGCAATTGGATTGAGGGGTTAATGTTTCTCCTCAAGGAAAGCACCAAAGAGACTTTTTGTCCATTCATACTCTACTGAAAAAAAGATAAGGAAAGGCCTCTCCCAGAAGGAAAATAGCTTGGTTTCTGATGTTACCCAGTGGAGGTAGCATCTTAGCAAGTCAGTGTTTTGCTCCTTTAAAATGCCTTAGCATATGACTGGGGATTTAATAGCTAAGCCAAAAGAAAATCTCTCCCAAAAGGAAAAGTTACCCTTGGCATACCCTAAACAAGGCAGGATTATAGGAAATGCTAATTTGGCAGATGGAATTGGAGTATCCACTGCCTGTGGCCTAAGGGGGCTTCAGTTATCCAACTTTTAAAAATTGAAATCTTATTATCAAAACTGTTACTGTATATATATATATATATATATATATATATATATATATGCATAGTACAGTTAAAGGAGTACTGTAGTGGAAAATGACTTATCCCCTATCTGAAGGGGATAAGTTATAGATCGCGGGGGGTCCGACCGCTGGGATCCCCCCCCCCCCTCCGCGATCTCCTGTACGGGGCCCTGGCAGTCCGCAGAAAGGGGGTGTGTACGTCCCCAGCATGATGCGTTGGCCGACACCCCCCATATATTCCATTAGGGTACATGGAGGGGGCATATCAGCTGCCGCATCATGTGGGGATGGAACGCTCCCTTCATGCGAACTGCTGGGGCCCTGTTCCAGCGGTCAGACCCCCCGCAATCTATAACATAGGGAATAAGTTATTTTCCACTACAGTACCCCGCTGGAAAACATTTTTCTTCAAATCAACTGGTGCCAGAAAGTTAAACAGATTTGTAAATTACTTCTATTTAAAAATCTTAATCCTTCCCGGATTTATCAGCTGCTGTATACTATAAGGAAGTTATTTTCTTTTTGAATTTCCTTTCTGTCTAACCACAGTGCTCTCTGCTGACACCTCTGTCCATTTTAGGAACTGTCCAGAGCAGGGGAGGTTTGCTATAGGGATTCGCTCTTACTCTGGACAGTTCCTAATGCAGATAGAGGTGTTAGCAGAGAGCACTGTGGTCAGACAAAAAGGAGATCCAAAAAGAACTTCCTGTGGAGCAAATAGCAGTTGATAAGTACTGGAAGGATTAAGATTTTTTAAATAGAAGTAATTTACAAATCTGTTTAACTTTCTGGCACCAGTTGATTTAAAGAAAAAAAGAAAAAAAAGTTTTCCATCGTCATATCCCTTTAATGCTGGAATATAATTACTTTATTTTGTTCAGACTGGACATGAAACAAACTTATATGTAAAGTGCGCTGCCACAAATAAAAGAAAAGCCCCCTTTATAATATTTGGCCTCTACTGATGCTAGTCTTGCTGGACCCCAAAGGATATACACTGTTCATGGGTTTTGAGTTTTTTCAAGGCCGGATGTTTCTGTCTACTTCCATGGGTTGTAGGTTACCATTGTAACAGTAAACAATAGTGCGCACAACAAAGTAACATTGGATTTTAAGTCATTGATTTTTTCTTCCACTGAAAGAAGACGTGCACAGCTTATGGCACGCTATAAGCCTGTCAAGTATTTATGCGCGTGATAGATATTTTAGCTGATGAATAAGCAAGTCCATAGTGATGGATGAAAACACAGTACTTCTTCTCGAACAGATAAATCCACTTAGAACGGTTTGAAATTAAAGAGGTCTGACAACAATAAACATGTATCACTTAGGGTCTATTCACATGGCAGAATTTCCGCATGCCGAATTCCGCATCAAATTAAAGCCCATAGACTTCTATGGGAATCCGCACTCCCATTCACACTTCTGAATTTCCGCTTGTGGAATTCCGCAAGCTGAAATTCAGAAGTGTGAATGGGAGTGTGGAATCCTATAGAAGTCTATGGGCTTTAATTCGAGTCGGAATTCCACAAGCGGAAATTCTGTCGTGTGAATAGATCCTTACTTATGGTGTTGTTAACATAAAATGCTGGGTTGCTAGAATCATGGACTTCTCATACATCCTCCCAAGCAGCACAATGATGGGGCAAGCTGATAGGACAGATGGAATTTTGATGAAAATTCTTATAATGTCAATTAAACTTTAACTACAAAAGGAACCCACCCCCACAGCAGGGTGTATGTTCTATCCTCCTGGGATAGTAGAACTGATGGAGTGTGGCCCTTTTCCATGTTTCAGTTTTTGCTGTGTCTTTGGAGTAGGGGTGTGAAATTATTTCCCGTAGTGGAGATTTTCACTCTTATTTGTTGTTTGCCTTTTCTTATTCTGAAGACCTTTGTCCTCTTTCACTTTGTACCGGCCGGCCTGTCAGCAGGTCTGACTTTTTTTCTGAAGGTAGGAATGTTCACTCTCCCTTCCCTTTGCTCATCTGGCTCTGGCGGTCCTTCTCTGAGTCTCTGCTAGCCCTGTCCTGGCTCTGTGGTTCTCAATGTGGCGCTCCATTCTAGTTGTTCTACACTTCCATCTGTCCGTCTCTAAACCAGGAAATATTTATTGGAACCGTCAGGTGTGGGGGAAGCCAGAGAAATATTTCATGGCAACAAGGTTCCGGGGCAGAGACGTTATTCTCCTGGTGGTGATAGATGCTCTGTCCATACTTGGGAGGTTAAGGCTGGACGATTTCCTTGGTACTCGGGTATTGATGACATTTGATCAAAACCATGGTAATTGCGACAGCACTGTTCTGGCTGAAAAGGTCGGAGTTCCCACAGATCATGCAGATGAATTAAGGACATTATTATCGTTGACTTCCACTACAGCAGAACCTTGTGTCTCAGGGCACTCAGCTTTTCATGGATCTGTACAGATTCAACCTGACAGCTGCATGTTGACCAGTCCCTCTTGGAATCTAAAGGGCCTCCAGAGTAGGTCTTAAAGACTTTATCATATTCCTGAGGAAAGTCTATAAAGAAAATTATGGCAGAATCAGTGCATTTTTCAAAATTGGTACTTTAGCAAAAACATAAGAGGCCTCAGATCCACCTTTGTCTACTATTTTACAGTTTCTGCAAGACGGCTTTACCAAAGGTCTCGGTGTTTTCACTCTGAAGGTCCAAACAGCTGCAATGTTGTTTTTTTTTTTTGGGCAAATCACTCTCTCAAGATCCTCTGATTAAGAGGTTTGTAAGATGAGACTCCAGACTAAAGCCCAATGTCTTAAGACACTTAAGATATTTATGTGGACTTGAATTACCTATCTTTGGAGGTAACCTTTTATTTTTGGGTAATATCTTCTTCTGCTAAAAGAGTTGGAGAGTTTCGGGCCTTTTCAGCCTTTAAACCCTATACAAAGTTCCTGCTCGATCGAGCACTGTCCAGGTATCTACTGACTTTTACTCTTAAAGTGCCTTCTTTATTTAAACAAAAATCTAGTGATTTCCTCTCCTGTGTTGGCTTCTAGTCCTGCCTCTGAGGAGGAGAGGTCTTTGCATAACCTAATTATCTCCAGATGCCTTGGGATTTATTTGAACTTGTTTAAGGAGATAAGAAGAGGGGACAATCTTTTTGTCCTTTTTGCTGGCAGGAACAAAGGCTTTAGAGCTTTCAAACCAACCTTGAGCAGGTAGATTAAAAGAGGTCGTCAGGGAATCCTCCATCTCTCAAGATCTGGATCCCCCTGTTTTTGTGAAAGCCCACTCTACCTGTCCAGTTTTCATATTTTGGGCTGAGAAAAATTTTGTCTTGTGGAGCTCACCCTTCCTCTTTCATCAATCATTATAGATTGGATGTTTGGTTTTCAGAATACACTGCCTTTAGACACTCTATTTTGAATTCCACCATAGAGGAGGACCACTTTCAAAAGAGTTATTTCTTGTGACTCCCCATCATTATGATGCTGATTATCATGTAAGCGGTTGGTTCCTTTTGGGTGCCATCTGTCTTACCAGCTTATAGGCACTGAAATATGGAAACAGCTGAGTCTTCCTTCTTGCAGTGTCCATACCTCCTGTAGAGTTTTCTAGAGGGGTAGCTTGCAAGCCAAGATATTGTACTTTACAAATCACTTACAACGAGACATCCGTATAGGACAGGGTCCCCATTCTAGTTCATAGTGGGGGCCCCACCCACCAGACCCCCACAGATCTAGCATTTATCATCTATCCTGTAGATAAGTGCTAAATGTTAACAACCTGTATATCCCTTTTCAGGTGTTGTGAATTACTTGGAAATTTTTCAGA
This sequence comes from Hyla sarda, assembly GCF_029499605.1. NCBI lineage: Eukaryota > Metazoa > Chordata > Amphibia > Anura > Hylidae > Hyla > Hyla sarda. Next base: position 55,494,888 of record NC_079190.1, read on the forward strand.
AGTATCTTTGGCATTCTCTGTCCATGAAAGGTGAATAAAAATATATTGTAGATAATATTTATATGACTCATGATAATATTTTACATTTTATTTTGCAAATGACATTTGGGATTGCATACTGAATAGCCTATTAACATCACGGAGGTCTAACTGTGATACAACAAACAATAATGCTTTGATTGCTTAGAGCAAGGGACACAACCATCATTTCATCTTGTCTGCTCTATTTTCACCCAACATTCAATCCTTTAATAAAAATAGTAACATGGTTTTCTAAATGGCCTTTCCTATTATTCTATCTAATACAAATTCTGAAATATGGTTTATTCTTTCACTACGTAAGAAAAGTAAGAATTAATAAATATTAAATTGTAGAATGCCTGGATTCTTATCTACAGTATATGTGGGTTTTCTAATTAAGTCTTAGGTTTTATTATGCATAAAATTATATAAAACCTAACCTAAATAATGGTAGCCACCACTAATATTATTATTACTATGAATAATAGCAGGCCATGCCTCAAACCAGAATTCTAGGAAACCTTACCACAACAATGTTGTTGTTATTATTATTGTCATTGTTGTTGTTATTATTGTTACTATTAGTAATTATTATTATTGTTGTTGTTGTTGTTTTTGTTATTATTAGTTACATATTATTATTCTCACAAGACCAATGCAAAACAAGTGTATTATTTTAACAATGATAGATAGCAGAACTGGCCTTCCCCTATGGCAATCCCCTTTCCTGGGTCCTAGCTTTGGCTCCCAATACTCGGATATTTCTAGAACATATAGTAGCAGTGAAGAGAATGACCAGCAGGCAGTCGCAAGGAAAACATACAAAACATATATCAATATAGTAAGGTGAAAACAACAAGGTGGCAACTCACCATTAGAGGACTGGTACTAGAGATAATGAATGATAGCGTCCAGGATTGAAACCTACTGGCATCAGCAGCCATGGTAAGGCTACTGAGGTCAATTTACAAATTATCCTGTTCTAGTTATCTCTCTTTGCACAGTTGGCCAAATCTGGTGCTGGCGGAGATATAGCTTCACACTTTTCAGCGCCAAAGGTATTGGGGCCAAGGTCTGACGTCTGCCTTAGAATGCCCTATAGCTATGCACCTGAATGACAGTGCTCCATCATAATATTGTCATTATGCTAGATGGTGCGGGTAGGGGCAGGTCCATTGTTTTCACATATGTCTAGGAGATTGGAACTCTGCATCAGGTAACAAGAATAATAGCGTTTATGGCAAACGTAACCTATTGAGGTGCAAAGTTTTCTTTCTTTGTAGATACGATTCATAGTTTGACCTGCTTTCCAGGCTTCTTGGTTTTGGCAGAACAAAGCTTACATACATAGACAAGTTATTCCAAATCTGCTTCCAGCAAACACTGTGCAGATTTGAATTAGGCTAAAACTATTTAATATCTTCAAAGAGATTCTACATTTACTTGGTTTCCAAGAAGTTAAGTAGGTTTAATTTTCCCTCCGGTCTTTTCTTAGCATTCAAGAGGCTGCTGTACACAATGTACACTAAGTTTTTGCTCTTCTGACTCGACGTAGACTTATTCAGAGTGAAATAATCGTCTATATATCTTAAATAGTATAATTGTCAATAAGTGTCATATAGTGTCCTAGGAATGATACATCATTTTTGAGATTTTCTCAGCTGGACAACACCTTTTCTAGATGTTACTAAAAAAACAATGGTCGATTTCCTATTTATTTCGTTCATCCACCCAAAAAAATTATAGATTAATACAATATATATATATATATATATATATATATATGTAAAATGGTACCATTAAAAACCTAACTTCTGCCACAGATAACAAGTCTTCAATCTGCAATGCAAATTGAAATAGGTAAAAATTATAGATCTTGCAATGCTACAGTGGAAAAAACTAAAACTAAAAAACTAACATGGTATTCCGATCTGGGACATTTATGGCATATCAACATGAGTGCCTGATAAACTCAGGTCCCACTTCAGGGACCAGTACCTATCTTGCAATAGTGGTCCCCCCCCCAAAATGAACAGGCTATTCTACATAGATTATGTAACTCCTATAGAAATTGATGGCCGTTGGGTAAACAGTGTAGCACCCATTTTCTTACAATATACATGCATATGTAACACATCACAATGTTAATACAACTTTTGTCCGCAATAATCCAGGCAGTGTATTTTAGGACACTTTACATCGTCCATATATCTACTTTTCTCATTTGTAAGATATTCAGTTAAGCGATGAGCAGATATGTGGACAAAGGACTCGGTTGTTTAATCTCATCCTCATTTGTTTCTTCAGGTAAAATGAGATTTTTGGAATTGAATTGTAATTAAGCAAATTACTATTCACGTTTTATGTTGAAGATAAGAATAGACTTGCCTGGATTCACTCTGAGTGTAGTTCTAATTGTAAGTGACATTTTATTAAGAAGCCATTGTTGGAGAGATCTAAATGACTGCTTAGAGGAGTTTCATCTACGTTCATTGCACAGAAAGAAAGGATTTATTTTTCTAACTCTTGCTCTATTGTCTAAAGGAAGACTCATTACATCCCACTCTATTCACTGCACTTTTGCATGGCAGCTCTGAGGATAGAGGTAATGCAAATACAAACCTATATGTCAAGCACTGCCAATGCACGACATGTTGTAGAAAAAAAATTGTTAAAGGGTTATAAGAATTTCTGTAAAGATATATGTTATTTGTAATGTTATGATAAGTAACACACCTTTCCAATAAGTTTTCTATATAATGATCTTTTCTTAGCCCATTAAGGACCAACCCCGTTAACCCCTTTAAAGGGTAGCTCCCACCTTCTTTTTTTTTTGTTTTTTGCTAGCCCATTCCCTCCTCCCCCCCCGCCCCGCATACCCCGTTCCCTCATTACACTTGCAGTTACTGCAGAGTCCGGCAGCGGGCGTGCAGGGACAGCGGCGGCAACGAGGTGGCGGCGATGTGCGGGAGGAGTGGCCTCCCAGCCAGTGGCCGGGGAGCCAATGCGTTCGCTCCCGCCTGTCTGATTCACAGGCAGGGAGCGAGTGCAGCCTAACTGAAAAAGGACTGATTGCCACTCCAAAATCAGTCCTTTTTCAGTAGCCGGTTTTTAAATGTAAATTAAACCTTTTTAATGATAAAAAAAATAATAAAAGTATATTAGAGATATGTAGTAGTACATAAGTACTACAACATATCAAAAAAGAAAGTTGGTGACAGTGCCCATTTAAAGGAGATATCCAGTGCTGAAAAACGTATCCCTTATCCTAAGGATAGGGGATAAGTTTCAGATTGAAGAAGTCTGAACGCTGGGGCCCCTGCGATCTCCTGTACAGGGCCCCAGCAGCCCGTGGGAAGGGGGCGGGTTGACCACCGCACGAAGCGACGGCTGACACGTCCCCTCAATACATCTCTATGGCAGAGCCGGAGCGCTGCCTCTGGCAATCTCCGGCTCTGCTATAGTATTGAGGGGGCGTGTCGGCAGCCGATTTGTGCGGTGGTCGACACCCGCTATCTGGCCAGCGAGCCAAGGCCCCAGCGGTCGGACCCCCTCAATCTGAAAATTATCCCCTATCCTTAGGATAGGGGATAGGTTTTTCAGCACTATGGACCGGAGCATTTTTTGCAAATCTTACCACTGTCTATTTAAGCATTTATAACTCTGGGATGCTTTTACTTTTCATTCTGATTCCGAGATTGTTTTTTCGTGACATATTCTACGTTATGTTAGTGGTAAATTTCCCTCGATACTTGCATCATTTCTTGAAGAAAAATTCCAAAATGTTATAAAAAAAATTGAAAATTTCAAATTTTTTTAACTTTGAGACTCTCTGCTTATAATAAAAATGGACATCCCAAATAAATTATATATTGATTCACATACAATATGTCTACTTTATGTTTGCATCATAAAGTTGACATGTTATTACTTTAGGAAGACATTAGAGAGCTTCAAAGTTCAGGAGCAATATTTCAAAATCTTAATTTTTCAGGGACCAGTTCAGTTTTGAAGTGGATTTGAAGGGCCTTCATATTAGAAATACCCACCAAATCACCCCATTATAAAAAACTGCACCCTCAAAGTATTCAAAATAACACTCAGAAAGTGTGTTAACCCTTTAGGTGTTTCACAGGAATAGCAGCAAAGTGTAGGAGAAAATTCAAAGTCTTCATTTTTTACATTTGCATGTTCTTGTAGACCCAGTTTTTGAATTTTTACAAGGGCTAAAAGGAGAGAAATCTACCCAAAATGTGTAACCCAATTTCCCTTGAGTAAGGAAATACCTCATATGTGTATGTAAAGTGCTTTGTGGGTGAACTAGAGGGCTCAGAAGGGAAGGAGCGACAATGGGATTTTGGAGAGTGAATTTTGCTGAAATGGATTTTGGGGGCATGTCACATTTAGGAAGCCCCTATGGTGCCAGAACAGCAAAAAAAAAAAAATGAATAAAAAACAACAACAAAACATGGCATACTATTTTGGAAACTACACCCATCAAGGAATGTAACAAGGGGTACAGTGAGCCTTAACATCCCACAGGTGTTTGACGACTTTTCGTTAGAGTCGGATGTGTAAATGAAAAAAAAAAGAATTCACTAAAATGCTAGGTTTTTCCCCAAGTGTTACATTTTTACAAGGCGTAATTGGAGGAAATGCCCCCAACATTTGTAACCCCATTTCTTTTAAGTATAGAAATACCCCATGTGTGGACATAAGGTGCTCTGCTGGCATACTACAATGCTCAGAAGAGAAGGAGTGTCATTTGGCTTTGGGAAAGCAAATTTTGCTGAAGTGGTTTTTGGGGGCATGTCACATTTAGGAAGCCTCTATGTTGACACAACAACAACAACAAAAAAAACACATAGCATACTATTTTGGAAACTACATCCATCAGGGAACGTAACAAGGGGTCCAGTGAGCCTTAACACTCCACAAGTGTTTGACGACTTTTCGTTAAAGTCGGATGTAGAAATTAATTTTTTTTTTCTCTAAAATGTTGTTTTTTCCCCAAATTTAAATTTTTTACAAGGGGTAATAGGAGAAAATGCCCCCCAAAATGTTTAACCCCATCTCTTCTGAGTATGGAAATACCCCATCTGTGGACATGAAGTGCACTGCGGGCGCATTACAATGCTCAGAAGAGAAGGAGTCACATTTGGCTTTTTGAAAGCAAATTTTGCTGAAATTGTTTTTGGCAGACATGTCGCATTTAGGAAGCCCCTAAGGTGCTAGAACAGCAAAATAAAAAATAAAAAAACACATGGCACATTATTTGGGAAACAACACCCTTCAGGAAATGTAACAAGGGGTACAGTAAGCCTTTACACCCCACAGGTATTTGACAAAATTCCGCAAAAGTTGGAAGGGAAAAAGAAAAATTCAATTTTTTTTCACAAAAATTCGGGTGTTACCCCAAATTTTACCCCAAGGGGTAATAGGAGAAAAAGCCTCTCAAAAATTTTAACCCCATTTCTTCTGAGTATGGAAAAACCCCATATGTGAACGTAAAGTGCTCTAGAGTAACACCAGCATTTTGGTGAACATTTTTTTTTATTTTATTTTTTTCACATTCAAATTTAACAAAAAATCTTCAAACACCTGTGGGGTGTTAAGGCTCACTATACCCCTTGTTATGTTCCATGAGGTATGTAGTTTCCAAAATGGGGTCACATGTGGGTATTTATTTTTTTGCATTTATGTCAGTATCGCTGTAAAATCAGCCACCCCTGTGCAAATCACCAATTTAGGCCTCTAATATACATAGTGCTCTCTCACTCCTGAGCCTTGTTGTGCGCCCGTAGAGCATTTTACGTCCACATATGGGGTATTTCCATACTCAGGAGAATTTGTGTCACAAATTTTGGGGTTCTTTTTTTCCTTTCACCTCTTATGAAAATGAAAAGTATGGGGCAACCCCAGCATGTTGATGTAAAAATGTACATTTTTTTACAATAACATGCTGGTGTAGATCCCAACTTTACCTTTTCGAAAGCCCCTCAAAGAAAAAGTCCCTCAAAATGTTTAACGCAATTTCTCCCAAGTACCAAAATACCCCATATGTGGTCCTAAACTGTTTCCTTGAAATACGACAGGGCTCCGAAGTGAGATTAGGGTGCCTCCAGCTGTTGCAAAACTCCCAGCATGCCTAGACAGTCAATGGCTGTCCGGCAATACTGGGAGTTGTTGTTTTGCAACAGCTGGAGGCCCCGTTTTTGAAACAGTGCCGTACGAGACGTTTTTCATTTTTATTGGGGGGGGGGGGGGAGGGTGTAACTGTGTAAGGGTGTATCTATATCTTATATTACTTTTTATTTTGTGTCAGTCTTGTATAGTGTAGTGTTTTTAGGGTACATTCACATGGGCGGGGGTTCACAGCGAGTTTCCCTCTGGGAGTTTGAGCTGTGGCGGGAAATTTGCCGCATCTCAAACTTGTAGTGGGAAACTCACTGTAAAATAATGAATTTGCAATATTTCGCGAATATATGGATAAATATTCGTCCTATGTTCACAAAATTCGCATATTCACTATGTTCGTTCTCTTTTTTTCTCCATGCAGAAATTCGGAATGAAATTGGCATAGTGCGCATGTGCAATTATATCTTTCACCTAAAAGAAGGGAGGGATCAGTGTCCAGTCTGGAAGTGCTGATATTCGCATAAATTTGCATTAAAAAAAATGAATATTCATCATTAAGAATATATATCACTATACTCCAAATATTCGCAAAATCGCAAAGTGCCGATATTCATGGTAAAAATTTGTATTTAGAATATTCATGCTCAACACCACTGTAAACCCCCGCTCGTGTGAATGTACCCTGTACCTGGGCAAACCTCCAGCTGTTGCAAAACTACAACTCTTAGCATGCCCTTTGGCTGTCCGTGCATGCTGGGAGTTGTAGTTATACAACAGCTGGAGGCACACTGGTTGCAAAACATTGAGTTTGTTACTTAACTCAGTGTTTTGCAACCAGTGTACCTCCAGCTGTTGCAAAACTACAACTCCCAGCATGTTCAGTCTGTTAGTGCATACTGGGAATTGTAGTTGGCAACAGCTGGAGGCTGGATAGAGGATCAGTTTACGAATGCTTGACAACCCCTTTAGAGCCATACATTAGAAACCTTTATAATTTACATCTGAAGAGACCAGTTTGGGTCATTGTAGATTCGCACAGGATATCTGTATTGTAACTGTAACAAGCCCTCCACCTCTACGATCAAGAGTGTAAGTACAATATAGGTAGTCAATATGGCTGCTGTAGCTCCCAGTAAGGCTGTTAAAGGGTCCAGGAAACAATCTGAAGGCCCCCTGTCTGTTAGGGCCCTTTTGCACAGGCAGACTTACATAGTAAACAAGCACCAATATCGGTGATCTGCACTTGTTTACTCAATCAGTCATGTGGCCCTTCATTATCTTTTACTTTTTCATAGGGCTGAGGAAATACGATGTGGGCTCAGGATCTGAGCCTGCCCTGCTCCATATGCTGTTGGTGCCAACTGTGTTACTTTTGGCATCTGAAGGGTCAGCAGAGAGAGGAAGACCCCTCCATTACCCATGATCACCCTATCCCCCTGTTGTGTTGTTTTACCAGTTAGGGGCCTAGTGAAAGCCTTCAGGCCTGCCTTGATAGTACTCTATTCCAATGGTACCCTGCCAGAGACAGTGTGAAAAGAGATTATTAAAGTGACAAAACAATGTGATACAGAAGTGTTGTAGTTTGTGGTACAAGATATCAATTGATTGCATATTTAAGTTCCTGATCGGGACTAAAATCTAAAGTAAAAATAAAAGTTAAAAAAGGAAAAATACAAAACACCTTTTTTTCCCATTGATCATATGAAAACATCAGAAACTAAAAAAATAAACAAAAATGCACCATGATTTTCTTAAAAGAAAAAAATACCCAATGGCAGAATTGCTGTTTTAATACACAACAAAAGCTATTGACTTGTGGTATCCCTATAATCATAGCAAGTAGAAAGTGATGATAAAGCACTCACCACAGTCCGGGGTTCGGCAGCCAAATAGAGCTTTATTCCAAACCAGAGTCGGTATAGCAAAGCAGACAGACACACAGGGAGCATAGATGGAACAGATGAGGCGGGGGCGTGACGAAGGTGTGGCAACCGGTTTTACACACTGAGGCGCTTCCTCTAGCCCACACGAGCCGAACCCGGGACTGCGGTGAGTGCTTTATCATCACTTTCTACTTGCTAAGATATTGTTGCAATACTGGACTCTTTGGATATGAGCACCGCCATCACCCATAGCAACCATTTAGCAGACAGACACATACATACATTAACTGAATTACATTTTGTTTAATACTGCTCTCTATATGCATGAACAGTAGCGGTGCCAGACTCAGTCTTCTACTATATGTTATTTATCCCGATACTCATACTGACTCACAGAATGAATATATAATAAAGTACATAGTGCCATTAAAAATATAACCTATCCCACCAAAAACAATTTCTCATACAACTTTGTTGATGGCAAATTAAATAAAGTTGGGAAGGGAAGGAGTAAAAAATAGAAAAAAGAAACTAAATGGTCACATTTATTTGTAATAAATGCACTTAACATATATGATTTGTGATATATGTTTGTTCTATTGTTACAGGTTTCCCAGAGGTTCGGTAATGCTGTAAAAAGGACAAGAACACTGATGACTGCAGCTATACCTATGAAATATACAGATCATGAGCCACATTCACAGTTTATCTTGTTAGATCCAGAAAACACTTGTAAACACTGTAAACAACATATCATGGATTCCATCACTATTTTACACACGTAAAAGAACCCGCTTCAAAGTCCTGTGTGAGAGCATATGAAACTGGCCAACCAACATGAGTGTCCCACTGACTCCGAACAAGGCTTGTTGTACAGACCAGGAGGACAACAGCAATGAAGACAAAAACGATAATGAGAGCGTGACCGGCATGGGAGATACTAATGCCAATCAGATATACTCCACAAACACTGGGAAAAGGGATGAGATCTACATAAGGGAGAATAAAACTGGGACGTTGTGCACATGGCAGTCTGAAAATCTTACAATGTTGAATAAAGAGTCCCGCAGATCAGGGAACGTTGGCCATGAGTCTCCATCAAGCGAACATATAAGTGACTTAAGACTCCATTCCCCAACCAACAAAGACATCAGCAAAGATTGCATGACGGATGATGCAAAGGACAGTTTGACTTCTCATGGTCAATCTCCATTGAATTCAAAAGCCAGCTTATATGATAGAAGTTTCCAGGTTCCCATTAGCAAGACATATGAATCCTCTATCAACGTCCATAGTAATAATGTTAGCAGTGAACGTCCTAGGATAAAAACAAGTATCCCTTCACCCAAAACAGAAACTTTTATAAAAGATCATATATCACCTACAACACCTGTGGAATCGCCCCTCAGGTTCTTGCAGTACGCTGACACATCTCATTGTGGGATCAGGCCTACTGAAACATCCTCGCCAGCTGAACATTCATTCGGACTATCTTCTCATAATATCAGTAATACCTCAGAGGAAAAGACGATTGTATTTTATTCCAAACCACCTACCTCAAATATTACTGGCCCAGATTATTCAATGGATAATGGAACCTTGACCCATGTGAACAGGCAAAGCACATTGACTTATCCTATTAATGTCGAGGAACCCTCGCGTTTACCATACAAACCTCAGGTAATTTGTACCATACCAGAAGCACAATTGTATCAGGGTCAAATAACGAAACAATCAGAACTGACTGATCCAAAAAACATTCAGTCCAAGTCAACATCTCCCCATAAACTACAGATAACGTTGGTTGAGGTTGCTAGATCCAAAAGAGGGGATGGTGTGTTTGAAACCAGAAGATCTCCATTGTCCTCCCCATGTGGTCAGATAACTGTTTCGCAGACAAACCAAGCAGGAAAGCAGACTGGGTCATTGCTGTTAACCAGTCCTTCCAATACCAAGCCGCATGATTATAAAGTTGATGCGTGTTACAGTGAAACGAAAGCTCAAATCTCTCAGGTCTCCGATTTTCAAGTTGGTCATCCCCAAGAAGTTGAGTCTTCAAAAAGCAAAGAGCTAAGCTACAAGCCTACAATCAGAAAAACAACATCACTCACCGACTCCCTGGATAATAAGATCCATACCAGTAAAGACAGATTCTCAGTACAAGATTATCTTTGTCAGGACAGTGACAATAATTTTCTTTCAAGCAGCAATGCAACTTCCTTGAAAGATAAAAACGCTTTAGTTGACAGTAAAAAGACATCTCTTAGTCGAAAACATCAGTCGGATATTCTAAAAAGCAATTTGAAAGAGAGCCATAGGGACCCAAGTGATTTTTTTTTATGTGCCACTTCTCCCTCATGCCCGCTGGTTAATATTAATGATCAGCGTGTTGCCTCACCGAGCAGCTTTAAAGATCTTAGTGTTGTTCACGCTGACAGATTGTCACCTTCCTCAGTGCTACCTCCTATAGAGAGTACACAGTTGTTCAACATATCCCCTAAAGCGACAAACAAGACTCTTGCTAACAGTGCAATCCCAAAACCAATACTGGTACATTCCAAACCATTTGATGAAACAGAAATAAACCATAATGCAAAAACAGAGGAGATCATTGAACCTGCCCTTCTTGTACCCAAACCCAAGCAGGTGCGGCCTAAGATCATCACCTACATTAGGAGGAACCCCCAAGCATTCGACAGAATACCATTTGGACAAATGAGCATGCCGTATGGGCCCCCTTCCTGTAATGTCCCTGTACCAAAAGAACATGACACATTGAGTAGTGACATTAAACCATCCAATGTGCTGTTAGATAAGTATAAAGCTGACATACACAAGCCCAGGATGTACAGTGCTGGACTGATGGTTTCTGGAATCAGGCCTCCTGGACATCATTCATTAGAAGAGGTAAGAGACACCTTTCTATCTATATAAGTTTTATTGTGCTAAATGTATATGTTAAAGTGTACCTGTCGTCAACAAAAACTTTTTATATAATGTAGATAATAACATTATACAGTGACCCCTCGACCTACGATGGCCCCGACATACGATAATTTCAACATGCGATGGCCTCTCAGAGGCCATCGCATGTTGAAGGCAGCATCAACATACGATGCTCTTTTATGTCGGGGGCCATCGCATAAACGGCTATCCGGCAGCGCTGACTGCTTCAGCTGCCACCGGATAGCTCTTCGGGATCCCCTGCATCGTCGGCGCTCTCCATCGACGTCATCACGCCGTCCCTTCATCCAATAAGAGCGGCGTGCATAGCGACATGATGGCGGCGTCGGAGAGCGCGGATGCCGGGGAAGCAGAGGCCTTACTGGAGCGTCGGGGACACCTCGGGGACGCGGCGATAGCGATGGACGGCGACATCCCGGGCAGCGGTGACGAGCGGTGACGGTCCGGAGCGGCGGGGACAGGTGAGTACAACTTCCTCTAACAGTGGTCTACAACCTGCGGACCTCCAGATGTTGCAAAACTACAACACCCAGCATGCCCGGACAGCCAACGGCTGTCCGGGCATGCTGGGTGTTGTAGTTTTTTGCAACATCTGGAGGTCCGCAGGTTGTAGACCACTGTCCTATACTTTACATTGCACAGATCGCTCAACATGCGATGGATTCAACAAACGATGGTCCGTTTGGAACGGATTACCATTGTATGTTGAGGGACCACTGTATGTATATTTGTAATATGCATTGATTAAAAAAATGTGTATATTTTTGGGTGCAAAAAATGCTGTCTCCGTAGCTATTGTCTGTGTGTCTCTGTGAGAATTCCAAATACAGGAAATGAGGGCAGGAGAATAGTGTTGAGCACGAATATTCAAAATGCGAAATTTTACCGTGAATATCGGCACTTTGCAATTTTGAAAATATAGAATATAGTGATACATACATTATTCATAATGACGAATATTCGTTTGTTTTCTATACTATTTTTTTTATGCAAATTTATGCAAATCGCGGCCCTTCCAGACTGGACATTGATCCCTCCCTTTTTTTAGGTAAAAGATATAATTGCACATGCATGTGCACTTTGTGAATTTCATTGCATATTTTTGCATGGGAAAAAAAAGGGAATGAACATAGCGAATATATGCGAATGTCGCGAACATAGGGCAAATATTCGTCCATATATTTGCGAAATATTGTGAATTCGAATATGGCCCCTGACACTCATCACTACAGGAGAAGCAGGGCTCTGTGCAGGCTCCTGGCTTGTCAATCATCCTCATGTGTGAGCCCATAGCATGTCACAGAGCCTCAGTACACAGAGCCCAGCTTGTCCTCAGTGCAAAGAGCCCCACTTGTCCCCCCTCACTTCCTGTATTTGGACTCCTCATAGAGACAGACAGGCAATAGCTGCAGGGACAAAAATGTACATATTTTTGACCAATGTATATTACAAATATACATATAATGGTATTATCTACATTTTATAAAAAGTTTTTGTTAACGACAGGTACACTTTAAGATATGCAGATGTCAGACTCAATACATTTTTCATTAATTAATAGTGAATGGTGAATAATATATCTTATCAGAGAAAACCACCTTTTTCCTCACTCATCAGGTTCCTTTCTGTCCTCTCTCCTCTATTAAAGGGGTACTCCGCTACTCAGCGTTTGAAACAAACTGTTCCGAATGCGGGAGCTGGTGAAAGTAGCTTGTGCACAGTGATCTCTATACTGCCCTCTAGATCTTGCAAAACTACAACTCATGGCATGCCCACACAGCTGTTTGCTGTCTGGGCATGCTGGGAGTTGTAGTTTTGCAACATCTGGAGGTCCACAGTTTGGAGATCACTGTTCAGTGGTCTCTAAATTTTAGCACTCCAGATGTTGCAAAACTACAAATTCCAGCATGCCCACACAGAAAACAGCTGTCTCGGCATGCTGGGAGTTGTAGTTGCGTACCTCCAGCTGTTGCATAACTACATCTCCCAGCATGCCCTTCTGTGATCAGTACATGCTGGGAATTGTAGTTTTGCAACAGCTGGAGGCACACTGGTTGGAAAATACTGAGTTAGGTAACAGAACCTAACTAAAGGTTTTCCAACCAGTGTGCCTCCAGCTGTTGTAAAACTACAACTCCCAGCATGTACTGAATTCACACTTGCGATTTGCGCTGATTCTGGGTCATTACGGGTCTATGGTGACCCGGAATAGAAGGGGGATCGCGGGTGTCTAAGACACCCACAATCCCCCTAAAGCGATAGGAGTGAGGTGGCACGGGTGCCACCCCTCCTATCCCTGCTATTGGTGGTCTAGACGCAACCACCAATAGCAGATCAGGGGCGGAGGGGTTTACTTTCGTTTTCCCCGTCCTGCCCTCCCACAATAGGCAGGGCAGAACGGGGAAAACGAAGAGGAGCGGCGCCGGAGTCCACTTACCCCTCTGGAGGCAGCGGAGCGACGGGGATCGGCGGGCGGCGACGGAGATCTGCGGCGGCGTGCGGCAGAAGAGGACGGCACCCGGATGCGACGGAAGCCGGTGAGTAGTTGCCCAGCAACATCTAGAGGGCTACAGTCTGAGACCACTATAGCGGTCTCTAGACTGTAGCCCTCCAGATGTTGCAAAACTACAACTCCCAGCATGCCGAGAGAGCTTTGTAGTTTTGCAACAGCTGGAGGTCTGCAGTTTAGAGACCACTGCACAGTGATCTCTATACTGCCCTCTAGATCTTGCAAAATTACAACTCCTAGCATGCCCACACAGCTGTTTGCTGTCTGGGCATGCTGGGAGTTGTAGTTTTGCAACATCTGGAGGGCCACAGTTTGGAGATCACTGTTCAGTGGTCTCTAAATTTTAGCACTCCAGATGTTGCAAAACTACAAATTCCAGCATGCCCACACAGAAAACAGCTGTCTCGGCATGCTGGGAGTTGTAGTTGCGTACTTCCAGCTGTTGCATAACTACATCTCCCAGCATGCCCTTCTGTGATCAGTACATGCTGGGAATTGTAGTTTTGCAACAGCTGGAGGCACACTATTTGGAAAATTCTGAGTTAGGTAACAGAACCTAACTGAAGGTTTTCCAACCAGTGTGCCTCCATCTGTTGCAAAACTACATCTCCCAGCATGTACTGACAGACCGTGCATGCTGGGAGTTGTAGTTTTGCAACAGCTGGAGGCTCACTGGTTGGAAAATACTGAGTTAGGTAACAGAACCTAACTGAAGGTTTTCCAACTAGTGTGCCTCCAGCTGTTGCAAAACTACAACTCCCAGCATGTACTGACAGACCGTGCATGCTGGGAGTTGTAGTTTTGAAACAGCTGGAGGTCCCCCCCATGAGAACGTACAGGGTACATTCACACGGGCGGGTTTACAGCAAGTTTCCTGCTTCAAGTATGAGCTGCGGCAAATTTTTCGCCGCAGCGCAAATTCCTAGCGGGAAACTCACCGTAACCCGCCAGTGTGAATGTACCCTAAAAACACTACACTACACTACACTAACACCTAATAAAGAGTAAAACACTACAAAAACACCCCCTTACACTGTCCCCCCCCCCCAATAAAAATGAAAAACGTATTGTACGGCAGTGTTTCCAAAACGGAGCCTCCAGCTGTTGCAAAACAACAACTCCCAGCATTTCCGGACAGCCACTGACTTTCCAGGCATGCTGGGAGTTTAGCAACAGCTGGAGGCACCCTGTTTGGGAATCACTGGCGTAGAATACCGCTATGTCCACCCCTATGCAATCCCTAATTTAGTCCTCAAATGCGAATGGTGCTCTCTCACTTCAGAGCCCTGTCGTATTTCAAGCAAACAGTTTAGGGACACATATGGGGTATCACCATACTCGGGAGAAATTTCACTACAAATTTTGGGGGGCTTGTTCTCCTTTTACCCCTTATGAAAAGGAAAAGTCGGGGTCTACACCAGCCTGTTAGTGTAAAAAAAAAAATTTTTACACTAACATGCTGGTGTTGCCCTTTACTTTTTATTTTCACAAGAGGTAAAAAAGACCCCCAAAATTTGTAACGCAATTTCTCCTGAGTATGGAAATACCCCATATGTGGGCGTAAAATGCTCTGTGGGCACACAACAAGGCTCAGGAGTAAGAGCGCACCATGTACATTTGAGGCCTAAATTGGTGATTTGCACAGTTGTGGCTGATTTTACAGCGGTTCTGACATAAACCCAAAAAAATAAATACCCACATGTGATCCCATTTTGGAAACTACACCCCTCACAGAATGTAACAAGGGGTACAGTGAGCATTTACGCCCCACAAGTGTCTGACAGATTTTTGGAACAGTGGTCCGTGAAAATGAAAAATGTAATTTTTTTGTTTGCACAGCCCACTGTTCCAAAGATCTGTCAAACACCAGTAGGGTGTAAATGCTCACTGTACCCCTTATTACATTCCGTGAGGGGTGTAGTTTCCAAAATGGGGTCACATGTGGCGGGGTCCACTGTTCTGGCACCACGGGGGGCTTTGTAAATGCACATGGTCCCCGAATTCCATTCCAAACAAATTATCTCTCTAATTATCTCTTGTAGTTCGCTCGCAGTGCACTTGACCTCCAAACATGGGGTATTTCCATACTCAGAAGAAATGGGGTTACAAATTTTGGGGGGCATTTTGTCCTATTACCCTTTGTAAAAAAGTAAAATTTGGGGAAAAACCTGCATTTTAGTGGAAAAATATTTTTTTTTATTTACACATCCGACTTTAACAAAAAGTTGTCAAACACCTGTGGGGTGTTAAGGTTCACTGTACCCCTTGTTACGTTCCTTGAGGGGTGTCGTTTCCATAATAGTGTGCGATGTGGGGTTTTTTGCTGTCCTGGCACCATAGGGGCTTCCTAAATGGGACATGCCCCCCAAAAACCATTTCAGAAAAACTCACTCTCCTAAATCCCATTGTTGCTCCTTCGCTTCTGAGCCCTCTAGTGCGCCCGCCGAACACTTGACATACACATATGAGGTATTTTCTTACTCGAGAGAAATTGGGTTACAAATTTTGAGAGGATTTTTTTCCTTTTACCCCTTGTAAAAATTCAAAAACTGGGTCTACAAGAACATGCCAGTGTAAAAAAAATGAAAATTTTGAATTTTCTCCTTCACTTTGCTGCTATTCCTGTGAAACACCTAAAGGGTTAACACACTTACTGAATGTCATTTTGAATACTTTGAGGGGTGCAGTTTTTATAATGGGGTCATTTATGCGGTATTTCTAACCAGAAGACCCTTCAAATCCACTTCAAACCTGAACTGCTCCCTGAAAAATTCCGATTTTGAAAATTTTGCGAAAAATTGGAAAATTGTTGCTGAACTTTGAAGCCCTTTGATGTTTTCCAAAAGTAAAAACTTATCAATTTTATGATGCAAACATAAAGTAGACATATTGTATATGTGAATCAATATATAATTTATTTGGAATATCCATATTCCTTATAAGCAGAGAGCTTCAAAGTTAGAAAAATGCTAAATTTTCAAATTTTTCATTAAATTTTTGAATTTTTCACCAAGAAAGGATGCAAGTATCGCCGAAAATTTACCACTAACATAAAGTAGAATATGTCACGAAAAAACAATCTCGGAATCAAATTTATAAGTAAAAGCATCCCAGAGTTATTAATGCTTAAAGTGACAGTGGTCAGATTTGCAAAAAATGCTCCTGTCCTTAGGGTCATAATGGGCTCCGTCCCCAAGGGGTTAAAGGGGTACGCTGCTACTCAGCGTTTGGAACAAACTGTTCCGAACGCTGGAGCCGGCACCAGGAGCTTGTGACATCATAGCCCCACCCCCTCATGACATCACGCCCCACCCCCTCAATGCAAGTCTGTGGGAGCCGGCATGACGGCTGCCATGCATCAGGTTCCTTTCTGTTCCCCCTCCTCTCTTAAAGGGGTACTCCGCTGCTCAGCGCTTGTAACAAACTGTTCCAAACGCTGGAGCCGGCGCCAGGAGCTCGTGATGTCATAGCCCCTCCCCTGCTTGACATCACGCCCCACCCCCTCAATGCAAACGCTGAGCAGTGGAGTACTCCTTTAAAATCATTACTAAAAAAACTGCAGTATCAACAACTGCCTATAGAAGTCTGTGGTAAATGGTGAAGGAAAAGAGAGGAGTGGCTGGAGCTTGTAATGAGTGTTTTATCAATGTTTTACAATTTTTTTTGAGCAAATGCTATAGAAACAGGGGAGCAGCATACACTCTTCTCCGTTATGTGGAATTTTTGAAATTCATGAGATATTGCTTTAAGGAGTTGTCTTATGATACCCCCCCCCCCCATAAACATGCTCATTAGGGGTGAGCGAATCGAATCTGATGAATCCGAATTCATTACGAATTTCAGAACAAATTTGATTCATAACGAATGCGAATATCGGCGTGATTCGATCATGCGCATCGTTTCATTAAACTCAATTTAGTGCAGTCCAGGCTCCTGGGCATCTAAAATGGCGGATCCACATGTGAGGACATGGGGCAAGGAATCCTGGGAAGGCGGAAACAAGGGTATGCGGGATGACCCTGAATCACATGCAGCATGCAGCCTATTAGCAGCCAGCCACCCCTGTGATTTCACAGCCCTATATAAATGCAAGCCATATTGCGGCCAGTCACTTCAGCCTTTCATTGCAGAGAGATAGATAGGGACAAAGAGCAGTGTGTGTTGCACAGAAAAGCATTTTGACTGCAGCAATTCGCCTCCCAGTCACTACAGTGTTCTATTACAGAGAGGGACAGGGAGCAGTGTGTTGCACAGAACAGCAGTGATTCAGCTCAAGCACAAATCCTGCCTAGAAGCACTGAAAGGGAAAGGAGTGAGATTGAGAGAGAATTGAGTTCAATTTTGGGTGTAGTTCACAAATATGTTTTTAAGCGTACTGGAGCGCATTGTCCTCCCCTCATAAGTGCATACCAGATATGTACATCTAAGTGGTGTACTGTTTTGTTCCTGTTAAAGTCTCAAGGGCCTAAATACTGTGAAAGGCCAGGCAAAAGTACACACCGGCTGGTGTTGTACACAAATACTTTTTTAAGCGTACTGTAGCGTATTGTCATCCCCTCATGAGTGTATACCACATACGTATATCTAAGTTATGTACTATTTTGTTCCTGTTAAAGTCTCAAGGTCCTAGTTACTGTGAAAGGCCAGGCAAAAGTATTCACCAGCTGGTGTTATACACAAATACTTTTTTAAGCGTAGTGAAGCATATTGTACTCCCCTCATATACACACTAAGTATGCCAGGACATGCACAAAGGAGTGGAAGAGGCCTAAGTTCATCAGGCAGAGGTCGCAGCAGACTAGGGGCGAGTGGCAGCAGGAGTCGCAGCGAGAGGCCTGAACTCCTGGTATTAGCTAGTGGTCGTGTTTCGACCAGCAACCCATCTGCCGTCATCGATTGGTTAACACGGTCATCCACTTCATCACAAGTGACATCTGATACCCCCAGTCAACAGTCGGATTCATCAGACACAACCCTCTGTTGGCATGGCCCGGGAGCAGTCCCTGTCCTCCCATTGCCTCTGTCCTATGCTGTTCCCTCCCCCCACATAAGTATCTTATTCTGTGGGTTCAGCTCTATTTAGTGAGGAGGATCTAATAGAGGATAGTCAGCAGCTACTGCCCAGCCAAGAAGTGGAAGAGAGATCCACCGCTTCCTCCTCTAGGCAGGCAGGTAGTGATGAGGAGAGAGGCATGGGAGGTGGTGTTGCGAGCGTTCAGGCTCCTGAAGCAGACACTGTTGAGGAACCTGTGGAGGACATAAGGGATGTGCAGACACAACTCAATGATGATGATGCCAATCACACTTGGGAGCCGGGTCCAGAAGGGGCTTCATCATCATCAGGAGAAGAGGGTTGCAGGTTGTCCTTGAGGCAGCAGCTGAGCCAGCAAGGTGGTAGCATGGTTGACAGTCAGCATGGTGGCAGAGGTGGAAAGTCTGGAGCCAAACATGCCCAGGGTAGAACACCTGCTTCCCGGGAGGTAGTGGAACAAGGGTTCCTGGAGTCAGTGGCAGTAGCAGTCAATTAGTGCGGACTGTTGGTAAGAAAATCATCTACTCGTCGGTGTGGCAGTTTTTCATCAAGCATCCGGAGGAGGTTAACATGGCCACATGCAAGATGTGTCGGCAGAAGGTGAAGCGTGGCCAGGGTCCCAATGTTGGCACTCCGGCCCTGTGTCAACATATGCAGTGTCACCATAAAGCGGCCTCGGAGAACCGTGACTCCAATGTGGTGGTCCTGACTGCTGCATCACCCAGTGGCACTCTGCTCCCTCTGTCAGCCAGCCAAGGCTCCACCACCTCAGCCGAAAGGAGCTGTGTGTCATAACCATCTTCTGTCACTTCAGATGCTCCTGCTCCTCCTAATCGAGTCAGTCATTCCACCGACAATCCATCGGTGAAGTCATATCCAAGAGACAACAGTATGTGCCCACTTATCCAACAGCGCAGAAGCTGAATGTGCTCCTATCCAAGTTGCTGGTGCTGCAGTCCCTCCCTTTTCAGGTGGTGGACTCTGCACCTTTCAGAAAACTGATGGCTTGTGCCGAGCCGAGGTGGAGAGTCCCAAGCCATCATTTCTTTGCTAAGAAGGCAGTACCAGCCCTGCACAATTTTGTGATAAGAAGGTGGGCCAGTCCTTGAGCCTGTCGGTGTGCACTGAAGAGCACAGCAGCACCGATATGTGGAGCTGTATCTACGGTCAGGGACAATACATATCCTTTATGGCCCACTGGGTGAATGTGGTTCCTACACAACCACAACAGCAACTTGGACAGGTCATGCCCCTTCCGCCTCCACACCCTCAAGCCGTTGGTCCTGTGACAGTGTGCAACTCTGCCTCCTCATCCTCCACCGTGTCCTCAACCTCCACTGCACAGACAAGTCTCAGTGCCCCTCCAGAATATCATGTGTGTAGGGCACGGCGGTGTCACACTGTTCTTCACATGGTTTGCCTTGGCGAAATGAGTCACACAGGGGAGGAACTGCTAAATGTCATTCATAAAGAAATCAAATCATGGCTTACTCCACTAAACTGGAAATGAGAACCATGGTGACCAATGTGACCTGACGTGTTCCCCCCATCTGCAAGACATTCTTATAATGGGAAGTAAACTTTGCATGCACTTCAGCCACTCCTATACCCCAAAGCACACCCTCCTTGAGCTGCAGCTTCAGAACAGCATCCCCCAACATAGTCTGATTTGCGACATTTCCACGCGTTGGAATTTTAGCCTCCATATGTTGAGCCGACTATATGAACAGAGAAAAGCCATCACCGATTTTTTGATGATCCAAGCGGATAGGGGACTCCCCTGTGTAACTTCAATGTCAACCAGTGGCAGCTCATATGTGACACCTGCCGTTTGCTCAGGCCCTTTGAGGAAGCCACATTCTTATTCAGTCACCAGGATTACGAGATGAACAACATCATACCACTGCTTCATCTACTACAACATGTGTTGGACACAATGGCTGGTCAGGGCACTGAAGACGTTGCGCCTACATCTCACGGCCACATAAGCCCTGTGGGGGCTGAACTGGAGGAGGAGGAGGAGCACAATGGAGCACAGTTTAGGTTTCATGAGATGGGTGGTTTTTCTAGTCATCTGACATTAGAGGAGGAGCAGGATCAGCTGGAGGAGTTAGATGGTAATGAAGAAGGCGAGACAGAGGATCCAGACACAACGTGGCAGTATGGAGTGGAGATGGAGGCAGGGAGTACCTCCGAGTCACTTGCACAAATGGCACGATAGATGCTCACTTGCTTGCGTAGTGAATGCCGTATTGTAACCATTCGGCAGAGGGATGACTTCTGGCTCTCCACCCTATTGGACCGTCGCTACAGCACAAAATGGGGGCCTTTTTTACACCCACTGAGAGGGAGGACAAACTGACCTACTACAGAGACATCCTACGTAGTCAGTTGGCTGATGCCTATTGGCGCCATCATCTATCCTCTCGCAGGTCTGACTCGGGGGGCCCTCTGCGCTCACCTTCCACTGCCATGGCTGCTGGGGTGGGGTGGCAGGAGCAGTACCAGCTCCATCAGCAGCAGCTTGAGTCTACAGTCACTGATGAGTAGCTTTTTTCACCCGCATAGTGAAGCAACTCATCAGCAGGAGGTAGACCTGGAGCAGGACCTGAAGCAGCAGGTGATGGCATACCTTGACATGACCATGCCAACTCATCTTGAAGATCCGCTGGACTTCTGGGCAGCCAAACTTGATTTGTGGCCACAACTTGCAGAGTTTGCCCTGGAAAAGCTGTTCTGCCCGGCCAGTAGTGTGGCGTCAGAGCGGGTGTTTAGTGCGGCGGGGGCCATAGTAACCCCAAAGAGAACTCGTCTGTCCACGAAAAATGTGGAGAGACTGACCTTTGTGAAGATGAATCAGGCATGGATCAGAGTAGATTGACCATGGTGCTACAGCAACACTTCACAAATATGAATAGTGCAAAGCATGTTTAAGGTGCTGCTCCCCAGTTACAGACATTCCTCTGCATCAGACCACAAGTAAGTATTGAGGATATGCATTAGCTAAAACTTATCTTATGATAAAATATATGTACTCAAATTTTTTTTGAAATCAAACAAAAGGAAAGGTGTGCAAAAAACACCATGCGCCACCTACACCACCAAGTATTGATGCAAAGACCTCTAAAAGGTGGAAGGGAACAACGTATGGTCCATTGTAACCGGTGGGGGTAAAAACTTCCCCTGTAAGGCCCTACTCTCGCATTATTAATTCCTTAATTCCCTTCTTTGCAAGTGTTACTCGCCCTAAAAAGGGCAGCCCCACACAGGAACTATTTACATACACCTACATACACTGCCATTTCCCAGGGTTTTTAGGTGGAAATAGAGAGAGTTTCCTGTGTGGGGCGCCCTTTTAGGGCAAGTAACACTTGCAAAGAAGGGAATTAATAATGCGAGAGTAGGGCCATACAGGGGAAGTTTTTACCCCCACCGGTTACAATGGACCATACGTTGTTCCCTTCCACCATTTAGAGGTCTTTGCATCATATCAGTACATGGTGGTGTAGGTGGCACATGGTGTTTTTTGCACAACTATCCTTTTGTTTGACTTAAAAAATTTTGGTCCATATATTTTATCCTAAGCATATTATTAAAAGTTACGTTTTACGTAATACATATCCTCCATACCTACTTGTGCACACTAACAGTTTTACAAAAGAGACCGTTTTCTTCCACCTACCTGCCTCAGCTACTATTCTGATCCTGCCACCCACCTGATGCCACACATCTGATGCCAAATTCTCCTTTTTTTTCCCCACCTTCATCACCGGGTACTGGTATGGCCACCCACCGCACCACTCTGTCACCAGGTCACTTTCAGGACTCCTGATGCTGCTGCTGCCACCTCCAGGCTTTCTCGTTCTGCCACCATTTGTTCTCCTCATGCTGCCAACACCTCCACGCTGTGTCATTCAGCCACTATATGGTCTCCTCATGCTGCTGCAAACTCCGGGCTGTCTCATTCAGCCACTATATTGTCTCCTCATGCTTCCACCACCTCCACGCTGTGTCATTCAGCCACTATATGGTCTCCTCATGCTGCCGCCACCTCCACGCTGTGTCGTTCAGCCACTATATGGTTTCCTCATGCTTCAGCCACCTCCACACTGTGTCATTCAGCCACTATATGTTCTCCTCATGCTCCCGCCACCTACACGCTGTGTCATTCAGCCACTTTATGATCTCCTCATGCTGCCTCCACCTCCACGTTGTGTCATTCAGCAACTATATGGTCTCCTCATGCTGCCGCCATCTACACGCTGTGTGATTCAGCCACTGTATGGTCTACTCATACTGATGCCACCTCCAGGCTCTGTGATTGTGCCACTCTGCGACAGTGATTTTAATAGCGATGCCTCTGATCTGCATGTCATACTGAATAACAGTATTATTTCACTAACCCAGCACACACCTATGCATGTTACAGCAAGGCAAACTGCTCTACACCCCTATTGAGTCTCTCTGTAGGCCAGAAATAGCTGTTTTTATAGCCACTTGCCGCAAATAAATTTGGACTGAATGGAATTTTTTCGGAAAATTTGGCAAAATGGCCAAAAATGCACTCATCTCTAATGCTCATGATTGGTGGGGGTTCCAGGTAGCATCTGTGTCAAGCACACAATCTGTGACTCCCCAGTTGTTGTGAAATAGAAATTCTCAGTCATAGGTTGCCATGTTGTTAGTTTTGAAAAACTATTTTTATATTGTTTATTCAGAAATTTTAAATAACTTTGTAACAACTGGAGATGTGGATCCGCTTTACCTTGTGTGGATGATGGCTTGAGCCGTACCAGGGAGTGGAGTCTAAGGAGCCTCTGTTTTTTATGTTTTTTTTTTTTTTTACCAGAGCCCACTGCAAAGCAAGAGGGACTTGCTGCGGCCGGTGGCTCCCAGGTCCCTACCCCTGATACGACTCGTCCACTAAGGCAGCCGAGAGGATGGGACAGGCAGAGGGTCAGAATACATAGCAACGAGGTCAGTGGGCAGGCGGCAAGGAAGCGTGGTCAGGGAACGAGGCAGGCAAAACTGGTACACAATAAGACAAGACACAATTCAGGTAACGCTTTCTCCAAGGGAACAAAGGGCACAAAGATCCGACAGGGGTTAAGAGGAAGTCCGGGGCTAAAAAGGTTCTGGAGCAGACAAGCACCAATCATTGGTGCACTGGCCCTTTAAATCTGAAAGATTTGGCACGCGTGCATACGCACGTGCTGAGAGCCAGGAACAGCGGAGGGGACAGAGAGCAGAGAAGGTAGGTGACGGCCTGGCGTTCGCATGCGGGAGCGTCCCGCAATGCGAATTCCGGCACTGCCAGCAGCAGGGGAGAGAGCGAGAGTGTGCTCGCGGCCAGCATGGCTGGCCGCAGTGTGAGCTGTAACAAACTTTAAGTTAGAATGTTATTTATTTTTTCACTGATCCTGTAGTATAGGGGTTTTCCCAGACAGGACTTTTGAATGACGGCCATTTCTGAGAATAAGCTGTCACTTTTTGATTGGTGGGAATCAGACAGTGAGCACCCTCCCGACCAACTGTTTGCTAAATCTGAGGTGCCTACATATACAGAGAATAGAGACGGAAGCAAGAAGCTCCATACATTGTGTGTTAGCTGTACTGGGTTACAGGGTCACTTTAGTCCAAGCTGAGCTGCAGTAACTCAGCAACACAATATATGAAGCAGTCTACTTCCAGCTCCATTCATTGTGTATTATAGGGCTGTGGCACTGGCAAATAGCTGCTTAGCAGCGTGCCAAGCATTGGTGAAAAAAGAATATTAAAGCATCTGATTTTCCTGTCTAATATTTATCTCCCCTTTTTTTCCATGGCCCAATGGTCAATACACTCCTCCATTAATTTAGGGACAGTGCATTGGTCCCATGCAAAAGTAATGGAACCAACCAAGATGGGGCCCCTCTCTATAAGGAACACAAAGCAACCGTATGGTCTTTCACTATGCTATGTACGTTCTTGGTACTAGGCCGGTGTGCTGTCACAGCCTGCGATTGACTGAGGCAGAAGGTCCTGCATCGAAAGCTCATCTCTGAAGCAGAAAGAAGGGGGAAGACTAGGGGACTGGACATAGGCAAAGCCTAGTGGGGGATTGGGGCTATATAAGTATGTTTTTCTATATTCCCTCTGCTTAGCATCATATTAGTTTACAAAAATCAGTATATAACCCCTTTAAAGCAGTATTCTGGCTTCAGTTAAGTCTATTCACTGGATAAAGAAAAGTTTATAGTCATCGTTCGAATTCCTTATTGTTTACTTCCAGTGGCAGCATATCCCTTTCTGTTATGTGATGGACACATCGTAACATGCATCTGTGTGCTCATCACATGATGACCACAGTGAACTTTTTGCTAATGGAAATTAACATTGATATTTTCCTTTCAATGACTACAAACACTCTGAAAACTACAAGGAATTTTATACAGAAAATATATTAGAAAATTAAATAAATTCTCATTATACCATGAATAAGATTTATACACTGTAACTGGAATAGCCCTTTAATACCTTGTGAAATTACCCGTCATCCTTTATTATAACATTCATTATAGAAACCCACTGCTGGCAAAGTGCCAGGTCTTAACATTGCTGCAATGTTAATTTCTGTATTATGTTTACACCAGTAATCAGGGGAAATGGCTCAGAACAGTGACTTGATAAATAATGCTACTGAAAGTAATGAACATCGGTGTGCAGAAACTCCTACAGATTATAAGCCCCCTATATATATAGCCTTAAGTGCTAGTGTTGTGTTGTTCTCAGAACAGTTTTGTACAGCCTGGAAAGCAAACAGCTTGAACTGTCATTTCTAATGTTTATTTACCTTCTGGCACATGAAGAAGGAACGTATTGCACTCCCAGCTACTAAATCATGACACCAGTGATACAGACTCCTGACAGCTTCTTTTTTTTACAAACAGTTAAAAACAAATCAGCTATTGTACAGATCGGTAATCCAAAGTGGGACCTTAATGACGCAGAAAATCGATCCAATGTCCAGACATATGACATGGTTCTAAAGAAAGCTCCCACCACAACATTCCCCACCTGGCACGATTGGTGTGGTGGCACCAGCCACTTGTATGTTATGTTCAGTACCACCAAGGATGTATTTGGCACTGTATCATTACTATAGCTGAGCAAGGCGAGCCTCCCAAACCCAGATTCTATCCTAACTTTGGTGGGTTTGCGGTTTCCTGAACTTTCGAACATTGCCAGATTCGCGCAAGCCTAGTACAGCTAAGCCCAGCAAGGAAGGTGTTAGTTAGTGCTGCTGAGCAGTGTTAGTTAACTCCTTGGGGGTATACATTATACAGCCATCTATACGTCAGTATCATGTATACAGTGAAGAGAGTGGTACAAACCATCTTGTTGCTGGTTTGGCCTCTTCATTTGTAGCTCCACCTCTTGTGACATCATTGCTAGAGGAGTTGGGGGTTACAAAAGAAGAGGCCCGGACCAGCAACAATTTGTTAAGTATCACTCTCTTCACTGTATACATTTTACAGCCTTATAGATGGCTTTATAATGTATACCTCCCCTTCTCCAAGAAGTTAACTAGCACTGCTCAGCAGCACTTTTTAACTTCATCCTTGCTGGGCCGGTGCATGGCGCTCAGTCCAGCTAGATGTTACAGTAAATCTGCGGATTCGCCGGTTTATAGAGTCAAAAAAGTTACAACAACATACTAAAATGTTTTATGTGTTTAAGTCAACTAATGAAATATTGTGAGACCATCTCTATCTTCTGTAATATGACCTGCATTGTTGCATGGTGTGACTGCTATCCTGCTATCTCTATTGGTCAGTTGCAAAACAAGGACCCCCAGCATGCCTGGCCAGCCGTTGGCTGTCTGAGCATGTTGGGAGTTGTAGTTTTGCAACAAGTGGAGGCACCCTGGTTGAGAAACACTGCCTTAACCCTTTGGTGCTAACATTTTACACTGCTGGTGCTATGTAGTTAGTTACAGGTTCCATAATCGAATGATATGAGGCTGAAGCAGGAACAGGACCTGTGCCCACACAGTGGGTGTCAGCTGTATATTACAGCCATTAGAAAAGCACCACACACCAGTTGCAGTGGATTTCAAATTGTTCCTGACTGTTTATTCAGCACCTCTAAAATTACAGTTTAGAGTTGAGCAAACTGTCATAAAGTTTCGTAGCGCAACGTAACTGTTTTGTCACTGTAAACCAGCGAATCCGCTGGTTAACTGTAACATTTAGCTGGACTGAGCATCATGCTCAGGCCCAGTAAGGATGGAGTAAATTAGCACTGCTGAGCAGTGCTAGTTAACTCCTCAGGGGAGGGGGTATATATTATACAAGGCTGTATAATGAATAAAATAGTGAAAAGAGTGTTACTTACCTTCTTGTCGCTGGTTCTGGCCTCTACTTGTGTAACCCCACCCCACCTAATGTAGACATTATAAGGGGCAAAGCTACACGCGAAGAGGCCCAGACCAGCAATGAGATGGTTACTATCACTCTCTTTACTGTATACGTTATACATCCATAGATATATGGCTCTATAATGTATCCCCCCCCCCTTAAGGAGTTTACTAGCACTGTAAGACCAAGTCATTTTTTGTCAAATAAGTTGTCCCTGTAGAGTGAAGTAGAGGAATGATGTCTCTGGACACCGAGATAATGTGGAATCAGCTTAGAATTTAATGAAAATTCTGTGCAAATCCTTCTACAAAACAGTCTATTTAGTGCAGTGTAATGTTACTTTTTTATGCACATACGTGTGTAGTTGGTCACTGTGCTTTTAAGAATCTCACTTACACTTATACTGACTGGAAAGTCTCTGGTATACTCTTTATACATTGCCCTGTTGAATGGTTGGTTAGTGGGCAAAAATCCCTTATGAGGTAGAAGCCAATTCTCTCTCGACTCCAAATCCTCCGAAGACCTCCATCACCTTTAGGGATTTCCAGGCAACGCAATGGGACCGAAGCAGTTGGAGATACCTCGATGCTGTAAACCTTTTTATTGCTTACGAACAATGCATTTCAAGGCCAGGAACGGCCTCTTTGTCATCCCTAAAGGTGGATGAGGTCTTTGGAAGTCTGTATGTACGTCGTTTTTGATGGAGGGATCAGCTGCACTGGACCACATTATACTACGATCTGCTCAGTGTTGTGCCTGCCTTTGCACAAACACTTGGATAAGCGTTTCCTGAATCATCTAATGAATATGTCGGGTGGCTACACTATGGAGCAATCTTGTTTGCGTTTTGACACCAAATCTGGAAAAATTCTAATCAGAATAAATCTCTGGACGAACAACCCAAAGCTGCACCCAGAGGAGTGACCAAGTGCTTGGCATCATTACTTTAGAGTTCAGAGACCTTGTGTCTCCTCTGCCTATAGACAAAATAGGCAGCCGCCTAGAGTGACCTCTTGATACCGCTCTGCTTGCCACAAGAAAGTTAGACAGCCTAAATCTGAACCACTCGCTCAAACAGCTTAGCCAGCACCACCACCGTAACCCCACCTTTGATGTTTGTCACCTCAGTAGTAAGGTAATTACATAAGGAGGTTTTTTTTTTTACAATGCGTTACCCCAGTAGTAAGGAGATTACATGAGGAGGAGGTTTGTTACAGTGTGTCACCCCCGTAGTAAGGGGATTACATGAGGAGGATGTTTATTACAGTGTGTCACCCCTGTAGTAAGGGGATTACAAGCAGAGGAGGTTTGTTACTACTAATATGCCTTGGGTGCAAAAAATCCTTGCACCAGCCCTGCTTCTTATACACACAAAAAAAGTATTTCCTAAATACCTCAAAAGTAACTGACCTCACCCCCCCCCCCCCCCACCCCTCATGCAGCTGATCATGCGGTATGCTCACTTCAGTAACTTCAGTAGCTACTGTCATCAAAAGAAATAGGTAAAAACAGCAAAATCCCCATGCATTAATGCATTTTGTGCTGTGACAGTGGGAGCATTTTTATTCTGTTTTATTTTTAAGGATGGGAAGGAAATGAGGGTGGTTGTTCCTGGAACAATATGATGTGCCAGGAGGCAAAGAGACAATAGACAAGGCAGCTCAAGCTGTTTACTTTCAGGTTGTACAACAGACTGGCACCTAAGGCTAAGTAGAGGGACAAATAATCTATGGGATTTTTCCTGCACTCCTGCGTTCATTTATCTCTATGACATTATGTATTAAGTCGCTGTTCTGAGCCATTTCCCTTGATTGCTAGAGTAAAAATAACATTGCAATTTAGGTTCTTATAATGTTCAGTGGTGGCTCTCTGAGTGGTTTCCTATGAGGAGCGTTCAATTACAATATTACAGGTCATTTCACAGCTTAATAACTATTAATAAATGCAATGATATTTTTGCAATTTTGATCCATCTCCTATTTTTGATTCATGTCTTTACTCGTCTGTTTTAGTAAATACTTAAAGGGGTACTCCCTGGAAAACATTTTTTTTTTTAATCAATTGGTGCCAGAAAGTTAAAAAGATTTGTAAATTACTTCTGTTAAAAATCTTTAATCCTTCCAGTACTTATCAGCTGCAGTATGCTCCACAGGAAGTTTTTTTTTTGAATTTCCTTTCTGTCTGACCACAGTGTTCTCTGCTGACACCTCTGTCCATTTTAGGAACTGTCCAGAGTAGGAGCAAATCCCCATAGCGAACCTATCCTGCTACGGACAGCTCCTGAAATGGACAGAGGTGTCAACAGAGAGCACTGTGGAGCATATAGCAGCTGATAAGTAGTGGAAGGATTAAGATTTTTTTAATAGAAGTAATTTACAAATCTGTTTAACGTTCTGGCACCAGTTGATTAAAAAAAAAAATAATGTTTCCAGTGGAGTACCCCTTCAAAGGATGTCTGATCGCTGTGCAGCACCCGGGGTTCTAAAGGAATTCTGGGTTCCAGCAGCAGTGGTCTTGACGTCTTACCACGTCCCTCCATGCATTTCTATTGGAGGGGGTGTGACGGCCTTTGGATATGGGATAAGAGTGCCCCTTTAAATTCCCCATAAAAAAGCAGGAGACAAAAAAACTGGAGGATCATCAGATAAGGCTAAGTTCACATCACCGCTGTGCCTCGCTGTTATGCTCTTTTTTTGCACCTAACGGACTGTGAACAGGTCGAAGTACAGTGGGCACCACGAGGTCCCAACAGATCCCATTGACTTTGAATGGGGTCCGTCATGTGTTCATTTTTTGGGGAGTAGTTGAGTGGAGAAAAATACCAGACATGCAGTATTTTTTTTTCCACCCAACTCCTGGCATTTTGCAATAGAGATCCCTTTAGCGGAGCTCAGCGGTGATGTGAACAGGGCCTAAGAAATAAAACGTTATCCCACAAGAAACCAATAACTCATGGGCGCTTACGTATAAGATGGTGTACTAGAAGCGGTGAGTACTTCACATGACCTCTGATATACTCTGGCGTACTAATCACTTCTAGTACACCATTGGCTCTACACATCTTATATATAAGCACTGTGATGGCGCCACAGGGAATGGTTGGTGATATTAACTTCCTGTTTGTGGCACATTAGCATATGTGAGGGGGGAAACTTTTCAAGATGGGTGGTGACCATGGTGGCCATTTTGAAGTTGGCCATTTTGAATCCAACTTTTGTTTTTTCAATAGGAAGAGGGTCATGTGACACACAGAAAAACAATTATGTGCTTGGTTTTAATGTAACTTTATTCTTTCATGAGTTATTTACAAGTTTCTGACCACTTATAAAATATATTCAATGTGCTGCCCATTGTGTTGGATTGTCAATGCAACCCTCTTCTCCCACTCTTCACACACTGATAGCATCACCGCAGGAGAAATGCTAGCACAGGCTTCCAGTATCTGTAGTTTCAGGTGCTGCAGAATGGGCAAAACAAAAATTGGAATAGGACCTTCAGTTTACGCAGAAGATTTTGTTCAGTGATGAGGCAAAGTTTTATGTGAATGGTGAAGGAAGTTAACAAACAAAACCACCGCTATTGGTCTGACACTAACCCACATTGGATAGATCCCTCCAAGACTGTTGGAACACAAAAATTGATGGTATGGTGTGGTATATGGGGTACAAAGATAGTGGGGCCATTCTTCATCAATGGAAACCTCAAGCCCACTGGATATGCAAAATTGCTACATGATGATGTGTTTCCCTCTTTATGCACTGAAGCTGGCACGTTCCCTGAGTTTTTCCAGCAAGATGGTGACCACCACATTATGGGTGTCAGGTCTAAGCAATCCTAGATGAACAGTTTCCTGGAAAGTGGATTGGTCGTCGTGGGCCAGTTGAATGGCCCCCAAGGTCTCCCGATCTGACCCCCTTAGACTTTTATCTTTGGGGTCATCTGAACACAATTGTCTATGCTGTGAAGATATGAGATGTGCGGCACCTGAAACTACGGATACTGGAGCCTGTGCTAGCATTTCTCCTGCAGTGTTGCTATCAGTGTGTGAAGAGTGGGAGAAGAGGGTTGCATTGACAATCCAACACAATGGGCAGCACATTGAACACATTTTATAAGTGTTCAGAAACTTGTAAATAACTCATGAAAGAATAAAGTTACGTTAAAACAAAGAACATCATTGTTTTTCTTGTGAAATTCCCAATAAGTTTGATGTGTCACATGACCCTCTTCCTATTGAAAAAAACAAAAGTTGGATTCAAAATGTCCGACTTAAAAATGGCCACCATGGTCACCACCCATCTTGAAAAGTTTCCCCCCTCACATATACTAATGTGCCACAAACAGGAAGTAAATATCACCAACCATTACCATTTTATTAAGGTGTATCCATATAAATGGCCCACCCTGTATATATATTTCCTTAAAAAAAATATACCTTTGTTTAATTTAATTTTTTTATTTTTTGTAAACATTTTTCAACATGGTTAGGATGGACATGTTTAAAAGTTTGGATATTTGGTGGAATTAAGTTTAAAAACCATACTTGTTTACATGCTTATCCAAATTATTACTTTAAAATTAAAATTACTATAAGTTTTATAATTATAAGTTTTTTTTTTTATACCTTTTGTAATATGTTTGTTTCACAATTTTCTAGTAGTTTATCAAGAAAATGGCTCATCAGAATCCCACCACTAGAGGTCCCCATACCTACTGGGACACTAACCAGTCATGCAGCAGCTTCAGGCTTGTCCATGAGTCATAGATAAGAGATGACTCATGGACAAGGCTGCATGAGGAGGTGCACCAATCACATCCCACCACCACAAGGGAGGGACAAGCCCCCTTCCCCTCATCAGATTTATAACACTGTGAGCTAATGAAAAGATGTAAAATGAAATGTAAAATAAAGGACATTCAAAATGAAGCTACTAAACTGCCCTGTCGTAAGACACAAGGATTGACCTCTGAAAAGCTTCCTTGAACTATCACCTGAAAGGTGGGTAAATTCACACATATGAGTAATTTTTGAAATTGCACCAAATTTATAGCCCGACTTGCACCTTTTTGTAAATTTGGTACAGTGAGTTAAAAAGCCACCCATAAAAAAAGGAGCAAAAAAAAAAAAAAACACATACCACAGCCACTATTCGTAAATACCCCTCTCCCCCCCCCCCCCCCGATATGTTGCATCATAGGAAGTACAGGCATTACATAAGATAACATGCTGACAGGTCCCCTTTAAATTTACATAGCCTATGAATATTTTGATGAATCATTCCCACCTCGGTTAAAGGTAAATTATATTTTCTGTCTTGTTGCTATGTATTTTATAGAAGAAATAATATGTTTTCCCAACCCATATACCTTCAGACGATTTCAGATGTTCTCTGAATAAAGACAATTGCTCGCCTTCTGTGCATAATGTGCGCCTGTTATTGCTAACCTACGGGTTTCTGTGATAATGGATGAAATATTTTTTGCATATTCAGATGGTAATATTGGCTTCTTTCCAACCGTTACACTGAAAAGCCCATATTTCCTTAGAGTACAAGGTACAGCGCATTGTCATTATTCACATTATGTTCTGGAATATGCAAGAAGAAATCTTCCATAGGGCTACAGAATGTCCATCCGCTGACTGCTTTCAGCTTTATATTTTAGTTAGAGGGGTTGTGCTCTTTGTTTGGTGTTTTAAGGAAATATTCACCATTTTAAATGGTCATTGTTTTTCCAACAAACTTTGAATAAATCAATAGTACAACAAATTGTCAAAGAAGGATGCTTCTTTTTCATTTTATCAGGCTCCTTTTCTGCCCTCACCTCTTAAAAACGGATTTACTCTTAAAAACAGCTCCATTCCATCTTCGCTTAACAATAAGGAATTGAAGTTCACTGAGAGATTAGGTTATATGATGCCCATAAATGTTTGCTTTGAGTGTTAGATATAACCCAAGTGCTTGATCAGTGGCTCACACTTCTCAGTACTTCTCTATAATGCCCTGCATGCCTCTGCTGCTCTTTAGGGTGTGTATAGAGGAGCAAAATCCCTCTCTTATTTGTATGCAGTGTATTTGTAATGAGTAGGATCTGGTTCTGACTTAAGGGTTAATCTTCCTGTGTTTGGCTGGAATATCATGTGTTGCTGTGATGCCGGGCCTGTCAGTGGGCTTGGACATAGAGCCAATTACATCAAGTTTCATCATCCACAGTCTTCTCAGCTGCACATAAATACCCAGTCAGTTTGTTTCTCAACTTGCTTGTGTTCATTTCCTTTGCACTAGCTCTGGTAAACTCCTTGCTTGTTTAAATCTGTGCATTCTGACCTCAGCTTGCGACATTACTATTCTCAGCTTATTGGTTTGGTACTTTTGCTGCTTTCTCGGTTTGGACCCGGCTTGTTTGACCACTCTCTAGTTATTAGTGTGTTTATCCCCTGTGTTTTGTTTCTTGTATTTAACCCTTCGTACCCTGACCTACTCCCCCCATGTCTGTACTGTGTTGTTTATTATTTTTGGACGTTATTATGCTCCTGCACTTACCCAGAACAGGGACAGCTGTCCAGATGATGATCCACCGTTTAGAGCGGATATTAAATTAGGCAGGGAAAGTGGTTTTGGGTGAGCTAGGGGTTGCTTTTATCACTCCCTGACATGAACAGTATGGGAGTCATAGATGCTAAACTTCATTCACTATCTTAAAAAGGCCCTGTGGTCAAACCCAAACACATCAAATTTCTCTATCATTAATTAGTTTAGGGTGCCCTAATCAAAACCTTACAGTTTCTATATCATCCTCCCGTTCCTCACATTATGAGGGTTTATAGTGTGTCTAAAATTCAGGGAATCAGTCAGAATGGGATTGGCTTACTTAAAATATTGGTAGTGAACATCAGGTGATGTTTTACAGTCAGGGGAAGTGACTATTTTACATTGAGGGGCATGTATGACTAATACGCTCCCCTTGACTGTATATGCCCTAAACTATTTAATGATAATTCAATTTAATATTTGTGGTCACCATAGGATAGGAGATAAGTGTTTGATCGCGGGGGGTCCGACCGCTGGGACCCCTCCCCAAACTCCCTAACGGGGCGCCGCCATAAGCGCTCATGGTGAGCGCTAAGGCGCGTAGTGTCGACCTAGAGGTCGATGGTGACGGTCCGTCTCCTCCCAGTCCCCATACAGTTCTATGGGGGATGCGGGGAGGCACGAATGCTGCCTCCCCGCCTCTCCCATAGAGATGTATGGAGGAGGCATGCCGGCCTCAACGTCATGCTGCGGCTGGCACGCCCACTGCATGGGACAGCCGCGGCCCCCAACAGGAGATCGCTGGGGGACCCAGCGTTCGGACCCCCCGCGATCAAACACTTATCCCCTATCTTGAGGATAGGGGATAAGTGTTTGTAACGCTGCAGATGTCCTTTAAAAAGGACCACTAGGGGTCCTATTACCATTCAGAACATAATCCTGTCTGGCTTCAGCATTATCTTTGTACCACCTGAAGCACTGGCTGGGACTTCAGGATGGAAACAGAGAGGAGGGGGGTTACAGATCAGCCTTCAGTGATTCAGTTGGGCCCACACCCACCCTTCATGTATCTCTATGGGAGAGCCAGAGATACACAAACACTTTATCTCCGTCTCGCTAATAGAGATTCATAGAGCAGGAGATTTAGGGGGTCCCAGCACCAGGACCCCCACAATCATGTATCCCCTATCTTGGATATCCCGATCTGTTCCTGCCCCATAGTACTCCTTTAAGTGTTACTGTCATTTCGCATGTTGAAATGCTGACTAGACCAAAGATCTGCTACCATTGTTATCAGTTATTAGCTGGTAGAAAGCATGACAGGGTACCTCACTCCATGGCCAAGTTATATGTACCCCAAAAAGGTACCATTAAACAGAAATTTATCCCTCAAAATACAAGAATTACAGTTATGGATCTTAGGATGCAGTGATAAAAATAACAATAAAAATGAATGCTGCTTCCCAACAGCCCATTAGGCCACACCTAGACTTTCCCCCTCCCATAGACTTGCATTAAGGGGGTGTGTGACATGACGTCAAGAGGAGCGTGGCCAGGACATCACGACCCCCTCATCCCACACTCAGCTGGGGCAGTGGAGTACCCCTTTGAGACAAAAATTGGTGTTGACTGAGTGACATTTATTATAGGCTTATTTTACTGTAAAATGTATGACTGGGCATTCTGTAATATATTTTGTGTAGAATATGTATAGCGTATAAGGTTATTCTTCTTTTTGAACTGTTCTGACTGTTTCCTTGTAAATAATACACAACGGTCTATTTTTTTTATTTATTTGCAGCCTCAGGTAGAAATTCCTAGTGTCAAGTTCATTCTCTAGCTGCTTAAGAGGTCTTAAAGAAAATAAATAAATGGGTCCGCAGTTGGATCATATAAAGAAAATAAATAACATCTAATCCCTTAAACAAATGCGATGGAATGACCCCTGTAGTCTCCAGTTTCCTAGTGTGTTGTGCTTTGCTTCAAGGGCAAATGAAATGTTATACTATTTCAAGTGCACTTTGGGTACATTAAATTGCATGCTTTGTGTTTCTTATGTATAGACCGGTGAAAGGCAGAGAAAAGACGACTTTTGTCCCTCAACATTTACCCATTATGAAGTCCCACCAAGCTTCTACAGGTCCACCATGATCCTAAGGCCACAGCTTGGGTTGGGGGCAGTCTCCAGGTTGCCGTCCACAAAGAGCAGAATCTTGATTGCAAGTCAACGTATGTCTGGCACCGCTATACCTCAACAAGAATTGGTCACCACTGTCGGAGCACTTAACAACTCAGAAACGCCAGGTACATTTCTATTACTTATTATGTTATTTGGTAAATACATTTAACACATATTAAGAAATATGAACAGAACTACCAAAAAAGCTGTCTACTGGTAGAGATTCTGGCTTGGCATATGATCCCTAGTCATGTTTTTAGGTTCTTTAAGGGTTGAACATTGTTTAGAAGTGATGCTAATTTCAATAGGTCATAGTGAGGAAAAAGCTCTTTCTGGTGGAGCTACTATGATTAATTTATAATACTTCATATGCCAGTTTGCTGGTTGAATCTTTCACTATTTACCTAGCCAGCCAGAACCTTGCTCTGTACTGATGAGGGATAAGAACCCCAAAACTGCTGTCCACAGATGGGTGATTCTGCTGGGTGATTCTGCCTTGGTATGTATTACACAGTTATGTTTCAAGGCTCTTTAAAGGGGTATTTTGGGCAAAAACATTTTATCCCCTATCCAAAGTATAGGAGATAAGATGTCTGATCGCGAGGGGCTCGCTGCTGGGTCCCCCCGCGATCCACCTGCAGCACGCACATTCTATGTGGGGCTGCATCTCTAGTTTTGGAAACCTCTGGGACTGGGGACGTGACGTCAGGCCACGCCCTCTCCATTCATGTCTATGGGAGGGAATGTGACGGCCTTCGCGCCCCCTCCCATAGACATTAATGGAGGGGGCGAGGCATTATGTCACGTCTCCAGTCCCGGAAACCCGGAGGTTTCCAAAACTAGAGAGACAGCTCCGCATAGAATGTGGGTGTTGCAGGGAGATCGTGGGGGTTCCCAACAGCAGGCCCCCCACGATCAGACATTTTATCCCATATCCTTCGGATAGGGGATAAGATGTTTTTGCCCGGAATACCCCTTTAAATTGGCACTGTCATAAAAAAAAAAAAAAAAAAAAAAATATATATATATATATATATATATATATATCATACAGACAATTTTATACCAGTCTGAACGGTCGATCACAAGGAGTACATGGTTAGAGTGTTTTCTCCTGGCTCTTTATCATGTGACCTGGGTGGACTCATAATGTAAGTCTATAGGGCCATCCAGGTGTCATAGACAAAGAGCAAGGAGAGCTTTTTGTTCTAGTCATTGGTCTGGGTCTGACCACTCGAACCTGACCGTTAAAAAGTTTGACATGTCCCTAAAAAGATACACATTACTGTTGACAGGTACACTTTAAATCATACCTGTTATATTTCAGAAAAAAATGCTTATATTTGTTACTGCTAGGTCATGCAGATGCTTTACATGTTGTTACGCTGAGCGCTCCGGGTCCCTGCTCCTCCCCGCAGCGCTCGCGGCGTTCCTCTCTCTGCAGCGCCCCGGTCAGACCCGCTGACCGGGAGCGCTGCACTGACATTGCCGGCGGGGATGCGATTCGCATAGCGGGACGCGCCCGCTCGCGAATCGCATCCCAAGTCACTCACCTGTCCCGGTCCCCGGCTGTCACGTCCTGGCGCGCGCGGCTCCGCTCCTTAGGGCGCGCGCGCGCCAGCTCTCTAAGATTTAAAGGGCCAGTGCACCAGTGATTGGTGCCTGGCCCAATCAGCCTAATTAGCTTCCACCTGCTCCCTGTCCATATTACCTCACTTCCCCTGCACTTCCTTGCCGGATCTTGTTGCCTTGTGCCAGTGAAAGCATTTAGGGTTGTCCAAAGTCTGTGTTCCAGATCTCCTGCTATCCTTATTGACTATGAACCTTGCTGCCTGCCCCACCTTCTGCTACGTCTGACCTTGCCTCTGCCTAGTCCTTCTGTCCCACGCCTTCTCAGCAGTCAGCGAGGTTGAGCCATTGCCGGTGGATACAACGTTGGTTGCTACCGCCGCAGCAAGACCATCCCGCTTTGCGGCGGGCTCTGGTGAAAATCAGTAGCAACCCTAGAACCGGTCCACCGACACAGTCCACGCCAATCCCTCGCTGACACAGAGGATCCACATCCAGCCTGCCGAATCGTAACACATGTCTTTTTTATGTGTCTAGATTTTTTACTGGGCTCACAAATTCCTCTGTTCTGCTGCTCACTCATTTTGACATTTACAGCTCAGGAAGGGGTGTGTCTGAGGCAAGCACTAAGCCTGCCCTTACTCACCATGAATTCACTTCCTCCCTGAGTCTACTGTGCTGTGCTGGGTCTCTTTATCCAATCACTGCAGGCCGCTCTGTACCCCTCCTCTCTGTTTTCCTGCTGCAGTCTGATAGGACAGGAGTGAGCACAGTGGAGTGCTAGTTTTCTCTTTCACTTCATGAACTTAGTCCAGCCTGTGCTTCAGCTAAGAAAAAGATGATACTTAAGCCAAACAGGATTGTGTTCTGGATGATATGGGGGCCCCTAGTGGTCTTTTTTTTTTTAATGAGCCATGATTCCTATAAAAAGGAGATAACAGTTTTTTTATTAAGTGTAATTAGAAAGATTAATGTTTTGCCAAGATGTACAACATCCCTTAAACAGTGCCTGTTTAAGGGATGAACATTGGTTTGAAGAGATGCTACTTCCAGTATGTGGCAATGCAGAGAGTTACTTTGCATTCTACATTTGCTAGGTACTGCAAAGTGAAATGGGTTGTCAAATGCTGGAGCATAACAACACCAGCTTTGGCCTATCTATACTACAGGGAAGAATGTGCTGATGTCTGATAAGAAGCTGGTTATACACTTCTGCCTCCGCCAAGAGTCATCTGTCACCATGACTACCTATTGATTCTTTAGCAAAAATATAATGTTGGAGATGACAACAGTCACACAGCCCCTGACATTTTATATGGCGGGTCCCTTTAAGTGACCCACTAAGCATCCAGTTCTGCCATGACTAAAAAATTATTTTCATGCATAACATTTCTAATTTGTTACAATGCGGCAAATTCCTAGTGACCAACCTTACTGCTCGAGTACTGCGACAATGTGGAATGTTAGATGCCGCAGACACGCACAGGCATACAATTATTATTACTGTTATTATAGGCACATAAAAGAGCATCCATCCGCAATGTGTGCAGTTCTGTGCTTAGTGTTTAGGCAATGCTTATGCCTGAATTAAGAGTCAAGTTTAATTGCATTATTAGTGTTATCTTTCAGTTATCGCTCGCAGTCTTGTGTGTATCCATTGGCTTTTTTGTCGTATAATGTTAATTTGATGAGCCATTAGGTGTCAGGCTATATTGTACTCTCTGTAGATTCCTAACATTATGTATAATTCTATGACATGGGAGATAGAATTGGTCTGTATAAATGCCTGGTTTTACTTTCCGAAGGTGATTCCACACAGCAGGTCCTACTCAAAGACAACTACAGTTTTTGATACAATTTTTTGAGCCAAAAGAATATAAAACATAAATGAAATATAAAACAAGTACATATATATGTGTGTGTAAACAAGAGACATCCAAAATTTTTATTTACCTTTTTTTTAATCTATTTAAAATTGAATTACATCAAAAACAAATGACATCGCTTTTCTACATAGTAACCTTCCTTTGCAATGCAAGTCACATGACACAACCAATTCCTATTCCTTCTGCCTTGAATGTTTCCAACAAAGATACAAAAGTGCAGAAACCTTTTAAAAATCCCTCATATTTGTAATTCTTGCTGCATACATTTCTGTCTTTGGATCAGAAAACTACATCAAAGATTTACAGTTACTAGCATTAGTATACTATAACATTTTGTCAAGACATAGCCACAGATTCAATTTAATTTCAATT
Organism: Hyla sarda; assembly: GCF_029499605.1. Taxonomy (NCBI): domain Eukaryota; kingdom Metazoa; phylum Chordata; class Amphibia; order Anura; family Hylidae; genus Hyla; species Hyla sarda. The sequence goes on from NC_079190.1 coordinate 55,534,370, forward strand.
GAGATTTTATGTAATGGACTGACACAAAATAGTCCATCATTTGGAAGTGTGTGCGTGTGTGTGGATATAGCATAGAATTCAAAATTATATACAAATAAAAATCTGAAAAGTGTTAAGTGCATATGTATTCGCTCCCTTTACTTTGAAAGCCCTAACAAAAATCTGGTGCAGCCAATTGCATTCACAAGTCACATAATTAATAATGTGTTCCACCTGTTTGAAAATACAACTGTTCCATGAGGGCCTCAGAGTTTGTTACAGAGCATTTCTGAACAAACAGCAGCATGAAGACCAAGGAGCTCACCAAACAGATCAGTAATAAAGTTGTAAATCAGTACAAATAGGGGTTAGGTTAAAAAAAACAAAAACAAAAAAAAAACAAGCTTTAAACATTTTACGGGACATCAAAAAATCTATCACAAAATGTAAAGCATATGTCACAACTGCAAACCTACCAAGACATGGCAGTCCACCCATACTGAAAGGCTGGGCAAAGAGAGAATTAACTAGAGGGGAAAAGCAACCAAGAGACCCATGATAAAGGAGCTGCAGAGATCAATAGCTGAAGTTGTAAAATCTGTCTTCAGGACAACGAGTGGCAAAAAGAAAACTGTTGTTGAAAGTGATCTCAAGAAATCCTGTTTGGAGTTTGCCACTAGCCATGTGAGAGATACAGCAAACATGTGTAAGCTGGTACTCTGGTAAAATGAGACCAAAATTGACTTTTTCGGCCTCTCACTCCTAAAGCCCACCACAATCGTGAGTTCTAACCCTGTGAAGTGTGCAGCACCGTTGCATACTCCTCGGCTGACCTCTTCATAGACTTAAGCAGTGAAAGGGTTGGGCTTTAGTAACAACACTTCTCCGGGCTGTGACTCCCAATCATAGCATGTGTGAGGAGTGAGACCTGGTCCGATCTAAACTTTTAAAACGTGTGGACAACATCTCAAAAATTTTCTCAAATGACAGTGACACTTTAAAGGAAAACGGTCACCAGTTCACCCGCACTATAACCCGATCCACCGGGTTATAGTGCGGGTAAACAGGAGACGATGCAGAGTCTTGGACTGCAATACCTGCCTGCTGTCCGGAGCCCCGCTCCTCCAAAGGTCCCCTTCTTTCAGCGCTGACTTGCACTTTGAGACGGGCCCGCCGGCTAGATTTAAATATTCATAAGCGCTGGTCACGTGAGCCCTCGTGCCTATTGAGCTCTCACTTAACCGATGCTTATGAATATTTTAATCTAGCCGGTCGGCCCGCCTCAAAGCGCAAGTCAGTGCTGGAAGAGGGGGACCTTCGGAGGAGCGGGGCCGCATCGGTCTCCTGTTCACCCGCACTATAACCAGGTGCATCGGGTTATAGTGCGGGTGAACTGGTGACTGTTTGACTTTAATGGGGTATTCTACTAGAGAAAAAAATCTTCTCCGATCAGCTTATGCCAGAAAGATTTGAATATTAAAAAAAAATTAAGCCTCCTACTACTCCCATCTGCTGTATGCCCTTGAGGGAATTTGTGTATTTATTTTTATTCCAACACATGCTGCCTGCTGCCACCTCTATCCATGTCAAGGACAGTCCAGGGTGGGAGAAGTTCGCCCTTAGGGTTTGTTTTTTGCTCTGAACAGTTCCCGATATGAACACAGGTGACAGCATGGAGTTTGGAAGAAAAATTTTAACCACTTTCTCCTGGGCATACAGCAACTGATTCACTTTCAGATCTGTATAACTTTCTGGCATCAGCTGACCTGAGAAAAGTGATTGGCAGAGTGGGCAGGTCTTGGTCGAAACTCGGAATCAGCAGAATAAATGAGAATTGGGGGACTGCAAGAACCCAAATGGGACCTGCAGCTAAGTATAGTTTTTTATTTTAGATAGAACACACACTCTCGTAGTGTCCAGCTCACCATTCCTCGTCCCAGTGCGCGGAAACGTGTGGACTCCACGTACAAATGCAAACTGACAAGAAAAGGAAAGTCCAGCACTGCAGGTCCAAAGCAAGGAAGCCGTTTTATTGTATAAGAACACACGGACACCAAACGTGGATCACAAGTGACGCGTTTCGGCGAGCTCTTTCACCTTAGCCGTACAAAGAAAAATTAAGATCCTTCTGGTCTATATAGGGGAAAGCGGCTCCACCCCCACCAGGTGAAAACACCTGAGTGGTGTGGGCAGAGCCACCTCCCTCCCACACAGACACAGACTAAATGTACAATACACATAGAAAAAATTTGCACCAGTATGTTATATACAACAATAAATATGGTGAATATACAAAAATAAAAAGAGATTCTTACAAGATGCATGATTTCAGCTATGAAATGTACAAAAATAGTAAATACACAGTTTAATGAAAGATATATAAAGTTATATAGATATATTAATCAAAAGCCCCCACCCGTGAAAATAATGTAAATAAATGCAGTAGATGTTACACCACATATTACTAAATCAGTAACGTAACCAATAATGTGCGTGTAAAGTAACAAAAATTATATGACAACAGAACGGGGGGTATAAGCATGAGATTAAAACCTGTGTGTGTGAACGAGTCTCTAATCATACCTGCATGTATTAGCAAGTAATTCGAGGGTCGTTCTAACAGCAAAGTTAGAGAAAGAAATCCGATGAAAAAAGCTCATGCACCAAATCAAAAACATAAAAATCTGGATGGCAAGAGTAACTTTATATAATATAGGGTGCAGAGTGATCATCGGAATCACAAAATAAAATCAACTTAAGGGTGATCACTGGATGCATGAGACATAAGTAAAAGGCAAAAACATGTACCTCGAATAATTAAATGTAGATAGTGCATACACATATATAACTGTTATTTCTGCACTATTATTAAATCCAGTGATAACCCTGTAGTTGAAAGAGGTCCGTATAATGATAACTGATGTTGTTAAAGGGGGACAAGTGTGAACAGGAGGCAATACACACAAACTCACCACACCCTGTTTAGAACTAGTAGTATAACATGGTATCTTGCCTCCTGTTCATACCTGTCGGGAATCTAGTGCCCAATTTGAGGATCCAATAGACCTCTCGGTCCAAAAGCTTCCTTCTATGATCTCCTCCTCGTATCGGGGCTGTGACCTTCTCAATGCCTTGAACATATAGACTCAGGAAAGAGCCTGCATGATATTCTGCACAGTGTCTGCTGACCATGGATACGTGGCGGGAATTAAAATGTGGGATGTCCGACAGATGCCTCAGAATTCTCACTTTGAGGGCACCCGTCGTACACCCCACATATTGGATGTTGCATTCCCGGCACGTAATGCAGTATACTACAAAAGTAGTATTGCAATTGATGTATCTTTCCATTTGAAATATTTCTCCATTGCTGGTGGATTTAAATTCTTTACTGTTAAGCATGACACAACAACATGTGCACTTGTTGTGGCCACACTTGTACGATCCTTTATGTTGCAACCAACAAAGTGTAGTACCACTAGTTTGTTGAAACATACTTGGGGAAACCCTACTTGCAATAGTTCTGGCTTTCCTAGGGACGACTCTAAAACCATTCGAAAAAATCCCAGAATATGCTGGGTCCCCCGAAATCATGGGGATGTATTTGTTGACAATCCTACGAATGGCAGTAAAGTCGTCACTGAATTGTGTGACAAAGGTTACAGGATTCTGATTTTGATGCTCAGCAATAAGGTTAAGAATGGGGTGTCTCCCCCTCAGTAGCGCCATTCGATCGCGATCATGGGCGATCCGGACGGCACGACTGATGGAGCCCTCTGTGTATCCTCTTTGTTTCAAACGTACCCCTATGGCTTCTGATTCACGGGTAAAATCCTCCTTTCTAGAGCAATTGCGTCTGGCGCGGATCATCTCCCCCACTGGGAGATTCCTAGTAACGTGGGGGGATGACACGAGTCAGCTCGCAAGATGGAATTGACAGAGGTGTCCTTCCTATAAGTGGACGTGAAAATTTTGCCCTCTTGTGCATCACCAGTGAGATGCAAATCTAGGAAGGACATCATGTCCCTACACATGGTAACCGTGAACTTCAAATTGAAAGGGTTATTGTTTAAATAATCAGAAAAGGGTTGTATGGCCGCCACATCGGAACCCCATATGAATATGATGTCGTCGATGTAGCGACCATACCACTGAATAGAGGTGCAGAATGGATTGATGTGGGCGAATAATGTCTCCCTCTCCCACCAACACATATATATGTTGGCGAGAGAGGGGGAGAACTTCGCCCCAATCGAAGCACCTGGGATCTGAAGATAAAATTGCTGATCAAATTGAAAGAAGTTATGAGTTAACAAAAAATCGACTACCTGGATGATAAAATCACATAGGTCACTCGGATATTGGGAATATGTGTTTAAGAACCAAGCAAGAGCCATCTTCGCCAGATAGTGCGGTATGACCGAGTATAGTGATGTCACATCGGCTGTAATCCAGACAAAATTTGGTTGCCATCTCATTTGTTCGCACATCTGAAGAACATGGCTCGAGTCTTTAATATACCCAGGAATGTGATGAATTAAGGGTTGTAATAAATGATCAATCCAGGAGCAAAGTCTCTCATTCAAGGAGGAGATGCCTGCAACAATGGGGCGCATAGGGGGAGGGAACACATCCTTGTGGATTTTGGGTAGAGAGTGGAACACCGCAATGACAGGATGTTGAATTTTAATATATTCAGCTTGTTTCTCGCTGATGTGTCCACTCTGTACCCCAAAATCCACAAGGGTGTAAAGGCGGGATTTGAAGGAGACGGTAGGATTACTCGGCAGCGGCCTGTAAGTGCTAGTGTCCAACAGCATGTCAAGATTGAGTCTTTATTGAGATTTATTTTAGATACAGCCACGGCAATATATTAATTCTTTTTTACGGACATTAAAATACTCCTTTAAATACATTGCCCCATCTGTCTGTTGGCTGTACTTGACAGATGGAAGTGACAGGGAATGTAATGTAATGCTTTTTTTTCCACCCATGTGATTGGGCTGCAGAGGAAATGAACACTGGCTGTGGAGTTCCACCACATATTCCATTTGTAGGTTCCCATTGGATCAGCTTATCATTAGGAGACCCCCCTTAGGAGATATCCTAAGGATAGGGAATAAGATGTCTGATCATGGAGATTCCACTGCTGGGGACCCCCGCGATCTCCATGCTTCACCCGGCGTTCATTTAGAGCATCGGGGGACGCTGGAGGCTCGTGACATCACGGCCACACACCCTCCCATAGACTTGCATTGAGTGGATGTGACTGTGACATCACAAGTGGGGCCTGACCGTGACATCACAAGCCTCTGTCCCGCATCGCCAGTCATCCTGAGTTCGCTCCGTGCACCGGATGTCTGGGGCAGGACCCCTGCGATCAGTCATCTTATCCCTTATCCAAAGGATATGATATCTAGGGGTGGAGTACCCCATAGCAGACTTCCCCTTCAACAACTAGGGATATATATCCCTCTAAACCCCTGGCCTAATGTACATGTATGGGATCTTAGTCTACACTTGCATCATTCCAGTGTCCTTTAGGCATGTTTCATGAAAGTCAAACATAAAGACAGACATAAAAGAAAGAGACTTAGCAGATTCTGTATGATCCGCTGTCACTTCTCATCTCACGGAAAGGAACTTTACATTTTGTAGCATAAATATTAATTGTATGCTTATACACTTGAAGTTGTGATTTTTTGCCTTTAATCTTCAATATGTTCCTGCTAAACAGCGAGTCAGGTTTCAAAGCTAAATAATAGAAGCCTTTTAAGTCAAGGTACATTTCCTATGGTGTATAATGTCATCACTGTTCTGTAAATGTATGTTATGGGCTTTAAGAGAATGTGGTTCAATGCTCTATACTACACAAAACTCTTCTTCTCTGTATAAGAGACGCATCCTAATACCTGTATGTCGGAGTCACCTTGTATCAGGATAAACTCTTCTTAACCCCTTTTAGGATGCAGCTATTTTTGGCCTTGAGAACACTGTGGTTTTTTGTTGTTGTTTTAGCACCACATTCTGGTCACAATCATATTTTTATTTCACCATTATTGTTGCCATATGAGGCCTTGTCGTTTTGCCAGATGAGTTGTATTTTTATGGCATTATTCGGGATCGCATAGTAAAATCTATTTTACAATTATTTTTTTATTTTATTTTATGAATTTAGTTTATTTTTATTTGATAAATTACAGATCCCAGTGCAATCTGCTCATAAAGTAAATAAAATGTAAAAAAAAATTAAAAAATAAATGCCCCTTTCCCAATAAGGCCCTTCTATATCACAAAAAAAAAAAAACACAAAACCTATACATAACTGGTATTTCCATGTCCGTAAAGACAATAAAACATTAATGTTATTTATCCTGCAAAGTGATTGCTGCAAAAAAAAAAAAAAAAAAAACTCAAGGATTGCAAATTTTTGTCAAAAACGCAAAAAAGGTACCAATAAAAATTATTAAGAAAGAGAGGAACTCCATCTCAGCTCAGGAAAATACGGCTTTATTCACATCAACGAGGCAACAGGTAACAGGGAGGAAGTGACGCGTTTCGGCCAGGTGCTGGCCTTAGTCGTACAATAATTAGAAGTTCTAAGAACCCTTATATATGGTTCAGAGAGTGAAAGCAGGTGCTCAGGGACATATAATCACCGGCAAACTCCCATTCACGATCGGAGCCATTCACATAAGAAAGAACGCAGAGATATAAAAGAGCGTACGTGTTCATATCATAGCATAAGCATACAATGAAAAGAAAAACATTTATTATATTATTTAAAAATATATGAAAAAGTACACAATAAATAGAGATATTGTTAATATACTTGTGAGCAAGATAGAAAATATAGCAATACATGTAATAGCTCACAAAAGTATAAAAAAATAAAAATAAATGCGTTTTTTTCCCAATGTCCATGTGAACAGCGGCATAGAAAAATATGTATTATTATTATAAGAAAAAGATAAATAAATATACCAAGGTGCACATGGACATATAGAAAGAATTGCAGAAAATATAACTGCATATAGCAACAATTGATGTAATACATAGAATTATTCTCTCATAAATTGAGATGAGCAAGAGCGGTAGTATATGAAAAAACATGCAAAACGAAAACAGAAATACAACAAATGTAACCGCAAATTTTAGGAAAAACCATTGCAATATCACTAAGAATAAATGGTATGTAAGATAGAATTAAGACCGTAAATATTGATACTGTACTATATTAATAATGTAAAATTACATTGTTACCCAATTCACAAAGGTTTTGTTTAATTGTACTAATAATAACTTTTTGTGCAAAAAATGTTTTGGTAAAATTGTCTTCTTTTGACCCCTATAACATTTTCTTCTGCATATGGGGCTGTATGAGGGCTCATTTTTTGCACTGTGATATGTGGGTTTTTAACGGTACCATTTTTGTTTTGATGGGACTTTCTGATGACTTTTAATTCATTTGTTTCTGGTTAAAGGGGTACACCGGTGGAAAACCTTCTTTTTTTTTTTTATTATCAACTGGTGCCAGAAAGTTAAACAGATTTGTAAATTACTTCCATAAAAAAAATCTTAATCCTTCCAGTAGTTATTAGCTGGTGAATACTAGAGAGGAAATTATTTTCTTTTTGGAACACAGTGCTCTCTGCTGACATCACGAGCACAGTGCTCTCTGCTGACATCTCTGTTCATTTTCAGAACTGTCCAGGGTAGGAGAAAATCCCCATAGCAAACATATGCTACTCTGGACAGTCCCTAAAATGGACAGAGATGTCAGCAGAGAGCACTGTGGTCATTATGTCAGCAGAGAGCACTGTGTTCCAAAAAGAAAAGAATTTCCACTGTAGAATTCAGCAGCTAATAAGTATTGGAAGGATTAAGATTTTTTAATAGAAGTCATTTACAAATCTGGTACCAGTTGATTTAAAAAAAAAAAAAATTCCCATCGTAGTACTTCTTTATTGAAGTGACTAAAAATCAGCAATACTGGACTTTGGTGTGTTTTATTACGCTTACACAATTAACTATGCCGTTTCAGTAAGGTTATATTTTGATAGTCTGGACATTTCTGCACGCCGCAATACCACATTTTATTTTTGTTTACATTGTTTTGTTTGAAAAATAGGAAAAGGTGGGTGATTCAAACTAATTCACATTAATTGCCATGTTCTGACAGCCATTAATTTTTTGTTTTTCGTCCAACGCCAAAAAAGGTACCAATAATTTTTATTGGGAAACAGAAAGCAGATATCCCGGCTCAATCCCTGGTCTGGATGCTGGGCACGGAGTGGGTGTGGACCTCACCCGGATAAATCACGAAGAAAGAGAGGAACTTCAGCTCAGCTCAGGAAAATACGGCTTTATTCACATCAACGAGGCAACAGTTAACAGGGAGGAAGTGACACGTTTCGGCCAGGTGCTGGCCTTAGTCGTACAATAATTAGAAGTTCTAAGAACCCTTATATATGGTTCCGAGAGTGAAAGCAGGTGCTCAGGGACATATAATCACCGGCAAACTCCCATTCACGATCGGAGCCATTCACATAAGAAAGAACGCAGAGATATAAAAGAGCGTACGTGTTCATATCATAGCATAAGCATACAATAAAAAGAAAAACATTTATTATATTATTTAAAAATATATGAAAAAGTACACAATAAATAGAGATATTGTTAATATACTTGTGAGCAAGATAGAAAATATAGCAATACATGTAATAGCTCACAAAAGTATAAAAAATTAAAATAAATGCGTTTTTTTCCCAATGTCCATGTGAACAGCGGCATAGAAAAATATGTATTATTATTATAAGAAAAAGATAAATAAATATACCACCGTGCACATGGACATATAGAAAGAATTGCAGAAAATATAACTGCATATAGCAACAATTGATGTAATACATAGAATTATTCTCTCATAAATTGAGATGAGCAAAAGCGGTAGTATATGAAAAAACACGCAAAACGAAAACAGAAACACAACAAGTGTAACCGCAAATTTTAGGAAAAACCATTGCAATATCACTAAGAATAAATGGTATGTAAGATAGAATTAAGACCGTAAATATTGATACTGTACTATATTAATAATGTAAAATTACATCCAACCTTTTATTAAGACCTTTAGGGACCCTTGTGTCTAATTTTAGAATCCAATATATTTCCCTATCCATAAGTTTTTTTCTATGGTCTCCTCCTCTTTTTGGACAGAACACTCTTTCGATTCCTTGTAATTTTATATTCGACCAGTTTCCAGCATGACATTCTGCAATGTGTTTTGAAATCATAGAGACATTCCTACTATTAAAATGCGGAATGTCCGAAAGATGTTTTCTGATTCGTGTTTTCAGTGTATTCGTGGTGCACCCTACGTACTGCACCCTACAAGACTCACAAGTGAATAAATATACGACATATTTCGTATTACAATTTATATATTGCTTTATTTGAAAAGAGTCATGATTGGTGCAGGACATGAAGGTGGAGGAAGGCGATATGATTTCACAGCATCTGCATTTTTTGTGGCCGCACTTGTAAGTGCCTTTATATTCCAACCATATTGGGTTGGACTGTGATTTTTCAGAAAATAGACTGGGGGACAATCTTTGACCCAGAGTGGGTGCTCTGCGAGCCACACAACCGTAACCTCCCACCAAAGCGGGTGCAACCGTTGGATCCGCAAGTATGATAGGCATGTATTTACTAATAATTTTACAAATAGATTTATATTGCATACTATAGGATGTAGAAAAAATTACTTTTTGATCCATTGTATATTCAGATTTGGGAGATTTTTTACCACTGGAAAAAATCAGATCATTTCTATTTTTATTTAGGGCTGAGTTATACGCTCTATCTATATTCCACCTAGGATACCCTCTTTGTAGTAAACGGTTTTGAATGTTATGTGCCTCATTTTCAAAGTGTTCCACTTTAGTACAATTCCTTCTGGCTCGCGTCATCTCCCCCATGGGTATGTTATTAACCACATGGGGAGGATGACACGAGTCTGCGTGAAGGATGGAGTTTACAGCAGTATCTTTTCTATATGTTTTGGTGTATATAGAACGTGACTGAGTATCACCCACCAACTGTAGATCCAAAAAGGCAATCTCAGTTATGTGATGGTGGAGTTATTATTAAGGAATTTAGTAAATCCCTGAATGGCCGCCACATCCGACCCCCAGATAAACAAGAGGTCGTCAATGTAGCGGCCATACCATGAGATGCACTTGGCATAGGGATTGTGGGGAGCGAAAAGATTCTCCCTCTCCCACCAACACATATAAATGTTGGCGAGAGAGGGAGAGAATTTCGCCCCCATCGAAGCTCCAGTGGTCTGCAGGTAGTATTGGTCGTTAAACGTGAAATAATTATGAGAAAGAAGAAACTCAACTACCATGACAAGATACTCCCGCAGACCACTGGAATAAGATGTAAAACTGGAAAGGAACCACTGCAAAGCTATGACTGCCAAATTTCGGGGTATGATAGAATATAGTGCAGTCACATCTGCAGTAATCCACATGTGACACTCTTGCCACACGAAACCATCAAGTGCTGTTAGGACATATTGTGTGTCCTTAATGTAACCAGGCATGTGGGAAATGTAGGGCTGCAACATATTGTCAGTCCAGGCACATAGTCTCTCATTGAGAGACCCTATGCCCGCTACAATCGGTCTCATCTGAGGTGGAAAACAATTTTTATGAATTTTGGGCAAAGAGTGAAATATGGCCACTATAGGATGTTCAGGGATTAAATAATCAGCAACCTTCTGCGAAAGAGCTCCACTCTTGACCCCTAACTGAACCTATTCACACAAGGTTTTTTTGAAAAAGGGTGTTGGATTACACGGCAGGGGCCTGTATGTGGACACATCTGACAATACGGTGGTATTAAGATCACAATACAGGCCACTGTCAAGGAGAACAACACCCCCTCCTTTATCCGCCTGACGAATTGTCAGATCCTCCCATTTCTCCAGTTGTAACAGAGCTTTGCGTTGTTTTAAATCAAGATTATCTTTATATTGCATATCTTTCACAGAATGTGATAACTCCGCAAGCTCACGTTCAACTACATCTTGGAACATGTCCAAAGATGGAGTTCGAGATGCAACTGGATAAAAATGGGGATTCGACAATTTAAATGTAGGCGTGGTATCAAACTCCATGTGACCCTGTAAATCCTGCTGATCAGATACAATCAATAAATCGTTAAACGTCATGTTGGTATTCCTAAGATGGGTTTCATCCTGCCAATAAGAATCAGATATAGCATGTCCATGCAAATCAAGTGTCTCATTTACTGTAATATTAGTATTAGACTCATTTACATCAACATCTAACTCAGACTCCACAGAAGTAAAAAAATGTTTTTTTACAGTAATGTTACAGACAAATTTATTTAAGTCCATAAGAGTCTAAAACAAATCAAAATTGCATTTGGGAGAATAAGACATGCCCTTGTCCACATACAGGCCCCTGCCGTGTAATCCAACACCCTTTTTAAAAAAAAACTTGTGTGAATTGGTTCAGTTAGGGGTCAAGAGTGGAGTTCTTTCGCAGAAGGTTGCTGATTATTTAATCCCTGAACATCCTATAGTGGCCATATTTCACTCTTTGCCCAAAATTCATAAAAATTGTTTTCCACCTCAGATGAGACCGATTGTAACGGGCATAGGGTCTCTCAATGAGAGACTATGTGCCTGGACTGACAATATGTTGCAGCCCTACATTTCCCACATGCCTGGTTACATTAAGGACACACAATATGTCCTAACAGCACTTGATGGTTTCGTGTGGCAAGAGTGTCACATGTGGATTACTGCAGATGTGACTGCACTATATTCTATCATACCCCATAATTTGGCAGTCATAGCTTTGCGGTGGTTCCTTTCCAGCTTTACATCTTATTCCAGTGGTCTGCGGGAGTATCTTGTCATGGTAGTTGAGTTTCTTCTTTCTCATAATTATTTCATGTTTAACGACCAATACTACCTGCAGACCACTGGAGCTTCGATGGGGGCGAAATTCTCTCCCTCTCTCGCCAACATTTATATGTGTTTGTGGGAGAGGGAGAATCTTTTCGCTCCCCACAATCCCTATGCCAAGTGCATCTCATGGTATGGCCGCTACATTGACGACCTCTTGTTTATCTGGGGGTCGGATGTGGCGGCCATTCAGGGATTTACTAAATTCCTTAATAATAACTCCTTGGGTTTGGTCTTTACAGTCCACCATCACATAACTGAGATTGCCTTTTTGGATCTACAGTTGATGGGTGATACTCAGTCACGTTCTATATACACCAAAACATATAGAAAAGATACTGCTGTAAACTCCATCCTTCACGCAGACTCGTGTCATCCTCCCCATGTGGTTAATAACATACCTATGGGGGAGATGATGCGAGCCAGAAGGAATTGTACTAAAGTGGAACACTTTGAAAATGAGGCACATAACATTCAAAACCGTTTACTACAAAGAGGGTATCCTAGGTGGAATATAGATAGAGCGTATAACTCAGCCCTAAATAAAAATAGAAATGATATGATTTTTTCCAGTGGTAAAAAATCTCCCAAATCTGAATATACAATGGATCAAAAAGTAATTTCACTACATCCTATAGTATGCAATATAAATCTATTTGTAAAATTATTAGTAAATACATGCCTATCATACTTGCAGATCCAACGGTTGCACCCGCTTTGGTGGGAGGTTACGGTTGTGTGGCTCGCAGAGCACCCACTCTGGGTCAAAGATTGTCCCCCAGTCTGTTTTCTGAAAAATCACAGTCCAACCCAATATGGTTGGAATATAAAGGCACTTACAAGTTCGGCCACAAAAAATGCAGATGCTGTGAAATCATATCGCCTTCCTCCGCCTTCATGTCCTGCACCAATCATGACTCTTTTCAAATAAAACAATATATAAATTGCAATACGAACTATGTTGCTTATTTATTCACTTGTGAGTCTTGTAGGGTGCAGTACGTAGGGTGCACCACGAATACACTGAAAACACGAATCAGAAAACATCTTTCGGACATTCCGCATTTTAATAGTAGGAATGTCTCTATGATTTCAAAACACATTGCAGAATGTCATGCTAGAAACTGGTCGAATATAAAATTACAAGGAATCGAAAGAGTGTTCTGTCCAAAAAGAGGAGGAGACCATAGAAGAAAACTTATGGATAGGGAAATATATTGCATTCTAAAATTAGACACAAGGGTCCCTAAAGGTCTTAATAAAAGGTTGGATGTAATTTTACATTATTAATATAGTACAGTATCAATATTTACGGTCTTAATTCTATCTTACATACCATTTATTCTTAGTGATATTGCAATGGTTTTTCCTAAAATTTGCGGTTACACTTGTTGTGTTTCTGTTTTCGTTTTGCGTGTTTTTTCATATACTACCGCTCTTGCTCATCTCAATTTATGAGAGAATAATTCTATGTATTACATCAATTGTTGCTATATGCAGTTTTATTTTCTGCAATTCTTTCTATATGTCCATGTGCACCTTGGTATATTTATTTATCTTTTTCTTATAATAATAATACATATTTTTCTATGCCGCTGTTCACATGGACATTGGGAAAAAACGCATTTATTTTTATTTTTTTATACTTTTGTGAGCTATTACATGTATTGCTATATTTTCTATCTTGCTCACAAGTATATTAACAATATCTCTATTTATTGTGTACTTTTTCATATATTTTTAAATAATATAATAAATGTTTTTCTTTTTATTGTATGCTTATGCTATGATATGAACACGTACGCTCTTTTATATCTCTGCGTTCTTTCTTATGTGAATGGCTCCGATCGTGAATGGGAGTTTGCCGGTGATTATATGTCCCTGAGCACCTGCTTTCACTCTCGGAACCATATATAAGGGTTCTTAGAACTTCTAATTATTGTACGACTAAGGCCAGCACCTGGCCGAAACGCGTCACTTCCTCCCTGTTAACTGTTGCCTCGTTGATGTGAATAAAGCCGTATTTTCCTGAGCTGAGCTGAAGTTCCTCTCTTTCTTCGTGATTTATCCGGGTAGGGTCCACACCCACTCCGTGCCCAGCATCCAGACCAGGGATTGAGCCGGGATATCTGCTTTCTGTTTCCCAATAAAAATTATTGGTACCTTTTTTGGCGTTGGACGAAAAACAAAAAAGTAATGGCTGTCAGAACATGGCAATTAATGTGAATTAGTTTGAATCACCCACTTTTCCTATTTTTCAAACAAAACAATGTAAACAAAAATAGACAAATATAAAGTATGTGGTATTGAGGCGTGCAGAAATGTCCAGACTATCAAAATATAACCTTACTGAAACGGCATAGTTAATTGTGTAAGCGTAATAAAACACACCAAAGTCCAGTATTGCTGATTTTTAGTCACTTCAATAAAGAAGTACTACGATGGGAATTTTTTATTTTTTTTTAAATCAACTGGTACCAGATTTGTAAATGACTTCTATTAAAAAATCTTAATCCTTCCAATACTTATTAGCTGCTGAATTCTACAGTGGAAATTCTTTTCTTTTTGGAACACAGTGCTCTCTGCTGACATCATGACCACAGTGCTCTCTGCTGACATCTCTGTCCATTTTAGGGACTGTCCAGAGTAGCATATGTTTGCTATGGGGATTTTCTCCTACCCTGGACAGTTCTTAAAATGAACAGAGATGTCAGCAGAGAGCACTGTGCTCGTGATGTCAGCAGAGAGCTCTGTGTTCCAAAAAGAAAATAATTTCCTCTGTAGTATTCACCAGCTAATAACTACTGGAAGGATTAAGATTTTTTTTATGGAAGTAATTTACAAATCTGTTTAACTTTCTGGCACCAGTTGATAATAAAAAAAAAAAAGAAGGTTTTCCACCGGTGTACCCCTTTAACCAGAAACAAATGAATTAAAAGTCATCAGAAAGTCCCATCAAAACAAAAATGGTACCGTTAAAAACCCACATATCACAGTGCAAAAAATGAGCCCTCATACAGCCCCATATGCAGAAGTAAATGTTATAGGGGTCAAAAGAAGACAATTTTACCAAAACATTTTTTGTACAAAAAGTTATTATTAGTACAATTAAACAAAACCTTTGTGAATTGGGTAACAATTTCATTGTATGAACCTACAGAATATAGATAAGGTGTAATTTTTACCGATAAGTGCGAAACTGAGGCCCCCAAAAGTCTCAAAATGTTTTTGTTTGTTTTTTCCCAATTTTGCGTCACAAATCATTTGTGGTAAAATGAGTGAAGTGAATACAAAGTAAAATTGGTGGCGCAAAAAAATAAGTCTTTATATGGGTCTGTAGTTGGAAAATTGAAAACATTATGGCTATTAGAAAGCGAGGAGGAAATAAACGAAAGGAAAACCAAAAAATTTTATTTAACAAAATGTATCTTTTTTATAACAAAATTTTTATTAATTTTTAAACAGCGATCAATTTCTGTGGGTGGGCAGGGACCTAAAAATATAGCCGACAATAATAAAAATGTAGTGTGTGTGTTTTTCACTTTTTATTCTTAATTTTTTAGGTGGTACGACTACTCCCAACATGGAACACACACTGTTCCATGATGGGAGTAGTAGTACCTGTACTAATTGACAGATCACCCCGGGTTCCATTGCGATCCTCCTGTATAATGTATAGATGTGGCAGCCACTCTTCTATGGTCCCCTGCACTGCCATATATATGCATCTATTCATATTTCCCGCAGAGCTGTGATTGGCCAGCTGGTTCCAGCCAATCACAACTCTCTGTAGGAAATATGAATATGTGTATACATACGTCAGTGCAGGGGACCATAGAAGAGCGGCTGCATCTATACATTATACAGGAGGATCAAAGCGGGTATCAGGAGTGACATCCACTGTTATCTTTCCTCAACTGCAGGTACTACAGCTCCCAACATGGAACAGAGTGTGCTCCATGTTGGGAGTAGCAGTACCTGCAGTTAAGGACAGATCACAGTGGGTATCACTCCTGACATCCACTGTGATCGTCCTTTCTATTGCAGAGATGTGGAGCGGCTCTATACAGCGCTCGCATCTCTGCTCTGTACTCCGGCCAGTGATGTGAATAGAAAGAACATCACTCATTCATATTTCCTGTGAGAGCTGTGATTGGCTGCAACCATCCGGCCAATCACCACTATGGGCGGAAAATCTGAATGAGTGATGTTCTATTCACATCACTGGCCGGAGTACAGAGCAGAAATGTGAGCGCTGTATAGAGCCGCTCTGCATCTCTACTATATTATGGACGATCGCATCGGGCGATATGTCTATTACTACAGGTACTACTACTCCCATCATGGAACAGTCTGTTCCATGCTGGGAGTAGTAGTACTACCTATAAAATGTCAAAAAAGAGAGAGAAAAAAGTGAAACACACACACTTTATTAAAAATTAATTAAAATTTTGTTATAAAAAATATAATTTCGTTAAATACATTTTTTTCCATCACTACTGCATCCTTTTTTTTTTTTGTACCCGTTTTTTCAGGTGTTTTCTCTTGCGTTTTTTTCAATCCAAATAACGCAGGACAAAAAATCCAAGTAGATCTTAAATGCCACGTGGAATTCAATACAGGAAGCATAAATATTGCAGCCCCCAAGCACAGCCACCACTTACTATACAATTTGCGTAGTGCAACACTGTTGGCTTAGAGCATTTGGCTACGTGCCTACGCGCCTCACCAGGCATCCTCTCTCAATCACCCTTGGGGACTACAGCCCAATACTGAATTACAATGTTTTCTATCTAGTGCGCCTTCAGCTGTTGCAAAACTACCACTCTCAGCATGCCTGGACAGCCGAAGGCTGTCCAGGCATGCTGGTAGTGGTAGTTTTGCAACAGCTGGAGGCACATAGGTTGGGAAACACTGCTGTATAAGAGAAGAAGCGGAGTGGTCCATTATTTGCGTCTATAATGAATTTATCATTTGTTTATATTGTTGCTCAGTCACATTGTACACGAAAGGCGCAGGTTTTACCGCTGTAATGTTGAGTATGCGACAGCATTAGCTCAACCTTGTAAATATTGGCTCAAACAAGTTGGACGGAGGAAAAGGACGATGCATCATGAAAAACAGAAGGTTGGCATCGCCTTCACATTCTCTCTCCCTTCGACAAATAAAAATATAGAAAGCATGAAAGTGACATTTACACACTCGATAGATTAAGGTCCTGCTCAATATGCAGACGCACCAAAGTAATCCTATTTATTTGATCCGAACAGCTGCCTTATATTAAGTCTACATTTGGCCAGTAAGTAGGTTGTCAAGTCTGGAGGGAATGCATTTTATTTTTATTTTTATTTTTTTTCTGACAGTAGATTGAAACCTAAAAGGACAGGTTGAGCTCTGGAAAATAATTGAGAACACAGGCCCTAGGTAAATCAGCGGAAAGTGGCCATAGATATGTCTCCCTTTATTTATCGAAATTCTAGAGGGAGGGGAGTGTGGAGGAAAATAGATTTCTTTATTATAAGGAACTGGAATGAAAATTGAATTGATCTGAGCTGCAATACCAGACATAGACAACAGAATAGAGTGGCGCTATTTCTGCATGAAATTGCAGCCTGCTTTTTTTGTTTTTGTCTCAGCCAGTACTAACATTTTAAAGGGGTTATCCACCAAAAGGTGAGTACATAGCTGCCAGGCTATCTGGGTATTTCCTGTAGGAGTTTGGTCTCTTAAACTACATATCCCATAGTTCCATGCTTGTAAGTGTGAAGTTACATTCCTCCCCCCCACACATCAGCCACCCCACTCAGTGCAGCGTAAATAAGCTCACAAGATCAGTGTTTTCTAATCAGGGCGCCTACAGCTTTTGCTAAATTATCTCTCTGTCGCTCCAACCCTTGAAGCAGACAGGCTCCCTTTGCACAACTGACTGAGTGATGTCATGTCTCGACGCACGGCATCCTGGGAAATTCCAAGACATGAGTAGTTTGCATGCTGTTAAAAATAAATATTGGGGCGAAAATCACATAAGAATTGTGAGACCACCATGAAACACAGGGACAGACACTATATTATGAACTACACTAACTTTACAGCCCCTGTAGCATAGTCAAATAAAATACATTTCTGGGATACGCCTTTAAATGCGGAGACATGCAAGAGAATAAGGAGGCAGGAAGAGCATACTCACCATGCTAATCAGGTGCCCTTGTAATACACAGCAACCACTCGAGTGGAAGCGATAATCTCTGTTGGTCTCCTGCCCGATCTACAAAGCTTGCTGGGCATTGAGGGGCGCAGTTGCCAAAGCCCGATGATCAGCAAGTTCCAAGCATAAGCCCTTTTCTGATGTAGGGGACTCGTGTACAGAACTTGCTGGGCATCATACAGTTGCCATGGCAACTGTACTACCCAGTGTGAGCAGCATCTCTCCACACCGATTTTTGCAGAATAGATAGGAGACCAACGCATTACTTACAGAGGGTTCACACTACGGAATGGGAGTGGAATTAAGCTTTGAAATTACACTTGGAAATCCTGGTGCACAGAATTCTGTTGCTGGCAAAGGGATTCTGCTGCATAGTGAACAGCGGAACATCTGCCGCTGAAATTCCGCTGACGAAAAACGGTCTTGCTCATTCTTTCAGAGGAATCTGCCTGGAATACATTGCTGCCTATTGGGACGACAACTTACACACAGTCCTAGCGCCGACTAATTTGGACGGAGATTCCGTAGTGTGAACTTAGCCTTACACTTTATCCTTTTGGCTGAGTTGACATGTAGTATTGGCGCATGACTAAGGGTGTTTACCCTGAAATGTAGCGTGCAGCAGGATGATCGTTCTCCATCTGACCTGATTGAGATCAGACATCTTTTGTATGAAGTTTTAATGCATCCGAGTTTGTGAGTAATCTCCCTAAATGATGTCGCCATACACCTAGCTCAAGCCACTCTGTCCAGGTACACTCTATATAAGATGTAGTATTGGGGTCAATATTTTATTACATTTTTTTTCAAAATCATTAGGGAAATCAACACAAAGATCTCTAGTGGACCGACTACTGGTTTTGGCTCGAAAAAATATTGACAAAAATACATGTGAACCCAGACTTTGAATGCTGATGTGGTGGCCCAGTACGGGATGGTGTTTCCCCGTACTTCTCCTGTCTTGTCAGGCAGAGTCTCTCCATGTCCCCAGGGCCCCCTTTATGTATTATCTCCTTTGTGTATAAGTTTTGATATTAATAATGTACTGTTTCTTTAATTGTTGTACTATGTGATTGTTACCCAGGAGGCACTAGTAACCAGGTGACCCCCTTGCACAGTCCCCCTATATAACCAGGGGAAGGGCTGCAATCTCTTTTAGTTCCTGAGGTCCAGTGCAGTCGTCTCAGTGTGTGTCCGGAGCATTGGAGGCCTCAAGCCTAAAGTCTGCAGCCACCTGTCAATTTCAAGTAAGCTAAAGTCATCAGTCAGCCATCAAGTCAGTCAAGTCAAGTCTACTGTCTGGTCACCGTGGCCTGCATTATAGACTGTCCAACTACTGCAAGTCCCAGCAAGCCTGTGAGGTACCCTGTGTCACTGGTCACCTCCTTGGGATATTGGCTGTACTGCATAGACTGTGTCACCTCTCTACCCTCAGTAAAGCTGCCGTTTGTCCGTAACTTGGTGTCGGTGTCTTCATTGCCCCCGTTCCTAGTCCAGGACCAGCGGTATTAGCTTCAGATGGTTAAGGATAAACCACACCCTGGCGTCACGACAAGAAGGGGTTAATAACATCCGCCCCCTAAGGTTATAACATCTACCCTGCACCACACACCCCGCGCCACACTGAAATCAGCACCGATCATGACTTTCAAAGGGATGTCCATGGAAGGGATGTCATTTTTGAACATTGCTGTATTTGTGAATTGAATAAAGACCATATCAAGTTTCCACTGAAGGACCCAAAGGGCTGTCTGACCATGTTTATTGTTTTTAGGGCATATTTAGGATTGTGTATACTTTTAGTAAACAGGCTAATGTATTGTCCAGTATATTATAGACCAAAGTAAAACTTAAAAATTGCTTTATGGGATTAAAAAGTAAGATCTGAAGAAAAAAATAATAATAATAATAACAACACACAAATGTGAAAAGGAGTAAAAAGAATAATCCTAGCATGCCCGTTTGGCTGTTAAGGCATGCTAGAAATTGTAGTTATGCAACAGCTGGAGGCACACTAGAAAATCAGTAGTTTTAGAAATTAATTAGAAAACAGTAGTTTAGCTAATAATCCCCAGTCATGTTTCAAGGCTTTTAAAGCCAAAAAGTGGCACTGGAGGGCAGACTCTCTTCCTTCTAGAGCTAATTTGTTTTGCATACTGTGATCTCCTGCCTGGCACTCCATCTCTCCTTGTGCACAGAGCGGGGATAGACAGGCGCCCTCTATTCATCTCTATGGGAGAGCCGGAGATACCCTAGCGCTGTACTCGTGTATCTCTGGCTTTCCCACAGAGCTGAATAGAGGGCGCGTGCTAGTCCCTGCTCCTTGCGCGAGGAGAGCCGGAGTACAAGGAGATCAGACACTTATCCCCTATCCTTTAACACTGCAGTACCCCCTTTAACCCCTCAGTCGCATTTCTGCTGTCATAAATCCATTTAACTTATTGTGTTTCCCAACATTTGTTGGAGGATATTCAGAATCTACTGAAGTGTTCTGTAAAGATGAATTACACCAACAATAAACATCACAAAATATTACATTATTCATATATTATCTAGCACCAGCATGCTATAAATATCCTATGCCAGGGCCTCTTTTATGCTTATATGATGAATATGCCCCAGCATTTACACAGGCTGACTACTGTAATAACAATGCTGCCGCGCACGCTACTAACACCTGTCTGCCATCTGCTGTTATGCTGCTGCCAATGTTATGTCCAATAAAAGTAAAATATTAAGAAGAAAAATTCACACTTTGCCCGCACTCAGATGGGAAGTCATTTCTAATCAACTCTCCAAGGTTAGTGATTGGATTATTTATCGCTCATTGCTAACACTTATTTCTGGCAGTCACAGGGCAATCTGCTATGGAAATGGTTACACGGGAGCATTCACCCTGCAAGACATGGAGAGTAAACACGGAAATCTATTTTCCTGTCATAACTTTTATTTTTGAAAAACAAAATAATTTTTGTGCAATTGGATTTCAACCATTAGGCTGTGTTCAAATTTTTTTTGTGGAATTTGAGCGTAATTCTCGCAGAATTCCATGAGAAAAAGTCAGAAGAAGTCTGCACTTAGCACATTCTCCCTGACTCTGTGTCATGTGACCTGGACGGACTTACAGTGTAAGTCTATAGGGTCATCCAGATCTCATAGAGGGTGGGGGAAGAAGCATGGTGGTGCCCACTTCTCACCCCCCATGTTCTCATCATATGTTGGGGTCCAAATGCTCAAACCCAGACTGATTAAAACTTTTGACATCAAAGTCCTCACCCACTCATATGCTAGGCGCTGCTAAGACACTCATCCCGCTACTATGGCAACAGACGACCCCACCTTCTAAAGCCCAATGGGTAGAGAAACTAAACCAGATCTGTCACATGGAAGAACTAACCAGCTGGCACGTCTTCTCCCATGATAAGTTTGAAGCTTTCCTACTAGCTCCAATGTTAGACCATGTTCACATGACAAAATTTCCGAGCAGAATCCGCGCTGCACCGTGCACACGGCAGAGTTTCCACGGCGGAAACATTTGCCACAGAAATCCGGATTCCGGCTTCTGTTAGTAAAATCCACTTAGAAGTTTATTGCCGTCTATAGAGATGGTGCATTTCGGAGAACTCCTAGTACCGGGATATCTTGCTCGTGCCTGCTATTTGCGAAATATCCATCCGTGTTTTCCAGACACATATTCTGCAAAATTTCTGCTGTGTGAACATGGCCTTACACATACCTGGCTGGATCTTTGTTACATGACCTTTGGCTACTGTTCACATTTCCTTTTTGGTACTGCATACAAGTCTGTTGTTCATTATCCAGGAAATCAATCACAAAACCAGCTAAGGGCACAGGGCTAGGGCCAAACAAGTAATTTGACCTTAAAGGGGTACTCCACCCACAGACATCTTATCCCCTATCCAAAGGATAGGAGATAAGATGCCTGATCGTGGAGGTCCCGCTGCTGGGACCCCCTGCGTTCTCCGTGCAGTATGTTAAGAACGCTGGGGGTGACGTCACACCACACCCTCGTGATGTCACGTCACGCCCCCTCCATTCATGTCTATGGGAGGGGGTGTGATGGCTGTCATGCCCCCTCCCTTAGACATGAATGGAGGGGGCGTGGTGTGACATCATGAGGAGGCATCACGTCTCCCACCACGGATTCTTCTTAACTTACTGTTTAGAATGTCGGGTGGAGTACCCCTTTAACCAAAGTCATGGTAAAAGTCAGTGCACCATTGGTGAAATTGTGCCATCTGGTTAGCTCTTTCCCCAGAAATCAGATTATAACACCAACCATGGTATTACTTTTATTACACTACAGATGACAAAACATTTTATACCCTCTGCTTACCGAAAAACTGTGTTTATGAAATAACCGAACAACGGGTTCTTTTTTTTCCGTAGTACTAAACTACGCTGACAAATGCGCTACACATATGACTGTCAATATGAAGAACCATCTGTGCAAAACAATTATAATCCTCGTGTTTTTTTTATCTGTTTTTCCTTGACATATGCCGCATGAGAAATTACTATATATAAAATAGCTAGAAAGTATAATTGCATAAATCAGTCTTCCGGAGATGCTCAGTGCCTAGTCAGCCTCTTTCATTTGCTTAGTGAAAATGTTTGGTATGCTGTATGTGTAGTTTGGGAGTATAGAGGATTAACCTCACAGCAGAAAATGTTATAAAAAATAATAAACAAAAAAAAAACATCTATTACCCCCTGTTAAATCTCTCGCCTCTATGCTATTAAATTTCCTGGATCAATGCTTCGCTAAACCATTCACTAAACTACTACCGATTTCGGCTGACCCATCAATATGTATAGGGACCTCCTGACTCTCCCCTACAGCAAATGCCAATGGAGACATGGCATGGGCATGTTGGATTTAATGAGGAAAACCACCACCAGCTGTGTCTGTTAGCATCTATCCACCCTCTCCTCATATAGCACACGTGCACACTTAGTTGGGCAAGTGTGCATGTCTATGGGGTACCTAAAGATATAGCTGTCAGCCAAACAAGTTAAAGGGGTTATCCAGGAATCGAAAAATAGAGGTCAGTTATTTCAAATATGTCTCCCCAGGTTGGCTGTGGTTCTGCAGCTCATTTCCATTGAAGTGAATGGAGTCGAGTTGTAATACCACACACAACCCGGAGACAGACAGAGAGCGGTTTTGGAAAGAAATGACCTGTGTTTTCCTATTCTTGGATAACCCCTTTAAAGGGATTATCCAGGAATAGAAAAGCAGAGCTAATTTCTTTCAAAAATGGCTCCCCGTCTGTCTCCAGGTTGGGTGTGGTTTGGAAGCTCATTTCCATTGAAGTGAATGTAGCCAAGTTGTAATACCACACAAAGCCCCGGGGACAGATTTGGAGCCAGTTTTGAAAGAAATTATCTGTATTTTTCTATTCCTGGATAACGCTTTAAGAGCTATCCAATGTGTATCCTTACAGACCATCAGTGGTCTCTTGCCCTACATGCTATCATCACTGCTGTGGCTAGTGATTGGTGGCATTGGTCACAAGGTGGACACAACTTTAGTTTCACGTCTGGAGCGGCAGGTGATTTAACAGGGGAATAATGTTTTGTTTTGTTTGTTTTTTCACCATTCTCAGGGTTAATTTCACATATTCCCAGACAACCCCTTAAAGTTTAATTGTATGATGTAATGAGAAACATATTGGCTGCCCACATCATTACATGGCATGGCACAGAGTATTTAGCGGGTTCCTGGTGCCACATTTCTGTTTGGCAGAGAGTCAGTGGAGGAATATTTGCTCTGGAGTATTTCACTGGAGGCACCTGTGAATATGCTGTCAGACGTTGAGAATGTTTTATTGGCTACTGGAATACAAATACATAGGCATGTCAAATATTATGGTATCATAAGTTGTTGCTATACGCAGTCATTTATGTTACATACATAGAAAATGGAAGGGTTACAATATAAAGAAGATGACTGTAATATCTCTGCTGTTATTTCAGATAACCTTAAGGGCAAGCTATCATGTGTGTACATGAGGAGCCATTACATAACATTTTCCACCAGTTTTCCCCTCTGCAGGCTCCATTTCTGTCAGCTTTCCCTGAGCTTAGCTCCAGAGTTAGTGAAGACTAGCTGCTAAGGTTTCCATAGACAGCACAGCACAGATAGCAGCAGCAGCAGCACAGAGGACATTATAGAGTAGTGCTGAGCAGTGTAAGCTCTGAATCCAGAACTGAGATGATCAATAGAGAGAAAAAAAGGGGAAAAGTATGCCATCCTAGTGTATTATGCTTAGGGAAGGTATTCCCACTGTGGGATTGCATTAATGATTGACAGACATTGTTATGCTCAGGGCACAACACTTTGAATTGCATGTAGACTTGGAATGTTGCGGTTGTGATGTCAGTCAGCTGCTGTGGCATCCTCTTAAGGCCGGGCGGGACATTCTGTGAGAAATCTATACACAAATAGTATCAAAGCACACATAAAATAAAATGGACATTGTAGACCTGGGCTTCTCTAACAGGGTTAAACAAACTTGGCAAAACTCTGCCAAGTTTGTTTTGCCCTGTTGGAGAAGCGCCAGTGGACAGCATCCTTTTTTTCAAGTGGACTTTGATCCCGCTTGTGCATTGACTTTCCAACCCCCCCCCTTGTCCTTTCTTCTCCTCCTTATAGACTTCTATGAGCAGTGCAACTCTCTTTGTAAAGCTGTATGCCCCCATTTCTTAGTGATTTCTGAGTGAATGATAATGCCATAAGACTTTTCCTGTCACAACATCCATTTTATTCTCTATGGTACTGTTATGTTGTAAAAAAAAAATAAAAAAAATAAAAAGCTCATTTTTGCATATATTAAAATATATGTATTATTTGCCTCAGTATTATATGTGATAACTGGACGACCATAGTGTAATAATTTCCCTTCATCATAAAAGTTTATGTGATAATTGTACCCATTTATTAATTTGGGCAGCAGGACCTGGTTACTGTTTCAAGTACAATGTTACCTTCTGTGACCAAGCACTCAGTGGCCCATTACGACAATTTTACCTTTCCATGTTGATTTGATCTGTAGACTTAGTGGTTGTTCCCAGGCCAGAGTTGCCAACTAGAAGGAATGTCAACCACTAACAATAGCCAGCAGCAGGTAGCAGTAGCCTCTCATTTCTTAAAGGGGTACTCCACTGGAAAACATTTTCTTTTAAATCCATTGGTGCCAGAAAGTTAAACAGATTTGTAAATTACTTCTATTAAAAAATCCCAATCCTTCCAGTACTTATGAGCTGCTGTATAATACAGAGGAAGTTCTTTTCTTTTTGAATTTCCTTTCAGTCTGACCACAGTGCTCTCTGCTGACACCTCTGTCCATGTCAGGAACTGTCCAGAGCAGAATAGGTTTTCTATGGGCATTTGCTTCTACTCTGGACAGTTCTTAGAATGGACAGAGATGTCAACAGAGAGCACTGTAGTCAGGCAGAAAGGAAATTCAAAAAGAAAATAACTTCCTGTGGAGCATACAGCAGCTCATAAGTACTGGAAGGATTGGAATTTTTTTAATAGAAGTAATTTACAAATCTGTTTAACTTTCTGACACCAGTTAATTTAAAAGAAAATGTTTTCCAGTGGAGTACCCCTTTAACTGCTGGACAACCACTTTAACCCCTTAAGGACCAAGCCCCTTTTCGCCTTAAGGACCAGAGTATATTTTTGTACATATGACCACTGTCACATTAAGCATTAATAACTCTGGGAGGCTTTTACTTATGAATTTGATTGCGAGATAGTTTTTTCGTGACATATTCTACTTTAACATAGTGGTAAATTTTTCGTTGGTATCATTTCTTGGTGAAAAATTCCAAAATTTCATGACAAATTTGAAAATTTAGATTTTTTTTTTTACTTTGAAGCTCTCTGCTTCTAAGGAAAATAGACATACCAAATAAATTATATATTGATTCACATATAAAATATGTCTTCTTTATATTGGCATCATAAAGTTGACATGTTTTTACTTTTGGAAGACATCAGAGGAATTCAAAGTCCAGCAGCAATTTTTAAATTATTCACAAATTTTTAAAAATCAGAATTTTTCAGGAATTTTTCATATTAGAAATACCCCATAAATGACCCCATTATAAAAACTGAACCCCTCAAAGTATTCAAAATGACATTCAGAAAGTTTGTTAACCCTTTAGGTGTTTCACAGGAATAGCAGCAAAGTGAAGAAAGTGAGAAAATTTAAAATCTCAATTTTTTACACTAACATGTTCTTGTAGACCCAGTTTTTGAAATTTTACAAGGAGTAAAAGGAGAAAAAGCCCCCAATATGTGTAACCCAATTTCTCTTGAGTAAGGAAATACCTCATATGTGGATGTAAAGTTCTCTGTGGGTGAACTAGAGGGCTCAGAAGGGAAGGAGTGACAATGGGATTTTGGACAGTGAGTTTTTCTAAAATGAATTTTGGGGGCATGTTGCATTTAGGAAGCCCCCATGGTGCCAGAACAGGAAAAAAATAACCCACACGGCACACTATTTTCGAAACTACACCCATCAAGGAACATAACAAGGAGTCCAGTGAGCCTTAACACCCCACAGGTGTTTGACAACTTTTCGTTGTGTAAATAAAAAAAATGTTTCACTAAAATGCTGTTTTTTCCCCATTTTTTACATTTTTACAAGAGGTAATGAAAGAAAATGGCCCCCAAAATTTGTTAACCCATCTCTTCTGAGTATGGAAATACCCCATGTGTGGATGTCAAGTGCACTGCGGTCGCACTACAATGCTCAGAAGAGAAGGAGTTACATTTGGCCTTTGGAAAGCAAATTTTGCAGAAATGGTTTTTGGGGGGCAGAACACATTTAGGAAGCCCCTATGGTGCCAGAACAGAAAAAAAATAATAATAAAAGGCATCCTATTTTGAAAACTACACCCCCCAAGGAACAAGGGGTACAGTGAGCCTTTATACTCCACAGGTGTTTGACAAATTTCCACTAAAATTAGACATGAAAATTAAAAGTTTTTTGGGGGGTGTGAGTAAAGGATGTGTACTATTTAAAGGGACACATTTTATGTCTAAAAAGAAGGTTGGCAACCCAAGCAGTGCCTGTCAAAGAACTGTGCCATTTTTATTGTACTATCTCCCCCAGTGATGGAGGTGGTCCACACTAGGCCTCTTACTATACCACCACAAGCCTGTTGGTCTTAACTATCAAAACGCCCCCCATATACAGATATATATATATATATATATATATATATATATATATATATATACACACACACACACACACGTAAGCCAGCCCTGATATTAGAACCATCAATAATGGGATGTTTTTTTTTTCCATAAGAAACATAATAATAAGGGTGCAACATTTATTATTGGTCAAGTTGTTGGTTCTCCCCTGGTGCATTGAGATTAACACTTTATGAGCCAATAAGTAAAAAGACTATTTCCATTCAGTCCTGACTTTTAATACTCATGATTTGCAGTCATCTCTCTTTAGGTTTGCATTGTGATCTATAAGTCCAGAGCTTTTGCTTTGCCTTCTGTTTCTGTGGGGAGGATGCTCATTCTTGAAATGTTTAATGCCTGCAGGCAGAGATCACTCCGTCTTGGATTTTTCCGGTGCCATACCCTCTTCACATCTTCTGCCTTTACTATTCCTTTCACATAATCTGATCTTCTCCTCACAGAATATTTCCCATGAATACAATTAGCTGCAGATCGTCAATGAGGAGAAAAGTTTGTTTAAATCCCACTTGTCTTCCAGAAGGATCTGCAGATCATTACATTGTCTCCGAAAATAAAGTTATGAAATTGAAGAGACGAATGTCCCAATGCAGAGTTTAGAATTTCTCGTAGAAAACATTTACATACAAATCGTAGTTGGCAAGTGCCTCTTACTATCTCCTGCATAAATTACTTTAATGTTGTCACTCTCAATACCAAAATACATTTTTTATTAGACTATAGTAAAGAGGTTTTCTTAATTGAAAAAAAAAAAAAGATATTTATTATTGATGTTCATGTTAAGTACGGTTATCATTGCGACACACATTGAAAAAGTCATAAAAAATGAAAGATTTTATCGGCCCCGTTCAGCTTTTTACAGATTCACAAATGTTCGGTTGGTTCTTACTTGAATACATTGGACAAACTGGATGA
The DNA here is from genome assembly GCF_029499605.1 of Hyla sarda. NCBI lineage: Eukaryota > Metazoa > Chordata > Amphibia > Anura > Hylidae > Hyla > Hyla sarda. The sequence continues at coordinate 55,562,729 of NC_079190.1, forward strand.
ATTTTTTAAAAAAGTAAAAAATTTTGTAACATCTTTTCAACCTTTACTGTATCTAACACTGTATGCATGTGCAGACACACTCGATGCCTGGGGAGACCCAAAAGCCCATAAAAGTATGCAAATATTATAAAAAGCAGATGATAGTTCAGTAATTCTGTAGAACTTTAGGTTACACTACTGACAATATGAAATAATTTAAATATAATGCAACTAATGAATAGGTCGGGTCACCCTGTTTGAGCAATGGAGCTTCAGCTCACGGACTGGTCTGGAACCTTAACCAGGAGTAACACAAGTAGAACATGTAAAGATTTCCCTCTCACAAATGTAATGCCATAACATGAAACTGTGTACATCCATTTGTGGTATGGGGTAGGAGATGCAGGGCAGATGGAATTACCCTAGGAGCAGATGGCATTAACCCCTTGTATTCGTGATGCCAGGGCATGGTTTATCCTCAATACCACCCGAAGGTATACCGCTAGATCCTGGGCTAGGCACGGGGGCAATAATGACTCAGACGCCAAGTTACGGACAACTGTAGCTTTACTGAGGTTACCAGTGACCTTAAGGGCTTGCTGGAACTTGTAGTAGATGTAGACAATTTAGTGCAGGCCACTTTGACTAGACAATGACTGTGACTTGACTGATGACTGACAAGACTGTGTCTGTGGCTTACTTGCAGGTTGGTAGCTTGTGGCTGCAGACTTGACTTGAGGCCTCCTATGACTCTGGACAAACACTTAGGCTCGACTTGACTGGACCTCAGCAGGGAGCAATAGAGAGAGCAGAGGCTCCACCCAGGGCTTTTATGGCGGAGGCTCTGGGGAGTCCCATTGGTCACCCTTAAGTCACCTGGTCACTGATACCACCTGGGTGACGATCACATGACAGCTCACATGTTAAACATTCTTAAAGTGACAACACTTTCTTCACACATTATACAGTATTATACATGGTAAACATATGTATATGGGGAAAGAGGTGAAAGGGGGCCCAGGGGACACTGAAGGGAAGCTGCCTGACCGGGCAGCAAGGGTACGGGGTAACTAATTTAGAAAGCATGATTGATATTTGGTGTCCTGGTCCTGTCCCTGTCTAAAGTCCCCTCAGCCAGAGTCCCTTCATTCCCATAGACCTCTCCTGCAGGGCTTACCCCTGGACGCCTCATATAAATTGCATATTATTTAATGTATATACATAGATAATATAGCTGTATAGGACCTTATCAGGTCATGTGATTATAATTATGGTTGTACTATTGTTCAAGGACCTTCCAGGGTCATGTGATGTACCCAGAGTTCACTGGGTTCAGGACTTACAGGTTTGCTGACCAATGAGCTTAGTCCAGCCCCCTTAATATATATAGGGCTCTAGCCACTAAATTCACTCTCTTATCTCCTGGACTATCAAGCACGCACAAATATCTCAGCACACATCTTAAAACAACTAGGCAAAAGCCAGACACTAAACCATGAGTTATAAAGCTCAACCTATCAAATCCTGTGTGACTACTACCAGCTAAAATATTATAATTAGTAGCACAGTGACCTGCATCAAAGCTCATTGCTTCAAAGTCCCAGCAAAACCAGTGAGGAACCTGCATTCTGGTTTCCGGAGACTGTTATGTATAGAGACTATTGCATAAAATCTTCAAGTAAAGTTCTTCAGTTCATTCATGAAGTCTGCTGTGGACATTCCGTTATTTTCCCTGCCGTTTTTGGGACGGTTGGCGGTAGGACCATTAACACTAAGGAAACCTCACCCTGGCGTCACAACAACTAAGGATTAATACCACCAGACCCTGCACTTACATCATTGCAACACCCCAGACACCACAACTCTCCTGGTTCACCACAGATATATATATATATATATATATATATATATATATATGCACACATGTCCAATAGTAACAAAATAGCAGTCAGAGACAGGGACACAGTAGTAATATTTGTCTACTAAAATTTTTTTAACCAATGTGCACAGGCTGCATTATAAAATGCATAAAAAAAAATGCTTCTATTCGCCTCCTTTGCTCCCTCAGAGCCTCCAGCATTGGTGCCCAGTCTAAGCCGCCGCAGCACTCAAAGGAGCTGGAGACGCCATGTCATGTCAGTGCTGAGCCAATCACTGAATGGGGCGGGGCATTGCTCCGGCCAGTAATTGGCTAAGTGGCTGTGTAAATTAGTGTCTGCAGTTCTGGTGTTATTTTGTTGTTTCTTAAAAGGTTGGGTATCAGATCACACAGGTTACAACACAGTTCTTCTAGTTCTGGAAGGTTCCAGGCACAAGTCAAGACATGTAAATCACATGTCCCATAAATCCCATAAATAAATCCCATCCCGTAAATCCCATAAAAGCACTGAGTCACTGCCCCTGAGTCAAGTCTGAGTTCCGAGTAGTGTTGAGCACGAATATTCGTAATGCAAATTTTTATCTCGAATATCGGACATCACGATTTTGAAAATATTTAGAACATAGTGCTACATATTCGTAATGACGAATATTTGTTTTTTTCACATGCAAATTTTTAATGCACATTTTTCATGCATATTTTTGCATGCAAAAAAAAGTGAATGAACATGGCCCCTGCTACTCATCACTAGTTCCGAGAGACAAAGGCTGCATTTTACCTAGTCAAGACCATGCTCACAGGATAGTGCTCTGTCTGAGTGGGCTTTGGAAAGAGAGGAATTTGTAAGAGAGTTAGAAAACCTGAGACATTGTGAATTGTGAAGCTGGATTGAATTGTGTGAGTACTTAAAGTTGCACATAGAGGGACCACTGCTAGAATTTTAAATAGCCTTTTTCACCTTTTTTTTCTCCATTCTACCTCTAGGGGGAGGGGTAGATTAGTCACACACAGGTGCTTAAATCGTAGTTTGGGTCTCTGTTTGAGCGTGCTCTGTCTGAGTGGGCTTTGTAAAGAGAGGAATTTGTAAGAGAGTTAGAAAACCTGAGAGTTTGAAAGCAGGAGTTTGAGATCGCTGTGAGTGTTACTTTGCTTACACTGTAGAGACTTTAACTCACAAGGTCTACAGAGAAGTAAATTGTAATATTTACTGTCTGTTTTTGGCTGTTATACTGTGAAATCCCCATAACTAGTATGGCCTCCATGTTGGAAAATGCAGTCCGGTGTATCTGTTCAATGCATGCAATCCTTGAACAGCAGTTTGAGGGTGCATATTGTTGTGCAGGATGTGTGCGAGTTGTTCATTTGGAAGCCCAGATCCTGCATCTAGAGGAGCAACTGGCAACATTGAGATGCATTGACAACCTGGAGAGGGGTCTCCTGCTCACTGAGCAAGTACTCTCTGGGGTAGAGGTGGGGGTGGATAGTGGGATAGAGGTGCAGGACAGTCAGGCAGCTAGCTGGGTTTCAGTTAGAAAACGGGGTAGAGGGAAAAGTGTCAGGGAGGTTAGTCCTGGTCTGGCACACCCCAACAAGTTTGCCCGGTTGGCAGATGAGGGGGGATGCCCTTTCAGAGCTAACAGTACTGCAGCAAGATACTGCCTCTGACCGCCAGGGGGTGTCTGCTCCAGTAAGGAGGGAGGAATTCAGGGCAGGCCAGACAGGTACTGGTAGTGGGGGACTCAATTATTAGGGGTACAGATAGGGCAATCTGTCACAAAGAACAGGATCACCGAACAGTGTGTTGTCTTCCTGGTGCTCGAGTTTGGCACATCGGGTTGACAGGTTGCTGGGTGGGGCTGGAGAAGACCCAGCGGTCATGGTACATATTGGTACCAATGACAAAGTAAGAGGTAGGTGTAGTGTCCTTAAAAATGATTTCAGGGACTTAGGCCGCAAGCTTAAGACAAGGACCTACAAGGTAGTATTTTCTGAAATATTACCTCTACCACGAGCCACACCAGAGAGGCAGCAGGAGATTAGGGAGATAAACAAGTGGCTCAGAAGCTGGTGTAGGAAGGAGGGGTTTTGGTTCATGGAGAACTGGGCCGACTTCGCTGTCGGTTACCGGCTCTACCGTAGGGACGGGCTGCACCTCAATGGGGAGGGTGCAGCTGTGCATGGGGAGAAGATGGCTAGAAGGGTGGAGGAGTGTTTAAACTAGGGACTGGGTGGGAGGGAACCTACAACATAGAGGGATAAGATAGTGTAGATCAGTGGTTCTTAACCTTGTTGGAGGTACTGGGCCCCACCAGTTTCATATGCGCATTCACCGAACCCCTCTTAATTGGAAAAATAAAATATGATTTTTTCAAATTCAAAACATAGGAGGTATATATTTAAGTAAATATTTATTCATAGGTGCACAAAATGAACAAACCCAAAGAACAAAGAACAAAGAACAAAACCATGAAAACATGATTTTCACACAAAAACAAAAACATAATGAATATTTACTGCAAATCAGTGTGACTTCTGCTGTTGTCTTTCAGAGACCAGTTCAGAAATGCTCGGCTTTACCTTGGCAAGTGCCACTCAAGTCATTTTCGCAACAATGGCAGTGTTCCCCCACATTAGGTTTGCAGTGTTCCCCCACATTAGGCACAGTGTTCCCCCACATTAGGCAGACAGTGTTCCCCCACATTAGGCAGACAGTGTTCCCCCACATTAGGCAGACAGTGTCCCCCCACATTAGGCAGGTAGTGTTCCCCCACATTAGGCAGGTAGTGTTCCCCCACATTAGGCAGGCAGTGTTCCCCCAAATTAGGTAGGCAGTGTTCCCCCACATAAGGCAGGCAGTGTTCCCCCACATTAGGTAGGCAGTTTTCCCCACATTAGGCTGGCAGTGTTCCCCCACATTAGGCAGGCAGTGTTCCCCCCCATATTAGACAGGCAGTGTTCCCCCACATTAGGCAGGCAGTGTTCCCCCCACATTAGGCAGGCAGTGTTCCCCCAAATTAGGCAGGCAGTGTTCCCCCACATTAGGCAGGCAGTGTTCCCCCATATAAGGCAGGCAGTGTTCCCCCACATTAGGTTTGCAGTGTTCCCCCACATTAGGCAGGCAGTGTTCCCCCACATTAGGCAGGCAGTGTTCCCCCACATTAGGTTGGCAGTGTTCCCCCACATTAGGCAGGTTGTGTTCCCCCACATTAGGCAGGTAGTGTTCCCCCACATTAGGCAGGTTGTGTTCCCCCACATTTGGCAGGTAGTGTTCCCCCACATTAGGCAGGTAGTGTTCCCCCACATTACGTAGGCAGTGTTCCCCCACATTAGGCAGGCAGTGTTCCCCCACATTAGGTAGGCAGTTTTCCCCATATTAGGCTGGCAGTGTTCCCCCACATTAGGCGGGCAGTGTTCCCCCACATTAGGCGGGCAGTGTTCCCCCACATTGGGCAGGCAGTGTTCCCCCACATAAGGCAGGCAGTGTTCCTCCACATAAGGCAGGCAGTGTTCCCCCACATTAGATTTGCAGTGTTCCCCACCTTAGGCAGGCAGTGTTCCCCCACATTAGGCAGGCAGTGTTCCCCCACATTAGGAAGGCAGTGTTCCCCCACATTAGGTTGGCAATGTTCCCCCACATTAGGCAGGTAGTGTTCCCCCACATTAGGCAGGTAGTGTTCCCCCACATTAGGCAGGTTGTGTTCCCCCACATTTGGCAGCCAGTGTTCCCCCACATTAGGCAGGCAGTGTTCCCCCACATTACATAGGCAGTGTTCCCCCACATTAGGCAGGCAGTGTTCCCCCACATTAGGTAGGCAGTTTTCCCCACATTAGGCTGGCAGTGTTCCCCCACATTAGGCAGGCTGTGTTCCCCCATATTAGGCAGGCAGTGTTCCCCCACATTAGGCGGGCAGTGTTCCCCCCACATTAGGCAGACAGTGTTCCCCCACATTAGGCAGGCAGTGTTCCCCCACATTAGGCAGGCAGTGTTCCCCCACATTAGGCAGGCAGTGTTCCCCCACATAAGGCAGGCAGTGTTACCCCACATTAGGTTTGCAGTGTTCCCCCACATTAGGTTTGCAGTGTTCTCCCACATTAGGCAGGCAGTGTTCCCCCACATTAGGCAGGCAGTGTTCCCCCACATAAGGCAGGCAGTGTTCCCCCCACATTAGGCACAGTGTTCCCCCCACATTAGGCAGGCAGTGTTCCACCACATTAGGCAGGCAGTGTTCCCCCACATTAGGCTGGCAGTGTTCCCCCACATTAGGCAGGCAGTGTTCCCCCACATTATGTAGGTCAGTGGTCTTCAACCTGCGGACCTCCAGATGTTGCAAAACTACAACTCCCAGCATGCCCGGACAGCCAACGGCTGTACGGGCATGCTGGGGGTTGTCGTTTTGCAACATCTGGAGGTCCACAGGTTGAAGACCACTGATGTAGGCAGTGTTCCCCCACAGACATACAGCCTCCAGCCATATACAGTGTATGGCTGGAGGCTGTATGCCTGTGTACTGCACACTTCAGCGCTCCACCGCTCCGGCTATAGCAGTAGGTCTCGCGACCGGTGGTTGGAGCACCGAAGATGACGTGCCGCTGGTCACTTACCAAGCTGGCCAGTGCGCGTCTTCCTCCTTCTCCTTCCTGCCTTCGTTTCCATGGGCGCACGCACGGGATGTCAGTGACGTACCGGCGTGTGCTATGTCCCAGCAGCCCTACGTTTTTAAACTTAACGCGGGGCCGCCGGGAGTTATTAGTGATAGGGGGAATTGCCCCGTCGCTACAGGACGGGCAAACACCGGCTCTGCTCGGGGCCTCGGGCCAGCTCGGGGGCCCCAAGCAATTGCTTGGTTTGCCTGTCCTGTTGCGACCTCCCCCGCCGAACCCCCGAGACTGACTCACCGAACCCCTGGGGTTCGATCGAACCCAGGTTAAGAACCACTGGTGTAGATAGAGAGGGGGGACTTATTAATGTACCTGGGGGTGGAGCGGAGGGAGGGGTTAGAATAGTTAATAGGGATAGGCTTCATAGAGGAGAATTATGACATAGTGGGTATAACAGAGACTTGGTTGGATGATAGTTGTGATTGGGCGGTCAACATACAGGGTTATAGTCTATTCAGGAAGGATCGGACAAAATGGAAAGGGGGAGGAGTTTGTCTTTATGTAAAGTCCAGTCTGAAGGCCGCACTGCGGGAGGATATATGGGAGGGAAACAATAATATGGGTCATTATGGAGATACAAATAAAAAGAATTTTGATAGGGGTTTTCTATAAGCCACCAAACATAACGAAAGAGGCAGAAGATCAATTACTGAGGCAAATAAACAAGGTAGCAAATCAGAATGAGGTGATAATAATGGGAGACTAACAATCCTGATATAAACTGGGAGACTGAGACCTGTGAATCTCATAAAGGAAACAGGTTTCTGACTATAGCTAAATACAATTATCTGTCCCAAATGGTGCTGGGCCCGATCAGAGGGGGCGCCCTACTAGACTAAATACTAACCAACAGACCTGATAGAGTAAATAATGTGCAGGTAGAAGGATACCTAGGAAATAGTGATCATAATATAATACATTATAACTTGTTCTTCAATAAGGGAATCTCTCGAGGGGCCAAAAAAACAATGAATTTTAGGAAGGGAAAGTTTGATCAACTCAGAGAAGCCCTTAAAAATATATAATGGGATAATGTCCTCAAAAACAAGAATACTGACACTAAATGGGAGACTTTTAAAAATATCTTAAACTCTCACTGTAAGATGTATATACCTTATGGGAATAAAAGGATCAGAAATAAAAGAAAACAATATGGATGAATAAAAATGTTAAGGGGTCAATAAATGACAAAATAAAAGCATTTAGACTACTAAAACAGGACGGCAGTAAGGAAGCATCAAAAAGCTATAGAGAAAAATGTAAAATATGTTAAAAAAAAGATAAATGCCGCAAAAACAGAGACAGAAAGATTCATTGCCCAAGAGAGTAAAACTAACCCCAAAATGTTCTTTAACTATATAAATTGCAAAATTGCAAAAAGGTCAAAAATGAAAGTGTTGGCCCTTTAAAAAAATGATGAGGAAGAAATTATAAACGGGGATCAGGAAAAAGCAAATATATTAAACAAATTCTTCTCCACTGTATTCACTGAGGAAAATGAAATGCCAGGTGAAATGCAGTGTGATAAGGTAAACTCCCCAGTACAGGTCACCTATTTTCTAAGAGATGCTATTTTGAAGTATCTTGATAAAAATAAATGTATGACCCCATATCAGCATGGCTTTATGAGGGATCGGTCCTGTCAAACTAAACTGATCAGCTTTTATGAGGAGGGGAGCTCCAGACAGGACCAATCGCTGGATGTCGTATATCTGGATTTTTCCAAAGCATTTCATACGGTGCCACATAAAAGGTTGGTGCATCAAATGAGAAGAATTGGGCTGGGGGAGAATGTGTGTAAGTGGGTAAGTAACTGGCTCAGTGATAGGAAACAGAGGGTGGTTATTAATGGTACTTATTCTGATTGGGTGACTGTTACTAGTGGGGTACCACAGGGGTCCGTCTTGGGTCCTGACCTATTTAATATATTCATTAAAGACCGTGAAGAGGGGTTGAATAGTAAAGAAGCAATCTTTGCAGATAATACTAAACTCTGTAAAGCGGTAAACACTATAGAGGACTGTGCACTGTTACAAATGGATCTGCATAGGTTGGAGGTTTGGAATGGGAAGTGACAGATGAGGTTCAACACTGATAAATGTAAGGTAATGCACATGGGGAAGAAAAATCTGGGCTGGGATTATGTATTAAATTGGAGAACACTTGGGACGACTGACGTGGAAAAGGACTTAGGGGTCTTTTTTAACAGTAAATTTAGCTGTAGTGACCAGTATCGGGGCAACGTTCTGTCCCTATAGATCTAGTTTACATAACCAGCAATGTTATTATTCTCCAAAAATGCATCCAGACCCCTTTTATATTCTTTTACAGAGTTCACCTTGACCATCTCCTCAGGCAGAGAATTCCACAGTCTCACTGCTCTTACAGTAAAGAACCCCCGTCTGTGCTGGTGTAGAAACCTTCTTTCTTCTAGACGTAGAGGATGCCCCCTTGTTATAGATACAGTCCTGGGTATAAATAGATCATGGGAGAGATCTCTGTACGGTCCCCTGATATATTTATACATAGTTATTAGGTCTTCTCTAAGCCTTCTTTTTTCTAAACTAAATAACCCCAATTCTGATAATCTTTCTGGGTACTGTAGTCCTCCCATTCCTCGTATTAGGCTGCATTCACACCTCATTTTTTACATACTGGTGCCGGGTGCCCCATGATTTTATTTGCCTTGGCCGCAGCTGCCCCGATACTGGTCACTACAGCTAAATTTACTGTTAACAAAGACCCCTAAGTCCTTTTCCACGTCAGTCGTCCCAAGTGTTCTCCAATTTAATACATAATCCCAGCCCAGATTTTTCTTACCCATGTGCATTACCTTACATTTATCAGTGTTGAACCTCATCTGTCACTTCCCATTCCAAACCTCCAACCTATGCAGATCCATTTGTAACAGTGCACAGTCCTCTATAGTGTTTACCGCTTTACAGAGTTTAGTATTATCTGCAAAGATTGCTTCTTTACTATTCAACCCCTCTTCACGGTCTTTAATGAATATATTAAATTATTCTTTTTGCGGACTCTGGAATCAGAATTTCTGTAGCAGAAACACCTGCTGCAGAAATTCTACCGTGTGTACAGCACAGCAGAATCCCATTGATATTAATAGGACTCTTCTGCTGCGGAATCTCCAAGTGGAATTCTGCACGGAAATTCAATCTTGTGAACATAGCCTAATACTAAAATATGCATGCTGAAAATAAAAACAAGTTAAAAAAAAAATATGTTTTAGTATAAATGTTTATTTAGTTAAAAAGTGACAAATTCCTCTTAAAGAGTGATTAAGATTATTATTTATATAAATAATGCCTGTGACTTTTGGGGTTTTATAGGTAAAATTCAACAAATATTAACCAACAAAACAGTAAAATACAAGGTCAGCCAGGCCATACTCAGCAATTTATTTCCATTATATTCTGGGCTCAGCACAAGTCATTCCTTCAATCCTTTTAGTCCAAAGTATTGCTTGGTTATCTTTTAAAACACTCACCAATATGATCAGTCGTTTTCCTTGAGATCAAAGCAAAGCAAACAAAAATAGCAAGTAAAGCTACATGGGCATTGGTTGGATTTGATGTGTTTTATTCCTACTGTCTCCTTCAGTGAAGTTTATGGCAATTTTAAAGAAAGCCCAAGATGTGATGTAGCTATTTAGTGAATTCAAGATGAATACATGTTCCTTGGACCTGGTTTTAAATAGAAACTCTCAAGATCTTTGGTTGTGTATGAAATCAAATCTTTTTAGTGTTTTCATGCCGTGTCCTTTTATCCTTTATTGTTCTTTTCTGTGTTCATCTTAGATGAGGCTTCACCTGTCTTGTGAAGGCAAGGCACTACAGGTTTGACCTTTGATAACCATCAGACAAACTGCAGACTCTCTTCAAATGTCATCTCCAGGATGACACGCTAAGTGAATTCCTAGACACGTGACTTCATGACAAGCACAGTAATCACTTGTACCTTCATATAAGCTTTTCTTGTTTCTGTAATGTCTGTATTCCGTGTTTTTCCGTGTTGGTGTTTTCACACCTGATTTTCATGCCTGACCAGTTTTTGCATGTTTTGTGCTTTAGTCAGGATAGTGTTAATGTTTGCAGCCAATAGGCTCCTGGGAAGGGTTATTTGGACCCCAGATCTCTTAGTATGCCTGGCTGCTAACTGCACTATGTTTCATCGCACCTTTATCTGTCCACATGTATCTTGAGTTCAGCCATGGATTCTTATCCTGTATTTGTGTGTCTGGATTTTAGCCTTGTAGGGGGAGATTTATCTAAATCTGTGCAAAGGAAAAGTTGCCCAATTGCCCATAGCAACCAGTCGGATTGCTTCTTTCATTTTGCTGAGGCCTTGTTAAAAATTAAAGCAGCGATCTAAGTGGTTGCTATGGGCAACTTTTCCTCTGGACAGGTTTTGATAAATCTCCCCTGTAATGTTTGTACTTTGCTCTGGGTTTTAGTGTTATTCTTTGCATATATTTAGTGTACCTTGTTTAGACCTGTGTTCAAATTGTATTCTCTTATCTGTCATGTCTGGTTCTTGTTAGTTTTTCCTCCATGTTATGCAGTCTGGCTTTTGAAGTAGTTTTTGGAGTTTGTTTAAACTTATCCGGTTGTCTGTCCAGTGTTTGGTATTTAGTATCCTCTTTAGAATCTTGACCCTTATTCCTCCATGTTATGAAGTTTAGCTTTTGAGGTTCCTGTATTCCTCCATGTTATGGAGTTTGGCTTTTAAAGTTTTTCTTGTATCGGTCTAAGGTTAATTGTGTTCTAGTAATCCTGACCTGTATGGTGTCTGACATCATTTAACCCTTTCATCCCCTACATATCCTTGTCCTGTTTAGCTGTGTTATATTTATCCTGTTATTTCAGTTGTGTTCATCTACTGTTTATCTTGTCTCTGGTTCCAGAACTGACTGTATGCTATATCTTGCCTTGATATTTTTATTTGTGGCTATTTAGTATTCCTGCTGTGTATTAGGTCCCTAGTCCTGTTTTTTAACCCCTTGTTGTTCTTGACGTGTTCCCTGACTTTGTACAGTTCCATTTATTATTTTGACTCTCATGCTCCAGCACATTAGTGCAGTGTATGGACCGTCTTTGTGGTTGTAGATCAGTCGTATATGGAGGATATGCAATAGGAAGGGGATGTGGTTGAGATTAGGGCTTCACCACTTCCCTGTCCATGCGTGACGTGATCATGACAGTATCATGAAAAGTTAAACTCACAATCTTGCTGTCAGAAATTCCTTGAGGCATTCAGTTGTGACAACATGGCAGTTTCATGTGGTGACAGGCATACAAGCGGCAGACTTAGAATAACTGAGACAATGTTTCATGCATTGGAGGCGGAACGGTTGACATTGCAGGACATTAAATAGCACGTCAGCTGAATAATTTGGTATAAGATTTGCAGGAGATATACATGATTCAAACCATGACAATATATTACTGAGGAATAGTGCAAAACCACATGCTGTATTATTAGGCTCATGTTCACACACAGTTTTCTGCAGCTATTTTTGAGCAAAAAAGTCTGATCATTTTAAACTTTTTTGGGTAGAGATTTATCAAAACCTGTCCAGAGGAAAAGTTGCCCATAGCAACCAATCAGCTCACTTCTTTCATTTTCAACAAGACCTCTGCAAAATGAAAGAAGCAATCTGATTGGTTTCTAAGGACAACTGAGAAAGTTTTCCTTTACACAGGTTTTGATAAATCCCTTTTTAGCCTTCTTTTTGCATTTGCTCTGGTCTTTAAATGTAGTTTTAGAATTTAAAATCTATAGCCCAAAATAAAAAGACAGTTTTCAGTTGGGACATTTTGTATGATGTTTACATCCCAAAATATGTACAGAGAAGAAAAGGTAGAATTTCCAGCTTCCATCAAAACAAAGTTTATTTCAATCCATTAAAAAATGTAAAGTACAAAAAATGAAATGCAAGTTAAAAACCAAATGAAACTCCAACGCGTTTCGGTTTATCAATAAACCTTAATCATAGCATATCATAGCAATATTAATCATAGCAATATTAACAGAGGAATAGGCTCCTCTATATATACATGTAAGTGAGGTGGTGAGCAAGGTATAGGATTTGCCCATGTAGAGGACGGAAACACACAGTCAGGAATTATCCCGGTGTGAAATTCACACCTGTGTTCCAAAACAGGTACATACAGGAAGACAAAAAAGAGGGAAAAATAACATCATGACAGAATATACAAGACAACATGTATGTAAGGTCATTCTTGTAATTCAGTCCTTGTGGGAATCTGGTATCCTGAAGGAGGATCCATAATGCCTCTCGTCTGAATACCAGCTTCACCCAGTCTCCACCTCTACTGGGAGGTTTAACCTTTTTGATGCCTTGTATGCTAAGGCTGGAAATGTCTCCCGGATGCTTCTCATGAAAGTGTTTATCAGTCCAGAGATGAAACGTTGTGTCCTGTTCAGATCATGCGGCATATGTAAGTGTTCTGCAATTCTAGTTTTTAATTTGCGGGATGCACATCCTATGTATTGGAGATTGCAAGTACGGCAAATTGCAGAGTATATGACATGGGAAGTCTGACAATTTATGAATGATTTTATCTCATAGGATGTATTGGTGGATAATGATAAAAAGCCAGGGGAGACATTCATGAATTTGCAGATGTTACATCTAGTATGGTTGCATCTATAATTTCCAGTCCAGCCAATTTTTCATTTTCTTATTATTTATAGAGGAAAAGTCACTGGGCGATAGTTGGTAATATAGAGACCTGCCCTTACGGGGGACAGTTCTGATGCCTTCTCTGATTATTTTGGATAATTATTTGTCGTGATGTAAGACAGGCAAGTGATGTAGAATAATTTCCTTGATTTTTATTAAATTGTATACTGTATAGGGTACTGAAATTTGGCAAATCAGGTTTAGACAATTGTTCAGTTTGCATGGTTTTATTTTTTAGGTAGTGACCTTCTGGTTTGGAATTAACAATGTTCTGTGCTCTGGTAATGTCCCGATCCTTATAACCCCTGTTCCTGAGGTGTGATGTAATATCTGCACATGTGGCAATATAATCTTTTTGTTTAGAGGATGCCCTCTTGGCTCTCACAAACTCTCCTATAGGGAGATTTCTTGTTATGTGGTGTGGATGGCAGCTACTGGCGTGTAGCAAGCTGTTGCCTGCGGTTTCTTTGCGGTAAAGTTTGGTATGAACTTTGTCGTTGTTTTGTCACCCATCAAGGTTACATCTAAAAAGGTGGTATTCTCAGCATCCCATTTGGTGGTAAATTGGAGATTATGTTCATTTTTATTTAGGTATGTGCCAAACTCCTCCCCTTCTCTTTTTGAGCCTAGCCACACCAGAAGGAGGTCATCCAAGTATCTGCCATACCAACCAATGAGATGGTAAAATGGGTTGGCATCGGCAAAAAGGACGACCTCCTCCCAGTGGGCCATGTATAAATTGGCCAGGGATGGGGAAAATTTCACCCCAATTGGGAATCCCGTTGTCTGAAAATAATATTGTTTATTGAAACAAAAAAAGTTGTGTATTAAAGGGGTACTTTTTTTTTTTAATCAACTGGTGCCAGAAAGTTCACCAGATTTGTAAATTACTTCTATTACTTCTATAAATTACTAGCAATTGCAGCATGGATCTGAATCAATATATCCTGGATGTTTTAAATTTCCTGTTAAAGGGGTACTCCAGTGGAAAACTTTTTTATTTTTGTTAAATCAACTGGTGACAGAAAGTTAAACAAATTTGTAAATTACTTCTATTAAAAAAAAATCTTAATCCTTCCAGTACTTATTAGCTTCTGAATACTACAGAGGAAATTATTTTCTTTTTAGAACACAGAGCTCTCTGCTGACATCACAAGCATAGTACTCTCTGCTGACATCTCTGTTCATTTTAAGAACACCCCCATAGCAAACATATGCTTCTCTGGACAGTTCCTAAAATGGACAGAGATGTCAACAGAGAGCACTGTGCTCCTGATGTCAGCAGAGAGCACTGTGTTCCAAAAAGAAAATAATTTCCTCTGTAGTATTCAGCAGCCAATAAGTACTGGAAGGATTAAGATTTTTTTAATAGAAGTAATTTACAAATTTGTTTAACTTTCTGTCACCAGTTGATTTAACAAAAATAAAAATAAAAAAGTTTTCCACTGGAGTACCCCTTTAACAGGAAATTTAAAACATCCAGGATATATTGATTCAGATCCATGCTGCAATTGCTATACCTGTCCAGGTGGTAAGAGACCGCATTAATAGCTTTTGCAAGTGGAATGCAGTTATATAAGGCGACTATGTCACGAGAGCCATGTGACATTGGTTGGCCAGTCCATAGTTTGTATTTCTTGAAGTAAGGTTGGGGTACAGGTGGTAAGGGGTTGGAGAAGATGGTTCAGCCATGCACCTAGTTGTTCCTGTAAGGAGTTAATTCCTGCCACTATAGGACTAAGTGGAGGAGGGAACTTATCCTTATGAGTTTTTGGAAATGCATGGAATACAGGGCATGTAGGCTGAGCTGGTGATAGATATTCTTTTTGTTTCGGTGTAATGATGTTCAAACTTACACCATCTTCCAATAGTTTATCCAATTTTTCTCTTTACAATATTGGTTGGATCTACCTTGACCGATCGATAAGTATGGGAATCTTGTAACATTTCAATGACAAGATTTTCGTACAAAGGATGGTCCATAATTACAACCGAACCACCTTTATCAGATGGTCGGATAATGATATTATCATTATTTTTTATTTCCATAATGGCTCTCCGTTGTTGCCATGTCAGGTTGAAACCAATATTATTCTTAGTTGTTTCTAGGTCTCTCAAGTCCTTCTCAACCCGTGCCTGTAAGATATCCACTGCTTCACAGCAAGAATTAATGGGGTAAAATTTGGGGTTAGGGGTAGAGAAAGTAGTTTTAGTAGTTGCTACAGGAGATGTAGGGGGGGAGGAGGATTCTTTTAATTCCGCCAGGATCAAAGTAGCCATTCAAAAAAGGTACTTGCTAGAGGCATGCGTTTTTTTCCTCTTGTGCTCAAGGTGTTCTCACTGGTTACCGTATATACTCGAGTATAAGCCGAGTTTTTCAGCACGATTTTTCGTGCTGAAAACACCCCCCTCGGCTTATACTCGAGTGAACTCTCCACCCGCAGTGGTCTTCAACCTGTGGACCTCCAGAGGTTTCAAAACTACAACTCCCAGCAAGCCCGGGCAGCCATCGGCTGTCCGGGCTTGCTGGGAGTTGTAGTTTTGAAACCTCCGGAGGTCCGCAGGTTAAAGATCACTGCGGCCTTCGACATCATCCAGCCCCCTCTCACCCCCTTTAGTTCTGTACAGTACTCACCTCCCCTCGGCGCTGGTCCGGTGCTGCAGGGCTGTCCGGTGAGGAGGTCATCCGGTGGGATAATGGTTCTGGGCTGCTATCTTCACCGGGGAGGCCTCTTCTAAGCGCTTCGGACCCGGCCCCAGAATAGTCACGTTGCCTTGACAACGACGCAGAGGTACGTTCATTGCCAACGTACTTCTGCGTCATCGTCCAGGCAACGCCTCTATTCCGGGCCCGAAGCGCGGAGAAGAGGCACCCCCGGTGAAGATAGCAGCCAGGAACCACTATCCCACCGGACGACCTCCTCACCGGACAGTCCTGCAGCACCGGACCAGCGCCGAGCGGAGGTGAGTACTGTACAGAACTAAAGGGGGTGAGAGGGGGCTGGATGATGTCGAAGGCCGCAGTGGTCTTTAACCTGCGGACCTCCGGAGGTTTCAAAACTACAACTCCCAGCAAGCCCGGACAGCCGATGGCTGCCCGGGCTTGCTGGGAGTTGTAGTTTTGAAACCTCTGGAGGTCCGCAGGTTGAAGACAACTGCGGGCGGATGATGACAAGAGGATGATGAAGGGGGGGTGTGTGGGATGATGAAGGGGGGATGTGGGATGATGAAGGGGGGTGTGTGGGATGATGAAGGGGGGTGTGTGGGATGATGACAAGGGGATGATGAAGGGGGGGGTGGGATGATTACAAGGGGATGATGAAGGGGGTGGGGATAATGACAAGGGGATGATGAAGGGGGTTGGGGATGATGACAAGGGGATGATGAAGGGGGGGTGTGGGATGATGACAAGGGGATAATGACAGGTGATGATGATGAGGGTCTGGATGATGACAGGCGGTGATGATGATAAGGATGTTAATGACGGGGGTCTGGATGATGACAGGGGGGGGTGATGTATTTCCCACCCTAGGCTTATACTCGAGTCAATAACTTTTCCTTGGATTTTGGGTTGAAATTAGGGGTCTCGGCTTATACTCGGGTCGGCTTATACTCGAGTAGTGATTTCACTGACTGGGAAAAACTTCTTTTCACCGTCAAGAATCTCATAAATTTATTTATATCTAGTAAGGTGGAGTAAAGATCAAAATTATCATTGGGTACAAAGGATGTGCCCTTTTCTAGGACTTGTAATTGAGGAGTGGAGAGGTATTTATTTGTATCTCGGATTATTCTTTTTCCCTCTTGGATAGGAGCTTCTTATGTTTTCTTCCTGCCCTGTGTTTTTTGCGCCTTTTCCTCAGCGATCTCCGTTGGTTTTGTTCACACAGGACATTGATCCGTTTTTTGATTGTTGGTTCCTTTGAACATTGGAAGAATTTGGGTGAGCTGGCTTTGCATGTTGATCCAATGTGGTTTCTGAGCCATCCGTGCAATAATCCCTACCCTCGGTATCCGAGGAACTGAAACTAACATTTTCTTTTCTTTGTCATATTTATTATGGTTATGTTTTTTAAGAATATACTTTGGTCTATTATCATGTTTGTGATGCTATGTATAGACTTTGTTGGTGCTGTAATCTTTCACGTCTCTGTTGAATTAGAATTTTTTCCTATTAGCTATAGATAATTCCAATTTTTGTAGGGATTGGTGCATATTTTTCTGTAGTAGTTTTCACCCAATATGCCTGAGGGTACCCAGACTAGTGGAACTAACAAAACAATATGTTTACTGAACATTACAGCATATTACTATTAAAGGGGTTATCCAGGGATAGAAACACAAAGCTTTTTTTCTTTCTTCAAAAACAGCACCACCTCTGTCCTCAGGTTGTGTGTGGTATTGCACCTGAGGTAGATAAAGCCAAGTTATAATACCACACACAACCTGAAGACAGGGGTGGTGCTGCTTTGGAAAGAAAAAATAGCTTTGTTTTTCTGTCTCTGGATAACCCCTTTAATAGTAATATGCTGATGCGTAGTGGGTACTAATTTATCATGTGCATTTTTTTGTTTAGACGCATTTTTTTGCGCAAATACATTTTTTTACGCACAAATACACCATCAAAAAGGACATGTAGGAAAGTGTTCTACTGAGACAGCCGGGGGATGCAAGAGCTGTCCACACTGCTAAACTGCAGCTACTCCCATCATGGGAGTAGTTGTAGTACTGCAGTGCTGAGGGACGGCACTTGCACATCCCCTGGCTGTGGGACTATTTTGGGACAGTTAGGACTACTGCGATCCGCATATACTAAGTTATAATGCCATCGGCACATACGGCTCCACTGCGCTCACCGCAGGCTTCCAGTGGGGAATAATTCATAATCTCCGCTGCCGGGAGATGGGAGATCTGAATGGTGAAAAGCTATTCACCAATCAGAGCTCTTGTCTCCCGGCGGCGGGGAGTATGAAATGTGACAGCTGTATACAGGAGCTGGTGTAGAGCGCAGTGTAGCCACATGTGCCGCCGGATTGTACAGTTAATAAATGCAGATCGCAGTGGATCTCTGGAGAATGACCTGCTTAGGTCTGTCCTTCAGCCCCTGGACTATTACTCCCATCATGGACAGAGTCTGTCCATGATGGGAGTAGTAGTCCTAATTGTCCCAAAAGAGTCCCGCAGCCAGGGGATGTGTAAGTGCCATCCCTCAGTGCTGCGGTACTACAACTACTCCCATCATGGGAGAGACCCTGTCCCATGATGGGAGTAGTAGTCCAGGGGCAGAGGGATAGATTGAAAGGGGGTCTCACTTCCTGCAACCTTTACTGCTACGCTCCTAATGATGACGTTATTAGGGGCTGAGCTACACCGTCCAGGCCTGACTTTGTTCTCATTATCTCATTATGCATTCTCCCCAGGGGAGAGCACAAAAAATTTACTAACCCATTTTTCAGGTTTTTCTATATTCTATATATTTCAGATATGTGAATGCGGAGGACTACGTCAGATTCGGTGGACTGCGACGATGACCAGCGTTTTTTTTTTATTTCAATAATATGGTTAACGAGGGCTGTGGGGGGAGTGTTTTTCTAAATAAATTTTTTTCAATGTGTCATGTTTTGTATAATTGAATTTACATGCATAATAGTGGAAGTCATCTTGTAGATGGAATCTATTACTAAGCCGTGGCTTAGCCTTAGCCCCAAAACAGCTAGCAATAACCCCCAATAATTACCCCTGGTACCCACTGCCACAGGGGTGCCGGGAAGAGCTGGTACCAACAGGCCCGGAGCGTCAAATATGGTGCTCCTGGACCTAGGCAATAACAGGCTGGTGTTATTTAGGCTGGGAAGGGCCAGTAACAATGGCCCTGGCAACCTCAGGCTTGGTTGGTATCTGGCTGATACTGAAAATAAGGGGGAACCGTATGCATTTTTTAAAATATTTTAAAATTAAAAAATTAAAAAACGTGTGGGGTTCCCCTATTTTCAGTATCAGCCAGATGCCAACCAAGCAGCAACAGCCTGACATTACCAGGGTGGTAGAGGACCATTGTTAGTGGCCCTCCCCAGCCTAAATAATGCCATCCTGTTACCGCCTAGGCCCAGGAGTGCCATTTTGACGCTCCAAGCCTGTTGGTACCAGCTCTTCCCGGAACTCCTGTGGCGGTGGGTACCGGGGTAATAATTGGGGGTTAGCTCTAGCTGTTTATGATGGCTTACGCTATGCATTGGCTTAGTAATGGATTCCGTCTACAAGACGGCTTTTACTACTAAGCCTGAAAATTCAATTATAAAAAACACGACCACATTGAAAAAAATTTTTTATTTAAAAATACATTCCCCCACAGCCCTTGTTAACCCTTTTGACATTAAAAAACTGCTGGTCATTGTCGCAATCCACTGAGTCTGACGTAGTCCTCCACATTCACATATCTGAAATGAGAAAAAAAATGTTAGTACATTTTTGGCACTCTCCCCTGCGGAGTGCACCCATACTGCAGTGTGTTCCTGAACAGGGAGCATCCAATTGTGTATGTGTGCCTACTGTATCCTCTATATACAGTCATCTATAGACAGCTGTATATACAGGATACCGCACAAAGACTTAACCCAGAACCACGCCCTGGCATCACAAACACAAGGGATTAATGCCATCTGCCCCTAGGGTAATTCCATCTGCCCTCATCACACCCTCACCACACAAGTATGGTAAGTTTGGTGAAATTGCACCAAATTTAGACCAACCAAAATGATCGACAAAAAACTTCTACCTACACCAACATTGATAAATTTCCCCCATTGTTTTTTCAGCTGTCTTTTGGACTACAAAATAGCCTTTATTTGGGCATTTTACTGTTCAAAAATGGGAAAAAAGTTGAATGGAATTCATTACAAAAATGGCTGGTTATACATACATAATTGAGAAATTGAGCTGAAGATAATACAAAACAAACATATAAAAATAGAAATTCAAACAAAAAAGAAGGGACCATAAGAGTGGGAGAGTGCTGCTATGTTTTGTCTTCAGGACTCTTAGGAACATTCACATATGATTCCCATAAGATCTTCTGTATATCAAACAATTTGGGCATTGTCAGACATCTATCTTAAATGACAGTTGTAACTTTTACCACCAACATGCAATAAAAAAATGTTAATCATAAACAATTGTTTTGCGGAATAGGGCAGATTCCTGTGAGAAATAATCTTTTTTGCGCCATAAACATAACAATTATCATTTCCAGTCATCAAATCGTTTTATAAGTTGAATTAGTGAACAGTATTTTACGCACTCCATCGACTATGGGATATTTCTGAAGTCCGCTGATGTAAACGTCCTTATAATAGTCTCAGCTAGTGATGAGTCTGCCGCTGTCTGGGGATAATAGTATTCACAATCTAAATGGAGTCAAATGTGAACTCATTTTGAGGGGGTTTACGGAGCGCCCGGAGGCTGCGCTGACAAGCAATCAATATCTAATGATGTATAAAAGAAACTGTGGAGGTGTCAGGAAAAATGAGTCATCTGTTTTCTGGGATAGTAGCGGCATTATAAATCACATGGTCACATCCTACAGTAATTTAGAATAATTCTCTATTCCGACCTCTGTGGAGCGCTCCCTAGTAGCTCCCAATATTTCTGTTCTGCCTCCCACTTACATTTCTTGATTCAATTACATAAAATGTGAGACCACGTTGTACCCCATGGCAATGCCAATTAAAAGCGGCAGGGAGTATAGATACCACCTGGATGAAATTAGTAACATGTATCTAGATGCCAATGACAAAGAGCACTTACTTTGTTACTTTGTATCATATTTTTCATTGATCTGCTCTGCTGGACATACTAATCTGGCATTAAACCAGTTAAGGCAATATTGAGCAGTATAAGTGATACCATACTTTTTATTCCCAAATATTTCATTTGAATGTATTTTTAGAGATCACATTTTAACCCCTTAAGAACACAGCGAATTTCATTTTTGCATTTTTGTTTTTTCCTCCTCGCCATTTTTATTGTACTACTTTTTAAAAAAGCCTTGAACCTTAAAGGATAGGGGATAAGATGTCAGATCGCCACGGTGCCGCTGCTGGGGAGCCCCGGGATGTCTGCTGCGGCACCGCGCTATCATTACTCCACAGAGCGAGTTCGCTCTATGCGTAATGACGGGCGATACAGGGGACGGAGCATCGTGATGGACCCGCCCCTTGTGACATCATGGCCCGCCCCCTTAATGCAAGTCTATGGCAGGGGTGTGACGACCGCCACGCCCCCTCCCATAGACACGTATTGAAGAGGTGGGCCGTGACGTCACGAGGGGCAGAGCTGTGACGTAACGATGCTCCGGCCCCTGTATTGCCCGTCATTACGTGCAGAGCGAACTCGCTCTGTGCTGTAATGATAGCGCAGTGCCACAGCGGTGATCCCGGGGGTCGCCAGCAGCGGGACCGCGGCGATCTGACATCTTATCCCCTATCCTTTGGATAGGGGATAAGATGTCTAGCTGCGGAGTACCCCTTTAACAAAATTAGTATGTTTAAATGTAAAACAAAAATAGAGAAACACATCCACAATTTGTATTTTGAGCTACATGCTTGGCCCGGAGCTGGGGCTTGGTCGGGCAGCAGTGGGGCTGCCTGGCCACTGGGTTGTTAAGTTCATGGGGGTTATAAAGTATACAACCATCGATATAAATGGCTGTATACTGTATATAGTCATCAAAAGATCAGTAACCCACCTCTATTCCTGCTCTGGCCTGGTGCAGTGTAGACCCGCCTCTAGTTAGGATGTTACTAGACGGAGATACACAGAAAGATGACAGAACTGGAACATGGGTGGAAAGTCAGGCTTTATTTACATTGTTCTTTTTAATGTGAACAGACGCTTTATGCCAGTGTTTCCCAAACAGGGATCCTGCAGCTGTTGCTAAATTACAACTGCCAGGATTCCCAGACAGCCAAAGGCATACTGAAAAGATTTATCAAAACCTGTCCAGAGGAAAAGTTGCTGAGTTGCCCATAGCAACCAATCAGATCGCTTCTTTTATTTTTTTAAAGGCCTCTGAAAAATGAAAGAAGCAATCTGATTGCTTGCTATAGGCAGCTCATCAACTTTTCCTCTGGACAGGTTTTGATAACTCTCCCCCACAATATGAACAGAGCCTGATATACCATCCATATTACAGCTCTGTCATCTTTCTGTCTGATGCCATCATTAGAGGCAGGGCTGCACAGGACTAGACCAGACAAGGGAAGGAGATGAGTAAGTGATCTTCTGTTCACTGTATACAGTCATCTATATAGATGGCTGTATACTGTACGCCCCCTTAGCAGTAAACAAGTGCTGCCGAGTAGCGCTAGTAAACTCTTTCCTTACTGGACCCATGCAGAGTGCTCAGCCCAGCTAGAGGTTTCAGACAAACATGCAGCTCTGTATAGTGTATAGTCAGCAGAGTTAAGAAGCAATGCTATGCATCACTACTTACCTCCTTACACTCTATTTGCCAGACACTCTGTATCTGACCCACAAAATGGGACCCTCAAGACAGTGAAAAACTTTATTTATTTTGCATTTTTTCATGTTAAAAAAAAAAAACTAAGAAAAAAACCCTAGTAATAAGTTACGGGGAAACTTAGCCTTAGTTGTATGTGAATCCCAATTCAAATTAAAAAGTGCCCTCAATTACCCACACATGAAAGTTACAGGAGCAGGGACATGTTATTTTAGGCCAGTTTCCAGTTCTTAATATTTGAGAACGTAACCTAACTAGTCCCGGTATATCCTTCCGGCCAAAACCAGGAGTGAATCTTAAATTGCTGCAAATCTTTTCATTATAGTTGTTCTCTTTGTTGGTCCTATGTATGAACGCAGTTCTACTGTAACTATGCATATTCTATTTATGCCTTATGGAACTCTTGATGACCCTTTTTTTTACAATGGAGTAATAATTAATACTTCAATAAGTGAGAGGTCATCAGTGAGGTTAATGGCAGCTATTTACACCATTAAAATGAATTGTTCTGGCAACTGGTAATGGAATATCACAGCTCTGCTCAGACTGGTGTCACTTCTACATTCACTCCAGCTGTCAGCACAATTATTTACGTGTAGACATTTAGCGCTGATGAATATGTCTGCTGCTGGACAAGAGTATATAGAACAGTAGTTCTTTTGGTAGAATTTTCTCTGAAAAAAGGTACTACTGCATATTCTGTAGGATTCTGTATGCAGTAGTGTACCTAGCATAGTGCTGGCAAAGGTGCTCGCTCGCTAAAGGGGATCCAGGACACTTACGAAGATGTAAACTAATTTAGCTATATGGGAAGGGGAGGTAGCAGGGCACGAGAGCACTCCAGCGGGGGGGGGGGGGCGCCGATACAGCACCTTGTCTCTGTCCCTGCAGCTAAAACTGCAGGGACAGAGACAAGCATCTATTACTTTTTCAAATTGATTTTGTTCTCAACTAACCTCAGATTATGCCCTCTTGTCCTTGTGTTCATATTCTTATTAAAAATTCATTTCCCCTGAGCCTTATATAACTTTTTAACATATGTAATAGCTTCCGAGGTGCATTGGGCCAAAAAATTGAAAACCAGTAATCTGTAAATGCAGCCAGTGTTAAAAGGGTTGTCCACCATAAAGTGATTTTAGTACGTAAATGGCAAACAGTAATGGGCATGCTAAGGAAGGATCTGCGCTTGTCTTGAAGTTAAATGGCTATGTTGTTAGATTACTATAACTCTGTGGCTATCTTTTTGTGAACTGGCTATTTCCTGTTGGAGTTCGTTCTCTCAAACTACAAATCCCATAGTCACTTGTTTGTAAGTTTGAGGTCATTTTTCTTCCCCCCACAGATCAGCCACACCACCCACTGTGCTGCCTTCAATGCATTAGACCAGGGTTCTGACCAGGGTGCCTCCAGCTGTTGCAAATCCTTGCAAAATTATCTCCCACCCCGTGGTCACTCCACCCATTGAAGCAAAAACTGGCTCCCCATGACTAGTGATGTAATGTCTTGATCCGTACTGTAACCTGGCAAAAACTGAGACAACAGTCATTTTGTATGCTGTTAAAATTAAATGTGGGGCAAAATCACATAAGAATTGTGAGAAAACTATCAAGCACAGCTACAGACACTATATTATGAACTACACTAACTTTACAGCCCCTGTAGCATAGTCAAATAAAAAAAAGTAAAAAAAAATCCTGGAATCCCCCTTTAAATTAAATAGACAATATTCTGTGTGGCCACTAGTTTTTCATAAGAGAAGTACATGGTTTGTTGTAACAAGTTGATAGTGGGATCTTAGCATAGAAAAAATAAATAAATAAAATACTTATCCTTTGATACAAGAAATGTAACCTAAATGCATTAAAAGACAAATTTGTATCTGCTCTATTTGTATTTGGTGATAGTTTAATGATCATTGTACAGCAAAACCACAAACATGGTATTTTACTGGTATTTTGTTCCAGTTTTTGGGTACCATATTATGAATCCACACAACACAGCTCTGTAAAGTGGCTCTGTGCATAAACCTGTTTGTAGTCACATTGTTTCTTCTCTTTGTTTTATGGTCTATGTGATTTCTAACATATGGTTGATCATTTTATTTACCAGAAATAAATACTCCCCCATAAAAAGCTTTAAAGTCATAGCCACAATGTGTCTCATATCCCAACAAACTGTTGTCCACTACCTGTTGTTAGGGAAATTACATCTCTAGCAGCAGAGAGACCAAGACGAAACACAGAAAGTGGAGTAGGTAGTGCTTTGCAGGAAAGAAAGCCTGAGCTGTGTACCTGCAAGCTTTCTGCCTCTTCCAGAAAGTCCACACTGTGTCTGAAGGGTAAATCAATTATTCCCTCTTATCACTTAGTATACATTAAGACTGGGGCATCTGCTCATTGTGTAAATATATATGTTCTTACTATGTACACAGTGCTGCCTCATGAATGTAATCCCTTCTTTCTCCCACTTTAGTCATCAACTCATCATCATCATCAATACCATCAGTTTAATGCTTCAACCAGGGAGGCTTTTGTGATGTAATTCCATCTTTTCAGAGATCTTCTCTGCTGCTCTTTAGTCATCATAATCAGCAGTGGTTATCAGCAGTTCACTGCTACTTCCTTACTGTGCTCTTGTTGCCATCTTCCTTTCTGCTCACATAGTACCTTGCAAATGCAGTATATGAATTACTCCCTCCTATTGCCATCTATAGCAATGTACACTTAATTGTCCCCTAGCACAATGCCAGCTTGCTCGGTCCAATTCCTTATTCTTCATCACTATTCCATGGCATTGCAGGAAGGAGTAGGCGCTGTGCTGTAATTGGCCAGAAGAAGTAAGAGAAATGACGTCCAGGTGTGAGTACTGCAGGAAAACAGACAGGCTCTGGTGCCACTTCCCGAAATAGAGAGAATGATATATATATATGTGTTAATAATAACAATGTATTCTGCGTAATTGCCGATAGAGTAAACAGGCTGTGTTAGTTTATTGGTAACATAATTACATAGCTCCCACAATACGATTTAATGCAAAACGGGAAATGCATTAAGTTCCTAAAAAATAGATTGAAATACTTTTGAACAAAGTAAAGTATCTTCTTATAATGTAATGTGTGCAGCTGAGTCATGAATTCTCCACACAGCAGCACAAAGGCAGAATGATCCTTTAATTCAGCAGAAGTTGTTTTTGATCATTAAATGAATTGATCTTCAGCATTGAAACATGGGATGAGAGCAGCAAATGAAACCCGACATTAAAGGGAGAATGCTATACAGAATATTCGTATAAAACAAATAGATGTGTAGTTCTTTCCTAAAGAGCCCACACGGCTGGTTACAATATATTATAAACTACAGATGATATTATGGATATAGAGGGGTGATAAGCATTGATATTTCTCACCATCAGCTTATAAGCTTGAATCAGACCAGGACAATATCTGCCTGATGTTTATGTGTCCCCAGGATGGCACAGAGGGCACATGTCATGGGGCATCCACCAGCATGGTAGCCCAGGTAAACAGAACTATAGAAGACTGTCTAATCTCAATAGAATTGCATTCAGAACCTAGATCAGTGTTTCCTGAAGAGGCTGATATTTTCCCCGGGGTAATTTTGGCCCATTCATACAAAAGAACATTTGTGAAGCCAGACACTGATGTTGGGCAAGAGGACCTGGCTTACAGTCTAGTTCTTATCAAAGATGTCGGACAGGGTTCAGGTTGGGGCTATGTGCAACCAGTCAAGTTCTTCCACACCAAACGGCCCCAAACCATGTCTTTATGGACCTTGCTGTGTTTGGGGGCGCAGTCATGCTGGAACCAAAAAAGAACAACTTTGGAAGCAAAAGCGTTAGGATTTCCATTCAGTGGAACTAAAAGGCCCAGGACCACCCATGAAAAACAACCCCATATCCCTCCTCCACCAAACTTTACAGCTGGCACCCTGCACAGGCAGGTAACAACTCAGGTGATGATGGAAGAACTAGTATGGAAGACATTTCATGAACTGATTTGTTGCAGTGTCCTATAACAGTATTACACTAGTATCACTGAGCTATTTACAATGCCCTATTCTTTTTTATGTTTGTATGGGCAGACTGAATTCAAAGGGGGCTTCATCTTTTTACATCTGTGCCAGTGGCACTGGAGTATCTAATTCAGTTATTATGGACTTTCCCCGTTAAATGTATATCCTTCGACCCCTTATCTTCCTTATATCAAAGGGAGAGTATTAGCTTCTATCAGACCTTTATGAGCAAGAAATCACTCTAATCGTTCATTGTTTTCAATGCTTTAGTCAGTGCACCATCACACACATAAGCTGAATCATTCAGCGTTTAACCAATGTGTATGGCCAGACTAAATCTTCTGACTTGTCACACAAATGTGAAAGGTTTTGATCAGTCAGGGTCTCAGTGCTAAGTAACCCACTAAGACATAGCTGGAAGTGTGCAGTTGTGCATTTAATTCCCCAGAATGCTGCCCAATCTAATTCATTGCAGGAGACGGGCTCTTTTGTTAGGCATCTTTTACACTACCGTTAGGACACGGCAGTGTGACGGCCGTCAGGGGAGCCCTGGGGAATAGTGGGAGAAAAATACTGCTTGTGGCGTCTTTTTCTCCCACTATAAAATAACAGCGCCCGAAGGATCCCATTATAGTAAATGGGATCCATCGGGACCCGTTATTGTCTGTTGTGCCCCGTCCCAATAATGGCCATTAAAGGCTGAAAAAAAAGAGCCTAACAGGCATTTATGGACAGGGCACAGTGGCAGTGTGAAAGTAGCCTAAGTATTTTGCATCTCCTGCAATGCGTCAGATCAGGCAGCAAGCCGAGAAGTAAAGCA
The DNA here is from genome assembly GCF_029499605.1 of Hyla sarda. Lineage (NCBI taxonomy): Eukaryota > Metazoa > Chordata > Amphibia > Anura > Hylidae > Hyla > Hyla sarda. The sequence goes on from NC_079190.1 coordinate 55,590,338, forward strand.
TACAGCTTTGCCCTGGCTATATCTAGAGAAAGGTGGGGTACTTAGCATTAAGAGTGCGACCAATCAAAATGTTTGACAACTCTATTTAAAGCTGGGTTCTTGCACTGAGACTGTCATATGGGGAAGAGACAAAGCCCACATGCGGTGGTCAATGGGCAAGCAAATTTGCCAGTAATTTGGTAGTAATACCGGCAAATGAAGAGTCATTGACCAGTGCATGTGGGAGTGCTTCAGTCAGCATGCTCCCTTTAAAGTGAAAGAAATGCAGAATTACATTACAACTGTTCAAATAAATGGTTGACCCCATTGTAAATCAGCTGGCTGGTTCCAGATGTTTCACTTTGTCATTTTTTCTTTTCACAGAGGATCTTAAAAAAGGTTCCATACCCAATGGTGCAAAATCAAATCTGCCGAAGCCTTGCCAATCTGGCCTTCGCCCCCCTGGCTACTCCCGCTTGCCAGCAGCTAAGCTTGCTGCATTTGGATTTGTCCGGAGCTCCAGTGTATCATCGCTGTCAAGCAATCAGTCCAATGAAAGCATCCAGAGCGACCACAACAGAGCGACCAACAGTAAGTGCACAATATTCTATCATGTGAAATTGTTGGTGTTCTACTGGATACATGCCAAGCAAATGGGAGACACCTATTAGCTTAGGGGTAAGTTGGAGCTCCTAGGTGTCAATGTGAAATCTGTATTTGTCACCTAACTACCCTGTGTTATGTATTATACTGGTGTATTTGGGTCCTCTCAAATCCAGGACCACTGTAACAAAGCTTCTGCTGATTTTAATGAATAAATATTTTATTTTCATGAATTTTTAAAGTAACTACTATTAAATGTGTGCTAGTACAGTATGAAGACATACAGTTAATGGTGTCATGACAACTCTTAATTGATTATTTTAGTAGGTTAAAATATGCCGTACAGTATTCATAGAATATACCATAAAGTTTGATAGGTGGGAGTTCTACCTCTAGGACTCTTAACTATTGGATGGACAGTGGTCTGCCAACTCCTGTCGTGAAAGCCAAGCAGTCAAGAAGAGACCACATGGAGTGATTGCTATGCACATTCTCTACATGAAGGGGGCCTAGGCAATCTTATTATAGCCTAGGCCATATTTATGTAGAACAACAATTCATTTTTTTTCAGATCCTCAGAGAGTTCTTTGCCATGAGGCGCCATGTTAAACTTTCAGTGACCAGTATTGGAGAGTGTGAGAGCAATAACACCAAATGTAAGATACCTGCCCCCATTCACACCTGAGGTCTTGTAACACTAACATGCCACATGACAACTGGTAGGGAAAATTACTAATTGGGTCCAATGTGAACATTTCCACTTTGGGGTGTACGCACTTATGTTGCCAAGATTCAGATATTAACCCCTTAAGGACACAGACCATTTTAGCCTTAAGGACACAGACAATTTTATTTTTGAGTTTTTGTTTTTTCCTCATCGCCTTCTAAAATCCATAACTCTTTTATATTTCCATTTACAGAGCCATATGAGGGCTTATTTTTTGTGTGACCAATTGTACTTTGTAATCACATCACTAGTTTCACCCTAAAATGCATGGTAAACTCAAAAATTATTTTTTTGTGTAAGGAAATTTAAACGAAAATCACAATTTAGCAAATTTGAGTTTTTTTTTGTTTTTGTGTACACTTTTCTTTGTGTTGTGGGTCAATACGATTAAAATTCTACCAATGACTACATGCTTATTTATTATTGTACTGCTTTTAACTCCTTAACGATGAAGGACGTATATTTACGGTGACCCCACGTCATATCGGTTCGGTCCCAACGGCCAGGACCCGCGGCTAATACAGGACATCACTGATCGCGGTGATGCCCTGTATTAACCCTTCAGACGCTCGATCACAGCTGACCGCCGCGTCTGAAGCGAAGTGAAACTATCCCGGCTGCTCAGTCGGGCTGTTCGGGACCGCTGCGGTGAAATCGCGGTGTCCCGAACAGCTTACAGGACACCGGGAGGGACCCTACCTGCGTCCTCTGTGTCCAATCGGCGAATGACTGCTCCGTGCCTGAGATCCAGGAAGGAGCAGTCAAGCGCCGATAACACTGATCACATGCATGTTAATACACGCCAGTGATCTGTGTAAAAGATCAGTGTATGTAATGTTATAGGCCCTTGACATTGCAAAAAAAAAAAGTAAAAAAAAAGTGTTAATAAAGATCATTTAACCCCTTCCCTAATAAAAGTTTGACTCACCCCCCTTTTACCATAAAAAAAAAAATAAAACTGTGTAAATAAAAATAAACATATGTGGTATTGTCGCGTGTGTAAATTTCTGACCTATAAAAATATATTGTTAATTAAAACGCACGTTCAATGGCGTACACGTAAAAAAATTCCAAAGTCCAAAAAAGCATATTTTTGGTCACTTTTTATACCATATCAAAAAGACAGATCAAAACAAAAATGGTACTGATAAAAACTTCAGATCACAGCGAAAAAGTGAGTCCTCAAACCCCCCTGTACGTGGAAAAATAAAAAAGTTATAGGGGTCAGAAGATGACATTTTTAAATGTATAAATTTTCCTGCATGTAGTTATGATTTTTTCCAGAAGTACGACAAAATTAAACCTATATAAGTAGGGTACCATTTTAACAGTATGGACCTACAGAATAATGATAAGGTGTCATTTTTACCGAAATATGCACTGCGTGGAAATGGAAGCCCATTACAAAATGGCATTTTTTCTTAGATTTTGTCGCACAATGATTTTTTTTTCCGTTTCGCCATGGATTTTTGGGTAAAATTACTAATGTCACTGCAAAGTAGAATTGGTGACGCAAAAATTAAGCCATAATATGGATTTTACAAAATCAGTACCTTTAAAATTGCCCTATTTTGACCATCTATAACTTTCGCATTTTTCCATATATGGGGATGTCTGAGGGCTATTTTTTTGTGCCATGATCTATAATTTTTTGCATATATGTGACTTTTTGAACACTTTTTATAATTATATTTTTTTGCAATGTGATGTGACTAAAAAGCAGAAATTTTTTACTTTTTCTTTTTTTTTTACATTTACATCATTTGGGATCATTAACATTATATTTTTATAGTTCGGACATTTACACATGCAGTAATACCAAATGTGTTTGTCATTTATAATTTTTTATGTTTTTTTTTATTAAAATGGGGAAAAGGTGTAAGTTAAATCTTTATTGGGGAGGGGCTTTTTCATATTTTTTCAAACTTTTTTGTAACATACATTTTATACTTTTTTAGTTCCCATAGGGGACTATTTATAGCAACCATCAGATTGCTAACACTGTTCAGTGCTATGCATAGGCATAGCACTGATCAGTATTATCGGCGATCTTCTGCTCTGTTCTGCTGGAAGGCAAATCAGAGCAGAAGACCCAGGGAGAGTGACAGAGGCAGGTGAGGGGACCTCCGTCCACCATCTTGGCTGATCTGATCCCCGCGGCAGTGCCGCGGGCGATCAGATCAGCCATTTAAAGTGCCGTGATTTGTATTGATCAAGGCATCTGAGATATTAATGTGCGATTGCTGATGTCCACCATTACTGAAGGGTCCGTGGCTGCTGAAAGATCCCACACTCGCATCATAGCCACACCGTAAACGGCGCGTGTCCTAAAGGGGTTTATGTCTGTGTGTTGAGTTATTTTGAGGTGACACAACATTAAATACTGTTATACAGGTTGTGCACTCATTACTTTACATTGTAGCAGAGGGTCATTTCTTCCGTGTTGTCACATGAAAATATATGATAAAATACTAAAATAGTAACAAAAGTGTGAGGGGTGTACAGAGACAGGGGATTGGAAGTGTAGTTTTTATTTTCCATCAAACAAAAAAAATACAGCCTTCACCCATCACACTCAGAAATAAACAAAACACACAATATATTCTGCTTGTTCAAAGCTAAGTATATAGAATAAAAACTCCTGGTCTATACAGGTAGCTTACTATTACCCACTAAACTCAACAGTAAACTAATGTGTTAACCACACAGTGTATACTGTTCTGTTTTTGAGACTGCAAACCTCCAAATTCAAACTCTCTCTCAGAGCTTCACTTGCAGACTTCATCTTACCTACTTTTAAAGCCCATCGACAAGCTGTCTTCAGCACCTTTGCTGATCTGGACAAGTCTAAAAACCTAGAGTAGCCCAGAAAGGGGATGATAGGCCCAACTGCTAAACTTGCTTTTCATCACATAAAAATCCAGACCTGATAACAGGACTTACCAAAGTCCTTAGCAAGCAAAGTCTTACCAGGGATTTCCCATATCTTTCTAAGCTTTCCCTGGATGAGAAATGCACCTGATATATGGTGGCCACATAAAATTGCCTTGGGGAAATATTGTGATCCCCAGTGGATCTTTTGACTATTTCACTATCTATCTATCTATCTATCTATCTATCTATCTATCTATCTATCTATAAACCAATAGTGAGCAGCACATTCAGTAAAAAGAGTCCCAGGGGTGCACGCCAATTGGATCTCGGTGCTCCACTTGAAAATGGCGATGAGAGATCGCTGAAACGTTGTCTCGTATATGGAATAAAGAACACCTTTATTTGCACTAACTTTGGTGTGCTGCCTATTATCATCTTTATCTATCTATCTATCTATCTATCTATGCTGTATATATGTTGAACAATAGTTTACCATTCTAAATAAGTTGATACATTGCTGCAGGTTTAGTGATTGTTGATACTGTTTCCTCTTCTGTTTGATACATTATTACACGGACAGCTTTTACAGGTTTTTCTTTCCGCCTCTTTATCCATGGTTCACTTTTGTAGTTTATTGCCTGCAGGTTTGGCACATCAGATATGTAGATGTCATTTGGAATATTGAATGTAAAGCTCTTTCTACTCTTTGTGCTGCTGTGGATGGCTTCTCCTTGTCTCCTCTGGAAATGTTTTGCAGTGTTCATAACTAATGGAGTGTATGCAAACCCTCATCTGAGAATTCATTTTGCATTAGAAGATTATTGTCTCCCCACCCATTATATCTTATAATGTAACCTGTTCAGCCCCTGCAGGAGCACAAGGCTTAATCCTTCCCTGGCTCTGTAAAGTATTCTCGACTATATAACAAGTAAAGAGAAATGATAAGGAAATGTTCCCAGGGGCCACGTCTCTCATCTGAACGTGGCCATGTTTGTTTCAAGGTATCACTTAGCACTTTCCTGTAATACAAGTAGAACCTAAAGGATTTATGATCTGGATGTGGAACAAGAAAAAGCCTCTTGTCGCACTGCACATAGCTGCTCCATGTATCTGCTGTTTGTTTCACTTGTCAGCTGAGTTTTTTTTCCTAGTAATTATTCCAGACATGTTTTTCCTATACCTCTTTACTTGAAATAAAATATTCCCACGCATTGCCTAATGTATAGAGTTCAGGTCCCCTGGTGTTATAAAGCATTTTATTTCTTTGCATTTTTATTGCACACAGCTCAGTTTTAGAAGCAGATACAATAATCCAAACAATGAGAAGAAAGTTTAAAGCTATTACCTACAAGTTGGTATGTGCAATAGAAACTTGGGGTCTGAATAGTAACCCTGGTCCCTGTGTATATGTATTTGCTCATATTGATTCACTCCATAAGTCACTGTGTATGTGTTAATGTGCTGAGGACGTGAATATATATCCCCTGAGGACATCATTGTTTGTGATAGAAACTCGTTGGGATGTTTGTAGTTATATCCGCACACAGGACTCTAGATAACTTGCATTTCATAATTTACATTTGGATTTACCTTACCATCTTGCATGTGTACATAGTCCTGTGATACCTGCTAAGACAGCTTGAGATGTTGTTCACAGGTGCAATCGATAACCCCGCTAATGTGCAGATTACTGCAAATTTACACTGTTATCAAATGCTTGGTAATATCAAGCCCACCCTGCAGGGGAATTTGGGCTTCACGGGTTGGATCTACAGAGTAGTCACTGACAGACATTGGGCACAGGAGTGTAATCTTTGCACCAGAGCTGTAGGTCAGTACTTGAAGATGAAGCAGGACAAAAAAAAAAACAAAGGAAGTGACAGAGAAGTCCAGCGGAGACAGGGGCAGATATATCACCGGTGCAGCTGCACAAGGGACTGGTAAGTATGAGCTTGTTTGTTATCTTAAAGGGGTACTCTGATGCTAGCCATCTTTTTTATTTATTTTTTTAAATACCATTTTTTCATATACCCAACAATAGTCATCAGGGACATCACCCCAGACAGTAAACGTGATTATACAGACATATACAGACAGACATGCAGGCATAAATACATGATGTGATATCACGAAGCATAATGAGACAAGTAGTCTCAAAAACTATTTCAGACCTAGAGTATACAGAGAGGAGGGAGTATGACCGATTAGAATCCCCAGATGTTTAACAGAAGTGGAGGAGACAGAGACAGGGACATTAACAGTAGAAGGGAGACCCACCCGTAAAAGTACCTAAGGTCTAGAAGAGTACTTTTGGACACATTAATTTTAAAACCAGACCACCCGACAGAATCCTGCAATAAGAAAAAAACCCTGTCCAGGTCAGCCAAGGGATCAGATAAAAAGAGTAATAAATCATCAGCAAACAGTACGGACTAGAGCTCTGTGGAACCGACCTTTATACCCGACACAGCTAGGTTAGATTGAAGAAAATGAGAGGGTTCTATGGCCAGGTTAAACAGTAGGGGAACAGTGGGCATCCCTGTCTGGTACCCCTCTGAGGAGAGAAGGGAGCCGACAGGAACCCCGGAAGAGAAATTCTAGCTAAAGGGTTGGAGGAAAGAGTCCAGAGGTAGGATAGAAAAGCACCAGAAAAGCCAGTTTTAGATAAGACAGCCCAGAGCCACTCCCATCGCATGCTGTTGAAGGCTTTTTCAGCATCAATGGAAAGGACAGCGGGTGAAGGGTGCCGGTCTGGGTGCATGTGAATATCATCAAGGACAGCAAGGACAGTGCAGACATTATTAATAGCAGACCATCCCTTTACAAAGCCAACCTGAGCGGGAGATATAAAGCGGGGAAGGAGCCGGGCCAGACGCTCAGCCATGATTTTGGAAATTAGCTTCAGATCAACATTGATCAACAAGATTAGGCCGAAGCCATCCGGCATACAATGGTCTTTGCCCGGTTTAGGGAGAACACTGATATAAGTTGTGTTCATCATTGACGGGATAGACGCTCCTGAGAGAAAGTAATTATACAATGCCAATAAAGTAGGGACAATGTCAGGTAGTAATAGTTTGTAAAAATCACCAGAGAAGCTGTCAGGCCCCGTCCCCTTCCCCGAGGAGAGATTCTTGATAGCCCCTGTCAGTTCCTCAGGTGTAATGTCTGCATTTAGGCCTCAATGGTCCTCATCTGATAAAATAGGTAGGTCAACTGCAGATAACCAATCAATAGAGGAGGGAACATTAGGGGTGGAGGAAAAGTAAAGAGAGTAAAAGTAGACACGCAGGATGTCAACAATCTTATGAGGATCAGAATGACCCACTCCGAAGATATCTTTTATTATAGCTATATAGATAGGGGGAATGGGCCCCTTTGCGAACCTAGCCAAAAGCTTTGCAGATTTATTACCATAACAAAACAGAAAGGCATCAAAATGGGATTTATATAAATTTTCCCTCCTCTCCAGCCAGGCCTCATATTCGATGCTAGCCTCTTTCAATCCAGCCCTTGAGGTCTCAGAAGGATTAGATAGAAAGAGGGAATAGGCCTTCCTCAATTGATCCCCTGTTTCAGACAAACATTTCATTATTTTCTGTTTGGAAGAGGTGACATAAGCCATAATTTGCCCCCTATGTACCGCGTTGACCACCTCCCAATATAAAGAGGGGTTCTGAACATGGTCAGAGTTGTTAGACGCATACTCCATCCACCACCCTCTGAGTAGATCCATGAACTTCTCCTCTCTAGCCACATATATAGTAAGAACCCTTGGGGACCATGTCCCTAAGCTGTAATACTACAGGGGCATGATCGGATATCATAAGATCTTCAATGCAGTGATGAGAGATACGTCCCAATAAAGGGGGAGAAGTAAAGAATTAGTCTATCCTGGACCATGAGTCCTGAGAGTGGGAATAATGTGAATACTCTCTTGAGTCAGGGTACAAGAGTCTCCACGAATCCACCAGACCGACCTGCGTGGCCCAATGAGCCAGATGAAGATAATGCCTTCTAGGTAGAGTAGAGCAAAGTCTGTTACGTCTTCATAGGAGCACATCACTGAATTGAAATCTCCACCAATTATCATGGAGGAAGCCACAGTGTTCTGGACCTGAACAGCCAAGGAGTCAAAAAAAGAAGGGTTATCATCGTTTGGACCATAAGCAGACTAGAGAATAAGAGATTCTGACGCAAATTTCATCACAATTTTGCACCACCTCCCCTCATCATCTTTTTCTACTGAGACCATTTCCCCTGCACACTGCTTACCCACCACGATGAGCACTCCCGCTTTCCTTAACCCACCACTTCCTCATTCTTACATAATCAGTAGCATCAATGTGCGTTTCCTGCATCACTACATCTGGGGAGAACCGCTTTAGGTGACGAAGAGTCATATTACGTTTGTGAGGTGACCTAAGACCCTTTACATGACACATGACCAAAGCAAGCAGAGCAAATAAAGAAACACAGTAAACACCCCTTACCCCCCTCCCCACCACCACCGCACCTCTAATTCAAAATAAACCCTTCCCCATACTGAATCCTCAGGGATCTCCCTACAAAATAAAGATCCCCCAATAGGGAGAATATCTCCTTCCAACTTCACTTCTTCCCAGTACTGCGAGAACCCATACATAGAAAAAGAACAATCACTCCATCATATATAAAGGAAGCAGCCCCTCTTCCAGCTACCCCTATCTAAAATGAAAATACAGGACGAATAAAACTACAGAAGCATAACAACAATCCCCCATCACTGCAAAAGGCAGGATAACCCAATAACCTTGGTCAATCATGTGGGAAAGACCTTTAAAATAAACAGGTGCCAGTTCCCCTATGCAACAGATACCAGTGTACCAGGATCCCCAAAGAGCACAAAAAGGATAGGAGGAAAACAGTGCACAGTATAACAACAATTAAACGAGAGGGCAAAGAACAATTTATTTATTTATTGTTTGTAATTTTTAAATTTTTTTTGTCATTTGTTAATATTCCCCCGGTAGATTTAGGTGACATTATCTCCACCACCCCCCATTAACAAGGAAAACCCCCTAAGCCCTCCTATACTCCCCCGGTCAAGAAATCGCAACTCCGGGCTAATAAAGGATGGCCATACTGCTCATTCAGTGATGTCACGACCATGCCCCCCATTGATGTCTATGGGAGGGGCGTGTCGGCAGGATATGACGTCATGAGGGGCATGGCCGTGATGTCACAACCACGGCCTGGAGCTCTGAGCATTCTGAAAAAAATGTTCAGAACGCTGGAGCACAGGCAAACCCCTTTAAGTTCTCTGATTATAGTTTTATATGTGCCCAGGTGGGGGAGGAGAGTAGTCAAGTTATGAGGGGCCCTGGCAGATTATTTGCACAGGGGCCCTCTCAGTCAAGAGGTCAATAACTGGAAGAAAACAGAGAAGATAAAGTGTCCATGGGGTAAGACAAGTAGCGGAATTCCAGTACATTCTGGAGCAAACACAGACTAACAAGACAGAATACATTCCATCTGGAAGCAGTAAATAGATTATAGGAATTTAGCATGGCACAAGAGGCCACCACCTGGTTTAAATAAGGCACAGTGAGCAATTCATATCCACTTGCAAAACAACTAACTGACCAATGACGTCACTGCAGTACACCAGTCACCATAGCATTGCAGTGCACATGGGAGGAGGGGTATTATTATTTTGCATTATATAGCAGTACTATGTGGACTGTATGTGCTTTATTATATGGACAGAGCTGAGTATTATTGAGAAATTATATGGCAGTATGTGGTCATTTTATGGTACTATTATTTGGATATTGTATTGAAGAATTACTAAGGCTTTGTATGACTATATCATTTGGGCACTATATGGCAGTTTTAGTTAGGTACTAGATTTCTGTCTTGTGTGAACATTTAATTGAAGTGTTATTTGGTATTGTATGGTAGTTGAATTTAAAATTAAATTGTGTATGATTGGAACATTGAACAACAACAAAAAACGTGGTCTCAAATGGCTGGAGGTGCTCAACCCCAAATGCGGTTGTGCATTTATACTGGGGGAGCAGATCCTGCCCTTGTAGTCCGTTGCTAGGGGAGATCCCCAGCATAAAAATGCATACAATGGAGGATGCCTGCAGCGGACTACAAGTGCCACAATAGAATCCTACACCAGATAAACGGTGTGGATGTGTAACAATTAGAATACAATACAAGAATATGGGTGCACTACTGTTGAAGGAGTATACAGTGACATTGGCTATCCCTCAACACTGATATTAAAATTGAGACATTCGCCAGTATATCCTTATATGAAGGACATACCAGAGCCCGCACACCAAAGGTGTGCGGGCTCTGGTATGTCCTTCATATAAGGATATACTGGCGAATGTCTCAATTTTAACATCAGTGTTGAGGGATAGCCAATGTCACTGTATACATCTACCACAGTAGTGCACTTAATTCCTGTATGGATTGGAAAATTGGCAAGTTTCTGAGTTTCCCAGGGCCCTGTTTTCTATATAACCGGTCTTGTGAGTTTTTTAATAGAAATATTATGGCTTCATTGCACTACATACTTAAATGGGCACTGTCACCAACTTTATTTTTTGATATGTTGTAGTACTTATGTACTACAACATATCTCTAATATACTTTTATTATTTTTTTTTAAATTAAAATAGTTTAATTTACATTTTAAAACCGGCCACTAGGGGTCTCCCTCCTAGTGGCCGGTTGCAGCCTGGCGTGACGTCACGCCTGAAAAAGGACCGATGCGGCCGGGCATCGGTCCTTTTTCATTCAGCCTGCGCCCACTCTCTGCCTGTCAATCAGACAGGCAGGGAGCGAGCGCATTGGCTCCCCGGCCACTGGCTGGGAGGCCACTCCTCCCGCACATCGCCGCCTCCGCCACCTTGTCGCCGCCGCTGTCCCTGCACGCCTGCTGCCGGACTCTGCAGTAAGTGTAATGTGGGGGGGTGTTGTGATGGAGGGAACAGGGTATGGCGCGGGGGGGGAGGGAGATGGAGGGGACGGGCTAGCGCCGCATGTAACTAATAGTTTATCTACACAGGGTGCCTCCAGCTGTTTCAATACTACAACTCCCAGCATGCCCTGACAGCCAATACATGTCAGGGCAAGCTGGGAGTTGTAGTGATGAAACAGCTGGAGGCACCCTGTGTAGATGAACTAAGGGCTGAAGTCCCCCCCAGCAGGCATCAGTGACGTGGTGCCTGCTGGGGAAGTCTGCCTGGTAGTGAGCACACTGCCAGGTAGACAAAAAGCATTTTTAATATAGTAAAAATTAAAATTAAAAGCAGGGAGGGGGTTAGGGATAGATTGGCAATAGGCAGGGACAGAAAAAAAAATAGTATGGTGGGAGCTACTCTTTAACATATAATACTGCAGCCACATATGACTATATTTTCTTGTATGTGGAAGGGAGTGATAGTACCGACCTAGATGCCCTGTACATTATTCTACTGCACACCAAAGCAAAAGTACAGTGGTCCCTCAACATACGATGGTAATTCGTTCCAAACGACCCATCGTTTGTCGAATCCATCGTATGTTGAGGGATCCGTGCAATGTAAAGTATAGGAAGCTGTACTTACCTGTCCCCGCCGCTCCGCACCAGGTCCTCACCGCTCCCGCTGCTGTTCCAGGGGCTCCCGATGCTGTCCCGCTGCTCCGGTGTCTTCTTTGCGATCCTCCGGTGTCTTGCGCATCTTCTGCAGGGTCCGGGCCTCGCTTTCTGGTGACGTTATTACGCTGCTGCGTCGGCGCGGCGTGCGTAGTGACGTAATAACAACGCCGGAAAGCGAGGCCCGGACCCTGGAGAAGATGTGCAAGACACCGGAGGATTGCGAAGTGGACCCGGAGCATGGGGAATAGGTAAGCGAACCTGCCCGGGATGCTTAAATTACTATCCGACAGCAGCTTAAGCATTTTGCGCTGTCGGATAGCAGTTAATGCGATGGCCCCGACATATAAAAGCATCGTATGTCGATGCTGACATCGACATGCGATGGCCTCTGAGAGGCCATCTTATGTCGATTTTATCATATGTCGGGGCCATCGTAGGTCGGGGGGTTACTGTATAAGCAGCTGTAATGTAACGCAATGTAATGTAATTTGTCTGCAGGACACATTTTTTTCCAGCTTCCTTTTAAACTACAGTAGAGTAGAGGAGACTATCAAGTTTTTATGTATGATCAATACAGCTGTGGTTCTCTCTTGTTGTCCTTATTTCTTCATCAAAACCGATCAGTTCTCATTCACTAAATGCAAAGTCGCCAATTTCTGGACCATAAAGTTTTACAGCAGAACATTACAGCCAGACTAGACTAGTGCTTTCAGGACTCGGAGACTTGTCACATTTGTATCTGCGTTCTCTTTATAAACAGATACGAAATGAGCATTTACTATAATAGATACTATAATATGTGTCACGATGCCGGCTGGCAGGTAGTGGATCCTCTGTGCCAGAGAGGGATTGGCGTGGACCGTGCTAGAGGATCGGTTCTAAGTCACTACTGGTTTTCACCAGAGCCCGCCGCAAAGCGGGATGGTCTTGCTGCGGCGGTAGTGACCAGGTCGTATCCCCTAGCAACGGCTCAACCTCTCTGGCTGCTGAAGATAGGCGCGGTACAAGGGAGTAGACAGAAGCAAGGTCGGACGTAGCAGAAGGTCGGGGCAGGCAGCAAGGATCGTAGTCAGGGGCAACGGCAGAAGGTCTGGAATCACAGGCAAGGAACACACAAGGAACGCTTTCACTGGCACTAGGGCAACAAGATCCGGCGAGGGAGTGAAGGGGAAGTGAGGTGATATAGGGAAGTGCACAGGTGTAAACACTAATTGGAACCACTGCACCAATCAGCGGTGCAGTGGCCCTTTAAATCGCAAAGACCCGGCGCGCGCGCGCCCTAGGGAGCGGGGCCGCGCGCGCCGGGACAGAACTGACGGGGAGCGAGTAAGGTACGGGAGCCGGGGTGCGCATCGCGAGCGGGCGCTACCCGCATCGCGAATCGCATCCCGGCCGGAGGTGGTAACGCAGCGCCCCGGGTCCGTGGAACCGACCGGGGCGCTGCAGTGAGGGAAGTGTAGCGAGCGCTCCGGGGAGGAGCGGGGACCCGGAGCGCTCGGCGTAACAGTACCCCCCCCCTTGGGTCTCCCCCTCTTCTTGGGGCCTGAGAACCTGAGGATCAGACTTTTGTCCAGGATATTGTCCTCAGGTTCCCAGGACCTCTCTTCTGGACCACAACCCTCCCAATCCACTAAAAAAAAAGTTCTTCCCCTGACCTTTTTAGAGGCCAAAATCTCTTTGACAGAGAAGATGTCCGAGGAGCCGGAAACAGGAGTGGGAGGAACAGATTTAGGAGAAAAACGGTTGAGGATGAGAGGTTTAAGAAGAGAGACGTGAAAGGCATTAGGGATACGAAGAGAAGGAGGAAGAAGAAGTTTGTAAGAGACAGGATTAATTTGACACAAAACTTTAAAAGGACCAAGATAGCGTGGTCCCAACTTGTAGCTAGGGACACGGAAGCGGACATATTTAGCGGAGAGCCATACCTTGTCTCCAGGGGAAAAAATGGGAGGAGCTCTTCTTTTCTTATCTGCGAATCTCTTCATGCGAGAAGAAGCCTGTAAGAGAGAATTTTGGGTCTCTTTCCATATGGTGGAAAGATCACGAGAAATTTCATCCACAGCGGGCAGACCAGAGGGCAAGGGGGTAGGGAGGGGGGGAAGAGGGTGACGGCCGTACACCACGAAAAACGGAGATTTGGAGGAAGATTCAGAGATTCTGAAATTATACGAGAATTCGGCCCAAGGTAGAAGATCTGCCCAGTCATCCTGGCGGGAGGAAACAAAATGTCGTAAATAGTCACCCAAGATCTGGTTAATTCTCTCTACTTGTCCATTGGATTGAGGATGGTATGCAGAAGAAAAATTTAATTTAATCTTGAGTTGTTTACAGAGAGCCCTCCAGAATTTAGACACAAATTGGACGCCTCTATCCGAGACGATCTGTGTAGGCAACCCGTGAAGACGAAAAATGTGTACAAAAAATTGTTTAGCCAACTGAGGCGCTGAAGGAAGACCAGGAAGAGGGATGAAATGTGCCATTTTGGAGAATCGATCAACGACCACCCAAATAACAGTGTTGCCATGGGATGGGGGTAAGTCAGTAATAAAATCCATACCAATCAGAGACCAAGGTTGTTCGGGGACAGGTAGAGGATGAAGAAAACCAGCGGGCTTCTGGCGAGGAGTCTTATCCCGGGCACAGATAGTGCAGGCTCGCACAAAGTCCACCACATCAGTCTCTAGAGTCGGCCACCAATAGAAGCGAGAGATGAGTTGCACAGATTTCTTGATGCCCGCATGACCTGCGAGATGGGAGGAGTGACCCCATTTGAGGATCCCAAGGCGTTGGCGTGGAGAAACAAAGGTCTTTCCTGGAGGAGTTTGCCTGATGGAGGCTGGAGAAGTGGAAATCAGGCAGTCAGGAGGAATGATGTGTTGAGGAGAGAGTTCAATTTCAGAGGCATCTGAGGAACGAGAGAGAGCATCGGCCCTAATGTTTTTATCAGCAGGCCGAAAGTGAATTTCAAAATTAAATCGGGCAAAGAACAGAGACCACCTGGCCTGACGAGGATTCAGCCGTTGGGCAGACTGGAGGTAGGAGAGGTTCTTGTGATCGGTGTAAATAATAACTGGAAATCTTGATCCCTCCAGCAGATGCCTCCATTCCTCAAGTGCTAATTTAATGGCTAGAAGCTCTCGATCCCCGATAGAGTAGTTCCTCTCCGCCGGAGAGAAGGTCCTGGAAAAAAAACCACAAGTAACAGCATGCCCGGAAGAGTTTTTTTGTAGAAGGACAGCTCCAGCTCCCACTGAGGAGGCATCAACCTCCAATAGGAAGGGTTTAGATGGGTCAGGTCTGGAGAGCACGGGAGCCGAAGAAAAGGCAGACTTGAGTCGTTTAAAGGCGTCTTCCGCTTGAGGAGGCCAAGACTTGGGATCGGCATTTTTTTTTGTTAAAGCCACAATAGGAGCCACAATGGTAGAAAAATGTGGAATAAATTGCCTGTAATAATTGGCGAACCCCAAAAAACGTTGGATGGCACGGAGTCCGGAGGGGCGTGGCCAATCTAAGACGGCAGAGAGTTTATCTGGGTCCATTTGTAGTCCCTGGCCAGAGACCAAGTATCCTAGAAAAGGAAGAGATTGGCATTCAAACAGACATTTCTCTATTTTGGCATAGAGTTGATTATCACGAAGTCTCTGAAGAACCATACGGACATGCTGGCGGTGTTCTTCAAGATTGGCAGAAAAAATCAGGATATCGTCCAGATATACAACAACACAGGAGTATAGTAGATCACGAAAAATTTCATTAACAAAGTCTTGGAAGACGGCAGGGGCGTTGCATAGACCAAAGGGCATGACCAGATACTCAAAGTGTCCATCTCTGGTGTTAAATGCCGTTTTCCATTCATCCCCCTCTCTGATGCGGATGAGATTATAAGCACCTCTTAAGTCCAGTTTGGTAAAAATATGGGCACCTTGGAGACGATCAAAGAGTTCAGAGATGAGGGGTAGGGGGTAGCGGTTCTTAACCGTGATTTTATTAAGACCGCGGTAGTCAATGCAAGGACGTAGAGAGCCATCTTTTTTGGACACAAAGAAAAATCCGGCTCCGGCAGGAGAGGAGGATTTACGGATAAAGCCCTTTTTTAAATTTTCTTGGACGTATTCAGACATGGCAAGAGTCTCTGGGACGGACAGAGGATAGATTCTGCCCCGGGGTGGAGTAGTGCCCGGGAGGAGGTCAATGGGACAATCATAAGGCCTGTGAGGAGGTAGAGTCTCAGCTTGTTTTTTGCAAAAAACGTCCGCAAAGTCCATATAGGCCTTAGGGAGACCGGTTACATGAGGAAGCACAGGGACACGGCAAGGTTTACTGGGAACCGGTTTTAAGCAGTCCTTGGAACAAGAGGGCCCCCAACTCTTGATCTCCCCAGTGGACCAATCCAGGATTGGGGAATGGAGTTGAAGCCAGGGAAGTCCAAGAAGGATTTCAGAAGTGCAATTGGGGAGGACCAACAGTTCAATCCTCTCGTGATGAGATCCGATGCACATTAGAAGGGGCTCCGTGCGGAAACGTATAGTACAGTCCAATCTTTCATTGTTTACACAATTGATGTAGAGGGGTCTGGCGAGACTGGTCACCGGGATGTTGAACTTGCTGACGAGAGAGGCTAAGATGAAATTTCCTGCAGATCCAGAGTCCAAGAAGGCCACAGCAGAGAAGGAGAAGGCAGAGGCAGACATCCGCACAGGCACAGTAAGACGTGGAGAAGCAGAGTAGACATCAAGGACTGTCTCACCTTTGTGCGGAGTCAGCGGACGTCTTTCCAGGCGGGGAGGACGGATAGGACAATCCTCCAGGAAGTGTTCGGTACTAGCACAGTACAGGCAGAGATTCTCCATGCGGCGTCGTGTCCTCTCTTGGGGTGTCAGGCGAGACCGGTCGACCTGCATAGCCTCCACGGCGGGAGGCACAGGAACAGATTGCAGGGGACCAGAGGAGAGAGGAGCCGGGGAGAAGAAACGCCTCGTGCGAACAGAGTCCATATCCTGGCGGAGCTCCTGACGCCGTTCGGAAAAACGCATGTCAATGCGAGTGGCAAGATGGATGAGTTCATGTAGGTTAGCAGGGATTTCTCGTGCGGCCAGAACATCTTTAATGTTGCTGGATAGGCCTTTTTTAAAGGTCGCGCAGAGTGCCTCATTATTCCAGGATAATTCTGAAGCAAGGGTACGGAACTGTACGGCATACTCGCCAACGGAAGAATTACCCTGGACCAGGTTCAACAGGGCAGTCTCAGCAGAAGAGGCTCGGGCAGGTTCCTCAAAGACACTTCGAATTTCCGAGAAGAAGGAGTGTACCGAGGCAGTGACGGGGTCATTGCGGTCCCAGAGCGGTGTGGCCCAAGCCAGGGCTTTTCCAGACAGCAGGCTGACTACGAAAGCCACCTTAGACCTTTCAGTGGGGAACTGGTCCGACATCATCTCCAAGTGTAATGAACATTGGGAAAGAAAGCCACGGCAAAACTTAGAGTCCCCATCAAATTTATCCGGCAAGGATAGTCGTATTCCAGAAGCGGCCACTCGCTGCGGAGGAGGTACAGGAGCTGGCGGAGGAGATGATTGCTGGAGCTGTGGTAGTAACTGTTGTAGCATAACAGTCAGTTGAGACAGCTGTTGGCCTTGTTGCGCAATCTGTTGTGACTGCTGGGCGACCACCGTGGTGAGGTCAGCGACAACTGGCAGAGGAACTTCAGCGGGATCCATGGCCGGATCTACTGTCACGATGCCGGCTGGCAGGTAGTGGATCCTCTGTGCCAGAGAGGGATTGGCGTGGACCGTGCTAGAGGATCGGTTCTAAGTCACTACTGGTTTTCACCAGAGCCCGCCGCAAAGCGGGATGGTCTTGCTGCGGCGGTAGTGACCAGGTCGTATCCCCTAGCAACGGCTCAACCTCTCTGGCTGCTGAAGATAGGCGCGGTACAAGGGAGTAGACAGAAGCAAGGTCGGACGTAGCAGAAGGTCGGGGCAGGCAGCAAGGATCGTAGTCAGGGGCAACGGCAGAAGGTCTGGAATCACAGGCAAGGAACACACAAGGAACGCTTTCACTGGCACTAGGGCAACAAGATCCGGCGAGGGAGTGAAGGGGAAGTGAGGTGATATAGGGAAGTGCACAGGTGTAAACACTAATTGGAACCACTGCACCAATCAGCGGTGCAGTGGCCCTTTAAATCGCAAAGACCCGGCGCGCGCGCGCCCTAGGGAGCGGGGCCGCGCGCGCCGGGACAGAACTGACGGGGAGCGAGTAAGGTACGGGAGCCGGGGTGCGCATCGCGAGCGGGCGCTACCCGCATCGCGAATCGCATCCCGGCCGGAGGTGGTAACGCAGCGCCCCGGGTCCGTGGAACCGACCGGGGCGCTGCAGTGAGGGAAGTGTAGCGAGCGCTCCGGGGAGGAGCGGGGACCCGGAGCGCTCGGCGTAACAATATGATGTTAAAGGAACAAAAAACCTGAAAATAAATTATTAATGTGAACAGAAGAACAACTTGTCCACAATGTTTGTCAGCCTGCAACTTCTAGTCTTGCAGAAATTGTAAAGGCGAATACAGTAAATTCCTTTGTGTCCCATTCATTTTTGGCTAGCACATGACCAGTTGCTGACAGATGACTGAAGGGGGTAGAACTCTACTAAAGGGTGGGGCTTAGTATCCCTGATTTCTTACTGCAGAGAGCAGAGGTGGAAAACAAAGGTGAGGGTGTGTCAAAGGGTGGAGACAATGGGCGGGGTCAAGGGGGCGGCAAAATTAGCTTTCGCCCAAGGTGGCAAAAATCCTTGCACCAGACCTGGATGTCACAATAGTGTTTGTCCTTATTTCTAGGCTGTGTTCTATGTTGATGATGTCACAATAGTGTTTGTCTTTATTTCTAGACTGTGCCTAATTCTAATTTTTTCAGTTGTCCTTATTATAAGGGTACAATCTCTTTTGACTTCACAATTGTCTATGCTTCCACTTCTTCACAGTATTGCATTTTCATAGCTTGACAATGAACTGTGACCTCATTTATCTTAATGTCCAGGATATCGCATTAAAATTATGTCACAGTAGAGTTTGTCTTTATTTACATCATCATGCTATTATGATGCTGTCACAATACTGTGTTTTATAAGCTGTAGTCTATTTTTATGGTGTCACAATGGCTTGCATTTATTTTTTGTACTTTATTTTTATGATATCATATTGGGCGGCAGTGGTCAATGGGAGATCCTTATATACACAAGCGCTGTACTCGTGTATCTCCAGCTCTCCCATAGAGATGCATGGAAGAGGCATGTCAACACTACTCTGTGCACAGAGCCATGGTCACTCTGTGCATGAGAAGCGCCGGGGCACCTGGCAGGAGAACGCGGAAGGTCCCAGCAGTCGGACCACCTGCCATCAGACACTTATCCCCTATCCTATAGATAGGAGACAAGAAGTTAAGTACCAGAGTTCCCCTTTAAGTCATGTTGTACTGGGATTGTCTTTATTCCTAGAATGATACAACAGCTTATGTATCAGTTTACAAGCTGATGTCATAAGAGGTCAGTGAGGTCAGTGTCTGACCTTACCAATCTTCACCAAACGGGCTAAAATTCCCACAGACATCTCCATAATCTTTTAGAATCTTGACCAACTCTCTCTTTATTCCTATGGATTTAGAATAAGATTTCCTAAAATCCCCTGCAGGTGTTATGTGTAGGTGCCCCAATACTATTGTCCATATAGTGCACATTACACGTGCACGTTATATTCTTGACTTTTTCACCTGGCAGTATGTGAACTGTTGCACTGTATTGCTGTCTAGCTTAGTACTGTGACATTTTCATAGGTCATTTCTATCACAGTCAATGCTGATCACTATTTTCCTCCTCTGGATTTGATAAACTCCACATATTTGATGTGCTAATCTCTCTGACTTGTTAATTAAATCTGACGAATGATATCCCTACGGCAGCGTCTGTAAGGAAAGACACTGGCAATAACCACAGCTAAGGAACATCATTCATAGCTAATTCAAAGCCAAGCGGCAACATTTGTCACACATTATACTTTACACATGAAAAATGAACGCTTCCTAAAAACAGGGGAATGCTCCATACTGAGAAACTATTATACAGGGGTAATCTAGCAAAAACAACATCAGATAATTGATGGGACACTGGGTTCAGGGATACACTTGTTATCTTATCGAGATTATGGCTATTCCATAAAAGTTAAAGGAAACTTCAAAAAATGTTAGTCTTTTTTAATTGCTATTTTGTGACAGAATTAGGCTGGGTTCACACTACGTTTTGTCCCATACGGGAGGGCATACGGCAGGGGGGAGCTAAAAGCTCGCGCTCCCGTATGTGACCGTATGCGCTCCCGTATGTCATTCATTTCAATGAGCCGACCGGAGTGAAACGTTCGGTCCAGTCGGCTCATTTTTGCGCCGTATGCGCTTTTACAACCGGACCTAAAACTGTGGTCAACCACGGTTTTAGGTCCGGTTGTAAAAGCGCATACGGCGCAAAAATGAGCCGACCGGACCGAACGTTTCACTCCGGTCGGCTCATTGAAATGAATGACATACAGGAGCGCATACGGTCACATACGGGAGCGCGAGCTTTTAGCTCCCCCCTGCCGTATGCGCTCCCGTATGGGACAAAACGTAGTGTGAACCCAGCCTTATACAGTTATGATCACGTGATGGGTGAAGCCTCATTCATTAAGACTTATCCATGCGTGGCTACCCAAAACAGTTTTCTTGAAGATTTTTTTGTGCTACAAAAAGTTTTATTAAAGTTTGTTCAACACAAATGGAACAGCATTTTTAAGGGCTACTCCAACCCCAGACATCTTATCCCCTATCCAAAGGATAGGGGATAAGATGTCTGATTGCGGGGTCCTGCTGCTGGGGACCCCCGCGATCTCCCTGCTGCACCTGGCGTTCGTTTAAAGCATTGGGTACAGCGCCAGAGGCTCGTGATGTTATGGCCGCGCCCCGCTCCTGATGTCACGGCCACCCCCCTCAATGCAAGTCTATGGGAGGGGGCGTGACAGCTGTCACGCCCCTCCCATACACTTGCATTGAGGGGACAAGGCCGTGATGTCACGAGCGGGGTGTGACTGTGACGTCACGAGCCTCCGCATCGCCAGTCATCCTTCACGGAGCAGAGATAGCTTCGTGCACCGGATGTCTGGGGTGCCGCAGCCGAGATTGTGGGGGTCCCCTGCAATCAGACATCTTATCCCCTATCCTTTGGATAGAGGATAAGATGTCTAGGGGCAGAGTACCCCTTTAACGCAAGATATGTGCAAACATTTAAGGGTGTAGACGTACATACGATCAGTGATATTCATTATACCTGTTTAACCATCCACTAATAATGACTGTAGCACTAAGGGAGACCCTTGTCACTCAGACATTAAAGACGTTATTGAAAGAAGTACATGGTGAACTAGGGAACCATTGTTCTTGATAGTGATGCCCAATACATAATGCCATAGCAGTCAATTAAGACTCATAGGAAACTGAACTGCTAAAGGCTACCTGAAAAACAGACACAAAAGGGGAGACAAACAATTCTCACAAAGGAGAAGTTCTGGGGAGAGGGGGTGGGGAGAGGGAACCATCATAAGAACAACAGTAATTGATGGTTAAGAAAAAATTATCCAAATAAGTTATCCATGGCGGCCAAGTTGCATCGAAAACTTTTTGCGAGTCAGTTAGAAGACTGGTTAAATGGGCGCTGTCAGAATTGAAAACTTTTTATATGTTGTACATCTTGGCAAAACATCAACCTTTCTAATATACTTCATAAAAGTTTTGTATTTCTTTTAATAGAAATAATTGCTTATAAAAAAGACCACTAGGGGTCCCCATACCATCCAGAACATAACCCTGTCCGGCTGTAGCATCATTTTTTGTCCCAGCTGAAGCATAAGCCAGCTGGGACAAGGCGGTAACAAAGGCGGTAACAAAGTCCAGTAAGTGAGGGTGAGACTAGCTCTACTCTGTGCTAACTCCTGTCCTGTCAGACTCCTGTCTGGAAACAGAGAGGAGGGGGTTACAGAAAAGCCTTTAGTGACTGGGTGAAGAGACCCAGCACAGCAGACTCAGGGAGGAAGTGAATGCATGGTGAGTAAGGCAGGCTTAGTGTTTGCCTTAGACACATCGGGGGGGATTCATCATTATGTGTCTATTGTAGACACAGTTCTATCCATTTACACTCTTGTCTATTGTACACTCTTGCTCAGAATTTACTAAGGCTGTTGCACTCCTTTGATAAATCTTGTGCAAATATAGAAACGCCCCCCCCCCCCCCACTCGCTTTACCGTACACTCCTTCTCTACCTCACAGGAAAAGTGAACGTAGGGATTTTGTTCTATTGCTTTGAGGCCAGGATTCCATTGAGGTTTTTTATGCATCATAAAAAAACGCCAGAAAAACTGTCCCAGCTTTTTCCTGTGTTTTGTCAGTTTTTCTTTTCTTGTGTTTTTCTTGCATTTTTGCTGGTGTGTGGAAACAAAAAAATGTACTAAACTTGTATTTTTTTCTTTTAAATTTAGATACGTTTATGCGGAGGACTATGTCAGATTTTGTGGATTGCGATGATGAACAGCGTTTTTTTAATGTCAATAAAATGGTTAACGAGGACTGTGGGGGAGTGTTTTTTTTTATATATTTTTTTTCATTGTGTTGTGTTTTTTATAATTGTATTTTCAGGCTTAGTAGTGGAAGGCATCTTGTTGACAGAATCCATCATTAAGCCGGGGCTTAGCATTAGCCCCAAAACAGCTAGCGCTAACCTCCAAATATTAACCCGGTACTCACCGCCACAGTGGTGCCGGGAAGAGCCAGTACCAACAGGCCCGGTGCGTCAAAAATGGCGCTCCTGGGCCTAGGCGGTAACAGGCTGGCATTATTTAGGCTGGGGAGGGCCAGTAACAATGGTCGCCCACCCTGGTAATGTCAGTCTGTTGCTGCTTGGTTGGTATCTGGCTAATACTGAAAATATTAGGGAACCACACACAAAAAAAAAAAACGAAGGTGGTTCCCTGTATATTCAGTATCAGCCAGATACCAACCAAGCAGCAACAGCTTGACGTTGCCAGGGTGGGCGAGGACCATTGTTACTGGCCCTCCCCAGCCTAAATAACGCCAGCCTGTTACCGCCTAGGCCCAGGAGCGCCATTTTTGATGCTCGGGGCCTGTTGGTACCGGCTCTTCCCGGCACTCCTGTGGCGGTGGGTACTGGGGTAATAATTGGGGGTTAGCGCTAACTGATTTTTGGGCTAACACTAAGCCCGGCTTAGTAATAGATTCTGTCTATAAGACGGCTTCCACTTCTAACCCTTAAAATTCAATTATAAAAAACACAACACATTGAAAAAAAATAGTTTATTTAAAAAAAAACACTCCCCCTTAGCCTTCATTAACCATTTTATTGAAATTTAAAAAAAATGCTGGTCATCATCGCAGTCCACCAAATCTGAATTCACGTATCTGAAATGAGAAGAAAAACAAGAAATATGGGTTAGTAAATTTTTTGTGCTCTCCCCTGAGAAGAGTGCACATAATGCAGCGTGTTCCTAAACAGGGAGCCTCCAGTTGTTGCTAAACTACAACTCCTATCATGGGGGGCTGTAGTTAAGCAACAGCTGGAGGCACACTGGTTGTTACTTAACTCAGTGTTTACCAACCTAAACAGGGATCCTCCAGTTGTTGCTAAACTACAACTCCTATCATGGGGGGCTGTAGTTAAGCAACAGCTGGAGGCACACTGGTTGTTACTTAACTCAGTGTTTACCAACCTGTGCGCCTCCAGCTGTTGCAAAACTACAACTCCCAGCATGTACGGTTTGTCAGTGCAGGCTGGGAGTTATAGTTTTGCCACAGCTGGAGGCACACAGGTAGGGAAACACTGAGTTAGGAAACAGACAATGTTTCCCAACTAGTGTGCGTCCAGTTGTTGCAAAACTACAACTCCCGGCATGCCCAGGCAGCCGAAGGGCATGCTGAGAGTTGTAGTTTTGCAACAACTGGAGGAGAACAGCTTGGAGACCACTGTGTTATGGTGTCCAAACTGTAGCCTTCCAGATGTTGCAAAACTACAACTCTCAGCATGCCCAGACTGCCAAGGCATGCTGGGAATTGTAGTTCGGCAACATCTGAAGGGCCAGATGTTACAGAACTACAACTCCCAGCGTGCCTGGACTGTCTGGGCATGCTGGGAGTTGTAGTTTTGCAACATCTGGAAGAGTACAGATTACAGTGGTCTCCAAACTGCGGCCCTCCAGATGTTGCAAAACTACAACTCCCAGCATGCCCAGACAGCCAAAGGCTGTCTGGGCATGCTGGGAGTTGTAGTTTTAAAACGACCAGAAGCAGCAGTGAAGAGCTTCACTGCTGCCTCTGATGCAGATGCCGCCGCCGCTGATCCACATGTCCACTGACCCACATGTCTGCCTCATGTCAGTCTTTCAAACAACAACACACCACCACCCCCTCTCCTCCACCCCCCCCCCCCCCCACTCCATGATAATCCTTCCATTACTTATTATCTGCTGAATACTACAGAGGAAATTATTTTCTTTTTGTAACACAGAGATCTCTGCTGACATCATGACCACAGTGTTCTCTGCTGACATCATGACCACAGTGCTCTCTGCTGACATCTCTGTCCATTTTAGGAACTGTCCAGAGCAGCACATGTTTGCTATGGGGATTTTCTTAAAATGGACAGAGATGTCAGCAGAGAGCACTGTGCTCGTGATTTAGCAGAGAGCTCTGTGTTCTAAAAAGAAAAGAATTTCCACTGTAGTATTCAGCAGCTAATAAGTACTGAAAGGATTAAGATTTTTTAATAGAAGCAATTTACAAATCTGTTTAACTTTCTGGCACCAGTTCATATAAAAAAAAGTTTTACACCGGAGTACCCCTTTAACTCCCGTGGCCTTGCAAATCTAAATGCTTTGCACAAGGGGCGATCCCACCATATGTGAAGCATATGGTTTCCCTACTTTGACACCTACAGAAACATTCTTGCCACTCTAGTGGGGACCAAATACCATCAAAGCAAGACCTTCTAGTCTGTTTCCTGCAGACATTGGCCCACATTTGTCAGACTGTTTTTTGTGTCTAAACAAGGGGCAAAAAAGACGCAAGCAGGGTTTTTTGCACCTTTTTTTGCCCCTTTTTGTTTACACATTTCTGCTGATTTTGAGTTGCAATCCACTGATTTTGAGTTGCAAACCACCGATTTTGGCAATAGACATGATATGGAAGGGATTTATCATTGCGCCTTTTTGTAAAAAGGAGCAAAAAAAGGCGCAAAGCCACTGAAAAGTCTCTAAAACTACACCAGCCCAGACATGGGGGAAGATTTATCAAAACCTGTGCAAAGGAAAAATTGCCTAGTTGCCCATAGCAACCAATCAGATCTCTTCTTTCATTTTGCATAGGCCTTGTTAAAAATTAAAGAAGAAATCTGATTGGTTGCTATGGGCAACTGGGCAATTTTACCTTTGCACAGGTTTTGATAAATCTCCCCCATGGTGTAGCTTTTTGGTGTATGTGTAGAAAATGGTGTATGTTTCAGAAAATGTGACCCGCACAAAATTTATCAAAGCTCTTTTACCTTTTAATAAATTTGGCGCTCCTACACATTATCAGCACACAAAAAAAAGGTGTAAAAAAATTCTTCCCTTGCACTGCAATGATAAATGTGGGCCATTGTTACTTCTTTTTATTCTGTAAGACGGATTTCAAATTTGCATTGGAAAAAGTATAAACAAATACCCAGCCAAGCCCTGAGGTGTCAGACTGATGATGAACAGTGGTGTCCTGTGCAGGCAGCCCAATTCTATAAATCATCCCAATAAGAAGGAATTCCATAACCATTTAAACGTAAGCAATTCTTTATTTCAGTGCTTCATAGTAGACTATGAACAGAAGACGGATACATGCAGGTTGGCCTGAATTAGTTATCTAGTCAGTAGCTGAGCCGGCAAGGAGATAAAGTGATGCAATAAGAGTAGCTAGTTAATGAGGAGATATCTGCGAACACGTCAGGATGTGCATGGGCCATAGTGACACGAGGCCCACATGGCAGGGGTGGGGGATCTGCTGTTTTACTTTCAGATCTATTGTAGGGCTGTGCCAGGGGAGGAGAGTATAAGGGATTTTGTAAATATTCATCCTTTAAAAGGGTACTCCACAAGCCAGCATTCGGAACTACATTTTCCAAATGTTGTTTTTGTGCTGCGGGGGTCAGTCGCGCCCCTTGTGATGTCATGGCCACACCCCCTCAGTGCAAGTCAATGGCCAGTGGATACTGTTCCGATACGAGACAAATTCCCACCCAATACATGATGTTGCCACAACATTGGTAACATGCAGCAACTGGGCATTGTGTATGGTCATGGTTTTGCCCGCACATGATGATTGGGACAATCACCCTAACCCTCACCTTACAGAACAGTATTTAACCCCCACAAGGAGGTATGGACTTTACCACAGGTTTAGCACAGTGAGGTCACTGAACACAATGGCTGGCTGACATTTCCAGACATGGTAGCTTAGGAGAAAGCAGAAGATCAGAGCATGCAGAGTTCAATTTGTGGTGTCCCGGCACCGGATTGCATCCATTACCTTGTGGTGAGGTCCCCAAAGTCAGAGTCCCTAGATGTAGGTGGGGTCCTCATCCTTAGCTAGTCCCTTGTCACCCCTTTTGTAATTAAAATTATTCAAATTTAATGTGTATATATTTATATAATAAGTGTATTTACCTAGCTAGCGTCGCAGGACCTGCGGGTCACGTGATGCGTTCCAAAGACTATGGTTTGTAGTTCAAGGACCTTTGGAGGAAGTCAGGTGTTTACCCATCAGGCTATGTAACGGTGAGTGACAGCTGACTTGGACCAATCCAAAACGGCCCTGCCCCTGCCGATATAAGGGAGCGGCGGCCATTACTCTTTTTTTTTTTCCTCATGGGCTGTTTACAGGGAAGAATCTGCTCTGCTGTGATCAGTGAGTTAGGCCCGAGCCTTGGGCGACGGCTGATCTTTACAAAACTGTGAGTGTAATCAATCCCTAAGCACTCTGCAAGATCACCGGACCATATCTAACCCCTAAATCTGGACGGATCTTTACAAATTACCCTAAATCCTGAGACTTATATCAAAAGTCAAGGTCCGCAACAACTGTCAGTCACTGAAGTGTATGGAGACTGAATTAATGAGACTGTTACTGTTCATTGGATGTACCGCAAGTCTTTAAGTAAAGTTTATCCAAGTTCAAGTTCAACTACCTTGTGGACCTTCAGTCATTTTATGCATGCACTTATCATTACTGGGAAGGGCAGCGATAGGCCAGAGAATTACCTCAGCATACTAGCCCTCAGCCTGGCGTCACGAACAACAGGGTTAACCTTAACCCTTGATATACTGAAACATCACCCTGACTACACTACCCCTACCCCTGAGGCCTACCACAAAGCCTTTTTGGTGTTGCACGACCAGGATTCGGGTGTGTGCCTACTACAGTTGCCACTAGTGAAAGTGTACTCCCCCCCAGAAAACGAACTTTATTGATGTGCTGTAAACCATGTTGCTGAGTACGGGAGCAGTGTTTGTGGTGCACCATACAAGGGGGCCACGAGAAAAGTAAGGGGGAGGCGAAAATTCCTCTACAACTGGTTTGAGTTGCATTGGGGCCGCTCTGCCAGTGGGTCTTTTCCCCCCCGTGGGCACTGGTGTCGCAGAAGTGTATACTAAGTGTATACTAACAACCTGTTAGTTTTTGATATTATGCTGAGAAGCCATCAGATCATTATACAAGATTGTAGATGTGCACCATGTCTGTTTTCTACCCGAATTCACAAGATGTGTAAACTGTGCAATGAGTTCATGCTGCGACCCTCTGGTTCGGTCGGCACAGGTGGAGCCGAACTGCTGCCGAAAAAGCGAGCAATGAAAGCCCGCGCTGCGCCACGCCCCACCCCTGGGCGTGGCTGCCAAGTTGCTGCATCACAGCCGAAAGGGAACTTGGAGATACAGGAGTCATCTCTGGAGGGACCAGAAGTCGGGGCTGCACCGATAACGTCCTTCCTGCCGGCTGCCATTATGGGGAAGCCCACTATAAAAGACCCCACACACAGCGACCTCTTCAGTCTGCACAGAGAGCTGGAGGATACAGACATGGCGGAGAGCAGTGTTCCACGTGGTGAAGTTGGCAAAATGGCGCCGGAAAAGCGGAAAGTTGTGGCAGTCGCAGCCCGACTTTTCCAAGAACTTGCTGACTGTCTGCAGTGGTTGTCATTAGACAAAGAGGGGGCCTGCAATCTTCCCCCACAGCCTGATGATGACGACGATTGGTCAGACACACCCCCAGAGGAGAGCGCAGGGACACCTGGAGGTGCATCTCCGGTGAAACTGTCCCCTCACCACAGAACTTGGGGCTCGTGGGCCGAGATCCCATCGGAGGAGTCTGCAGTGAGCACCCTGCCAGAGGTGGCCTATTCTTCCTCCTCCAGCCCTGAGGTCATACCTCAATCAAGCTTGCCAAGTGCACGACCGTGCTCACCAAAATTACTGCAATGGGTGTTCGGAGATGAGCCGGAGCCGATCGAGTACATGCACAGAGTACTTTAACCATTACCTGGGAAGCCACTCACACCAATCCCAACTGCAGAAAAAGAAAGGGCCCATCCAGAAGCTGAGCTGGCCGAATTGATGGAAAAGCTAAAGGCCCGACACAAAGAACTCTATGCTCGCAAACACGTGCATTTGCCCCATGAAGAAAAAGTACGGTAGCAATAAAACACCAAAGAAATGGAGGCATTGTACATTCGTAAATGGGATCACCCCCGAGAAGGGGAGGAGCCATTAGAAAGAAGAAGAGCAACTGTGGCCAAGTTCGACAAGGTCAGAGGTTATGGGACACTCCTTGACTGCCACACTGGGCAGACCATCCTCGTAAACCGGCAAGCAGTGCTAAGGCCATATCTCCATAAGAAGTTCTACACCTTGGAGGTGGGTGAAATTGTAGAGTACACCCCCGTCCAGAGCCTTCGTGGAGAATGGGCTGCAGCGGTCACCAGATCAACAGCCCCAAAACAGCTTCCCTTCAAATATTTTCCGTCAACTGATTGGGAGTCCGAACCCTTCAACTTGAGGCCGAAAAGGTCCGCTCCTAAAGCCTCCACCAGCGTACCCAATGAGAAGGAGCCTCAACATTCAAGTTCATCATCTTCTATGTACAGCAAAGAGTCAAGTTAATCATCTTCTATATACAGAAAAGAGTCAAGTTCTTCATCTTCTACCTACCGCCGAGAGTCAAGTTCTGCACAGGGTGAAGAAAGTAGGCCAAAGTTGTGGCCACCCAAGTCAGTACCTAGACCCTCTCGGAGCAGTGAGAGTTTGTCTGACCCTGGGGTACCAACATATGTACCTAGGCCCTCTCGGAGCCAGGCGAGTTTGCCTGTTCCTGAGGTGCCAACGAAATGGTCATGGGTCCATCCTAGTTTGGAGATGGTACTCAAGCCCTATTGCCCCACTTTGATCCTTGCTAGAAAGCCTGTGTCCCCTTCTAATGCTACCATCAACCACTCCACCCTCACCAATGTGGTGTGGCAGAGCTATGTTAATTCCAATCCTGCCCCTGATGTTGGCAGATACAGAGGAACCCAGAGAGGCACTAGAAGAGTGAAGAAGAACATTCTCTAAAGAGACTCTAAAGTAATGTCCTGTTGTTTCTTGTGTTAACCACTTTTATTTTGCAGCAACCAAGTTCAAGAATTGTGCCTAGTAGGACTGCGCTAAGATTGTTCCAGTTCAAAGTTCAGCAATGTAACCACTAAGCTTGTGCCTGACTATTAAGTCAAGAGACTCCTAGCCAGTAGGAGATTCATTAAGGACTGTACCCGGCTGAGTTGTGGTTAAGGCCGTGTTTACCTTTCCCTTTAATTGGACTCCTAGTGTAGGTGGACTGCTGATCCTTACACGCCACTTTGTATATTTCCCTTTAATTGGACTCCTAGTGTAGGTGGACTGCTGATCCTTACATGTCTGTTTTATGTATATACCAGCAGCTTCATAAGAACTCTTATGCTAAATGTTGCACTTATGAGGTGAATGCGCCTGAACCATGTTGGAGTGTTGATAATTGTGTAGTAAATATGTATATGGTTCTTGTACACAGGAAGGTATCCTTGTGTCTGTGTACATAAAAAATAGGTATGGGTTGTACATAGAAAGATGGTCTAATGTCTATGTACATAAAAAGTGAGTCAGAGCTGTACACGAAAAATGTAAATGATTCTTGTACATACAAATGTATAAAAAGTTCTAAAGGTGTTTAGTATTTGCTAAATAGGGGACACCCCGGCTCCTCCAAGGGTAGTATTATTGCTGTCGCCAATCACTAGCACCTGTCTCCACAGAAGAAAAAAATATAGGGAAGATTGCCCTTAACCTCTTAAGGACTCAGGGTTTTCCGTTTTTGCCCTTTTGTTTTTTCCTCCTTACCTTTTAAAAATCATAACCCTTTCAATTTTCCACCTAAAAATTCATATTATGGCTTATTTTGTGCGTCGCCAATTCTACTTTGCAGTGACATTAGTCATTTTACCCAAAAAGGCAGAGCGAAACGGAAAAAAAAATCATTGTGCAACAAAATCGGAAAAAAAAACGCCATTTTGTAACTTTTGGGGGCTTCCGTTTCTACGCAGTGCATATTTCGGTAAAAATTACACCTTATCATTATTCTGTAGGTCCATACGGTTAAAATGATACCCTACTTATATAGTTTTGATTTTGTCGTACTTCTGGAAAAAATCATAACTACATGCAGGAAAATTTATGCGTTTAAAAATGTCATCTTTTGACCCCTATAACTTTTTTATTTTTCCACGTACGGGGCGGTATGAGGACTCATTTTTTGCGCCGTGATCTGAAGTTTTTATTGCTATGATTTTTGTTTTGATCGGACTTTTTGATCACTTTTTATTCATTTTTTAATGGTATAAAAAGTGACCAAAATACGCTTTTTTGGAGTTTGGAATTTTTTTGCGCGTACGCCATTGACCGTACGGCTTAATTAATGATATATTTTTATAGTTCGGACATTTACGCACGCGGCGATACTACATATGTTTATTTTTATTTTTTTTACACTGTTTTATTTTTTTTATGGGAAAAGGGGGGTGATTCAAACTTTTATTAGGGAAGGGGTTAAATGACCTTTATTAACACTTTTTTTTTACATTTTTTTTGCAGTGTTATAGGTCCCATGTGATCAGCATTATCGGCGCTTGACTGCTCCTGCCTGGATCTCAGGCACGGAGCAGTCATTCGTCGATCGGACACCGGGGAGGCAGGTAAGGGCCCTCCCGGTGTCCGATCAGCTGTTCGGGACGCCGCGATTTCACCGCGGTGGTCCCGAACAGCCCGACTGAGCAGCCGGGTCACTTTCAGTTTCACTTTAGAAGCGGCGGTCAGCTTTGACCGCCGCTTCTAAAGGGTTAATACCGCACATCGCCGCGATCGGCGATGTGTGGTATTAGCCGCGGGTCCCGGCCGTTGATTAGCGCCGGGACCGACGCGATATGATATGATGCAATCCCGCTTCATATCGCGGGAGCCGGCGCAGGACGCAAATATACGTCCTGCGTCATTAAGGGGTTAAAATAGTACTTGCACACATAGTACCTTAACTTACTGACTTAAATGTACTACTTCAAGTTTCTCTAGTACATACGCCAAAGTAAATATCCCACTTAAGAAAACACTTTAGGGATTTTAGCCTATTGTAATTCAATTCCTGCCACTGTTAGGTACACTTCTTCTTCTCCTTCTTTGCGTGTGTGAGATGCTCTACCTGGCTAGTAGGTGATCTTGCGAGCTAACAAATGAAACTCATAATTCTTAAAGTAATGT
Organism: Hyla sarda; assembly: GCF_029499605.1. NCBI lineage: Eukaryota > Metazoa > Chordata > Amphibia > Anura > Hylidae > Hyla > Hyla sarda. The sequence continues at coordinate 55,622,070 of NC_079190.1, forward strand.
AGGTAGGTTATGTGAAGTGCTCTAGGGGTAAGTAGCGTGTAGCCAATGGACCCTAGCAGCCAATCTTACTGTGACCTAGATTCCGGCTAGCCAGTATACCTTATGTGTACTAACAGGAAACTCATTGTTGGCGAATAAAATGTGTGAGATAATAAAATTGTTTAGTCAGCTTGAAACTAAAGGTATAAAGAGCTGTGCTAATGTTTAGTTAGCCTCATAAAGATTTGTAGAGAGCTAATAAAATGTCTTAGAAGCTAGAAACTAAAGGTCTAAATAGCTTTATAATTACTTAGATAGCTTTCTAATTATTTAGATAATTTTATAATTCCTTAGATAACTTCAGAAATGTCTTAGAAGCCTTTTTAGATTTCTAGTAGGATTACTAGTCTACAAAAATTTTTAAATGCCTAGAAAATGTCTAGTAGGTTTAAAAGTACCTGATGTGTATAAAAGTTTGTCAGGATAGAGATTCTGTCTAGTTAGAGATCCTGCTTAATTCTGTCCTAGTTCCTCTGCCTTAGGGGACAGGCGTCGGGGTTGACTTATTTTAAGTAAGGGGGTTTGCATCCATTACCTTGTGGTGAGGTCCCCAAAGTCAGAGTCCCTAGGTGTAGGTGGGGTCCTCATCTTTAGCTAGTCCCTTGTCACCCCTTTTGTAATAAAAATTATTCAAATTTAATGTGTATATATTTATATAGTAAGTGTATTTACCTAGTTAGCGTTGCAGGACCTGCAGGTCACGTGATGCGTTACAAAGACTCTATTGTTTGTAGTTCAAGGACCTTTGGAGGAAGTCAGGTGTACCCATCAGGCTATGTAATAGTGAGTGACAGCTGACTTGGACCAATTCAAAACGACCCTGCCCCTGCCGATATAAGGGAGCGGCGGCCATTACTCTCTTTTTTCCACGTGGGCTGTTGACAGGGAAGGGTCTGCGCTGCTGTCATCAGTGAGTTAGGCCCGAGCCTTGCGGCGACGGCTGATCTTTACAAAACTGTGAGTGTAATCAATCCCTAAGCACTCTGCAAGATCACCGGACCATATCTAACCCCTAAATCTGGACGGATCTTCGTAAATTACCCTAAATCCTGAGACTTATATCAAATGTCAAGGTCTGCAACACCTGTCAGTCACTGAAGTGTATGGAGACTGTATTAATGAGACTGTTACTGTTCATTGGATGTACCGCAAGTCTTTAAGTAAAGTTTATCCACGTTCAAGTTCAACTACCTTGTGGACCTTCAGTCATTTTATGCATGCACCTATCGTTACTGGGAAGGGCGGCGACAGGCCAGAGAATTACCTCAGCATACTAGCCCTCAGCCTGGCGTCACGAACAACAGGGTTAACCTTAACCCTTGATATACTGAAACAACACCCTGACTACACTACCCCTACCCCTGAGGCCTACCACAAACTAATATAGTTAACAAGCTGAACGTCAGGAACCTTTAAAGGGGTACTCCACTTCCCCATCGTTCGGAACATTTTGTTCCAAACACTGGGTACGCGCTGCGGGGTTCGTGACGTCACAGCCACGCACCTCGTGACATCACGCCCCATCCCCTCAATGCATGTCTATGCAGCTGCCACTCCCCCTCCCTTAGACTTGCATTGAGGGGGCGTGATGTGACATGATGTCACGACCCCTGTAGCCCGCACCCAGTGTTCGTAACAAAATGTTCCGAATGCTGGGGCAGTGGAGTACCCCTTGAAGCACAAATAAAGATATAGCTTTGCTGTTTACTAGTATCGGAGCCATATTACTCAGGGTACGGGAAAGAGGTGCTGCAGCAGCTGGTTGTGGTCAGCAAGAAGTGTGTTCAGAACAATTGCAATACTAGGTACATCTCCTACCCAATGTATGGTATTGGGCCTAGTAGGCAGTGAAGAGGCCACAGCTCTTGCACGATCAGCTGGTTAGGAAGCTCCACCAATTGGATATTGATAGCCTATCATATGGAGAGACAATCAATAAAAAATTTTAAAAAAGGCCAGAGAACCTCTATAAATACAGTAATAAAAAACATGTCCTGCTGTAAATGTTGTCTAGTGTTTTTCTTTAAATGAAAAGACAGATGGCATAAAATAGGAAAGGCTTGAATTGCTGACCTTCACGAAAACGTGTTATGTTAAATCTAGCCAGCCAGAGCCTGTGACATTTTCCTGCTGCTTATCTGAACATAACCGCCTGCTAAAACCAATGCCGACTGTCTGTAAAGGACAACATGCTGAACGCAGGAACATTACCATAGCGGGTATTTCATTCAACTTACCTGTGAAGATGCTTTAAAATGCATCAACGACAAAAAATGGCCTTAAAAGTGCCTAAAAGATCATTCTGACCATCTGCGGGGTCCATAATAATAAGCATCACTTCTGCTCCAAAATACCAACTAGTAACTATAAGTCCTCATTCTGTGTTTGTGAAATAAAGTGTTTAGGAATATTTTCTAGTAGCATTTCAATCTCACCAGGGGAAAGGTCAGAGAGGCTTGTATTTACTCGGAGAGTTGCGCCCCAGCTGGGAGCAGGAGCAGCTGCGTGAGTATCACCAGGAGAGCCAACCTCATCAGCAGGGGAACTCCGGGGAAAGAGATCCTGCTGGAGTGCCATTTATAATCTGCAGCTCCGCGCATGTATTATGAGGATGCAGAGTAGCCCCAGTCTGGTTACATCCTGTTTTCCATATACCGTTTGTTTAAAGGATAAATTGCTTGGTGAATGTGATTGCAACTAAAAAGAGAAGCGAAATTGTCTCTCGGAAGCTCTTCAGAAAACATACTTTACAGTAATGGGATTTTTATGCTGCTGATATTTTATGCTATTGATGTGTTGTTCGCAGTAGGTCAGGAGATAGATGCAGTTTTGTCATAATTTCCTGGCAAATGTAAACTTCAAATTGCTCTCTAAATATAGGTGACTTTTTACATTTATCAGTATCGTCACTTAGAGATAGTCCTATAGTGTGTTCTTTGCTCTTTTAGGCTTTATCGAGTGGGGACATTGGGCTGTATCTGATGCACACAATTGTATTCAGTATCTTATATGTATGGTGTCTATGAATATTTATTGGACTATATAGTATTGATGAGAAATTACATTACATGCAATATCCTGGAGGTATACTCAGCCAAGCCAAAGTTTCTATACAGAATCCTTCAGTCTTGAGGTTTGTTAGTGCATAGGGTGCCCATAGATATGTAAACTGGACCTGTAGACACATTGGGAGAGATTTATCAAAGGATTTAGACTGGTTTTTCCTGTCTAAATTTGTCGCACAGAAAGTCGCAGTCTAAATATGTGCGACTTTTCTGCGACTTTTGCTGTAGAGGATTTTTAGAACTTGATGCATGCAAGTCTATTTTAGACGGAAATACATTAGAAAATGCATTGGTGCTGAATTTATCAAGTGCGACTTTTGTGCGACAAGTCGCATCTGCCCAAAATACGCTGAAATGTCAGACCATGTTGTAGCAGGTCTAAATGCAGTTAAAGCTGTAGACCCTGAAGTCTGAGCACAGAATTTATCAAGGGCTGTGAGACCTTTGATAAATTAGGAGCACAATAGACAGGAGACCACCACATACACTGGTCTATAAGCATACCCAGAATAGACTAGATTAGGAAATGTCCCCCACTGTCCGAGATTTATCCATCTGCCTGCAACCAAAACTGTCCGGTTTTTCCTATAGAAACCAAACACAACTCAGCTTTCATATTTTAAAGGGTTGTGGAAAAATGAAAGCTGAGCTGTGTAGTTTCTATGGACAAAAACAGACAGTTCTGGTTTCAGGCAGATTGATGATTCTGGGCCATTGTTTGCTGCACTAGCCCACCATAGTACCAGACATACCCCCAGTGGACCACTAGGTTCTGCCTCATTCTGGGTCCCTACAATAATAGTACAACAAAGGTCCAGTAGATAACAACAGTTTTAGCCTTAAAGGAGAACTCCATGATGTACAACTTATCCCCTCTCCTAAGTATAGGGGATCAGTATTAGATCGCGGGGGGTCCAACCGCTGGGGTCCCCCTTGATCTCCCGAACGGAGCCCTGGTTCCATGTAAGAAACGAGTATTTTCGACCACCACCGAAAGTGGCAGCCGACACGCCCCTCCATGCAGTTCTGTGGGAGAGCCGGAGCGCTGCTTTCGGCAATCTCCGGCTCTGCCATAGAACTGCATGGAGGGGTGTGTCGGCCGCAGCTTTGTGCTGTGGCCAAACACAAAGAGTTAAATGACTCTAGTTGGGCTGGAGCTGCTTGGAGCTCACCTGTGTCATCTGGGTGTGGTTCTAATTTCTTCTATCTATCAGGGAGTTGTATCACTGATCACCTTCCTATATAAGCTAGGAGCAGTGATCAATTCATTGTCTATTAAAGGTTATACCTTAGCTGGATACCTGCTTGTTTGACCATGTGTGTGTCTTAGTGTATATCTGTTAGTTTGTGTGCCTCCAGCTGTTTTTGTATTTAATTATTTTGACAACGCTGCCCCAGCACTTAGCAGGGAGGGTTTGTCATTGTGGTTGTCGATCTGTCACTTAGGGCGGAAAGGCAATAGGTAGGGACAGTGGCTGTGGGTGAGTTAGGGCTTCCCTGTTCCCTGCCCATATGTGACACTATGCTTCTATGTAACATCACCCTACAGTCATTATCAGAGAAGATCTTCTGATTCCCCTAGTGACACCTCTATCTGAATCAGACTAAATTTTATACATAAGAACTAATAGACCATTGTGTTGGTATAATGCAGTGATGTAGCGCAGGCTGCTGTTAAGTCATCTTTACAATTGTGTCTTAAGGAGAGCAATGTGTCAGCTTCCTTACTGAGACATATCTGCCGGGTTGATGAATATAGCAATCATACAGACGTCTATAAGCTGTGAAAACAGAAGTCACAGAAACACAGCAGGGAACCATAGTAAAGCAATGAAACATAACAAAACGTTTCACATCAAGCATTATATAAAGCAACTAAGGAAATCCTCAGGAATTACGGAACAAGCCATCCCCGGCAGTGCTGGAATACAGAGGTGAAGGGATTGTGTCACTACACATGTCCATATAGTATCCTTACTGGAGGATGAACTGACTAAGGCTGGGTTCACACTACGTTTTCCCCCATACGGGAGCGCATACGGCAGGGGGGAGCTAAAAGCTCGCGCTCCCGTATGTCACCGTATGCGCTCCCGTATGTCATTCATTTCAATGAGCCGACCGGAGTGAAACGTTCGGTCCGGTCGGCTCATTTTTGCGCCGTATGCGCTTTTACAACCGGACCTCAAACCGTGGTTGACCACAGTTTTAGGTCCGGTTGTAAAAGCGCATACGGCGCAAAAATGAGCCGACCGGACCGAACGTTTCACTCCGGTCGGCTCATTGAAATGAATGACATATGGGAGCGCATACGGTGACATACGGGAGCGCGAGCTTTTAGCTCCCCCCTGCCGTATGCGTTCCCGTATGGGGGAAAACGTAGTGTGAACCCAGCCTAACACCAACTCTCTACATGATGCTGTCTATGAGGGCGCTTTCAGCTTTGTAATGTTAAATGGATTGTCCAGTGTTAGAAAAATTCTTGTTTTTTTTGTTTGTTTGTTTTTTGCAAAAACAGAACCACTCCTGGCCACAGGTTGTGTGTAGTACTACAGTTCAGTCTGATTCACTTCTGAGCTGCAATATCTGACACAACCCTTGTACCCCAAGGTTCTGTACTGGGCCCGCTGTTGTTTAATTTATTTATCAATGATATAGAGGATGGTATTAACAGCTCTGTTTCTATCTTTGCAGATGACACCAAGCTTTGTAGCACGGTACAGTCTATAGAGGATGTGCATAAGTTACAAGATGACTTGGATAGACTGAGTGTCTGGGCATCCACTTGGCAAATGAGGTTCAATGTGGATAAATGTAAAGTTATGCATCTGGGTACTAATAACATGCATGCATTGTATGTCTTAGGGGGGATTAAACTGGCAGAGTCACTGGTAGAGAAGGATCTGGGTGTACTTGTAGATCACAGACTACAGAATAGCATGCAATGTCAGGCTGCTGCTTCCAAAGCCGGCAGGATATTGTCATGTATCAAAAGAGGCATGGACTCAAGGGACAGGGACATAATACTCCCCCTTTATAAAGCATTGGTACGGCCTCACCTGGAATATGCTGTTCAGTTTTGGGCACCTGTTCATAAAAGGGACACTGCGGAGTTGGAAAGGGTGCAGAGACGCGCAACTAAACTAATATGGGGCATGGAACATCTTAGCTATGAGGAGCGATTAAAGGAGTTACAATTGTTTAGTCTTGAGAAGAGACATTTAAGGGGGGATATGATAAACGTATATAAGTATATAAATCGCCCATACAAAAAATATGGAGAAAAACTGTTCCAGGTTAAACCCCCCCAAAGGACGAGGGGGCACTCCGTCTGGAGAAGAAAAGGTTTAGTCTAAAGGGGCGACACGCCTTCTTTACCATAAGAACTGTGAACTTATGGAACAGTCTACCTCAGGAACTGGTCACAGCAGGAAAAATTAACAGCTTTAAAACAGGGTTAGATACATTCCTGGAACAAAATAACATTAATGCTTATGAAGAAATATAAAATTCCATCCCTTCCCCAATGTCACGCCACACCCCTACCCTTCAATTCCCTGGTTGAACTTGATGGACGTATGTCTTTTTTCAACCGTACTAACTATGTAACTATGTAACCCGTGGACAGGAGTGGTGCTATTATTTTCGAAAAAAGAAATACTGGACAACCCCATTAATTGGTGCATTCTCTAGACAGTAGTGAACATAACCTTAAACAGACTACAATGATCCCTCAACTTACAATGGCCCCAGGTTCCAATATTTCCAACATACAATGGTCTTTTCTGGACCAATGTAACTTGAAACCAGACACAACATACAATGCTACAGACAGACCAGATCTGGGAAACATGTCAATGGCTGGAAGAACTGACCAATCAGAATGGGCATTTCACTGGTAAAACCCCTGTATTACTGAAGTGTATGCACTGACTGGTGTCTGGTAGCACCCCCTACAGTACAGGGAGGTATTACATGTTCTGTACTACTCTTTATGTGTGCCAGGGTTAGCTGCTCCTTTGGACACCAGCTGAGGGCGGCTCCATTTTACTTTTTTGGGACATTGTGTGTACTGTCCAGGACCCTGAAGAAGCTCCTGTCTACATAGACAGTGATTTACAGCTCCAGCAGATCTTTTTTACTTTTATATGTAAGGACTTGCTTCATCTGTATTAGTTATCTAGTTATTTTTCTTTAATCCTCACTTTTTACTATTTTTGGATGACATTTTGGGGCTTCAGCACCAATTACCAGGTTTCTATAGAATTATGTTCTCAACATACAGTGATTTCAACATACAATGGTCATCCTGGAACAGTTAATATTGTAACTTGAGGGTCCAGTGTATATGAATAGCTCATATCTCTTTGTCTTTTTTTTACAACAATTGTTATATACAATATACTTATTTGTAACTAAATAATTTTTGCTACAGTACAAAATGTATCTATAGAATACATCAAATATTCTACAGTATGGTAACCTATAACTTACTAAGCTTCAGTCATACTAGTCAAGAACACATACAAATTGCTTACTGAATTTTCTTTTCCCAAGACTACTATCGCACCAGAAAAAGCTGTGCAAGTGAGCCAGGGTGTAGTGAAAAAAAAAAAGAAACTATACTTACCTGCCCTGATCCCCTGCTGCTGCTGTTCCGCTATTACCGGGTCCCCAACTCTCATCGCTGCTTCCTGGCTCCTGTGTCATGTTGTCCCCATAGAAACTGCCCACTTAGCCAATCACTGACCACAGCGGTGACCGAAACCAGGAAGCAGCAGCGAGCGCCAGGAATCGGGAGATGTTGATTGGACAAGTAAGTATATTTTAATTTTTACAGTTCATAGAAGAAAAGAAATGAGGAGGCACTCATGTACAGATTCGTGGAGATCGGTTTCTTTTATTTAGAGTGCAGCATGAAACAGCATGCTGTTTCATGCTGCACCGTAAATAAAAGAAACCAATCTCCACGAATCTGTACGTGAGTGCCTCCTCATTTCTTTTCTTCTATGAACTGTATATGTGCAACACTGGGAGGATCGAGCACCGCATTAGGAAGTGGATGGTTCGGGTGTCTGAACGCTGCGCAGCTCTTTGTTATAGGTGCACGCCTGACTTGCTATATAGCTGCATGAAACGGCTGTGCCGGTGCTGTATCTACCTATTGGATATTTTAATTTTTACTGCATCCTGGCTCACCTGTATGTTTTTTTTTCTTTATACCACCTGCAGGGGTAAGTAGTATTACATGCTAAAAGGTCAAATGAATGGTTGGTCATATAAGGGTATCTTCACACTACGGAATTTCTGTGTGCGGAATTTTGCTCCGGAATTAAGCGTTGTGAGCATTTGCATTGGTGCGGGATTTCAGAGGTGGAGAATGTTTATTCTTGCAGCGGAAGGAACATGTTTATTCTTGCGGTGGAATTACATGCACACTGCATTGCCATCAATAATGGCGGTGCAGGGCAGCGCAATCCTACCACCAAAGCATTTCGGCAACAGGCGCCAGAAGGAATGTTAGGGTATGTTCACACTGTGGAATCTCCGTAGTGTGAACATTCCCTAACTCAATCCACAACAGTGAGACATGCTATTAACGTCTCTCTGCTCTAGCTAATAGTGGGGGTCCTCAGGTCCCCTCTGTGACATCCATAGGACATAACAATACACATGGAGTAGACTAGTTATAATAGGAAAATGAATTTTATTGTTAACTCGTAGTTGGTTCCCCTCTTATAAAGTTCATACAAAGTATTTTTATTTATTTATTTATTTATTTTTTTTTTTTTGTCTAATATACCTGCCTTGAAGAATGTTTTCTGGAGGAAAAACTGTATTTTAATGATGTTTCAAAGAAATTACTGTTCATATTGTATTCATGTGGTGTTCATTAACAATCCAGTAACAGGGGCTTAGGAAACACTATATTACAAGTCTAAATTAGAGAGAAATAGATCCAATTAAATGTGAAATTGCCATTTTCATGTGTGAATGAGACAATCTTATACCTAATATGAGCTGAGAATTTATCAACACAGCATATTCCCATAATTCCCATTTGTCCCTCCTCAAGAGTTGATATTCTCAAGTCCTGTTTCCTACAATATGAATCTTTTTGTTTAGTACTTAATGCCGATTGCTGCAAAGTATCTCACTCGCCATTTATTTTTTCATGTTTTTTTGTGCTTTCTCCTGTGACCCAGGGAGAATTTTTTATTTTTTTTTGCGAAGTCTGTGACATCATCAGTTCCAGCTTCCAGAGCTGGTAATAGGACAGACCACTAGACATCATGGAGATAAACATTTATTAACCCACTCTAGACACAAGATATCTCCATTTAACCATTCCATGGACCTCAACACCCTCTACCTACTAAAAACCAAGAACCTACAGACCCTCTTTCCCCCTTCCATAATAAAGTGTACCTGTACATTCAAATTATATATATATATATTTTTTAACTTGTATAATTGTGTTATGTTAACACTTCAGAGGGGTAACAAAGTTATTTCATTAAGCCCCGGAGAGTTCTCTAACATGTGCACAGCTATGACTTTCTGGCCTATCACAAGACAGCACCTACTCCTTTCTGCTATGCCATGACATAGTGCTGTTGAAAGAGAACTGAACTAAAAAGACACTGTTCTGGGGATTCTTTACAGTACATTACTATAGAAAGATGGGGGAGAAAGAGTTAGTAAGGCACTGGGTTTGCAAGGTGCCATGTAAGCAAAAAAGAAAGGATCAGCAGCATTACAGCAAGGAATGGGTTACACTAAGTGCTGAACTGCTGATGATAATGATAGGCTTCAGACTAAAGAAGGGGGGGGGGATTGCATTCAGGAGGCAGCACTGTGTACATACAGTAGTCAGAACACCATTATTTACTCAAGGGACAGCTGCCCAGAAATTTATGGATGTTAAGAAATAAGAAGGAATTGTTGATTTACTTTGAATTTAAAGTGAGGATCCTCTGGAAGAGGCAGACAGACACATAGATTTCAAGTACACAGCCCTGGCTATCTCCTCCACATAGCACTAGCTAAGCTCCACTGCCCTTGCTGCTAGAGACAGATTTTCTCTAACAGAAAGGGGTCAGCAAATTCCTGCGAAGGGAGACACATAGCAGCCAAGACTTTAGGTAAGGACTCATTTCTGGTAAATGAAGTTATTTATAAATATGTTAGAAATCACATTGTCAATCACATAGAGGGAAGTTGTTTGACATGACAGTAAATAGTCTAACAGACAGTAGTCAAAATTATTTGACGGCAATGCATCCATATGTTAAATTATGCGGTCCAGCTGCTTGAACCTTCACTGATTCTGTATAAAGGATATTGATTTTTCCTGTGGAGCGTCTATTTTGTCCACATGCTGTATATGGAACTTTAAATGGGCATTGTCAGAATTAAACACTTTTTATATATTTTATATCTGAATAAAACATTAACCTTTCTAATATACAAAAAAAAAAGTTATAAAAACAGACCACTAGGGGTCCTCATACCATCCAGAACATAATCCTGTCTGGCTGCAGTATAATCTTTGTCCCAGCTAAAGCACAAGCTAGGACAGTAAGTGATGGCGGGCTAGCGCTCCTATATGCTCACGCCTGTCCTGAAAACAGAGAGGAGAGGGTTACAAAGCGGCCTGCAGTGATTGAATGAAATAATGCATGGTGAGTGAGGACAGGGTCAGTGCTTGGCTCAGACACACCCTTCCTAGGCGTTGGATGTCAGAATGAGTGAACAGCGGAATGGAGAGATTTGTGAGCCAAATACAGAAGCTAGACACATAAAGAATACATGTAAAGTATCTGTATGATCTAGTGAGTGACTTATATAAGCATTTGGAGAAAGGAAGGTACCCTTTAACACAGAGAGAGGGAATTATGTTTACTGTACATAACAGTAGAATGCAGCTAAGGGTGTTAAAATAATAAATATTTACACCATTTACAGGTGGTCTGACATGAACCAAAATGAGAAATTGCTGCACGTGACAAAGAAAAACCTACATGTAAACTTTCTAAAGCAATAACCCTAATGCAAGGATATTTCTTTTCTTACATTTTAGTGGAGCATCGTTTTACCAAGCCCTATTAAAACTATAAACTATGGAAAGTTGTAACTTTTTCTTAGAGACAATATGCAAATGAGCATCTTTTTGTTCTGGAAATATGTCTTTCAGGAAATTATCCATAATTTGAAGCACTTTGCATCATTGCTGGGTATTCAGAGTATAGGATGGCTTTGTGCCGAGACTTCATTGCCAATACCAGAGCAAACAGTTTTGCCATTAGGGGCCTATGAGAGTGTGGGAACAATTGTCCAATCCTTGGAGCAATGTCAGTGTAATAGCTGAGATTCATTTTATTTAATAAAAGTTAAAGTAACTCTTACATGTCCATTGCAGAAGAGGAGATTGTCCAGCGCAGGTACCGTATTTTTCGCCGTATAAGACGCACTTTTTCTTCTCCAAAACTGGGGGGGGGGGGGGGGGAGTGGGTGCATCTTATACGGCAAATACCTGTCCTATCGCAACGGTCCCTGCGGCCATCAACGGCCAGGACCCGCAGCTAATACAGGACATCACTGATCGCGGTGATGCCCTGTATGAACCCTTCAGTCAAGGCGATCAAAGCTGACCGCCGCGTCTGAAGCGGAAATAACACTAACCTGGCTGCTCAGTCGGGCTGTTCGGGACCGACGCGGTGAAATCGGGGCATCCCGAACAGCTTACAGGACACCGGGAGGGACCTTACCTGCCTCCTCGGTGTCTTCTCCGTGCCGGGATCCCCTGCATGTCCGGCGCTCTCCTTCGTCGTCATCACACACGCCATCCCGTCATCCAATAGGAGCGGCGTGTGTAGCGACGTGATGGCGGCGACGGAGAGCGGGGATCCCGGGCAGCAGAGACGTTCCGGAGCGACGAGGACACCCCGGGGACACGGCGACAGCGATGGAGGGCGACATCCAGAGCAGCGGTGACGAGCGGTGATGGGTCCGGAGCGGCGGGGACAAGTGAGTACAACTTCCTATGCCAGTGGTCTTCAACCTGCGAACCTCCAGATGCTGCAAAACTACAACTCCCAGCATGTCCGGACAGCCAACGGCTGTCCGGGCATGCTGGGAGTTGTAGTTTTGCAATGTCTGTAGGTCCGCAGGTTGAAGATCACTGTCCTATACTTTACATTGTATTTGGTTCAGAATCTTTATTTTATCCTATAAAATTAGGTGCGTCTTATATGCCGGAGCATATAAGACGAAAAATACGGTAGGTGGTAACGAAATGCTTTTATTGAAATAACTTCAGCACATAGGCGACAAGAACATGAGTGACGCATTTTGGCCCTAAAAATGGGCCTTAGTCTTGATGACTAAGGCATATTTTTAGGGCCGAAACGCGTCACTCATGTCCTTGTCGTCTATGTGCTGAAGTTATTTCAATAAAAGCATTTCGTTACCACCTACCTGCGCTGGACAATCTCCTCTTCTGCATTCCTGTATTGAAGACGAAGCCCACGCCAGTCCGGGCGCTGCGGGCAGTGGGAGAGAGCTGAACTAATCTCTCTGTTTGCTGTTCTTACATGTCCTCTGTATGACCTAGAAATTTTATATAATATGCCTTTTTTTTTCTTTATTTGTCTGTTCTTCTTCCTTCTCTTTTTGTATATAGCAATGTATTTTATGTAATAGTTGGATAACAGAAAAAACTTTACTAGTTATTTTTTTTTTTGCCAACTTAAAGGGGTAGAAAAACAGAGGTAAATTTTATTTTTCAAAAACAGCTCCACGTCTGTCCCCAGATGTGGTGCTCTATTCATTTAATTGGAAATGAGCTGCAGAACCACACCCAATGTGGAGGCAGACGTGGAGCATTTTATTTTTAAAGAAATTAGCTCTTTTTTTTATTTCCTAGATAACCCCTTTAAGACTGCACTGTTTTCCTACATTCAGGGGCATTTTTGTATGTAAAAGTCTTTATCTCCCTTAGTGCGTTCTTTGTTTATTTTGCATCACAAACTGAAACTAAATGGATTTAAATTTAAATTTGATATAAAGGATTTGACAAAATAGTCCAAATTGTTACTGTGGAATAGCAAAAAAAAACTTTGAAAAGTTGTGAGTGTATATGTTTTTACTACCCATATGTATTAAAGGGGTATTCCGGGCAAAAACATTTTATCCCCTATCCAAAGGATAGCGGATAAGATGTCTGATGGCGGGGGTCCTGCTGCTGAGACCCCCCCGCGATCTCCCTGCAGCACCCGCATTCTATGCGGGTGCTGCATCTCCAGTTTTGGAAACCTCCGGGTTTCCAGGACTAGGGACGTGACGTCACGCCAAGCCCCCTCCATTCATTTCTATAGGAGGGGGCGTGGCGGTCGTCACGCCCCCTCCCATAGACACGAATGGAGGGGGCGTGGCGTGACGTCACATCACGTCCCCAGTCCTGGAGGTTTCCGAAACTGGAGATGCAGCACCCCCATAGAATGCGGCTGCTGCAGGGAGATCGCGGGAGGTCTCAGCATCGGGCCCCCCGCGATCAGACATCTTATCTCGTATCCTTTGGATAGGGGATAAAATGTTTTTGCCCGGAATACCCCTTTAATTTCTTTACTATAAAACCCCTAAATAAGGTCAAGTCTAAACAATTGACTTGAGATGTCTTAGGATGAGTAGAATTCAACTCCATTTCCTCATGTGCAATCAAAGTGTCACATGGTCTGGCTGTCGGATGATATAAATACACCTTCTAAAGGCCCTTGAGAATCACTAAGCAACAATGTGAAGACTGCGAAGCTCCAAACAGAGACAAAGTTGTGGAAAGTAGAGATCAGGGATGGGTAAAAAATTTTGATCACCCATGGAGGACCATTAAAGGGGTACAACAGTTTGTTCCAAACGCTGAGCAGCGTAGTACCCCTTTAAGTCCATTATAACAAAATGGGGCACAACTACAAGATTAGCATGGGAAGGCGCTCACCAAAACTCACAGAGCGGGCAAGGAGGGTATGAACCAGAGATTCAACACCATTGATAACACTGAAGGAGCTCCGAACATCTACAGCAGCGATTGACCTAAGATGTATATGTCAAAGGGTGGGGCTTTATAAAAAAGTGGCAAAAAAAAAAATCACTCAAAGAAAAACAGAAGAAAACATGTTTGTAGTTGGCTTAGGACCATATATAAGGTTCCCCAACACATGGAACAAGGTTCTCTGCTCAGATTAAACAAGAACACAACTTTTTGGCAATCATTGGAAACATAAATGTCGTGCAAACTCAACACCCCCATAACCCCAAGGACACTAATGTAGTTTTGCAAGATCTGGCAAGATCTGGAGATGGTTTGGAGACCATTGCTAAAGTATTTGTCTTAGAATGGCCTAGTCAAAGTCCTCAATCCATTAATGAACCTGTGGTACTCCGGCGGATAAAAAAAATTCTAATAAACTGATGCCAGAAAGTTAAAAATATTTGTAAATTACTTACTTATTCAAATATCTTAATCCTTCCAGTACTTATCATCTGCTGTAGTCTCCAGAGGAAGTTATTTTATTTTTGTTTTATTTTCTGTCTGACCACAGTGCTCTCTTCTGACACCTCTGTCTGTATCAGGAACTGTCCAGAGCAGGAGCAAATCATCATAGCAAACCTCTCCTGCACTGTGGTCAGACTGAAAAAAAACATACAACTTCCTCTGAAGCATACAGCAGCTGATAACTACTGGAAGGATTACGATTTTTAAATACAAGTAATTTACAAATCTGTATAATTTTCTGGCACTAGTTGATTTGAAGAAACATTTTTTAATTGTTTTCCACTGCTGCATACCAACACAACCCATTAAAATTAAAGGGGTATTCCGGTGGAAAACATTTTGATTTATTATTTTTTTTTTCAAATCAACTGGTGCCAGAAAGTTATACAGATTTGTAAACTACTTCTATTTAATCTTAATCCTTAATTCTTCCAGTACTTATCAGCTGCTGTAAAATACAGAAGACGTTCTTTTCTTTTTCAATTTCTTTTCTGTCTGTCTACGCTGCTCTCTGCTGACACCTCTGTTCATGTCAGGAACTGTCCAGAGCAGGAAAGTTTTGCTATGAGGATTTGCTCCTGCTCCAGACAGTTCCTGACATGGATAGGGGTGTCAGCAGAGAGCACTTTGGACAAACAGAAAATAAATCCAAAAAGAAAAGAACTTCCTGTGGATCACACAGCAGATGATAAGTACTGGAAGGGTTATGATTACAAATCTGTTTAACTTTCTGACACCAGTTGATTTAAAAAAAAAAAAAAGAGTACCCCTTTAAATTGTTAGAGCTGGAATTTTGCCTTGATGTGTGGAGAAAAATCACAGTATCTAGATGTGCTAAGCCAATGGAAACAGAGTCCAAGAGATTTATTTCTGCAGCAAAAGGCACAATAAAGTTAATTTGTCTTAATTTTTGTTTGTGTCACAGGAAGAAAAAAATATTTTTTACCTTCAAAATTGATGTTGTGAGATGTTGTGTAAATCAAATGGTAGAAAATTCAAAATTCCATCCCATAATGCATCAATACATGGAAACCATGGGTGAATTTGCAAGGCACTGTATAATAACAAATTGTTAAATTTTTCATATGCAAGTTTTGTGCCCAACATATATATATATATATATATATATATATATATATATATATATATATATATACACAGTGACCCCCTCGAGCTACGATGGACCCGACAAACGATAATTTCAACATGCGATGGCCTCTCATGTTGAAGGCAGCATCAAGATACAATGCTTTTTTATGTCGGGGCCATCGCATAAACGGCTATCCGGCAGCGCAGACTGCTTCAGCTGCCACCGGATAGCCGTTTACAGTGCCCCGTGTGGTCTGCTGACGATCACTTACCTGTCCTCGGGGCTCCAGCGCGTCCTCTTCGGGCTCCCCTGCATCGTCGGCGCTCTCCATCGTCGTCATCACGTCGCTGCACACGCCGTCCCGTCATCCAATAGGAGCGGCGTGCGTAGCGACGTGATGGCGGCGACGGAGAGCGAGGATGCCGGGGAAGCAGAGGCCTTGCCGGAGCGTCGGGGACACCTCGGGGACGCGGCGACAGCGATGGAAGGCGACATCTCGGGCAGCGGTGACGGTTCGGAGTGGCCGCGACAGGTGAGTACAACTTCCTCTAACAGTGGTCTTCAACCTGCAGACCTCCAGATGTTGCAAAACTGCAACTCCCAGCATGCCCGGACAGCCGTTGGCTGTCCGGGCATGCTGGGTGTTGTAGTTTTGCAACATCTGGAGGTCCGCAGGTTGTAGACCACTGTCCTATACTTTACATTGCACGGATCCCTCAACATTCGATGGTTTCAACAAACGATGGTTCATTTGGAACGAATTACCATCGTATGTTGAGGGACCACTGTATATATATATATATATATATATATATATATATATATATATATATATATGTTGTTTCCTTCAGCTCAGCATGTGTATAGAGGCATGAAACCATTTCTAATGTGGGAGAGTCGGCTTCACACATCGGTGCCTCTCGCTTTCCTAGTGCTACAGAATTACATGCCTTATTATGCTTCATGATAAATGTGACAGAGTTCATTTTAAGGTTAAGACTCCAGGTCCCATCTAGATCCTAGCTCACTACTCTTTACTAGGACCCCGTCATGCTACAAAATACCGCTGACTCTTCAGAAGGTGGACTCTACAAGACACCTCAATGTGTCCTCTGGCACCAAGATAGTTGTAGCAGATTCTGTAACTTAGGAGGTGTTGGACTTGGAACATGGAACATTTTAGTTACAGGTACACCTCATTGGAAAAGATGATTTCGGACATAGTTAAAGGGGTACTCCACTGGAAAACACACACATATATATATATATATATATATATATATATATATATATATATATATATATATGTGTGTATATATAACTGGTGCCAGAAAGTTAAAAAGATTTGTAAATTACTTCTATTTATCTTAATCCTTCCAGTACCTACCAGCTGCTATATGCTCCACATGAAGTTATTTTCTTTTTGAATTTCCTTTCTGTCTGACCACAGTGTTCTCTGCTGACACCTCTGTCCATTTTAGGAACTGTCCAGAGTAGGAGCAAATCCCCATAGCAAACCTCTCCTGCTCTGAACAGTTCCTGAAATGGACAGATGTAGAAAAAGAGGACAAGACAGCACTCACCATCCATCTTGGCTTTATTCAAGCGTTGAAGATGACATAAGGTATGTGCTCAGGTGGAGGCAGGGAGCAAGGCCTGGACAGACTGTTTCACACTATCGCAGCGCTTCTTCAAGCATACCGGCTTGAAGAAGCGCTGCGATAGCGTGAAACAGTCTGTCCCGGCCTTGCTCCCCGCCTCCACCTGAGCACATACCTTATGTCATCTTTAACGCTTGAATAAAGCTGAGTTGGATGGTGAGTGCTGTCTTGTCCTCTGTTTCTAAATTGTTACCTGCTCTTTCAGACATTGCACCACCGTTGCCATCCGTTGTCTGGATTGTCCTGCTGTAACTCTCCGTTGGCTGTTTCCACTTACCCTTGTCTTGTTAGTGCCGGACCACTCTATTTTCTACATAGTATCTAAAATGGACAGAGGTGTCAGCAGAGAGCACTGTGGTCAGACAGAAAGGAAATTCAAAAAGAAAAGAACTTCCTGTGGAGCAAACAGCAGCTGATAAGTACTGGAAGGATTAAGATTTTTAAATAGAAGTCATTTACAAATCTGTTTAACTTTCTGGCACCAGTTCATTTAAAAGTCAGTCCAGGAAACATAGAAGTAATCAGGGATATGAGATGACCTGTGTACCAGGGGAAATGGAGCAAACAACTATTCTACTAGGATTCAATATTACACCTGTTTTTCCATCCCACAGATAATCAGGTTTTGATCTGGGGAATTTGGAGGCCAAGTCACCTCAAACTCTCTGTCATGTTCCTCAAACCATCCCTGAGAAATTTTTGCAGTATGGTGTGACACATTATCCTGGTAAAGAAGACCACTGCCCTAAATGTACAATCATGGCCTACATTTTTTCAAGAAAATGAAGTATTTCTCACAGAAAAGGATTGCAGTAACACATGTTTTGCTATACACATGTTAATTCCCTTTGTGTGTATTGGAACCAAGCCAAAAAAGGGAGGAAAAAAAGCAAATTGGACATAATGTCACACCAAACTCCAAAAATGGGCTGGATAAAATTATTGGCACCCTTTATAAATTGTGGAAAAATAAGATTGTTTCAAGCATGCATGCTCCTTCAAAATCACCTAGGAGCAAGTAACAGGTGTGGGCAATATAAAAATCCCACCTGAAAGCAGATTAAAAGGAGAGAAGTTCACTTAGTCTTTGCATTGTGTGTCTTTGTGTGCCACACTAAGCATGGACAACAGAAAGAGGAGAAGAGAACTGTCTGAGGACTTGATAACCAAAATTGTGGAAAAATATCAACAATCTCAAGGTTACAAGGTCCATCTCCAGAGATCTAGATTTGCCTTTGTCCACAGTGCACAACATTATCAAGAAGTTTGCAACCCATGGCACTGTAGCTAATCTCCCTGGGCGTGGACAAAAGAGAAAAATTTATGAAAAGTGTCATGCAAGCTCAGTGAGCATCAGTGTCAGCGCAAACTATATAAATGAAATGACTACATTTAAATTAAATGAAACGCTATGCATTAGGGTCACTTTCAGGACTCCTGATGCTGCTGCTGCTGCCACCTCCAGACTGTCTCATTCAGCCACTATATAGTCTCCTCATTCTTCAGCCAACTCCATGCTGTGCAATTTAGCCAATTTATGGTCTCCTCATGCTGCCACAAACTCCAGGCTGTACCTTTCAGCCACTATATGGTCTCTTCATGCTGCCACAAACTACAGGCTGTGCCATTCTGCCACTATATGGTCTCCTCATACTTCAGCGAACTCAAGGCTGTGCCATTCAGACACTATATGGTCTCCCCATGCTGCCACAAACTCCAGGCAGTCATTCAGCCACTATATGGTCTCCTCATACTGATGCCACCTCCAGGCTCTGTCATTGTGCTTCCATGTGACATGTGACTCCTTGTTAAATTTGGTCCTTTGTACCCACATGCCGGGGCCCGGGACACTAAAACTTGGTAGTTAAAATTTCAATTTCAAAATCCTCAATTTCAATTTCAAAATCTTAAATTTCATTTTCAAAATCTTAACTTTCAATGGTCTCCTCATGCTTTTGCCACCTACAGGCTTTGCAATTCAGCCACGATATGGTCTCATGATTCAGCCAACTCCAGGCTGTGTCATTCAGCCAATATATGGTTTACTGATGCTGCTGGGCCTGGGCCTAAAAAATTTTATGGTAGCACTAGCTACCATAAATCTTCAATTAAAATTTCAAAATTCATCTTTTAACCCCTTAACAACCACGGACATAAATGTATGTCCTGGCTTGGTGGTACTTTGCGCACCAGGACGTATATTTACGTTCTGTGTTTGACTGCAAGCATCGGAGCGGTGCTCGTGTCATACACGGCATGTTCCGGCTGCTATCAGCAGCTGGGGACCCGCCGGTAATGGCCAACATCCGCGATCACGTGGATGTCCGCCATTAACCCCTCAGATGCCGTGATCAGTACAGATCACGGCATCTGCGGCAATGCGCACATTAAAATAGATGATCGGATCGCCCGCAGTGCTGCCACGGCGATCCGATCATCTATAATGGCGGACGGAGGTCCCCTCACCTGCCTCCGTTCGTCTCCCGGCGTCTCCTGCTCTGGTCTGAGATCGAGCAGACCAGAGCAGGAGATAGCCGATAATACTGATCAGTGCTATGTCCTCTCCATAGCACTGAACAGTATTAGCAATCAAATGATAGCTATTGATAGTCCCCTATGGGGACATAAAAAGTGTAAAAAAAAAAAGTTGAAAAATGTACAAATAAAAAGTAAAAAAAAGTGAAAAATCCCCTCCCCCAATAAAAATGAAAATTGTCAGTTTTTCCCATTTTTACCCCCAAAAAGCGTTAACATTTTTTTTATAAACATATTTGGTATCGCCGCGTGCGTAAATGTCCGATCTTTAAAAATATAATGTTAATGATCCCATATGGTGTACAGCGTAAACATAAAAAAAAAAAAAAAAATGCTGCTTTTTGTCACATTTTATTCCCAAAAAAATTAATAAAAATTATCTAAAAGTTTTATTTATGCAAAAGTGGTATCAATAAAAAGTAAAGATGACGGCTCAAAAAAATTGCCCTCATATCGCCCTATATACGGAAAAATTAAAAAAGTTATAGGTGGCCAACAGAGGAAATTCTTTTCTTTTTGGATTTCTTTTCTGTCTGTCCACACACTGTCCAGAGCTGGAGAAAATCCCCATAGTAAACATATGCTGCTCTGGACAGTTCTTAAAATGGACAGAGGTGTCAGCCGAGAGCACTGTGGACAGACAGAAAAGAAATTAAAAAAAGAAAAGATTTTCCTCTGTAGTATTCAGCAGCTAATAAGTACTGGAAGGATTAAGATTTTTTAATTGAAGTAATTTACAAATCTGTTTAACTTCCACAGGAGTACCCCTTTAACCCGTTAAGGACTAAGCCCATTTTCACCTTAACCTCTTAAGGACCAATGACGTTGTGGAACGTCATGGCACCCTGGGCTTTAAGGACCAATGACGTTCCACAACGTCATGGCATTTTCCGGTCTCTGCCGCTCGCCGGGCAGAGATCGGAACTGGATGCCTGCTGAAATCCTTCAGCAGGCATCCAGGGCAAACGCCGAGGGGGGCCATGTAGGCCCCCCATGTCGGCGATCGCCGCAAATCGCAAGGGAAATCGCCCTTGCGATCTGCGGCGATACCGGGCTGATCGGGTCTCTGGGACCCGACTGCCCGGTAATTTCGCATGATCCCGGCTGTCACAGACAGCCAGGACCATGCTGGAGCCTAGGAGCGAGGTGGCAAGCCTGCCACCTCCTCCGATCCCCTGCGATCTGTCGGTTAGTTAACCGACCAATCGCAGGAGGGGGGGCGGTTACTTCCTCCCGTCCTGCCCGGCCCCTTGAAGTCCGGAGAGGACGGGAGGAAGACCGGAGGACGCGGCGGGGGACGGGGGAGTGCTGGGGACCGGCCCCGGTACTTACCTCGTCCCTGAAGACCCGGATCCAGACGATGAAGACGGCGGCGGCGGAGACAGGTAAGTAGATCTTCAGCCGCGGTCGGGCCCTTTACAGCAATGCACGGCGCCGTAAAGCGACATGCATTGCTGTAAAGGGACCCTGTAAACTACAACTCCCAGCATGCCCAGACAGCCCTTGGCATCTGGGCATGCTGGGAGTTGCAGTTTTGCAACATCTGGAGGTCCACAGTTTGGAGACCACTGTGCCCTTCCAGATGTTGCAAAACTACACATCCTCAGCATGCCCTTACTGTCCAGGCATGCTGGGATTTGTAGTTCTGTAACATCTGGCCCTTCAGATGTTGCAGAACTACAACTCCCAGCATGCCTGGACAGTTTTGGCATACTGGGAGTTGTAGTTTTGCAACATCTGGAAGGGCACAGATTGGGAACCACTGTATTAGTGGTCTGCAAACTGTAGTCCTCCAGATGTTGCAAAACTACAACTCCAAGCATGCTGGGAGTTGTAGTTCGGCAACATCTAGCTCTAAAGATGTTGCCGAACTACTACTCCCAGCATGCCTGAGAATGCTGGGAGTTGTGGTTTTGCAACAACAGGAGGCACACTGGTTGGGAAACATTGTCTGTTTCCTAACTCAGTGTTTCCCAACCCGTGTGCCTCCAGCTGTTGCAAAACTATAACTACCAGCATGCACTGATGGACTGTGCATGCTGGGAGTTGTAGTTTTGCAACAGCTGGAGGTCCCCCACCCCCCCCACTGTGAATGTACAGGGTACATTCACATGGGCAGGGGGCTTACAGTGAGTATCAGGCTGCAAGTTTGCGATGCAGCAAATTTTGCGCGGCAGCTCAAACTCGCTGTAATCCCCCGCCCATGTGACTGTACCCTAAAAACACTACACTACCACAAAATAAAATAAAAAGTAAAAAACACTACATATACACATACCCCCTACACAGCCCCCCTCCCCAATAAAAATGAAAAATGTCTGGTACGCCACTGTTTCCAAAATGGAGCCTCCAGCTGTTGCAAAACAACAACTCCCAGTATTGCCGGACAGCCGTTGACTGTCCAGGCATGCTGGGAGTTTTGCAACAGCTGGAGGCACCCTGTTTGGGAATCACTGGCGTAGAATACCCCTATGTCCACCCCTATGCAAGTCCCTAATTTAGGCCTCAAATGCGCATGGCGCTCTCACTTTGGAGCCCTGTCGTATTTCAAGGCAACAGTTTAGGGTCACATATGGGGTATCGCCGTACTCGGGAGAAATTTCTTAACAAATTTTGGGGGGCTTTTTCTCCTTTCACCCCTCATGAAAAGGTGAAGTTGGGGTCTACACCAGCATGTTAGTGTAAAAAAAAATTTTTTTACACTAACATGCTGGTGTTGCCCCATACTTTTCATTTTGACAAGAGGTAAAAGGGAAAAACGCCCCCCAAAATTTGTAATGCAATTTCTCCCGACTACGGAGATACCCCATATGTGGGCGCAAAGTGCTCTGGGGGCGCACAACAAGGCCCAGAAGGGAGAGTGCACCATGTACATTTGAGGTGATTTGCACAGGGCTGGCTGATTGTTACAGCGGTTTTGACAAACGCAAAAAAAACAAAACCTCACATGTGACCCCATTTCGGAAACTACACCCCTCACGGAATGTAATGAGGGGTGCAGTGAGAATTTACCCCCCACTGGTGTCTGACAGATCTTTGGAACAGTGGGCTGCGCAAATTAAAAATTTTGTAAAGCCCACTGTTCCAAAGATCTGACAGACACCAGTGGGGGGTAAATGCTCACTGTACCCCTTGTTACGTTCCTCAAGGGGTTTAGTTTCCAAAATGGTATGCCATGTGGGGGTTATTTTGCTGTCCTGGCACCATAGGGGCTTCCTAAATGCGACATGCCCCCCGAGCAAAATTTGCTCTCAAAAAGCCAAATATGACTCCCTCTCTTATGAGCATTGTAGTTTGCCCGTAGTGCGCTTCAGGTCAATTTATGGGGTACCTTCATACTCATAAGAGATGGGGTTACAAATTTTGGGGGGTATTTTCTGCTATTAACCCTTGCAAAAATGTGAAATTTGGGGGGGAAACACACATTTTAGTGAAATTTTTTTTTTTTTTTACGTATGCAAAAGTCGTGAAACCCCTGTGGGGTATTAAGGCTCACTTTATTTCTTGTTACGTTCCTCAAGGGGTCTAGTTTCCAAAATGGTATGCCATGTGGGTATTTTTTGCTGTCCTGGCACCATAGGGGCTTCCTAAATGCAACATGCCCCCGAGCAAAATTTGCTCTCAAAAAGCCAAATATGACTCCTTCTCTTCTGAGCATTGTAGTTCGCCCGTAGTACACTTCAGGTCAACTTATGGGGTACCTCCATACTCAGAAGAGATGGGGTTACAAATTTTGGGGGGTATTTTCTGCTATTAACCCTTGCATACATGTGAAATTTGGGTGGAAACACACATTTTAGTGACATTTTTAAAACATTTTTTTACATATGCAAAAGTCGTGAAACACCTGTGGGGTATTAAGGCTCACTTTATTCCTTGTTACGTTCCTCAAGGGGTCTAGTTTCCAAAATGGTATGCCATGTGGGTATTTTTTCCTGTTCTGGCACCATAGGGGCTTCCTAAATGCAACATGCCCCCCAAAAACCATTTCAGAAAAACGTACTCTCCAAAATCCCCTCGTCGCTCCTTCGCTTCTGAGCCCTCTACTGTGCCCGCCGAACACTTTACATAGACATATGAGGTATGTGCTTACTTGGGCTACAAATATAAGTATACATTTTCTCCTTTTACCCCTTGTAAAAATTCAAAAATTGGGTCTACAAGAACATGCAAGTGTAAAAAATGAAGATTGTGAATTTTCTCCTTTACTTTGCTGTTATTCCTGTGAAACACCTAAAGGGTTAATACACTTATTGAATGTCATTTTGAATACTTTGGGGGGTGCAGTTTTTATAATGGGGTCATTTATGGGGTATTTCTAATATGAAGACCCTTCAAATCCACTTCAAACCTGAACTGGTCCCTGAAAAATTGTGATTTTGGAAATTTTGTGAAAAATTGGAAAATTGCTGCTGAACTTTGAAGCCCTCTGGTGTCTTCCAAAAGTAAAAAATCGTAAATTTTATGATGCAAACATAAAGTGGACATATTGTATATGTGAATAAAAAAAATAATTATTTGGAATATCCATTTTCCTTACAAGCAGAGAGCTTCAAAGTTAGAAAAATGCAAAATTTTCAATTTTTTCATCAAATTTTGGAATTTTTCACTAAGAAACGATGCAAGTATCGACAAAATTTTACCAATAACATAAAGTAGAATATGTCACGAAAAAACAATCTTGGAATCAGAATGATAGGTAAAAGCGTCTTAGAGTTATTAATGCTTAAAGTGACAGTGGTCAGATGTTCAAAAAACGCTCTGGTCCTAAGGTGTAAAATGGCCTGGTCCTTAAGGGGTTAAGGACCAGGCCAATTTTATTTTAGCGTTTTCGTTTTTTCCTCCTCGCCTTCTAAAATCCAAATCTCTTTTATATTTCCATCTACAGACCCATATAAGAGCTTGTTTTTTGCGTGACCAATTCTACTTTGTAATGAAACCACTCATTTTACCATAAAATGTACGGCGAACCCCAAAAATATTTTTTTAGGGAGGAAATTTAAATGAAAACCACAATTTTGCACATTTTGGAGGGTTTCATTTTCACACTGTACAATTTACGGTAAAAATGACATGTGTTCTTTATTCTGTCGGTCAATATGAATAAAACGATCCCCATGGCTAGATACTTTTAGATTTTTGCACCGCTTAAAATAAATCGAAAACTTTTTGTACAAAATCAGTAATCTAAAATCGCCCTCTTTTGACCACCTATAACTTTTTTCATTTTTCCGTATATAGGGCGGTATAATGGCTAATTTTTTGCGCAGTCATTTTTACTTTTTATCGATACCACATTTGCATATATAAAACATTTAGATAATTTTTTATTAATTTTTGGGGGAATAAAATGTGACAAAAAGGAGAATTTTTTGACTTTTTTTTATTTTTTACGTTTACGCTGTTCACCGTACGGGATCATTAACATTATATTTTGATAGTTCGGACAATATGTTTATTATAAAAGTTTACGCTTTTTGGGGGTAAAATGGGAAAAACAGACCATTTTCATTTTTATTGGGGGAGGGGATTTTTCACTGGTCTACTCGATCTCAGACCAGAGCAGGAGACGCCGAGAGACAGACGGAGGCAGGTGAGGGGACCTCCGTCAGCCATCAAAGATGATCGGCTCGCCGCGGCAGCACGATCGTGGATGTCGGCCATTACTGGCGGGTCCCCGGCTGCTGATAGCAGCCGGAACCTGCCGTTTATGCCATGAGTATCGCTACGAGCACCGACACGAGCAAAGCGACGAGACAGGACATAAATGTACGTCCTGGTGCGCAAATTACCGCCAAACCAGGATGTACTCCACCCCTAGACATCTTATCCCCTATCCAAAGGATAGGGGATAAGATGTCTGATCGCAGGAGTCCCACAACTGGGACCACCGTGATCTCTGTGCAGCACCCAGCGTGCGATTAGAATGCCGCCACGCCGCCACCTGCTCCAAGTGTTCGTAACAAAATGTTCCCAACACTGTGGCACCGGAGTACCCTTTTAAAGGGGAACCCTGTTACTTAATAACTTAATGGGTCAGACACATATCCCCTATCCTGTGGATAGGGGATAAGTTTTTAAGTACCTGAGTTCTATGCCACTTAAATTTGAATTTTAATACCATGTTTAATGCATCAGTAAAAGATAGAGAAAAGAGAAGAGATGAAGTCCATACAGTCCCCCTTGCCTCTTTTTCTGCCATCAGTGAATGGAAAGTCAACTTTTAAAAGAGGCCTGAGTAATGGCAGACTGACTGCTGGGGACGGGGAGCATATGTACGGTTTATAAGAGGTAAGGTTTAGCACACACACAATAAAAATGGTGGACATGGTTTCCTAGACTGTACCCTCACAATACGGTCAATATATACCCAAACAACAAGAGTCCAAGTGACACTACAGTAACTGAACACAAACTATCCGCTCGGACAACCAAGTCAAAGGATATCATCCGTGGGTCTAACGGCATAGACCGGTCCCTCGGTGGTGCTAGGACAAACAATGACTAGAATCAACGAATAAAATATCATAAGAAAAAGATATTCCTGCACTCACCACATGGGTACCGTAACTTCAGCTCCTGCTCCCGGAGCTCCAATTAGCTCAGCAGACAACCATTGCATGGGGCTCCACGCGATGGTTGTCTGTTGAGCTGACGGGAACTCCGGGAGCAGGAGCTGAAGTTACGGTACCCATGCGGTGAGTGCAGGAATATCTTTTTCTTATGATATTGCACAGTCAATATATAATGACTCTATACAGTGTGCATGCCGTACTGTTTATACACATAACTTATGCCATCATACAATATACATAAACAATAACGCCGCATTGTTTAAATAATATCGTTATGCACTATACAAATAAACACCAATATAATGTCAGCCCAACAGCTCACTCGAAGTGTAAGTGTTATTTGTAAAAAATGTTTTTACATGTTTTCCAAACATGGCAAAAGTTTAGCTCACACTGGGTCTATACCCGAGTCGGCACTTTTGCAGTGTAGATAGACTCCTTAGTACAGTTTCACCAGTGTATAGGTCCCCAGGAGTTTAACTTTTTCAGTTTACAAGCCCCAAGGTGGTAATTTGTCCTGTAGTTGGTAATTGGCCTCAAGTTGGTAATTTGTCCTTTTTTTTTATTTAGTTATTTTTTTTGGTAAAAGACTACCTATTGAGGGGCTTTAGCCTCTCAATAGGTAGTCTTTTACAAAAAAAAAAAATAATAATAAACTTCCATCTCCTCTGCAGTCTCTTATTTATCTTCTAGATCGCAGGCAGCTTCATGCCTTCAGCCACTGGAGACTGGGAGTCCTTCTTCCTTCAGGATGCACACATGCACATAGTGAGTAATATTATCCTATATATGTGTGTCCTGAAGGAAGAGTCTCTGCAGGACTCTAGTGGCCACAGGTATGATGCTGCTGGTCGTCTAGAAGAGGAACGCTGCTTTTAACTGTAAGCTCCTAAGGATATACTTACTAGGGATCGACCGATTATCGGTTTGGCCGATATTATCGGCCGATATTCACGATTTTGGACGGTATTGGCAATTACCTTGCTGATAATCCGCTAATGCCCCGCCCCCCGCACCGCCCCCACTGCGCCGCACCCCCCCCCCCCCACCGCACCGCCCTGGCCAGAGAACGCCGCCACCGCCGCTGCCCCATTGCCTCCCCCATTCCGGTTTTATGATTACCTGTTTCCAGGGCCCGGGGTCCGCGCTATTTCTGGCTCTTGTCCTGTGTTACGCTATGCACTGCGCAGTGCAATGACAAGTGACGTCCTCAAAGCGATGTCACCGTCAGTGCGCACAGTGACAGCTCAGGAGGACGGCGCCGGAGCCAGAAGTAGCGCGGACCTGGACCCCGGGAACAGGTAATTATAAAACCGGAATGGGGGAGGCAATGGGGCAGCGGCGGCGGTCTCTGCCCGGGGCGGTGCGGTGGTGAGTGCGGTGTGGCGTGGTGGGGGGGGGCACTCGCGGTGGCGGTGATAGGACTCAGAACCCCAGGACAGGGAGGGGGAGAAAAGCTGGTGGCGGTGGCGGTCTCTGGCACCGCAAATGCTGCTGCAGTTCATTGATTTAATCGCCTGATTTAAATCAATGATCTGCAGCGGTATCGCCGGGTGGGATAAATAGCCGTTACCTTATACCCGAATATAGGTATAAGTTATCGGCTATCGGCCCTAACCTCCACAGAGGATCGGTATCGGTAAAACTATATAGGGCGATCCCGAATACTTACAGGTAAACGCGCTGCTCACCCACCTGTTCCATTGCAGTGTGCAATTCTATGATGCTTATACTACTAAAAGGGGCTCAAATAGGGCCGTTAAAACTGTGAAATCACCCCTTTTTGTAGATCCCTGGTTCTGATAATTATTGCGGGCTGATTGCTCCCAATACATATTGGTGCCCGCAGAGTGACTTACATAAGCAACAGTGCAGGCAGAGTAAAAATAAATAAAAAACTGCACTGCCCTCCATGAACTTGTCCTTAAATGAGTTTTACACTTCCATCCAATTTAACCATCACTGCTGAAGTAATCTGCCTGGGCACCTCAGGATCTGTACAAGTGACTCAATATCTCCATAGGGAATATGTCAGCAAGGAAGAAACATTACTATGTTATCTGTGTAGGGAAGATTTACCTGTGGGCAGATATGATGTCTGTATCACTTCTAGTTCTTCCATATATTCAAAAATATAATAGTAACATATTAAGATCCACTTTAAGGCTATGTTCACTCGGCAGAATGTCCGTGTCCGATACTATGTTCCACGCAGACATTCCACCGTATGAACATAGCCTAAGAGTGAAAACACTCAGGCTCTCGGCCACATGCATCGAGAACGCAGCAGTCATTCTATTCATTCTAAAACTCATCTTTTAATCGGAAAAATGTGAAAATGGCTTTCTGGTGCGTGATAGATCCCATTCTCTAGACTATTTTGTATATTTGCGCAGTGATTCATTTAATAGCTGCTTTTGTCATAATTATTTTACCTTTTTTTATGGTGCTTCTAGTCCTTTGCTCAGGCCGGAAGAACTATGTTCCTCTTTATGTGAGTGATATATAGACACAGTGCACACAAGTTTTATACTGTCATTCAGATTGCCTGTGCGCCAGTATTACTAAATGTGCTCCAGTGTTTTGTATTGATAGTTTGGACCTGCCATCAAACCATATTTTCAAAACTAACTCAGATTATATTCCCTAATTACTCCTGACACCCCTCCAGCCCTTAAAGGGGTTGTGCGCTGCCCTGATTTTCGGAGCTCCGCTCACAGCGTCCGGAATTTCATTACTCTGAACGCTGTGTGCGGGTTTCCGTGTTCGCGGACGCTGGGCCCCCCTTCCCATAGACTTTTGTTGAGGGGGCGGGCGTGACGTCATGCCTGGCGGCCGCGAACACGGAAGCCCGCACACAGCGTTCGGAGTAATGAACTTCCAGACGCTGTGAGCGGAGTTCTGAAAGTCAGAGCAGCGCACAACCCCTTTAAAGGGGTACCCCGGTGGAAAGCATATATATATATATATATATATATATATATATATATATATTTTTTTTTTTTTTAAAGGGGTATTCCCTGCAGCACCCACATTCTATGCGGGAGCTGCATCTCCAGTTTCGGAAAGCTCTGGGTTTCCGGGACTGGGGACGTGACGTCACGCCACGCCCCCTCATTACAAACAGATTTGTACATTACTTCTATTAAAAAATCTTTACCCTTCCAGTACTTTAAGCAGCTGTATGCTACAAAGCAAATTCTTTTCTTTTTGAATTTATTTTTTGTATTATAAATTACATAAGGAACAATATCTTAAAAGTTAACTTTGGTGACAGGTTCTCTTTAAAGGTGTCTTTCTCAAAAATAAATAAAAAAAAAAAACAAAAAAAATTGAAAAAAAAAACAACTACCCCCAGGCTGTTCCCCTGCAACTCCCAGACGGTTTTTGTTTAATCCCCCAATCCCCCAACTTCATCCGCATCCACTTGCTGGTCACAACACAACTTGTCGGCCATTCGGCAACACAAGTAAGGTAGCTCAACCACAGCCTGTGGCACCCATTTTGTGCCCAAAGTGGTTATGTAACCTTAGCCTTATAAGGAAGCATTTAGGATACTACTACCTATACAATTGGCTAATGTAATTTTATTTTTTTTTTACACAATTATATTTTTATTTTGCATACTACTATTGTAGTTATATATGCAGGATTCATAGTGTGAAATTTTGTAGTTGCTCTCTGGTGGTGATAAATACTTTTGCTTTTGGTTGTGACTAGAAATGAGCGACCCGGATTCTATCCAATGGCTGTGAGTACTGCTCAGCCCAGCAAGGAAGGAGTTATTTAGCGCTGCTGAGCAGTTATAGGTAACTACTGGAGGGGGAGGTCCTGTATACATTACATAGCCATATATATGGCCATATGATGTATAAAGTAAACAGAGTGATACTTACCATCTCATTGCTGTTCCAGGCCACTTGTGCAGCCCTGCCCTCTCATGACATCATCGCTAGAGGTGGGGCTGCACCAGAAGAAGCATGAACTAGCGTAGAGATGGTATGTATTGCTTTCTTCACTGCATACATAATACAGCCATATAGATGGCTGTATAATGTTTACACCCCCTTCCCCCAAGAAGTTAACTAATGCTGCTCAGCTGTGCTAATTAACTCCTCTGCTGGGCTTGTGCATTCAGCCCAGCAAGATTGTTACCGTTAACCAGCAAATACTTTTGGTAAGCTCGCTCAACTCTACTTGTGACGTATCCTGTGACTACGAAATAGTTTGTTTGAAATGCGCAATGTCCTCACATGAAAGGATGTTTTGATGGACTTCGAATTAAGATGGATTTTAGAAAAGAAAGTCCCGGCCAGCACAGCTTTCTTTTGTTCTTTATCGCTAGCAACAAACTGCTTCAACCTACTCTATGGAGAGGCCAGACAGCATTGTTTTTCTTTTTGTAATAAATAATTTGACCACTTTGGGTTGTAATAGCCATTTTCGCTACTGCGGTTTTACAACATGTGTTTTACAGATCCTTGGGCCTCCATCCCCCGTAATTATGTTGCTTTGGCAACAACAACAACTTTCAATTGCAGAGACATTAGTACATTTTATATTTTTTATTTTCCTGTTATATTATTATTAAAGGGTATTAGGACTAAATCTTTATTATTGGTGTTTGATGATGGAGAATAAAGACCCTTCGCTCCCTGCATAGTATAGATGAGTCCTATTAGAATGCATTGGAGTCCTCATGTGATGTTTATGTCTATTGTCAGGCACCAGCGCTTCTCTGTAGCGAGTGCTTCAATTTGTTAATATGAGTGGCATGGGGATTGTCAATTTGCCAAACATTTCAGATAAACCTAATGAAGTCCATCCGTGCCGCATATTACATGCAATATGTCTCATTCTAAATATCTGCTCATTTATTTTCAATATGCCCTTAAAGGGGTATTCCAGGAAAAATAAATTGCTCAAGAAAACTGGCTCCAGAAAGTTAAACAGATTTGTAAATTACTTCTATTAAAAAATCTTAATCCTTTCAGTACTTATGAGCTTCTGAAGTTAAGGTTGTTCTTTTCTGTCTAAATCCTCTCTGATGACACCTGTCTCGGGAAACGCCCAGTTTAGAAGCAAATCCCCATAGCAAACCTCTTCTAAACTGGGTGTTTCCTGAGACAGGTGTCATCAGAGAGGATTTAGACAGAAAAAACAACCTTAACTTCAGAAGCTCATAAGTACTGAAAGGATTAAGATTTTTTAATAGAAGTAATTTACAAATCTGTTTAACTTTCTGGAGCCAGTTGATATATATAAAAAAAATTCCCGGAATACCCCTTTAAGGCAGCGGTCTCCAAATGGTGGACCTGCAAATGTTGCAAAACTACAACTCCCAGCATGCCCGGACAGCCAGGGGCTGTCCGGGCACGCTGGAAGTTGTAGTTTTGCAACAGATGGTGGTCCACAGTTTGGATACCACTGCTTTAAGAACATCATGACTCTTTTATTTTTCTGCAGTCCGCATATGAGGACTCACTTTTTGCGGGACCAATTGTACTTTGCAGTTACATCCTACATTTTTCCAGGAAATATGCTGAGAAACCGAAAAGAAAAAAAAACCTTTTATTTTGCTAAATTAGGGGCGGGGTTTCTTTATTACGCCATTGACTAAGCGGTCATATTATCGCAATTCTTCAGGTCGGTGTGATTACAACAAGAATTTACTACAGCACTTTATATGGTTTTGCATGGGTATAAGGTGGCTAGGCATTAAAGGGGTACTCCAGTGGAAAACTTCTTTTTTTTTTTTTACTGAACTGGTGCCAGAAAGTTAAACAGATTTGTAAATTACTTCTATTAAAAATTCTAAATCCTTTTAGTACTTTTTAGCCTCTGTATGCTACAGAGGAAATTCTTTACCTTTTGAATTTCTTTTTTGTCTTGTCCACAGTGCTCTCTGCTGACACCTGTCAGGAACTGTCCAGAGCAGCCTAGGTTTGCAATGGGGATTTTCTCCTGCTCTGGACAGTTCCTGATACGGGAATCAGGTGTCAGCAGAGAGCACTGTGAACAAGACAATAAAGATATTAAAAAAAGAAAGATTTTCCTCTGTAGCAAACAGCTGCGAAAAAGTACTGGAAGAATTAAGATATTTTAATAGAAGTAATTTACAAATCTACAAAACAGCAATAGCCAGCGATAAAGTAACTTCACCTTTATTTTCATCCAGACTAAAACATTGACATGGATTCATCTCAGACACAAATACAATGGCATAAAACTCAGGATACGTCCAGCATGACGCGTTTCAGGACATGTGACCTTTCATCAGATGCATGATGGGTAGTGAGAGAGTGGAAAATATATACGGAGCCAAACAGAACAGGTGTGATCACCGCATCTTTTTGGGTTTGTTTACACATGTGCAACATTCTTAGATGTCATGTGTCAGAGAAAACACCTTTTCAGAATGCATCCCAGGTTCTGTCCCCAGCACCCATCCAATACAAGCGACAAGTGATATCCAATTTTGCTGCAATGATTTACTTTACTTCAAATTTTCTTCAGCAATTACAAAAATATAAAACACAAGATGACCCAAAATAATATTCACCCAGATGCAGTCAGACAGACACTAAAGTTCACGGCATATCTGGGTTTCCATTTACAGTGACCCCTCGACCTACGATGGCCTCGACATACCATAATTTCAACATGCGATGGCCTCTGAGAGAAGATGGTGAAGGCAGCATCTACATACGATGCTTTTGTATGTCTGGGCCATCACATAAACGGATATCCGACAGCGCTGACTGCTTCAGCTGCCACCCGATAGCCGTTTACGGTGCCCCGTGAGCTCCGGTGATGTCTCTCACCTGTCCTCGGGGCTCCGGCGCGTCCTTTTCGGGATCCCCTGCATCGTCATCGCTCTCCATCGACGTCATCACGTCGCTGCGCACGCCATCCCGTCATCCAATAGGAGCGGCGTGCGTAGCGACGTGATGGCGGCGAAGGAGAGCGAGGATGCTGGGGAAGCAGAGGCCTTACCGGAGCATCGGGGACACCTCAGGGATGCGGCGACAGCGATGGAAGGCGACATCCAGGGCAGCAGTGACGAGCGGTGACGGTCCGGAGCGGCGGGGACACGTGAGTACAACTTCCTATACCAGTGGTCTTCAACCTGCAGACCTCCAGATGTTGCAAAACTACAATTCCCAGCATGCCCGGACAGCCGTTGGCTGTCCGGGCATGCTGGGTGTTGTAGTTTTGCAACATCTGGAGGTCCATAGGTTGTAGACCACTGTCCTATACTTTACATTGCACGGATCCCTCAACATGCGATGGTTTCAACAAACGATGGTCCGTTTGGAACGGATTATCATCATATGTTGAGGGACCACTATACTTTCTGCTCCGCATGGAGTCTTGTAATCCCAGCCGTATTCCTTTGGATTCACTGTGGACGGAACATGGTGTAGACACCGGCAACGTTTCAGAGGACTCCTCCTCCTTTGTCGAGCCTAGTGAACAGTGCACCCACCACCAGTAGTATATTCGTTGTGTCTCGTTGTGAGACTTCAGTTCTAAAAGAGACATACACATAATTAAAAACATATCAATCTAATATGTTCCTAGCGAAGCAACATCTAGAAAAATACATTGACATTGCAATTCTCCTTAATACCATTAGGGACTAGAGCATCAAGTTTTTGGATACCTCTCGTTGCAATATTCTCTTTTTTACTTGTGTTACATTATTCCCATGTATTTCCTCTAACACCATCAAACATAAATCACTTATTTGGTGTCTTTCTTTCACAAAATGTCTAGCTTGTCTCGTCTCTCCAAATTTCTCTTTCTCTCTTTCCTCTGTTTTTACTTCATGTTTTTTTTTTTTTAGAAAATTCCTTATTGCACTTCTATGTTCGTTCAGTCTAGTTTTGGAGTGTCTATAAATTTGACGCTCCTTAAACGGGAACTTTCAGAATCTTTTTATATGTTGTACATCTTGGCAAAACATTGACCTTTCTAATATGTTACATTAAAAAATGTATCTCCTTTTTTATAGAAATAATGATTGATTAAAAAAAAAGGCCACTAGGGGTCCCCATACAATCTAGAACATAATCCTGTCTGGCTGATGCATTATCTCTGTCCCAGCTGAAGCACAGGCAGGGAAAGTCCAGTAAGTAAGGGCGGGACTAGCACTCCTCTGTGCTCACTCCTGTCCTATCAGACTGCAGCATGAAAACAGAGGAGGGGGTTACAGCCTGCAGAGACCCAGTACAGCAGACCCAGGGAGGAAGTGAATGCATGGTGAGTGAGGGCGAGTTCAGTGCTTTCCTTGGACATGCACCTTCCTGAGCAGTGGATGTTAGGATGAGCAAGCAGCAGAACATAGGTATTTGTGAGCCACATACAGAAGCTAGAAACATAAAAAATACATGTAAAGGATATGATTTACCTTGTAAGTAACATATACAGGCATCTTTTTTTTGCTGTAATATGAGAGGTACATAATCTTGATCTGTTACTACACTTGCATTGGTGCTTTATATCTTTGGTTATCTGCTCCCAAAGCACTTCAAATATTTGCGGCCTGTCACAGGTGTTTTAGGCAAATGGCTTCACCGCAGGTATCAGATGTGATATGCGATCACTGTCAAGTGTTTGTGTTCATTGTCCATGTTGCATTAGCCCTGGCGTGAGCGCGAGCATCTGTTACATGCCTGGTACTTCTCTTAAATTTATTTAAAATGCATAATTTAGGCCGGGAAGCATCTGCACCGATGGCGCAGCACATGGCAAAGGTAACGGCAGCTTGGCTTCTCTGTCGGAATGTGCTCTGTTCTTACACATTGTTGAATGCTCGTACGTGATTCTGTTTGACATTTGAACTGATGTAGAAAAATACTAGAACGAATCCTGCAAGTATCAGATTAACCTGTTGCAAATCATTTCCTACTAAGGTGGAAAGGTATCTTTTTATGAAATAAATATAAATCATTTTCCAATGCAAAATTGGTTATTCATCACAACACTCACTACTACTAGGACTAAACAAGAGGACTGTGTTTACTCTATGTTTAGGTACTCAACCTTAAAGGGGTACTCCACCCCTAGACATCTTATCCCCTATCCACAGGATAGTGTATAAGATGTCTGATCGTGGGGGTCTCGCCACTGGGGATCTCCCTGTTGCATCCAGAGTTCGTCGGGTACATCGCCAAAGGCTTGTGACATCATGACCACGCCCCGCTCGTGACTTCATGGCCATGCCCCCTCAATGCAAGTCTATGGGAGGGGGCGTGACAGCCGTCACGCCCCCTCCCATAGACTTGCATTGAGGGGGCATGGCCGTGACATCACGAGCCTCTTCCCCGCATTGCCAGTCATCTGGCACAGAGCAAAGTTCACTCTGTGCACCGGATGTCTAGGGTGCCGCAGCTGAAATCCCGGAGATCCTCAGTGGCGGGACCCCCCACGAACAGACATCTTATCCCTTATCCTTTAGATAGGGTATAAGATGTCTAGGGGCAGAGTACCCCTCTAAAGGGGTATTCCGGTGAAAACCTTTTTTCTTTTAAATCAACTGGTGGCAGAAAGTTAAACATATTTGTAAATTACATCTATTAAAAAATCTTAATCCTTCCTGTACTTATTAACTGCTGAATACTACAGAGGAAATTATTTTCTTTTTGGAATGCTCTCTGATGACATCACGACCACAGTTCTCCCTGCTGACGTTATTATAATAATAATAACGCTTTATTTATTGTTGTCCTTAGTGGGATTTGAACCCAAGTCCCCAGCACTGCAAGGCAGCAGTGCTAACCACTGAGCCACCATGCTGCCCTTAGCATACATCTGCTATGCACGGTTGCTAAAATGGACAGAGATGTCAGCAGAGAGCACTGTGCTCGTGATGTCATCAGTGTTTCAAAAAGAAAGGAATTTCCTCTGTAGCATTCAGCAGCTAATAAGTACTGGAAGGACTAAGATTTTTTAATAGAAGTAATTTACAAATATGTTTAACTTTCTGCCACCAGTTGATTTAAAATAAAAAAGGTTTTCACCGGAGTACCCCTTTAACCACCATTAGAGGGATCTATTCTTGCTATATTTCTTTTCATTCCTACTAAGGGCAAGGAGTCACGTATAAAGGGGCTTACATAAAGGGGACAGATTGCAAACATGAAAAGGACCCCGCATCCCATCATTCTTTCATGTCTAAAGATTGTTTGTTACAGTAACGTTGGGCTCAGGTTGGTTTTTACCACACCTTATTTTGTAATGTCCAAATGAGGTACCCTACGCATGATAGGATACTGAGCCATTCTGAGGAATAGCATCACCACTTATATCTGTAGGCCACACAGTAAACAGCAATGCATAGCACATGGCTGCTTACTGTAAAGGAGCAGGGACTCCTGTCCAAATAAAAGTCCATGCTCTCTACACATTTTTTTTGGTGCCCTACAATAGGACCTCATTTAGCTGTGGCTATATGTAGCCACGCGGCGCAGCATGCAGCAAACTAATGTAATGACCACTAAATGGCCTCAAAGAAAAACGTTGTTCTCCACCTGGCCACAAACTGTAATGGGGAGCTGGTGAGTATTTTCATTGTGCATTATTTTTGCAACACATCTCTGGGACTGAATGTCAAAAGCCAGGCCATTCAGCGAATCCTGAAGCGGATCCCATTCATTCCAAATTGATTCCCTCATCGCCAGACAAATGAACTATAAGGTCTAATAGGATCTTTGTGAATCAACTTAGTAAAACTAGACTGTAGCGCAAGAGATTGGCGCCCAATGGCATCTTCTTTTGCATACCTATACTCAATACAATTTCTGTT
Organism: Hyla sarda; assembly: GCF_029499605.1. Classification (NCBI taxonomy): domain Eukaryota; kingdom Metazoa; phylum Chordata; class Amphibia; order Anura; family Hylidae; genus Hyla; species Hyla sarda. The sequence continues at coordinate 55,659,396 of NC_079190.1, forward strand.
GTATTTGGGGACAATATACTTTAGCCTCTGCATCTCCATTAAAATACTTAAAGGGGTACTCCGCTGGAGGAAAAAAAAATGTAAATTACTTCTATTTCAAAATATTAATCCTTCCAGTACTTATCAGCCGTTGTATGCTCCACAGGAAGTTCTTTTCTTTTTAAATTTATTTTCTGTCTGACCACAGTGCTCTCTGCTGACACCTCTGTCCATGTCAGGAACTGTCCAGAGCAGAAGCAAATCCCCATAGGAAATCTCTCTCTGAGGAAGAGGGGGTTACCCTCGAAACGTGTCATCCCATATTTGTTATTTTTAATAAACATGATCCCTGCAAGGATCTTTCACCTACTACTCGTGCCTCTGGTGTTTTGAGCTAGCAGCGCCTGGAAACAGTTGGTCCTTTTTCTCTACCACTTCGCACTTTCCTACAGGACAGGACTTCCTGACCCCTGCGGACCCTCCGGCTGAGCAGCCCGCTCCACCTATATACCTCTGACTGAGGGGATATGCTCTATTTCCTCTTTTCCAAGGTGAGCAGCCACCTATAAGGGGCTATATTGCTTTACACCTACTCCAAGGGTAATACACGAGGCGCCGTTCGCGGTCTTCCTTTTTATCTATATTACCACATTGGACAGTTCCTGACATGGACAGAGGAGTCAGCAGAGAGCACTGTGATCAGACAGAAAAGAACTACACAACTTCCTCTGGAGCATACAGCAGCTGATAAGTACTAGAAGGATTAAGATTTTTTTTATAGAAATAATTAACAAATCTTTTTAACTTTCTGGCATTAGTTGATTTAAAAAAAAATGTGTTTTTCACCGGAGTACCCCTTTAATGATGGTTTGATTGATGCACATCAATGAATAATGTGTTAGACTTCAGTGGTAAAATATTGAAGCCAAGTGGTGGCCACTTAGTTTAAATATTGTCATTTGTAAGGTACTTTAGGTTTAGTTCACACAAAAATAATAGTTGTGTATCTTGTGCCATGTTCCTAGAAACTTGTTAAAAAGTAATAATAATAATTGTTCCATGGCTAACATGATGGAAAAGCTTATGATGCTGCGGATTCAAGGAGTTTATGGGCTGATTATTCTGTAGTGAAAGATTCAACTCCAGAGATCCCCAAAACAGGACAAAGGGCTGTGTCCCTTACAATGTCTATCCAGGCTCAGAGGTTTGTTTTGATAAGCAGGCTATGCTCATTTCTGCACCTTAGAGTGTAGCTCTATTTAAAGGGGTATTCCAGGATTTTTTTTTATTTGACTATGCTACAGGAGCTGTAAAGTTAGTGTAGTTCATAATATAGTGTCTCTACCTGTGTGTGACGGTTTTCTCACAATTCTTCTGTGATTTTCACCCCATTATTTATTTTTAACAGCATACAAAATGACTGTTGTCTCAGATTTTTTCCAGCTTGCAATGCGGCCGAGACCTGACTCACTAGTCAGCTGATGACAGGAAGCCTGTCTGCTTCAATGGGTGGAGGGATCGCTTGGTGGGAGAGAGATCAATCTGCAACTAATACAACAGCTGTAGGCACCCTGATTGAAAACCACAGGTCTTTTGATGGATGCATCTAATTTATGTTTCAATGGGTTGGGTGGCTGATGTGTGGGAGGGAGGAACATGGAATTGTGGGATTTGTAGTCAAAAAAAGAAAAGTCAAACAGGAAATACAAGTTCACAAAAAGCTAGCCACAGTGTTATAGTAATCTCACAGTGTAGACATTTATCCCCAAGACAAGCGCAGATCCTTCCTAAGCATGTCCATTACTGTCTGCCAGGTACGTACTAAAATCACCTTATGGTGGAGAACCCCTTTAAGTCAATGTGTACATAGTGTAGTTACATAGATAGTTCATAAGATTGAAAAAAGACAAAAGTCCATCAGGGTCAATCTATCTCTCTACAGTGTTGATTCACATAAGATGCCAATTGCCCCATACTAGGCGGGGGTTTATTTTCTGACTCTAACTATGGTCATCAGAATAAATCCCTGGATCAACGTTCTCTCCTTATAACTTGTAATATTATATTTTTCCACAGAATTATCCAGGCCCCTCTTGAACTTAAAGAGTCGGCCATCACAACACCATGTGGCAGTACATCCCTAGGGGTTAGTGTTACCTTCAGTTATGTTTAGTTAATAATAAACATTGAAATATGTCAAATGCCACACGTGTTATAGAAACAAGGCTCGCAGCTGTCAATACTTCTAATGGCCTCTTTTATGTTTCTAGTGGCTTAGTTATGAGCATCCGGATTATTGATCTTGTGTCACAGTGTACAGTATCCATGTTTATTTTACTCTATGGTACAAGTCATGAGAAAGTTCATCAATTGATTTAATGGCTGACTCCGATGCACGCCAAAGAAAAAAATCCAATGAAAAATCCATAGAAGATACCGCAATTTAAAAACTCCTCTTTCGCTTCTTCCCCTATTAACCAGAATGTCCAGCACTATAGGCTCAGCAATAGACTAGTTTAATGAATGTTCCTTTCCATTGAACAGGTTGATTGGGAAGGTCAATGACCCCATCACCTGCTCGGTAATGTGTCTTTCAGCGCTTGTGGGCAAATGCACAACTTCTCCAGACATTTAAAGGTTTCCTAACAAAGGAGAGTTACTGTACATGAATATCTCTAGGGTTCATTTACTTTGATGAAGAAGAAACAATGCAGTACTCTGGGAGGGGAAGTTTATCCCATAGCAACAAATCAGGTTCTATTTGTCACTTTCTTAATGAAGTTCTAAAAACGTGACTCTGTAAATTATGTGTTGCTGTGGTAACATTAAGTATTGTCGATGAAAGGTTTATTTAAAGGCATGCGGCTTCAGGGGTGTGCAAGGGGTGTCTGCTGCATAAGCTGCTGAGAATGGAACCACTGGTGGCCTTGTGGCTACCCTGAGCCTTAAATGGGTTGTCCATGGATAAAAGTATTTTACAAATATAAATAAATATAGCATACTCACCTGCCCTGATCCCCTTCTGCTGCCATTCTGAGGGCTTGTTGTTCCCCAATGCTCCCTGTTGCTTCCTGCTTTTGATGACATTCTGACCTGGCAGGAATTGCCCACTTAGCCAATCACTAGCTGAGACAGGGCAGTATGTCCAGTGAGTGGCTAAGCAGGCAGTTCCTGAATGAATTTAGCGTCATCAAAGGCAGAAAGAAGCCAAGGCCACCAGTGACCAGGAACCATCAGAATGTCAGAAGCAGGGGATCAGGGCAGGTAAATATGCTTTATTTTATTTTATTTTTTTGTCAGCACCTAAAGTCCTTTGTGAAAATATTTTCATCTCTGTTAATTATATAGCAGTATATTTAGACAATGTAGAGCACTAAAGGGAATCTGGCAGCCCTAAATAGGCAGGAGGAAGGGCAAAGCATACAGCTCTGCTCTTGGTGCATGGCTGAGAAAACAACTTTTTAATGTCAAGGCCACCGACTGCTGAAGAGTCAGAGAGGCGGTATCTTCCCCTGAGCTCCCCTTAATTAGAGTTTCCATGGCCCTGCCTCTCAGCAATGATTGACAGCTCTAGCAGTTTTTCACTAGAGCTGTCAATCATTGGTAAGAGGCAAAGACAGTGAGACTCCAATTACATGAAGCTCAGGGGAAACTCCCATCTCTCCGACTCTTCAGAAGCCAATAAAATTAACCATTTTCTTGGTCATTCAACGTGCAGGACCAAGACCAAGCACAGAGGTATGTATGCTTTCCTCTTCTCACTACCTATTTAACACAAAACTGCTGACAGATTCCCTTTAAAACATACCTGTCATTTTCAGGACAATCTGCCCTGTGTGTGTAAATGAGGAGCAGCAGCACTATTTCTGGCCATTATAAAACCTCTATATGGTTTTTTCAACAAATTTCTGCTCTGCAGGCTTCCTCTCAAATTCACAGTTCTGTCAGAGCCTGTGGGCGGAGCTCCCAGCTTCCTTCATAGACTTGTTTTGCTTGTCTTGCAGACACAAACAACACTGAGGTGATTTTCAGACATTCAAAAGATAGGGGATAAGATGTCTGATTGCGGGAGTCCGGATGCTGGGACCCCCTGCGATCTCCGGCCCGACACCCTAATCATCCAGTGCACACTCTGTGCCGGTTGACAGCGCCCACAGCCATCATGCCTCCTCCATTCATGTCTATGGAAGGAGGCATCATGGCTATGTACTAGCCGTCACACCCCCTCCCATATACGTGAATGGAGGGGGAGTGGCGTGACATCATGAACACGGCAGCTCCAAGCTTCCGTGTTCAGAATGGCACGGTGCCGGCCCAGAGAACGTGGGGGTCCCAGCAGCCGGAGCCCCCACGATCAGACATCTTATCCAAAGGATAGGGGATAAAATGTTTAGGGGCGGAATACCACTTTAAAGAGGTTTGGATTGGTTTGGATGATAGTCCTGTACTGGTGATTCTAACTGACACAATATAGGTTATGAATAGCATCTTACATATAGTTTTGGGCCTCAATTTAAGGCATACATAAATGGCTGTTTTTTGTTTTGTTTTTGTATTTTTTCTTTTGAATCACATATAATTTAAGAGGAGCACACCTGTCGGTTTACACGTAGTTACATTTTTTGCTCATAATTACAACAGTTGTAAAATTAAGAGCAAGGGACTCATTGTAAGCTGTTCTTCCAAAAAAAAAAAAACAGCTTTTTTTTAAGTAAAATTTTGGGTAATTTTTACAGCCCAGAAATGTCTGGTGATGCTGTTGTTACCTCCATGGGGGGCATTTAAAAGGAGAACAGACTATGTCAGAATAAAATGCAAAAAAATAAAAACTTAGCAAAACTGTCCAAGAAAATAAATTCTAAAAATTTTTCTTGTAAAATTAGTTTTGAGCCTCAAACTCCAGTGTGTAAATATAGCCTGACACCTTGTTATGCTGCATGAATTAATTTACATGCTGTTGATCCTCTATCACTGGGTTTCCCAACAAGTGTGCCTCCACCTGCTGCAAAACTGTTTTAAATCGATAAAAAAAAAAAAAAGGGTTATTCCGGGATTTTTGGTTCTTTGAATGTAGGACCAGGGCAGCAAAGTTAGTCTAGTTACTAATATCCTTCACTTATCGTTGTTTGGTTGCTGATATCAAATTTTCCCCTAAAGTTTTTTTTCTGCAGCCTACAAAATAAGCAATGTATCAGACCTTTCCCAGCTTGCGTGCGGCCCGAGAAAATGCATCCCAAGTCAGGTGCTGAAAGGGGGCTTGACCGCTTTGTTGTGTGTGAAGCCCCCTGATGACGTTATCAGCGCTTATGTGCGTGCATTCATCATCATGCAGATCCACAGCTTGTGTGTAAGGTTGTGCTGTGCTGCAATGGGACGACTGATGTGCGGGAGGGAAAAAATTCACCTCCTACTTTAAAACAAAGGATCATGGGGATTGTAGTCGGAGGAAGGCCACAGAAACAGGAAGTAACCAGTCCCCATAAACAAGAGAGCAGCGTGATGGGGGACACAGGACACGGCCATTTACCACCAACACAAGCACAGATCCTTGGTAAGCATGTCCATTACTGTATGTCACACTAATTTACTAAAGTCACCTTATGTTACATAACTCCTTTAAATCAGTGAATGGCAATACTACCTATACTACACTGGGGAATATCTGCAAGATGTAACTTGTAGCAATTGGTTGTAGTGTGGGAAAAACTAGCTGCAAGCTGTATTATTGAAGAAATGAACATTTTCCCAAGGCGGGTCACCATAATCCAATAACCAACCATAGCTCAGAAGAAACATTGGTTTACCCCCATAAAGCAGATATTTAAGAGATACATTAAGTGCTGTAGGGGACAAGAACTGGTAATGTGGATGTTAAATGATTATCACAGGATATATGGGACCATTAGGGCCTCGTCTCATGTCTTTAACCTCCTGCACCTGTAATATATCTGCTCAATGTGTCTCCCTGCGATAGTCATTATTGAAGAATGGCAGGATGGATGGAAAATTGGCAAGTATAATGACCACTAAGCAACCATAGACATTGAAATATGTTGAGGAGCAGAGATAATAGTGTAAGGGAGTCCAGAGACAAGAGTTAGGTGCTATATCTACAAGTCATGTGAGACAGAAGATCATCAGAGTTTACATTGTGAGAATGTTACTCACTACTTACTGCTCATTACTAATGCAGCAACTGCGGAACCTGTTCTGCTCTGTTTTATGGCTGGCAGGGTAGACTTATTTTTTAGTATGCAATGATTATATTGCCCAATGCTAATAGCTTAAATGGGCTCTGTCAGAGTCAAACTTCATAAAAATTTTTATCTCCTTTTTATAGAAATCATAGTATATAATAAAAAAAATTAAAAAAACACGAGGAGTCCCCATACCATCTAGAAAATATTCTTGTCTGGCTGCAGCATCATCTTTGACCCAGCTGATGCACAGACAGGGACAAGTCCATAAAGTGAGGGTGGGACTAGCACTTCTCTGTGCTCACTCCTGTCCTGCAGGATGGAAACAGATATGAGGGGTTACAGAGCAGCCTGAAGTGATTGGATGAAGAGACCCAGCACAGCAGACTCAGGGAGGAAGTGAGTGCATGGTGAGTGAGGCTGGGCTCAGTGCTTGCCTTGGACACTCCTCTTCCTGAGCAGTGGATGGCAGAATGAGTGAAAAGCAGAACAGAGAGATTTGTAAACCAAATACAGAACCTAGACACAAAAACCATCTGTATGACTTAAATGGTCACTCTCATTAAAATACATTTTTGCTATTGCACTCCTTAAAAATTAAGTTTTTTATGTTTTTTTTGTGCTTAAAAAAGCTTAAGAGCACATTCCCCATCTTATACACAGACTTAGGACCGAAGTCCAAACACAGGAAGTGCAGCCTGGAGTGCTGAGGGGGGGGGGGGGTGTCCAACCTCATCCAATCATAGCTCCTCTCACACTTAACTGCCATATGCTGTTGGTTGGACACACACCCTCAGCACTCCAGGCTGTAGTTTCTGTGTTTGGACTTCGGTCCTAAGTCTGTGTATGAGTTGGGGGAAAATGTGCTCTTGAGCTTTTTTAAGCACAAATAAAACATAGAATAATTTTTTTTTTAAACAAAGTATTTTAGAAATATTTTTTATTTACCATAAGGAGTGCAATAGCAAAAATTTGTTTTAATGAAAGTGACCATTTAATGAGTAACATTATTTTTTTTCTGTGATATGACAGGTACACTTTAAAGTTCTGACATGTCATAGTTTTGATCAGTGGGGACCTGGATGTTCAGACCCTTATCGATTGGTAGAATGAGTGAGATGGATGCACATGTCATAGCCGGCTTCTCTTGCTTTCTGCACACAACAGAAAATGGTCCCATAGATTTTCTATACAAGCCTGTCTTGGCTGCACATGTCTAGCAGCTGATCAAAACTTTGACACGCCTCTACAACATGTGAAAAGTTTTTTGAACAGTGCCATTTAAAGCGCACATCCAATGATGGCCTTGGTAACAGGATATGTGTTTCAATTTTTTGGCAACTTTCAAACCTGAGAAAACATACAATATCAACATTAAGTGAAATATACAAGGTTGAGAAAATAACGCTTTCAATATTCTCGGTCTGCAACATATGTAGAGTAGTTCAAATAGTACCTTGAAATGTTCAGACATAGAGAGAGAAGTCCAATAAGAACATTTGTATAACATTGAGATGCAAAATCTCTTCACTTTAGTAAGTAAATATTTCGTAACAGTAATTACATTCAAGGCAGTTTGTCAAAACAATTATATTTTAACAACATATCTAACCAGAAATTGTAATGTCAATTGGCAGCAGACCAGAGGTATATATAAGTAATGGGTAACCTATATATCAGGTCTCCCAAAAGTATAGGAGCAAAATAAAATAAAATATCAAAAGGGAAAAGAAAATAGCAAATAAAAAAGGAGATAAGAGATAGGGGGTAATAGAGCAGAGAAAGAAAAACTTACAAGTACAATAGTTCCGCGAGGCCATCGGGCATTAAGTTTGAGAGGAAGAGGAGTCTGATTCCATCACCTCCCAGGGTTGCCATGTCCGTTGGTATATAGAGATAGTATTGTCTATAACTGCAGATAAATACTCCATTCGTTTTGTTTCCCTAATTTTATCTGATAGCAGAGAAATGGGGGGAGCTTCCGACCTTAACCACCACTGTGCTATGAGACACTTAGCAGCCGTCAGAATATGTAGAACTAATTTAGTCTGAAATTTAGTGAGGTTAACAGGTAGTAAATTAAGAAGATATATACTAGGCTCCAAGGGTAATTGTATGTTTAGTGTCCTACGAATTATACGGCTAACTTCAAGCCAATAATGTTTAAGTCGAGAACAATTCCAGAAGACATGTGGTAAAGTACCAATCGTGTTCTTACAACGCCAACATGTGTCTGGAACTTGGGGGAAATATTTATGTAAGACATCTGGGGTGTGGTACCACTGTATTAGTATTTTGTATTGGTTTTCTCTCATAGATATGCATGAAGCAGATCTTGCTGCATTAGACCAAATTATGCGCCATTTATCTAAGGAAAGGTTGTTATCTAAGTACCTCTCCCACTTAGACATATAAGGATGCAAGTTCGATGATAAGTCAGTAGGTGGGGAGAGTATGGCGTAAATTTGAGAGATCAAGCCTTTGGACGAAACCACCCCTTTACATAAACCCTCAAAGGGAGTTGAAGGAGGAAGCGGAGTGGGGGTCTGAGTAGAGAAAAATGTTCTACGATTCGTCTATATAGTGTGATAGAAGACTCAGGGAGAACATATTTATCACGAAGAGCTTCGAAAGACAAAACTGAATGTCTCAATGAATCAATTAGATGATAAAGATATATCAATCCCACTTTTCTCCAAGGGGAGGTCTCATCCAAGCTATTAGGAAAATATATTTTTTTAATCAACTGGTGCCAGAAATTTCCACAGAAAGATCTTTTCTTTTTGAATTTCCTTTCTGTCTGACCACAGTGCTCTCTGCTGACACCTCTGTCCATTTCAGGAAATGTTTAGAGTAGGAGCAAAGAAATAGAGGGGACATATCTCTAGTATATCTAAATTAATAGCTGAAAAGCTTTTCATAAATACGACACCGGCATTCCAAAAATGGCAATTGGAAGCAAAAGTCAGTGGGGAGCAATGGAAGACCGTCCTGGAAAACATTCCAAATCAAGAATTGGGAGAAGGGGCAAGGCTAACTCAATTATATATTTTGTACAGGTCACATAGAACCCCAGTCCTTATTGTAAAGATGGAAAATGCCCGCGGTGTTTATATGAAACTGCCACAAATATGTTCTGGGGGTGTGTATGTATTCCAAGATACTGGAATTCAATAGTAGGCATTATTAGGGAGGTGTGGGAGATTGATATACCTCTTGAATTAAAAATTATTGGGTTGCCTGGATAGTTTAAAAAAAATACCAGCTCACACAAAAATCGCCATTGGAAGACTTTTATTTAACGCTAGAAAATGAATTGCTCAATTTTGTAAAGACTCGAATCCCCCAACTAAAAAACAGCTTATTAGGAAGGTGGACAAGAGAGTGTCTTGGGAGAGAGCAATTTACATAAAAAGGGGCTTAGTAGAGAAGTGTAGATTATTATGGAGTAAGTGGATAAATAGAAGTTGAAGCTGTGTCTTTATGTGGAGTATTGAGGGGGGGGAGTGGTTCCTTTTCCTATTCCTTTTTTTTTCTTCCTTTTTTGGTGGGTAGCTATTTCTTTCCTTTTTTCGCTATGGGGAAGCCCATTTTAGGTAGTTAATAATCTAGACTGTGCGTTATGAATTTATTGGATGTTTATGGTTGTTTGTTCTTTTGTGTAATATTTTGTAAGATTGTGCTATAAGAATAAAGCTTTAAAAAAAAAAAAAAGTAGGAGCAAATCCCCATAGCAAACCTATCCTGCTCTGGACAGTTCCTGACATGGGCAAAGGTTTCAGCACTGTGGTCAGACAGAAAGGAAATTCAAAAAGAAAAGAACTTCCTCTAGTATACAAGTACTGGAAGGATTAAAGATTTTTAAATAGAAATAACTTACAAATCTGTTTAACTTTCTGGCAAGAGTTGATTTAAAAATGTTTTTCAGTGGAGTGCCCCTTTAACACAAAATTTGAACACATACTCTGCTGCCGGAGCAATCTTTGTTTATACGCTTTATGACCAAGAAATGTAGAGATCAAAGGAAAGAAAGCAAAACAGAAATATGAGTGTATCGCTAAAGAAACCTGGGTGGGCTTGAATCTTGAGGCTGTAATTGTGTGCTCTGTTTTATGTATCCAATGAAGTATAGTAAAAGATATGTGTCCCAGAAGAAGAAAGGGTGGCACCACTGTAATCTTCCAATCAGAGTAGCTGATAAACACTGGATAAGCAGCCAAGTGGGACAAGTCTTGATATAGAGTCCGGAGGTGCTGGAAACAACCAATAGTAATATTCAGCAAACAAGCATAGAAAGATATTAAAAAGTAGCCTGCACTCACCGCTAGATCTAAGACTCGAAGCTCCTAGATGGAGTGACCGGCAGACCTGGCTTCTGGTCTTGCGTGGGGCGCTCAGAGGCGACTAGTCGCCTCTGAGCGCCCCACGCGAGTCCAGAAGCCAGGTCCGCCAGTCACTCTATCTAGAAGCTTCGAGTCTTGAATCTAGCGGTGAGTGCAAGCTACCGTTTAGTGTATTTTTATGATAGTAATAGATATAGTTGAGGCACTCACCACATGACTCTATATATAAAAGAAACCTACTTTATTACTAGGTCATGGTCATAGCAACAGAGGAGACAACTGGGCGATGGCCATTTCACGACCCAATCCACTTCCTCCGGGCAGTATAAGGATGCGCCAGCTATTTTACTGTTGCTCATGTCGTATAATAAACTTTTAAATTTGTCTAACGTTATTGGCTCATGTACATGTTTCCCTTTTTTTCTCCCCTACTCATAGTGAGTTATATATGTATCTATTTTTCCTTCCTATGCATGATAGTGTTTATACATGACATTAAACTTTGGCTGTTTTCATTTATTTAACCTCTGTTAAAAGTCACAGCCAGAAAAGATGCCAAGGTGGTGAAAAAAATTTGAACTTTGAAAAGCTTAAAAAATTAAATAAAATGGCTGAAAATAGTGAAAAAACTGGGAAATTACATTGAAATGCTTTTCATCATACTATTTTCACCTAAATTTACATGGACAGTACTCCCATGGTACAGGAGGCTCTATCTATCAATTGTTGGTAGCTTAGTTTGCACCAATATTATACACAAAAATTTGGTCCAGTTTTGAGCCCTGCTTCGTTCCCCTCTGCATGTAGTCAAACATGTCTACAGCAAGATGAACCAAATTGTACAAAAATGCACCAAATGTTGGTGCATTTTCTGGCAGGTTCTAGGTACAGATGCATTAGTAAATCTGGCCCATTGTTCTTCACCACTGATTTCTTACAATCTGCCTGAAGATACGGAGCTATCCTGTGGATTATTTATATATATCGGTTACAATTTTTCTTCGCCCAGTCGGCTTGTCTTCTTTATCCTTTGTTCAGCCTCAGATTATCTTCCCCTGCACTGACTCATTATGCTGTATTATCTGCTGAGCATAACCTTGAACACTTCTGGGCTCTATAATTTCAGCTATAAGTGGAGATACAGGCTCTTAGTGTCATACTACAATGTATGATCTCCTGATCTTCTGTAAGCCTGATCCAGGTCACAATGCAGATGATGGTTATTGGTCAGGTATATACAAAGCGTAGTTACAGGGTCTCCTACTGTTTGTTACCAAATTGCAATACTTCAGACTTGACCATTACTAAATTTATATTCAGCAAATCATGTAATACATACTTATGGTATCAACTAGAGAAAGGAGCAATAGACTACTATCGGTGAGCTGCGTAGACGTCTGATAGAAAGGCTGGAGGGATCTGAACCTGCTGCAGAGTGCAGTCCGGTGGTGCTCAACGATATATTAACAGTTCCAATCAGGTGTGTGAAAGAAGAAAAGAAACTTGGCGACTCACCACTGCTTGCTTGAAGACTTTATTGCACAAAGTCACTGCATATCATCGGACAACAGGTAGGGAAGGGTAGAGGAGGTGGGGGGGGGGTCAGTTCGTGGGACAGCACAGTTTCGTGCCATAGAGGCACTTCTTCAAGCCAGTCTGATACAGACTGGCTTGAAGAAGTGCCTCTGCGGCACAAAACCGCGCTGCCCCACGACTGACCCCCCCGCCTCTTCCACCCTTCCCTACCTGTTGTCTGATTATTTGCAGTGACTTTGTGCAATAAAGTCTTCAAGCAAGCAGTGTTGAGTCGCCAAGTTTCTTTTCTTCTTTCACACACCACACGTTTATGGTATACTGTCTATACTCCGATCAGCCATAAAATTATAACCTCCTGCCTAATATTGTGTTAGTCCCTCTTGCTCTGGCAGATACAAATGTGCCAGAGCAAGAGGGACTAACACAATAGGGACTAACACAATATTAGGCAGGAGGTCATAATTTGAGCATGTTGCTCTCTGATCATGTAAGAGTACAGGCCCGGGCAAATCAGCAGTTGAGGAGGGGTATTTGTATCTTCCTCAGCCTTCTAGCTGTGCTCTTGATTTTCAGTTCAGTTTCAGTATCACTCCTGTTTGTCTGTTTACACATGTAACTTGGTTTTAGCCATGACCTTTAAAGTTCTAACTCACTTATCTAGCTTTAAATCTTGTTCTGCTTGCCCAATTATTCTGCCTTTACTATGGTCAGTTTAATCCTGTCTAGTTTGTATCTGTTATGTTAACTTACATTCGCACAGGTTTCTGTTTCTAGTCTGGGTAATCCCGTACCTGTGAATCCTGATAGCTTGTTACTTTACCCGGAGTGAGGTTTTGTTCTTGTATTAAGTCAGTGTAACCTGAACCTAAATCTTGCAAACCTACAATTCCGGCCATACACCGACTAAAGTCCATAAATGCTAGAATGAACTAACTATAAACCTACAACTAGCACCCAATAAAAGTCCAAAAATATAAAGTCAAAAAATGAAAATACTTTATTTAGAACAATTCAATATACACAATATGGGACCCACCCAATTAAAACAACCCACCCTTAAAAATGAACCCCACAAAAATAGACAGGGGATAGCTCATCTCTAGACCCTAGCATACATGAAAGAATCACAAAAATATCAAAGTCAAAGAAGGAAATAATGTGGTCATATGTCATTACCTAAGGTAGTCATACTGGGTCCTGCAAGATCACTAAGCCCCCGCCGCCGCCTCAACAAGTGTTTCGTATTCTTCCTCAGGAGGTGGGGATTAACACACTTAGTGTCCTTTATATATCCGCCTGTCCATAATTGGTGCATGCGTCCGGGCCGCCCGCCGCCGGTAGCTCCGGGAGCCGCCACTGAGACGCACATGTCACATCCGGTGACACGCTGTCCCAGTATTGACAGCTCCTCGGAACGCCCAGCGGCGACGGAACCACACGCATGCACACTGACAGGGGGATATCCTCACAAGGTGAGTGTGGATTGGTGCAGGCGTATCTCCGCTGACCAAAAGTGTCACGGTTCACGCATGCGCCCCGCTATCTCAATCACTCTAGCCTAGATAATAACAGATGACCACATTTTACGGTGTGTGAGTGTGGTATCGGTTTGTAATGGTGAGGTTTAGGTTTATGGATTAAAAAATATTATTAAGAATTTAATATTCTAATACTGATATAGCTCTAACAATAGCATTGAATGTAAGAATTCACTGGAATACCCCTTTAAACTAGTGTTTAAACTAGTGTTTTTTAAACAGTGTGTCTATGGCTTTTGCAAAACTACAACTTCCAGTATGCCTGGACAGTCTTTGGTGTCTGGGCATGCGGGGAGTTGTATTTTTGCAATAGCTGAAGACACACTGTTTGGAAAACACTGACTTAAACTGACAGTCACATGCATGCTAGGACCCAAAGTATCCTAACAGAATATTGCCCAAAGCCATACAGTACCTCCACTAGCCTTCTTCCCATTGTGGATCCTGGTGGTGGAGCCAAGGGACAACACAGTGCACAGTCTCTTGCACCTGTAGTTCTCCAGAGAACAGGAAAGTAGTGTGCATTCTTGAAGAGACAGCCACATTGGTGTATGGAGTCTTAAAGGGGTATTCCGCCCCTAGACATCTTATTCCCTATCCAAAGGATAGGGGATAAGATGTCAGATCGCCGGGGTCCTGTTGCTGGGGACCCCCGGGATCTCCGCTGTGGTACCCACCTGTAGCGGCTTCCGGAACTGCTGGAGGTCCTCACGCTAAGTCCATCCTGACCACGGGGGCTGAAGATCGTGACGTCACAACTCCGCCTCGTGTGACGTCACACCCCGCCCCCTCAATGCAAGTCTATTGGAGGGGGCGTGGCAACTGTCTATATGGAAAACGTTATACTTGGCTACTAGCGGCTTCCGGAACTGCTGGAGGTCCTCACGCTAAGTCCATCCTGACCACGGGGGCTGAAGATCGTGACGTCACAACTCCGCCTCGTGTGACGTCACACCCCGCCCCCTCAATGCAAGTCTATTGGAGGGGGCGTGGCAACTGTCTATATGGAAAACGTTATACTTGGCTACTAGGCACCACTCTTCATTCCTATGCAAGTCTCTACTGGTTAAGGATAATAGGGTTTGAAAGTCTCTCACACCTTCTTAATTAATCAGGGGTCTTACTTGCCCCATTACCAGATGACCTGGCTTTGTCAAGGGCTCTAGGCTAATAGCCATTAGCCTACAGCCCTTGACAAAGCCAGGTCATCTGGTGAAATGTTGGGGAGGCTGGTGAAAACGTTTTAGACAGAGACTCTCTATGGGAAAGAGTAAAAATATGAAAAGATGAGGCTTCATAGGACCGCAAATACTTCGAATTATATGATATAAGTAATGGGAAAAGGATACTGGAATAGGGATACTACGGAGGGCAAGTAAGACCCCCGATTAATTAAGAAGGTGTGAGAGACCTTCAAACCCTATTATCCTTAACTCCCATTAAACCAGTAGAGACTGGCATAGGAATCAGGAATGGTGCCTAGTAGCCAAGTATAACGTTTTCCATATAGAATACCATAGAAAGCCTATGAAAGTTTTAATTACTGTAATTAATTCACATAAATACATGGTTTTAAAGTATACCAATAAAAGAGTGCTTTTAATGAGACCTAGAGAAGGGTACTGGTCGCCGAGGAGGGTTAGCCCTCCAAAGGGTTTTGGAATTTCTAGTTCTTGGAAAATGGACAGAGATGTTGGCAGAAAGCACTGTGCCGGCGATTCAGCAGAGAGCTCTGTGTTCCAAAAAGAAAATAATTTCCTCTGTAGTACTCAGCAGCTAAAAAGTACTGGAAGGATTAAGATTTTTTAATAGAAGTAACTTACAAATCTGTTTAACTTTCTGGCACCGGAGTTTTCCACCAGAGTACCCCTTTAATTTGAAGGGTTGCTACCTCCTGCAGGTGGTGCTGTTGAGCAAGTTTTTTTTCTAGCTACTTTGTTTTGTGATACATGTTCTCACACCCAGTAACGTTTTCATGAATTTGTGCTACATTAATGATACGGTGACATCAGACCAGTTGAGCCATCCATTTTTTCCTTCTACATGACCTGAAACCCATGACCCTGGTACTTGTCAACAGTTGCCCTCCCTTGGATCAAATATAAAGCTGACATGCACCCTACTGTTCTGTGTATACAGTACAAGAAGTCGCAGGAAGGAAGTATGGCAACATTTTTAAAGACTACCTGTCATATTCCACAAAAAAAACAACAGCAAAAAAAAAAAAAAAAATTTTACATGTTACTCAGTACCTAATCCTGAAGTTATGATTTTAAAGTGTCTAGCACATATATTTTTCTCACACATACATTTGCTCACTTGGTTTGTCATTCTGTGCCCTGGAGAGGCATGTCTTCACTCTGCATGACTCATCTTTTCTGCGTCTGCTGTGCTGTGCCTCTTCATCCAATCACTGCAGGCTGCTCTGTAACCCTTTCCTCTCTGTTTCAATGATGCACTCCAATAGGACAGGAGTGAGCACAGAGGAGTGCTAGTCCATCCCTCATTTCCTGGACTTTGTCCCAGCCTGCTGTGATAAGTTGGAGGTCTGGCTTATTGTGTAGACTTGTGGGGGATGCGTCTATATTGAATGTTTATGACAACAGGAGTATTAACCCACCACGCTTGAAGGTAAAGTGGTTGCTGGTGCCAAACACCTGGTGAAGAATACCTCCAATGCCAGGTTAAGGAAAGCATTTGAACTTATTTCAACAATTGCATATGGATGGTACAAACAGTTCAGTTCAGTAGTAGTGCAATTGGACTGAAGGATACAGTAGGAAACCACAGTTGTGTTAATGGGAACTCTGGGACTTGTAGTTTTTATTGACTGAGACTTGATGTGACTTATACTGGACTTGGACAGACTTGACTTAACTAGTCTGGACATGACTAGACGTGAGTGCTTACCACCAGGGTGGACTTTAGAGGAGTGGCCGGAGGATCTTCACCCCTTCATCCGTGGTTTTGCTATGGGGCCCATGAGACTCTTCTGTTCTCCCCAAAGCTTAGACTTGGATTGGATTGATGACCTGGTCAGTGGGATCCTAGTGAACAGTGTAGATGCTCTGAAACAGGAATCTTTGCAACTGGGTCTTTTGGGCCTTATTTAAATTCATTTTTCAATACAACGTTAAAAATGTGAACATATACATCATTTTTCTTATACATACAGCACTTACATGTAATTCCTAACAGACTTTTAAATTGTCTTCTCTTAGTTAAATATATTTCATATCAAATATTTTAAGTATGTTAAAGTTTTAGCAAGACATATTGTATATTTCCAGTCATGTATAACATCCATTTATAAATATCATCGGCACATGTTAGACAAGGTGATGAACAGGCAGGAATGAGGAGTAAAAGCTTAGAACAATTACACAAGTCTGAGTTACATTTATTATTGATATATTCCAATGACTCTACGTGATCAGTTTCCAGCAGTGATATGACTTCAGACATCAAAGGGAAAGATTATATAAAGGAACTTAATGAGTTACTGAAGTCCTGTTTCTTAAAGGTTTACCCAGCACCCTAGTTCTTTTTGCATATTTTAAGGAACTTGTACCTGTTGTAGTAGGTTTTTCAACTGGAAACTCTCCGATAACTAGAAGAAACTCATGGTATTTATAGCCAATTCAAGGTGGTCATACGTTTTCAATAACTGTAGGCCAAAGAGCAGTTATCTCTCTCGATATCCCCATACACATGAACTTTTGGCACAGCTGAACACTTATTTTCTAGGGAGGGACAAGCCTCAGCCAAACTGCTCTGGCGCGGGCTTACCCCAGTGAGTGATGTGCAGCAAGCCTTTCAGAAGATCATCGGACCAATAAGCTTGGTACTGACTTTCACACCTTCCAGAGTTGGTGGGATAAAACCTGCTCTGGTTGCAAACCTATCCCTATGATAGAGGTTTTCCCTTCATTAGCATTCATTATTCTGTGTATCCTGTTAACCTGACTACTTTGCTTGCTGATTTTGTATTCTGCTGCTATCTAGGTTTGACCATTGTCTGTCTTGACTTTACCTGCATTGTTATTATGTACAATGCGCCCTATAGTTTTCTGACTTCTGGCTTGTCTTTGGTTAACCCCTTGTCTGCTGTTTTGCACCGTATCGGTGTACTTTGATGCTAACTGGAATAACTATTCTTGATGCCCCTGCACTTAGTGTAGTGTTGAGGGCCGCTTTTTTTTAGGTCTAAGTAGGTAGGGATGGTGGTGGGGGCAAGATCTAGGTCTGCACGGCTTCTTATCCTAGATGTGACACATCATGTCACATTAGCCACAGAGTGCTTTTGTACTATTGGGTCCTAGCAGCAGGAAACATTGTGAGGACTGTATTGCTGGGTCCTTTCTAACAAAAAAGGGATTTCCAAAGTGGACCCTTTAAACTTTCAGTGCACTGCAGGGCACTTGGCAATTGTATTAACATGCTCTTACCCATTAGTTACACTGACTTAGTGACTTAGTTGATCTTGTATTTATATGTGTACCCCAGGGAGTGGTGAAATGCTAAGGTCTGTACAAAGGAACTTTAATAGTCACTATGTGACTGTCTGGGAAAAGAAGAATTCACTGGTTTTAACACTACAGAGTCTGAGTCTGCTGTCATGATCTGGGTCATTGCTTTACGTCGCAGTTATCTGCTGAGACAATATTCTTTATGGTCAATAAACTGCACAAGTCCCTTATGATACCGTGCTCCAAAGTGTTATTATAGTATTTCATTACAAGTGGAATAGGAGAGGTCTATAGCCATTTATCTGCTGAATAGTCTCAGGAATATGTTATATAGTTGTCACGATTCGGCTTCCAGGTAGTGGATCCTCTGTGCCAGAGAGGGATTGGCGTGGACCGTGCTAGTGGACCGGTTCTAAGCCACTACTGGTTTTCACCAGAGCCCGCCGCAAAGCGGGATGGTCTTGCTGCGGCGGTAGTGACCAGGTCGTATCCACTAGCAACGGCTCACCTCTCTGGCTGCTGAAGATAGGCGCGGTACAAGGGAGTAGGCAGAAGCAAGGTCAGACGTAGCAGAAGGTCGGGGGCAGGCGGCAAGGTTCGTAGTCAGGATGGGTAGCAGAAGTTCAGGTACACAGGCTTTGGACACACTAAACGCTTTCACTGGCACAAGGCAACAAGATCCGGCAAGGGAGTGCAAGGGAGGAGACTAGATAAAGGCAGGGAGCAGGTGGGAGCCAATTAAGCTAATTGGGCCAGGCACCAATCATTGGTGCACTGGCCCTTTAAGTCTCAGAGAGCTGGCGCGCGCGCGCCCTAGAGAGCGGAGCCGCGCGCGCCAGCACATGACAGCAGGGGACCGGGACGGGTAAGTGACCTGGGATGCGATTCGCGAGCGGGCGCGTCCCGCTGTGCGAATCGCATCCCCAACGGCCAAAACAGTGCAGCGCTCCCGGTCAGCGGGACTGACCGGGGCGCTGCAGGGAGAAGGACGCCGTGAGCGCTCCGGGGAGGAGCGGGGACCCGGAGCGCTAGGCGTAACAGTACCCCCCCCCTTAGGTCTCCCCTTCTCTTTGTCCGGTAACTGCCTCCCCTGGGATGAGGACACCGGGAAAGAATGGAGGGTTTCCTCAACGGCAGGCAGTACAGCAGGAGTGGGGATGGGGAGGGAGGGCAGAGGGCGAGGCCTGGCACGGGGCAGTGTGACACCAGGACGGGGGCCATGGGGAGGCACAGAGGCTTGCCTGATGGGACTGGGAGGGGGGGAGAGACACTTCCTGTGGCAGGCAGAGTCCCAGTTCCTGATCTCCCCGGTGGTCCAATCAATGGTGGGGGAATGAAGCCGGAGCCAAGGCAGACCGAGGAGGACCTCAGAGGTACAGTTGGGGAGAATGAAGAACTCAATCTTTTCGTGGTGGGGTCCGATAGACATCAGGAGGGGTTCTGTGCGGTAACGCACGGTGCAGTCCAATCTGGCTCCGTTGACCGCGGAAATGTAGAGCGGTTTGACGAGACGGGTCACCGGGATGCTGAATCTATTAACAAAGGACTCCAACATAAAATTCCCGGAGGCACCAGAGTCCAAGCAGGCCACGGCTGAGATGGAGGAGTTGGCTGTAGAGGAAATCCGCACGGGCACCGTGAGACGTGGAGAAGAAGACTTAGAAGCAAAAGATGCCACACCCACGTGAGCTGGGTGCGTGCGTGCGTTTCCCAGGCGTGGAGGACGGATAGGGCAATCCACCAAGAAATGCTCAGTACTGGCACAGTACAGACAGAGATTTTCTTCTCTACGGCGATTCCTCTCTTCCTGGGTCAGGCGAGACCGATCCACTTGCATGGCCTCCTCGGCGGGAGGCCCAGGCGAAGACTGCAAAGGATGCTGTGGGAGAGGTGCCCAGAGATCTAAGTCTTTTTCCTGGCGGAGCTCTTGGTGTCGCTCAGAAAAACGCATGTCAATGCGGGTAGCCAAATGGATGAGTTCTTGGAGGTTGGCAGGAATCTCTCGTGCGGCCAGCACATCCTTGATGCGACTGGATAGGCCTTTTTTAAAGGTCGCGCAGAGAGCCTCATTATTCCAGGATAGTTCAGAAGCAAAAGTACGGAATTGTATGGCGTACTCGCCAACGGAAGAATTACCCTGGACCAGGTTCAGCAAGGCAGTCTCAGCAGAAGAGGCTCGGGCAGGTTCCTCAAAGACACTTCGGACTTCAGCAAAGAAGGACTGGACTGTGGCTGTGGCAGGATCATTGCGGTCCCAGAGCGGTGTGGCCCAAGACAAGGCCTTTCCTGAAAGAAGACTTACTACGAATGCCACCTTAGACCGTTCTGTAGGAAACAAGTCTGACAACATCTCCATATGCAGGGAACACTGAGACAAAAATCCACGGCAGAGTCTGGAGTCCCCATCAAATTTGTCCGGCAGGGACAAGCGGAGGTTAGGAGCGGCCACTCGCTGCGGAGGAGGTGCAGGAGCTGGCGGAGGAGATGGTTGCTGCTGTAGCAGAGGCAGAATTTGCTGTAACATGGCGGTCAACTGCGACAGCTGCTGTCCTTGTTGGGCAATCTGCTGCGATTGCTGAGCGACCACCGTGGGAAGATCAGCGAGACTTGGCAGCGGCACCTCAGCGGGATCCATGGCCGGATCTACTGTCACGATTCGGCTTCCAGGTAGTGGATCCTCTGTGCCAGAGAGGGATTGGCGTGGACCGTGCTAGTGGACCGGTTCTAAGCCACTACTGGTTTTCACCAGAGCCCGCCGCAAAGCGGGATGGTCTTGCTGCGGCGGTAGTGACCAGGTCGTATCCACTAGCAACGGCTCACCTCTCTGGCTGCTGAAGATAGGCGCGGTACAAGGGAGTAGGCAGAAGCAAGGTCAGACGTAGCAGAAGGTCGGGGGCAGGCGGCAAGGTTCGTAGTCAGGATGGGTAGCAGAAGTTCAGGTACACAGGCTTTGGACACACTAAACGCTTTCACTGGCACAAGGCAACAAGATCCGGCAAGGGAGTGCAAGGGAGGAGACTAGATAAAGGCAGGGAGCAGGTGGGAGCCAATTAAGCTAATTGGGCCAGGCACCAATCATTGGTGCACTGGCCCTTTAAGTCTCAGAGAGCTGGCGCGCGCGCGCCCTAGAGAGCGGAGCCGCGCGCGCCAGCACATGACAGCAGGGGACCGGGACGGGTAAGTGACCTGGGATGCGATTCGCGAGCGGGCGCGTCCCGCTGTGCGAATCGCATCCCCAACGGCCAAAACAGTGCAGCGCTCCCGGTCAGCGGGACTGACCGGGGCGCTGCAGGGAGAAGGACGCCGTGAGCGCTCCGGGGAGGAGCGGGGACCCGGAGCGCTAGGCGTAACAATAGTACAGAGCCAGAGCAACACAGCAATAAGCTGAGGGAAAAGAAGAAATATTACTATTTATATAAAAAAGGTTAACAAAAGCTAACATGAAAGTGAATCATAAACCATATAAGCATCTAAATATTCCCTTCACCCTTAAAGCAGAAGTCTGGAACACCAGGATGAAATGATATTGTTAGTCTATAAATAAAAAAATATACAGTGTTTTTCCTATGTTAAATGAAATTACAAGGTATGGGGCATTATTTAGAGAAAATCTATATAGTTTGTATATTTAGAATTCTTAAAGAAAAATTATAACTAAAGTAATGCGTAAATTTGCAGCTGACAGATTCTATCCATATACCTTATTAAAGGGAAACAGACAGCACATCATGGCACTCACCTGCTTATACAGGGTAATAGTGCGGGGAATCCGAAGAAGATGATCCAGGAATTCATGAAAGACAGCTTTATTGAAGATCACACTGTCAAAACCGACCATACCAACAGACGCGTTTCGAGCGCATGCGCTCTTCCTAGGTGATGTCAGTCTGTCTGCAGGTGAGGGATTAAGTACCTGTGCAAGGGGCGGGGTATGCCTGTGCACTATTAACCATTCACCTTCCCAAAAGGCAGACTGATTGTATAACTGTTAGATAGTATGTAAAATACATAAAACCAACAAAGTTAAAACAACATGGATCAGTTCATATGTGGAGTGAGTTATGGGAGCTGGCAATATTCAATAATGAAACAATAACTGACGGCGGATATTCATACCCGATGGGCTCGTGTGTCCAATGTGAATTGCCAAAATGCCTCCCTGTCATTGCAATTAATGTAGGTTTTTATGTTGAACGTTTTAGTTCCATCTGCATTTTTAAATCTTCTAGTGGGTTTGGCAAAATTGCAGCTACGGCAAACTTTAGGTCCACATTTGAAAAAGCCCTTTTGGGCTAGCCAACAACTGTTAGAATCAACTGTGGTTTGCACTATACTAGGTGACAGTTTGCCCACCACCGTAGGTGCCCTTTTAGAAACTACATGACAGCCCTCCCGTAATATGTTACAAAGCACTTCATCTTGTTTTAAGAGATGTACATGTCTCACAACAATATTTTTAACCTTATTAAAATGGGGGGAGTATGTGAGGGCAAGAACAGGTTTATGGCATCGTTCTCTGGTAAATTGTGGGGAATTAATACATTTTTCACGATCCTAAAAGCAATTGAATGGGAAAGTGTCTGCTAATTACACAAGGAACACTATATTAAAAGTTTTATTTGGTGACAGGTTCTCTTTAAGTATAGAAGAATGGCAGCAGGTAACCAATGAGGAACTTTCCACAAGAGCAAGGTCCAAGATCTTCATTAAAATTGTTCCTTTTTTTATTTAGTATTAAAAATTACATAATCCCAACTGGTAAAGTTTTAAATAGAGCGGAATCCCAGTACTGAAACCCCCATCAATTGTTGAAAGGAAAGGACTGAAGTAACCGGTTGAGTACTGTTCCCATTTGTTTCTGCTCAGTTTAAAGAAGAAAAAAAACTAAAATAAAAGTTTCAGACTCAGGCACTAAACAATAATAATTATTTCAGGAAATCTGTAAGAGTGTATGTTATAGTATATTAGATTACACTATAACACATAACAATGCACACTGGTTTCAGTCCTGCTTTAAAAATAAAAAGGATCAAAATACCAGTAAATTCTAAGCAGGTACCTGTAGGCCGGCATTGAGAGCAGACATTTTATTCTTTTAATCCTATTTTTTCTTCTTCCACCAGTTTTCTGAAATGAGTACAAGAGTATAAAAATCTGTGTTAAGGAGACATTAAATAATTCACAACTCTTTAATATTGGAGCAGGAAGGTATTCCTCAAAGGCCAGAGTCTCTGTATTTTCATGGTCATGCCTGAACACATTCCTGTTCATAAAATGAGAAGCTTTTACCAGGCACGCAATGTTACTTATACTTTGGCACTAGGGATGAGCGAATCGAATCTGACGAATCCGAATTTGTTACAAATTTCAAATGCGAATATCGACACAATACAATTGTGCAAATTGCTTCATTAAACTCCATTTAGTGCGGTCCAGGCTTCAGGGCATCTAAAATGGTGGATCCACATGTGAGGACATGGGGCAAGGAATCCTGGGAAGGTGGGAACAAGGGTAGGTGGGATGACCCTGAATCACATGCAGCATGCAGCCTATCAGCAGCCAGCCACCCCTGTGATGTCACAGCCCTATATAATCGGCAGCCATCTTGCGGCCAGTCACTTCAGCCTTTTATTGCAGAGAGAGAGAGAGAGAGAGAGAGAGGGACAGACAGCAGTGTGTGTTGCACAGAAAAGCATTTTTACAGCAGTGATTCACCTCCCAGTCACATCAGCGTTCTATTGAAGAGAGGGACAGAGAGCAGTGTGTGTTACACAGAAAAGCTTTTATACAGCAGCGATTCACTTCAAGCCCCAATCCAGCCTATAAGCACCGATAGGGAAGGGAGTAAGATTGAGAGAGAATTTGCAGTGCAATTGCAGTGCACTTTTGGGTGTAATACACAGCTGTGTGCTGCAGCACTGGTGTGTACCACAACTGATAAGTCCATACCACATACATAAATCTAAGTGGTGAACTATTTTGTTGCTGTTAAAGACTTAAGGGCCTAGATAAAGTGAAAGGCCAGGAAAAAGTACACACCTGCTGGTGTTGTAGACAAATACTGTTTTAAGCGTAGTGAAGCGCATTGTCCTCCCCTCATAAGTGCATACCACATACGTACATCTAAATGGTGTACTATTTTGTTCCTGTTAAAGTCTTATGGGCCTAGATACTGTGAAAGGCCAGGCAAAAGTACACACCTGTTGGTGTTGTAGACAAATAGGGGGAGATTTATCAAAACCTGTCCATAGCAAAAGTTGCTGAGTTGCCCATAGCAACCAATCATATTGCTTCTTTAATTTTTCACAGGCCTCTTTGAAAATGAAAGAAGCGATCTGATTGGTTGCTATGGGCAACTCAGCAACTTTTCCTCTGGAACGGTTTTGATAAATCTCCCCCATACTGTTTTAACCCCTTAAGGACCAGACCAATTTTATTTTTGCATTTTCGTTTTTTCCTCCTCGCCTTCTAAAAATCATAACTCTCTCATATTTCCATCCACAGACCCATATGAGGGCTTGTTTTTTTGCTTTACCAATTGTACTTTGTAATTACATCACTTATTTTACCATAAAATGTATGGCGCAACCAAACAAATATTATTTATATGGGAAAATTGAAAAGAAAACCGCAATTTAGCAAATTTTGGAAGGTTTTGTTTTCACGCTGTACACTTTCCGGTAAAATTGATATGTTTTCTTTATTCTGTGGGTCAATACAATTAAAATGATACCCATGTTATATGCTTTTCTATAATTGTACCGCTTAAAAAAATCTCAAACCATTTTAACAAAATTAGTATGTTTGAAATTGCCCTATTTTGACCACCTATAACTTTCTAATTTTTCCGTATATGGGGTGGTATGAGGGCTCACTTTTTGCGCCATGATCTTTCGTTTTTATCAGTACCACTTTTGCTTAGGTTTAACTTTTTATACATTTTGTATTCATTTTTTTTGGAATAAAATGTGACAAAAAAGCAGCAATTTTGGACTTTTTAATTTTTTTTTACGTTTACGCCGTTCACCGTACAGGATAATTAACAATATATTTTAATAGTTCAGGCTTTTACGCACGCTGCGATACCAAATATGTGTATTCATTTTTGGCTTTTTGGGGGGGTAAAATGGGAATAACAGACGTTTTACTTTTTTATTGGGGGAGGGGATTTTTCAAATTTTTTTTACTTTTTTATTTTAATTTTTTTTACATTTTTAACACTTTTTTGTCCCCATAGGGGACTATTCATAGCAATTAGTTGATTGCTAATACTGTTCAGTGCTATGTATAGGACATAGCACTGATCAGCATTATCGATGATCTTCTGCTCTGGTCTGCTCGATCTCAGACCACAGCAGAAGACCCCGGGAGACGGCCGGAGCCAGGTGAGGGGACCTCCGGCCGCCATGCTTGATGATAGGATCGCCGCGGCAGCGCTGCGGGCGTTCCGATCATCCATTCAAAGTACCGCACTACCGCAGATGCCGTGATCTGAATTGATCACGGCATCTGAGGGGTTAATGGTCGACATTCGCATGATCACCGATGTCCGCCATTACCGGCGGGTCCCTGGCTGCTGATAGCAGCCGGGACCTGCCGCACAGTACGCGCGCACCAGTGCTAGCGATCATGGCGGCGCGTAAATGTACATCATGGTGCGTTAAGTATCACGTCACCATGACGTACATTTATGTCTGTTGTGGTTAAGGGGTTAAGCGTAGTTGAGCGCATTGTACTCCCCTCATATATGCACCAAGTATGTCAGGCAGAGAAGTGCCAGGACGTGCACACAGGAGTGGCAGAGGCCTAAATTAATCAGGCAGAGGTCTCAGAAGACTAGGGGCGAGTGGCAGCAGCAAGAGGCCTGAGCTCCCGGTATCAGCTAGAGGTCGTGGCTCGACCAGCAACCTATCTGCTGTCATCGATTGGTTAACACAGTCATCCACTTCATCACAAGTGACATCTGATACCCCCAGTCAACAGTCAGTGGGTTCCTCAGACACAACCCTCTGTTGGCATGGCCCGGGAGCTGTCCCTGTCTTCCCATTTCCTCTGTCCAATGCTGTTCCCTCCCCCACAGAAGTATCTTATGCTGTGGATTCAGCTCCACTATTTAGTGAGGACGATCTAATAGAGGACAGTCAGCAGCTACTGCCCAGCCAAGAAGTGGAGGAGACATCCGCCACTTCCTCCGCTAGGCGGGCAAATAGTGATGAGGTGAGTGGTGTGGGAGGTGGTGTTGCAAGCTTTCAAGCACCTGAGGCAGACACTGTTGAGGAACCTGAGGAGGACATCAGTGACATGCAGACACAACTCGATGATGATGAAGCCAATCGCACTTGGGAGCCAGGAGAAGAGGGTTGCAGGTTGCCCATGAGGCAGCAGCTGAGCCAGCAAGGCGGTAGCACAGTTGGCAGTCAGCATGGTGGCAGAAGTGGAAAGTCTGGAGTCAAACCTGCCCAGGGCAGACCACCTGCTTTGCGGCAGCCTACCTTCCCGAGAGGTAGTGGAACAGGGGTTCCTGTAGTTGGCGGCAGTAGCAGTCAATCAGTGCAGACTGTTGGTGGGAAAATCAGCTACTCGGCGGTGTGGCAGTTTTTCATCAAGCATCTGGAGGATATTAACCTGGCCACATGCAACATGTGTTGGCAGAAGGTGAAGTGTGGCCAGGGTCCCAATGTTGGCACCACGGCCCTGCGTCAACATATGCAGCGTCACCATAAAGCGGCCTAGGAGAACCGTAGCTCTGATGTGATGGTTCAGCCTGCTGCATCATCCAGTGGCATGCCGCTCCCTGTTTCAGCCAGCCAAAGCTCCACCACCTCAGCCGAAGGGAGCTGTGTGTCTTACCCATCTTCTATGCGCCCACTCATCCAACGGCGCAGAAGCTGCTCCTTTCAAAGATCTGCTGGACTTCTGGGCAGCCAAACTTGATTTGCGGCCGCAACTAGCAGAGTTTGCCCTGGAAAAGCTGTCCTGCCCGGCCAGTAGTGTGCCATCAGAGCGGGTGTTTAGTGCGGCGGGGGCCATAGTAACCCCATAGTAACTCGTCTGTCCAAGAAAAATGTGGAGAGACTGACATTTGTGAAGATGAATCAGGCATGGATCAGCCAGGATTTCCACCCACCGATGCCTGATGCATCAGAGTAGATTGACCATGGTGCCACTCCAACACTTCACAAATATGGATAGTGCTAAACATATTTAAGGCGCTTCTCCCCAGTTACAGACATTCCCCCGCATCAGACCACAAGTAAGTATTGAGGATATTCATTATGTAAAACTTAACTTTTAATAATATTATTAGGATAAAAATTTAATATATGTACAAATTTTTTTTTTTAAATCAAACAAAAGGAAAGGTGTGCATAAAACACCATGTGCCACCTACACCACCAAGTATTGATGTGATGCAAAGACCTCTAAATGGTGGAAGGGAACAACGTATGGTACATTGTAACCGGTGGGGGGTAAAAACTTCCCCTGTAAGGCCCTACTCTTGCATCATTAACAACCTTCTTGGCAAGTGTTACTCACCCTAAAAAGGGTGGCCCCACACAGGAACCTCTCCCTATTTCCACCTGCAAACACTGCCATTTCCCAGGGTTTTTAGGTGGTAATAGGAAGATGTTCCTGTGTGGGGCTGCCCTTTTTAGGGCTAGTAACACTTGCCAAGAAGGGAATTAATGATGCAAGAGTAGGGCCTTGCAGGGTAAGTTTTAACCCCCACCGGTTACAATGGACCATACATTGTTCCCTTCCACCTTTTAGAGATCTTTGCATCACATCAATACTTGGTGGTGTAGGTGGCACATGGTGTTTTTTTTGCACACCTTTCCTTTTGTTTGATTTAAAAAAAAATTGGGGTCCATATATTTTATCCCTAGCATATTATTAAAAGTTATGTTTTACGTAATGCATATCCTCAATACTTACTTGTGCACACTAACTTTTATAAAAGAGACCATTTTCTTCTGCCTACTTGCCTCAGCTGTTATTCTTTTTTCACCCACCTTCTTCACCGGGTACTGGTATTGCCACCCACCCCACCACTCTGCCACCTCCAGGCTGTCTCATTCTGCCACCATATATTCTACTCGTGCTGATGCCACTTCCAGGCTGTGTCATTCAGCCACTATATGGTCTCCTCATGTTTCCACCACCTCCAGGCTGTGTCATTCAGCCACTATATGTTCTCCTCATGCCTACATGTATGCCCTTTAAAAGCTCCCCTTCAATGATGTGCGGTCAGGAGCTGAGTGTATGTCATAGTGGGCTAATGGCGGAAATCACCAATCGTGGTGATGCCCAGCATTAACCCTTTAGACGCTGGGATCAAAGTTAATTGTAGCATCTAAATTGTAAAAACAAAAGTATCCCAGCTGCTCAGTGCAGCTAATCAGGAACACCACGGGGCATGTAATCGTCTCCTATGGGGACTAAATAATAGTGTAAATAAAGTTTTTAAAAAAAGTTAATAAATGTGAATTAACCCCTTCCCTAATTAAAGTTGGAATCACCCCCCTTTTCCCATAAATATATATGTAAACAAAATAAACATAAACATACGCCACTTATAGAAATGTCCAAACTATAAAAATATAATGTTTATTAAACTGCACAGACAATAACGTATACATAAAAAAAATTTGCTTATTTATGGTCACTTCGTATATCTTGAAAACAAAATCATAAAAAGCAATCAAAAAGTCATATAAAAAAAATGTTAACAATAGATCACGGCACAAAAAATGAGCGGCCACACATCCCCGTATATGGAAAAAGTTATACGGGTCAGAAGAGGAAGATTTTAAGCATACAAATTT
This sequence comes from Hyla sarda, assembly GCF_029499605.1. Classification (NCBI taxonomy): domain Eukaryota; kingdom Metazoa; phylum Chordata; class Amphibia; order Anura; family Hylidae; genus Hyla; species Hyla sarda. Next base: position 55,688,284 of record NC_079190.1, read on the forward strand.
TTGTACAAAACGTTATTTTATTTTATAAATTTTAGAAAATTATAAAACCTATTTAAATTGGGTATCATTTTAATCGTATTGACCTACAGAATAAATATAAGGTGTCATGTTTACGGAAAAGTGCACTGCATAGAAATGGAAACCCCCAAAATTTACAAAATGGCATTTTTTGTTTAGTTTTTTTCAATTTTAGAAATTAGAATTTTTTGTAAGGCAAATAATCTGCTTAAAATTGTCAGTTTCTGACTTCTATAACATTTTTATTTTCCGTATACGGGGATTTGTGGGGGCTTTTTTGCATCGTGATCTGTAGTTTTTATCGTTACCATTAAAATTTTTATGGAACTTTTTAATTGATTTTTTATTAATTTTGTTTTTTTTTCCATGAAGTGACCAAAAATCAGCAACTGTGGACTTTGATTATTTTTTTACGTTTACACCATTGACCGTGCAGTTTTATTAACATTATTAGTATTTTAATAGTTCAGACATTATGCACACGGCAACGCCTCATATGTTTATTTTTGTTTGCATTATTTTAATGGGAAAGGTGGGGTGAGTTAAACTTTAATTAGTGTGGGGCTCATTCACATTTATTAAAAAATATTGTATTCACTATTTTAGTACTAGTTTTGGGTCAGCTGCAGAACCATAGGCTGTGTCAGGGCATGATGAGAGTTGCAGTTTGTTCCTAACTACAACTCCCAGCATGCCCTAATACAGTCTATGGATCTGCAGCTGATTCAAACAAAAACTACAGCTCCAAGCATGTTGCACTATATAGTAGAATAGTATAGGTTATGGTGCAACATGCTGGGAGTTGTAATTTTGGGTCAGCTGTAGAGCCATAGGCTGTGTTAAAGGGGTACTCCACTGGAAAACATTCTTTTAAATCAACTGGTGTCAGAAAGTTAAACAGATTTGTAAATTACTTCCATTAAAAAATCCCAATCCTTTCAGTACTTACAGTTGCTATATACTACAGAGGAAGTTATTTTCTTTTTTAATTTCAGTCTGACAACATGCTATCTGCTGACACCTCTGTCCATTTTAGGAAGAGTAGGAGAAAATCCCCATAGCAAACCTCTCTTGCTCTGGACAGTTCCTGACACGGACAGAGGTGTCAGCAAAGAAAATAACTTTTTCTGTAGTAAACCTCATCTAAAAAGTACTGGAAGGATTGGGATTTTGTAATAGAAGTAATTTACAAATCTGTTTAACTTTCTGGCACCAGTTGATTTGAAAGAAAAGGTTTTCCAGTGGAGTACCCCTTTAAGGAATGCTGGGAGTTGCAACTACTAACTACAACACCCAGCATGCCTTGATTTAGCCTAGGCAGAAAGTCATTAGCAGGCATTATGGGGGCATTTTAAGTTTGTATAAATTACCGTAGTTGCAATGCGGGGGAGGGTTGTGGGCGTGAGTTTGAGGGTGTGGGATAGCGGGGTTATGGCGCTGCAGCAGTGGCTGGGTTACGATTTCCGCGGTTCCGGGGTATTGGATCTGGAGTACTGTAAAATGTAAAGATAAATACATGGTCCAGGCAGCGGTGGGCCCCCTCAGGCCCGGGCCCTCGTGCAATGTCCCAGTGCCCAACCTGTCAGTCCGCCCCTGGCTGCAATTCATATTCCAAGACCACCACTCTCTTCCTAAAGATTCTAAGGGTACAGGTGATGGACTGGCCAAGCATGTCTACAGACCTAAACCCTATTTAGCATTCTGTAGGGCATTCTTATATGGAAGATGGGGGAACACAAGGTCTCTAACATCCACCTGTGGTCATGGAGGAGTGGAAGAGGACTCCAGGGGGAACTTGTGAAGCTCACGGACGGAGTTACAAGGCTCCTTCTGGCACTCTGACGTCAGTGCCGCCAGTCTGCCGCACCGCCCGGCTTATCAATATTCATCCCCTCCCTCCTCAGTGGAGTCCAGTACAGAACGGGGAGAAACGGTCGGAGGGAGGAGATGAATATTCATAAACCGGACGGTGCGGCGGATGATCGGCGCTGATGTCAGAGTACCAGAAAGAGCCTTGTAACCCCGTCCGTGCCAGTTAGCAATTCATTTGCATATCCAGAAGAATTAAGATAACGAGCGAACAGCGGGGCAGATCTGGGCACGGTAGGCAGCATATTGATCAGCGTCCCCCGCACTACCAGCCAGTACCTCTGGTTAGTGCGGGGGGAGTTTACGGACAGTTTTCCTTTAACTAATATTGCCTTCTGACACAATGAGATTAATTGGGGAGAAAATATTTCATCCTTTAATTTACAAATAAAACAATAGCAAAAAAATTCCACTATTTTTATAACTGTTCAGTTACGTCTGACAGATCAGTTCTTTGTTGCCGTAGCCCATGAAATGCATTACATTCACCTCAGATGACCTACATAATCTGCATATGGCTTTACATTAGCTATTTCCTAGTGGCCTCCAGTAAATAAATTAGGGAAATAATATTCCTGTCTGATTTTTACTCCTCGGTTGTTGCCAGGAATTCCTCCCTGGAACATCACACACAAGACGTGTATTCTTTCATGGTGGGATATTTTACATTTCAAATGAAGCCTGACCTTCTCACAGTGAATGTCTTGAGATAATATTCTGCGGAGGCCATCTTCTGTTTTGATGGCTGCCGAGATCTCGTATTGTTGTTTATTTCTTCCCCACCTGACAGCTTGATTGAGATTTGGATGCTTGGCCCAGAATAATTCTCTGACTATTCAAATATTGATGAAGAGCAGGAACTCGGAGAAGGACCTGATGCTAATTTCGGCCCCTTATTTGAATCAATAAAGTAATTTAGGTTGGCTTGAACTTGGCCATGAGGAGCGGCAGAACGCTTTGATGATCAAGCTAGAATCATGGGAAGACGCCTTTCCTTCTAATAACGTTTACTTTCCTCGAGTTTCTAAACACCCACCTAGATTTAAAGGGGTACTCCACACCTAGACATCTTATCCCCTATCCAAGGAATAGGGGACAAGATGTCTGATTGCGGGGGTCCTGCAGCCAGGACCCCCTCGCTATCTGTGCAGCACCTAGCGTTCCTTTAAAATGCTGAGTGTGGGCAGCGGGGATCGTGATGTCACGCCACGCCCCATCAATGCAAGTCTATGGAAGAGGGTGTGGTGACTGCCACGCCCCCTCCCATAGACTTGCATTAAGGGGGCATGGTGTGACATCACTAGGGGTGTGGCCATGACACCACGACCCCCGTCGCTTGCTCCAAGCGGCTGGAACAAAATGTTTCAAACGGTAGTGCGGGGGGTCCCAGCGGCCAGACCCCTGTGATCAGACATGTTGTCCCCTATCCTTTGGATAGGGAATAACATGTCTAGGGGCATAGTACCCCTTTAAGTATAGGACTTTGAGTTGTTATAAGACATTAGGAACAGCACCATACCAAAAACCCAGCAAAAAAAAACCAGTTTTCCTGCATAGATTGACAGCACCCCTGATAAACATCTATGATACCCATACTTCAAATCAAATTACCAATTTGCAACCCTTGAAAACGCATTAGAAACAATTCTTCAGTAATCGTATCTTCTCAAAAGATTATTCTTACTTTGATTATATAAGACAGAAGTAGTATTTTGCCCATAACTTGTACCCCCTGCAACTTTTGTTTTGTAGAGGACGATGTCCTATCCTAAATAATAAAAGGAAATCTGTGATTTGAGTTTTATTGTTGCTTTATGGCAGCTATCAAAAAATCTATATTTCTTTTTACCGCACAGCTAGAACAACCTCTGCTGTGTCTCTTTCATCCCCCTAGTCCCGTAGTCAGACAGCTGTATGCATGTTAAAATGAAAAGCCCCGTCTAACCTCACCAGTCATCATCTACTACAGACACATTGATTTTTCATGACCTAAGACAATTTAAAAGCTTATTTTAAGCTATAGTAACCTGACACTTAATTTTTTACTAGAAGTAGAATAATTATCAATGAATGATTCCTGGCCCCACTGTGATTTTTTGTTGAAGTATAAAAAGTTCCCTCCCACCTTAAAGTGAATGTCTACTTTTGGACACCTGATTTGTTTGCATCTGATATTTGCTGATTTCAAAATATATCTATTGACAGTGTGAAAAGCCAGGCTAAGATAGCGTTTGGTAGTACATGTGTGGAGTGGCAATGACAACTATTGGTTTGTGCCGCCAGGGTAGCATTGACCTCCACGCTCCAGGGGTAGTAGCTTCCTGGTCCAAGAGCTGGGGTAATAATTAGTGTTGAACACGAATATTAAAAATGCTAATTTTTACTGCGAATATAGTCACTTCACGATTTTGTGATTATTTAGAATATAGTGATAGATATATATTCATAATGATGAATATTCTTTTTGTTTTGCGAATATATGCAAATGTGCAAATATGCCAATATTCGTGAATATGCACATATTCGCAAATATGCAAATATTCACGACTATCAGCATTCCAGTCAGAGGACACTGATCCCTCCCTTCTTTTAGGTGAAATATGTAATCGCACATGCGCACTATGCAAATTTCATTATGAATTTTCCCATGGAAAATAAAAAGAGAACCAACATAGCGAATATGCAAATTTCGCAAACATAGAATGAATATTCCTCCATATATTCATGAAATATTGCGAATTCGAATATGGCCTCTGCCGCTCATCACTTGTAATAATGACCACAGAGTTACGGAAACTATTGGTTCAGGGCACTATGGGACTTGTAGTCCTCGCTGACTCACTAGCTTCTTGCTTGCTGAATTGTGCATGGGCTGTTCTGGTTTGGGTTGTTTAGCTTGTATGGGACTTAGGAGCTGACAGACACTGACTCTACTCTTAACATAGGTATCCAGAATTAGGGCTTACCGCCAGGTGAAAGCTGTAAATTTATAGACTGGAGTTTCCCGAAGCTTTCTATCTCCTGTAATCCTCTTCTTTGCTAATGGGGTCCGTTGGCTCTCTTGGCTCTTCTTCCCACTGCAGACTTGCTTCTGACTTGCTAGTCGACCTAGTCGGTGGGATTCAGTGAAGGGAGCTGTAGCTTTGGAACAATTTAGTGCTTGCAGCTGGATTTTCTTTAGACCTGTCCTCTTGTGGTGAGGTACAGGTCCACAGCAGAGGTCTAGAGGTGACCACCACTCTCCTCCTCCCTAGACACTGACTAACTTTTCCCAGTCTAGTAGAATCGAGGGTGGCAGGGCAGCAGCCCTAGTAGGCTAAAGCAAGCATGTGATCCCCTTAGCATCCTCCTGCACAGTCGGGTTAACCCCTTAGTTCACAATAAAGCATATACATAGTATATTACACAATACAATAAATTGTACATTTAAACCTGAGTATTGGGCCTGAAGCAGGCACGCCAGGGACATCCACCTGACAGGTTAGGAAGACCGGTATATTCTGCACCCGAACTCCACAACAGGGTGAAGCTTTAATTTTTTAATACAGAACTCCAAACACCTTGCATATCCTGTTCATCTCCTGATCGTGTTACTCTCAGGCTGCCAAGATTGCCCAGGACTTTCAAACATCCTGAGGACAGGATATGAGGAGGAGACATGACTGCGGGATATGAGGATGAAATACGAGGTCGGGAGATTGGTTTGGAATTCGAGAATGGGATAGGAGGATGAGATCTGAGGTTAAAATATGAGGATCGGATATGAGGACAAGATATGAGAAAAAATATACTATATACCAGCCAAACCAAAAAGGAAGAGACACCTGTCTGTAGACATCTGTTTTGTGGTTCTTGCCCCTGATCAGTACAAAGTGGGGCGCTGATTGGCTAGATAGATGCCTTAGGTGCATTTTAGGGTAGGTACTTATTTTCATTGATAAGATCTAGTGGTGTATTCAGACTAAGGCTAAGTTTCTACTTGGTTTTTTGTCCTGCGTTCTTTGGTTTGAAAAGAACGCAAAAAAAAACGGCACTGCAATTTCCTGTGTTTTTTCTGGCGTTTATTCTGGCGTTTTTTCATTTGTGTGGAAATTGCACCTTGGCAGTTTTTTTGACACCCAAAATTTGTTGGGTACCAAAAAAAATAAATAAATACAAAAAATAAAAAAGAATGCAATAGTGATGGAAAAATTTTTATTTACCGAAATTTATATATTTTATAACAAAATTTTAATTAATTGTTAATAAAATGTGTGTGTTTCACTTTTTTTTCTCTAATATTTTTTACATTTTTTTAGGTAGTACTACTACTCCCAGCATGGAACAGACTGTTCCATGATGGGAGTAGTAGTACCTGTACTAATAGACATATTGCCCAATGCGATTATCCATAATATAGCAGAGACGCAGAGCGGCTCTATACAGCTCTCGCATCTCTGCTCTGTACTCCGGCCAGTGTTGTGAATAGAACATCACTCATTCATATTTTCCGCCCAGAGTGGGGATTGGCTGGATGGTTGCAGCCAATCAATTCTTCCAGAGGGAAATATGAATGAGAGAGTGGCTGGCCGGAGTATAGTGCAGAGATGCGAGTGCTGTATAGAGCCGCTCCGCATTTCTACAATAGACAGGACGATCGCATCGGGTGTCAGTAGTGACACCCGCTGTGATCTGTTCTTACCTGCAGGTACTACTACTCCCAACATGGAGCACACTCTGCTCCATGCTGGGAGCTGTAGTGCCTGCATTAATAGACAGATTGCAGCGAGTGTAATTTCTGACACCTGTTGCGATCTGTCTATTAATGCAGGTGCTACAGCTCCCAGCATGGAGCAGAGTGTGCTCCATTTTGGGAGTAGTAGTACCTGCAGTTAAGGAAAGATCACAGTGGATGTCACTCCTGACACCCGCTGTGATCCTTCTGTATAATGTATAGATACGGGCGCTCTTCTATGGTCCCCTGCACTGCCGTATATATACACATATTGCTATTTCCCACAGAGAGCTGCGATTTGCTGGAACCATCTGGCCAATCACAGCTCTCTGTGGGAAATATGAATAGGTGTATATATACGTCAGTGCAGGGGACCATAGATGAGCGGCCGGCCGCATCTATACATTATACAGGAGGATTGCAATGGGCGATCTGTCAATTAGTACAGGTACTACTACTCCCATCATGGAACAGTGCGTTCCATTCTGGGAGTAGTAGTACTACCTAAAAAAAATGTCAAAAAAATTAAGAAAAAAAGTGAAACACACACACACACACATACTACATTTTTATTATTGTCGGCCACATTTTTAGGTCCCCACCCACCCACATAAATTGATCCCTGTTTTAAAAATTAATAAAAATGTTGTTATAAAAAAGAGACATTTCGTTAGATACAATTTTTTCCTTCACTACTGTATCTTTTTTATTTACTATTTTTTAATGATACCCTACGAAATTTCATTAAAAAAGGTATCTCCGTCACTTTTTTGGATCGCTAAAGTCCAAAAAAGAATAAAAACCGCCAGCAAAAACGCCAAAGTTAAAACCCACATATCGTTTTTCTTGGCCACGATTGTGACAAAAAAAAAATCGCCAGTGGCTCAACATGCTGCGATTTTGGAAAACTGCCAAGGAGCTGAAAAACGCCAAAAAAGAGTGAAAAAACGCCAAAAGGATAAAAAAAAAAAAAAAAAAAGCCAAAGTGAAAAACGCCGAGTGGAATAAGAATTTAGCGATTTTTTCATTGATTTACAGCTAACATCTGGCCGCAGTGTTTTTTGGCCGAAAAAACGCCATGTGGCAGAATTGGCGTTTTTCTTGCCGTAGAAACTTCTTCCAAGTTTTTGAGTGGCATGGTAGTTATTTTGGTAACAAAAGTATAATAATGTCTAAACATTTTTTTTAAATAAAAGTCTAATGTTTTACTGGAAAAAACTATCTTGCACTTAACTTGTTTGAACCCCCCTGCTGTGGTTTGTAAATTATAATCAGCCAGTAATTTAGATAGATTCTAATTAGAAATATAGTGAATAAACTGTGTTTATTTAAAAAAAAATAAAGAAGCAAACTAAAAATGGAAAATAGATGTTAGTTTTTATTGCTTAAAGACAAAGAATCGTAACCTAAATCCTATATTTAGAATAGAGCCCTGTGTACCCCCTGTTTGTCATTACAGGACTCTGGATACAGACGAGAGATTTTGCCCACTCCCCGCAGTGCTGCATAGGCTTGTGGTGGTCTAGAGGGAAACATATCAATGGTTTTATTGTGACATTTTATCTATATTTAAAGAGCCACCGTGACACTGAATTGGGAGAAGCCTTGACACTGTAGTGCAACTATCCCCATGCCAAGTTACTCCCAAAACTGAGCCCTTATGTTTTCTATCTTTCCTTATTTAAAAAGTTTTCATATGTTATAGATTAATCAATAATGAACTACTTTCTAATTGGTTTGCATGAAAAAATGCTTTCTTTTATGTCTTTTTACTGTTTGAAAATCTGACCACTAGGGGTCTCCCTAGGAGTCCCTGGCCAAAAGCGTTTGCATAGATTTCGGACTCATGCCGGACTGGCATCAATCAGATAGGCGGGAGCGAGTGCTGCTCTCGTACCACTGCAGGTCACGGCAGCTCTGTCCTCCGATGTTCCTCCACTCTGTATGGCATGTGCAATGCCAAACAGAGAGGAGACTCAGAAGCTGCTGTCCCTGCCATGTGCTGAGGCTGTATGTGTGCTCCCGAGAGGGATTGCAGCATACAGGAAGAAAGGCGGAAGCGAGCCCTGGCAGGCATCAGATGTTGTTGAGCCTGCAAGGCCACGCCCACTTCCTCCCCTCGCACACGGCAGGGAACTGAGCTGCGGAAGAGAACTTAAATAAGGTATTTATAGAGTATGTAGTAAAAATAAGTACAGGGATAGAGTTAGTCAGAGTCAAGGCAAGATGGGGAGGGGGATCAGGGAGAGGGTAGATGATGATAGGTTCTCTTTAAGGGATTTGGAAGTTTTATGTAATTAAAAGTTCCTCATATTATAAGATAAGATTTTGTTTATATCCCGAGGCTGACATCAGACTCATTTATTTCAGTATAATACACCATCTTTTCATCACTGTTAATGGAATTCTAGATAAAAAAGTCTTAGACATAAGTTCTCTACCACCTATTACCAAAAAAACATAATGACAGAAAAGTCTATGGATTTGTGTCATCTTGGGTCCTTGGGTTGCTAGATGTGCACTGTGTGTGTCATTTAATAATGCAGCAAGCATTATAAATTACCAAGAGCAAAAGACTAATGAATAATTCATCAGCAACAATGTGAAGTGGGCGGCTCTAATGGCAACTACAGATAAGACGTATAACGGCAGACAAGACTGGAAATAATTGGCCATTATGTAACATAGACAAGACCAGCTTAGTGTTCGCTTAAAAATGTTTTTTTCTTAAAAAAATACAAATATTGCTTGGGTTGCTTGAGATGAGAAATACAGGAAAAACATGGCAGTTTTTTTTCCAGAAGCAGCACCACTCTTGTGCATGGGTTGTGTCTGGTATTGCAGCTAAGCTCCACTCGAGTGCATAGGGCCAAACAATAGCAACCAATACTATATGCAATTTAATATACCAAAACCCAGGGCACTGGGCCCGGGGCACAAGATCCCCTTGGAAAAACTCCCCTAAAATTTTACTTTTATTAGTCTACTATATTAAAATAATATAGTGACATACGACTTAAAACCATTAGTCACAGTACCAGATATAATTGTATATTGGGGATGACCCCACTATTCATCAAATATATGGAACTGCCGTTTCCCCTTCTCACTGGTTTACTGTGACACAATTAAAAGCATGAAATTTGGCCCACTCAACTAGTTTCGGTGCACCAGCACTGTCCTCAGGAGGGTTTTTAGGCACCGAAACTAGTTGAGGGGGGCAAATTTCATGCTTTTAATTGTGTCACAGTAAACTAGTGAGAAGGGGAAACGGCAGTTCCCTATACTTATTTAATATAGTAGACTAATAAAAGTTACATTTTAGGGGAGTTTTTCCAAAGGGAATTTGTGCCCCGGGCCCAGTGCCCTGGGTTTTGGTATATTATATTAATATTATATTATAAAGTGGTCCTCGGCTCTATATGCAAGACTGGTAAGCCATTGTCTTATCTGATACATCTGATTTAAGGAGTACTGCAGTCTTAGACACTTATCCCCTATCCGTAGGATAGGGGAAAAGTGTCTGATCGCTTGGGGTCTGATTGCTGGGACCCCCCGGCGATCTCCCGTACGGGGACCCAGCATTACCTCAGTTTGTCGTCGACATCACTTAGGTCGACAACGCGCCCCCTCCATACAGCTCTATGGGAGAGGCGAGAATGCACGAACACTGCATCTACGCCTCTTCCATAGAGATATATGGAGGGGGCATGTAGGTCATGTCAATATTCTGCGGCCAACATGCCTCCTGCATGGGAGAGCCACACCAGAGACGGGGCCCCGAACAGGGGATTGCGAGGGGGCCCAGCGTTCAGACCCCCGCGATCAGACACTAATTCCCTATACTGCGGATAGGGGATGAGTGTCTAGGGCTACAGATCTCCTTTAAAGGGAATGTGTCACTAAGGTTTTTTGTTTGTTTTTACTGATTAGAGACAGAAACTTAAGAATGATCTGTCTAATCTGTTTCTATTTTTTCATTGTATATATTTTTAATTCATTTGTTGTACATTATTATAGGAGCTTCCATCTTACCTGAATTTTCTGCACAGTATTTACTGGACGCCCCATGGGAACAAAAGACTGGAGCTGACCCTATTGACTTCTGTGGGAGAGTTTTCTAGGCATGCTCTGTGACCTGTGCAGAGTTCATTTCATGGGAAAAGGGAGGGGGATGGGATTATCACTTGTTGGCAATGGCCCAATCCTGTTTTATCTATTATTCATTGTAATCCAGTCTGTGATGATTAAGAGGACACTGCTGAAAAGTTTCAAGAACAGGAAGTCTCATCATATTATCAGGCTTAGTGGCCAGAGTGAAACCTGCAAGATTTCAGGATTATTTTATAAATAGATCTTCAGCTTGCATACACTGTTCAATGCTACTCCTTAGATCAGTTATATCAGCGCTCCATTGTTCCAGGTTGCCATGGCTTACTGGAGCATTGGTGTGCCAATCAGATGGCAAGGAGGCAGGTAAGGGCCTCCCGCCGTCCTCTCAGCTGATCAGGACATGGCGATTTCACCACGGTGGTTCCGATCGGCCCCACCGAGCAGACAGGATTAGTTTGACTTACATTTTAGACACCATGATCAACTTTGTTTGAGGCGTCTTAAGAGTTATTGACGGGATTCACCCTAATCGATGATGTCCGGCAGGTGCCGGCGGCTGATAGCTACTGGGACCATCCCCCTTTGACACATGCTCAGCTCTTAATCCTAGCATCTGGTATTAAAAATAAACATACAAGCTACAATAACCTCATGGACATCATGTGACTGATGACATCACAGGTTAAAAGCTAACACCAGAAACGGGACAACAAAGTAGCATACAAAAATTACAAGTAAGGTTACAGTCGAAAGTAGCGAAAATATCTTGCCCTGGCCCCAGTTCACGTGTAGATCAACAGATGATCAATGGAGCTTATGCATTCAGTAACATTTAATCTTTGTTTGTGTCTCATTTTTGGGGTTACAGAATTCCACGTGGTTGCCTTACAGCAGTACGGATGTCATGCTTATATCTCTACAATTCACGTGTGCACATACATCACATTCTCTGCGAGGATTTGTTCTAGATATGACTTATTATTCATATGCATATATTTCCCATTCTCTCTATATGCAATGTGAATCCATGTGACAGGGTTAAACCTGGGGAGACTTTAGTGACATTTAATGGGACTTGTGTCTTAATAGATCTGGTAACTGCCCTTTCCTCCCATCTGAAAGGTATAAAGGCTTTAAAGCACTTATCTCTCCGCCGTACTTTCCCCTGTCACTTAATTTTTATGGAGCTGCCTCTGACATTCACAGTGTGAATCATATCATGGAAAACCATGCGGGAGATTATTTCAGAAAAAGATGATTATTGTGCAGCCAACAGAATAGGATATCACATTAGATGGCATGGGCACCACTGATGGGCTTTTATGGGTGAAATAAATCCATTTTCAGAGCTGTAGACCCATATTATGTAGAACCATTGTACTAAACTAACCCTTTAACTTCTACCCATCCGTTCAAAGCCATTGAACTATATCTCACATCACTGCTTGTCATAAAGCTAATATAACGTACAGTATTCCCGAGCATGACTTTATTGGTTATATTGAAAAGTTTTATTTGGCAAATTTATTATGTTATGCTTTCATTTGAAACATAACCACCAAAAATCTATCATACGCCAATTTCTGTGTTTAAAGTGGTCATAAAATAGCTCTAAATTAGCTTGAAGAGGTTAACACATCGTATACTCCAGGAGAGTGGAGAAGAAGCTTGTTCAGCTGTTTCTAGAACTTGTTTGGAATTCTATAGCAAGAGCCATGAAAACATGGAGCCAACTCGACATTCACCCGGACCAAGCCACCCTAGGCCAAAACTGGGGTCAATGGATCATTCTGGGAGATTTATAAAACCTGTGCAGAGGAAGAGTGGTCCAGATGTCAATAGAAACCAATCAGCTTGCTTAAAGAGGCCTGTGAAAAATGAAAGAAGCAATCTGATTGGTTGTTATGGGCAACTTCATCATTCCCCCATTGAAGAACTCCCCCATTGTTCTAATAATTTAGGATTTCATGTATGTGGAGAATCTTGGTACTGACAAAGGTTGAAGAGATCAGAGTTGAAAAGGGCAGTGTCCATGTTTTCAATGATTTTTGTGGAAGAAACTGACTAAGGGCGGGGTTACATGTATGTATTGGCATTGTATTTCTATCTGAAGATGCGCCAATGACCGTCACTGGAGTGTGCTCCCTGCTGCTCCCTTGTGTCCTATGTGTCTGCTTGTAGCAGCAATGTAATGCTATGAGCAGACACACTGGGATTTGTGAGTTTGTAGTAAACTGTGCACATACACAGTTTACTCTCAGACATGGCAGCTGCTCTCGGCCTAACTCAGGCAGCAGGGGGAACGACCGCAATGTCTGTGAGTCAACTGCGCATGCACGCACAGCTTAGTACAGACTCGCAATCCGCTGCATGAGTAGACACATGGGCACAGCAGGGAGCTCACTCTAGTGATGGTCATCGGTGCATCTGCAGCGTGAAATATGCCGTGGATGCGGGGTAAAATGGTGCCATTAAAAAGTATAAGTGTGGTGGTCACTGGGATATTGTTGTGGTGATGATGAGAGTATTAGTCACTGAAGTTTATTGTCACATATATGAAGCAATATATATAGTAAAAGAAGCTCTGATTTGGTGATATTTAAACAATTGTAGAGTCATTCTTATCTGGATCTTGAAGTTGAGCCGACAACAGGTAGGGGAATCCACAAGGCAGAGTGCTCGGCATCAGCAGACAGATCCACAGCAAAAATCTTCAAAAGCTGTTTCATACAATACACATACTTCTACTAGCCTATTTTAAATGTCGCACCAAGCCCTTTGGATTGGACCCCGAGCCAGAACTAACCCTCTCAAGTCTTCACTGTAACCCAGCGTGTTGCTAAAAAGAGCAACAGAGGCTAGCCAAGATCAATGTAGTAGGAATCCGGTTCGGTAACTCTCTTACAATGATGCCCACTTGCTAAAATCAATATTGATCTATTTTATTATTAAGCTTTTAACAGTCAAATTCTGTTGAAATTGTTAACGTTTTCTACTCTAATCTGCACATTTTATGAATAAAGCATTCATAATAGTTACAATTCAAAGGATAATTTTAGGGTGATACATTCATTGCAAGAAAAGTTGATATCCATTACCCTATTCTCCCTCCTTGCTTCTTATATTGCATTAAAGCTTTACTTGAAATTGTGCAAAATGGCTTATAACAATTCATTATTAGCATAAGCACGAGCTGGAAAGTGAGCAGCAGTTCTTATTCTAACTACTAAAAAAATTTAAGGAAGGTAGTGACTGAAATGAGAAAATGAGGAACAGTGCCACTCTTTTCCGTAGACTGTGTCGTGTATTACAGTTTTTCTCTATTCATCGGAACTGGGTGGTACTGCAAAACCACACAAAACCCGTGGACGTAGGTGTAATTTTGGGGGAAAAGCAGCTGACCTTTAATACTGCAACTGTAACTGTGATCATGCCCGCCCTGTCAGTATAGTTACGGAATGTTTACATGGCGGAATGCCCATGCGGAATTCCGCCGGAATATTTCACATGGAAATTCCGCTGCAACAGAGTCCTATTGATTTCAATGGGACTGTTTTGCACTGTGCACACAGTGGAATTTCCACAACCAAAACCTCCTAATTTCAGGAATCCCCAGAAAGAGTAGACTTGTCTATTCTTTTTGTGGATTTTGCTCAGAAAGGCGTTGGCGTCTATGAGACACTGCATTTCTGAGCGGTCCAAACACCCGACACATTTTGTAAATGTGTGGAATGTCTACCCGTGTTTTTCAGGCAGAATTCTGCACATTTTTGGTCATGTAAACATGGCCTTATTACGTTTAGGAGCCCCTATGACAATGGGATCCTTTTTTTCTGTGCAACAGGACCAAACAACGCTACCACCATGTAAGTATATAATGTATACATTTTTCTGCTAAAATTGGTCTCTACAGATTTTAACTGTACAGTATATTATTTTTATCTATTTATTTTGTTTATTTATTTATTTATTAATTAATGTCTTTATTTTATCAGCAAACTGATAAAAATAAAATGAAATATGAAATATCTGTGCAGTAATCTCAACCAGCGTGCCTCCAGCTGTTGTAAAACTACAACTCCCATCATGCCTGGACAGCCATTGGCTGTCCAGGCACGCTGGGAGTTGTAATTTTGAAACAGCAGGAGGCATACTGGTTGGCAAATACAGGAATACAGCAAAAAATGTACCGTTATTTGTACAGTGGTCCCTCAAGTTACAATATTAATTGGTTCTGGGATGACCATTGTATGTTGAAACCATTGTATGTTGAGACCATAACTCTATGGAAACCTGGTAATTGGTTCTGAAGCTCCAAAATGTCATCCAAAAATAGAAAAAAGTGAGGATTAAAGAAAAATAAGTAGATAACCAATACAGATAAAGCAAGTCCTTACATATAAAAGTAAGAAAGATCTGCTGGGAGCTGTAAATCACTGTCTATGTCAGTGTTTCCCAAGCAGGGAGCCTTCAGCTGTTGCAAAACTACAACTCCCAGCATGGCCCGGACAGCCAAAGGCTGTCCGGGCATGCTGGGAGTTGTAGTTTTGCAACAGCTGAGGGTACCCTGCTTGGGAAAACACTGGTCTATATAGAGGACAGGAGCTTCTTCAGAGGTCTTGTACAGTACACAGTGTCCCAAAAAGTAACATGGAGTCGCGCTCACCTGGTGTCCAAAGGAGCAGGTAACCCTGGTACAGATAAAGTGTAAAGAACATGTAATACCACCCTGTACTGTAGCAGGCGCTACCAGACACCAGTCACTGCATACACTTCAGTAATATAGAGGTTTTACCAGTAAAATGCCCATTCTGATTGGTCGGTTCTTCCAGCCATTGACATGTTTCACAGATCTGAACTGTCTGTACATTGTATGTTGAGTCTGGTTTCAACTTACAATGGTCCAGAATAGACCATTGTACGTTGAAACTATTGTATGTTGAGGCCATTGCAAGTTGAGGGATCACTGTAATACAAACCTAAAGCAATGTATAGGCTGAGTGTTCCCTGTCCGTGGTGCTGAACATGCTGAATCCTTGTAATTCCATATTGTGAGGCACTGACTGTAACCGCAAAAGAGAAGTTCCCAGTGATCTTTAGTGCAGCCATCTGCTCTTATCTTGTAAATATGACAAAAGGGGACGAAAGCATCCAGCTAGAAAACTGTATTATCCCATACACTAGCACATACTGTCTGGACTCTATATTGTGTTAGTCTATTCGCAGAATGATAGTGACTATTTTAAGAAAACGTTAAAAAGGTACAAGGGCAAACTGACTATATGTTGTCACATGCTCCATGACAGGGCCATATTTAAATAGGTGACTGCTGGCCACAGTTGTCTGTGTATGGGTGGAGCCTCACATACATTATACTGATATTGGGTTTTCGGATTGCTGATTTTTTGCCTGACTTTTGATTTTGGCACTGACACCCGTGTGTACTGACTTACTTTGTATCTGATTTTGTCCTTGTTGTGCGTTCCTTGTTCTGACCGAGTCTTCTAGTCCTTCTGACTATTCTCTTTCTCTAGGCTAGGTCCTTTGCGCTTAGGTTACAGCTTAGGGTGGATCCTCCAAGTAGGTAGGGACAGTGGTGTGGGTAGAGATCAGGGCTACACTGTCCCCTCACATTACAATATCTTGACTTCATTTTCAGTTTTTTTATTAGAAACCTTATATTTTCTATCTGTTAAAGGAGTACTCCTTTGAAAATTAACTTATCCCCTATTCACAGAATAGGGGATACGTAGCTGATCGTGGGGGTCCAACCACTGGGTCAGGTGATCAACACCAACTTGCCATCATAGTCCATGAGCCTTACTTGATCACAAGCCACAGGAGGGGGGGCAGGGAGAGGAGCGTAGCAGCTTGGTCTTCTTTCGGTTCATTCTCCTGATTGATGGAAGTCTGAACACTTAGACCCCCACTGATCAAAACTATTGACATGTCGCTGGGAACATGTCAAAAGTTCTTCCTAATGACACGTCCAATTTAAATACGTAATCACAAGTACTGACTTAGAAAACAACCAAAGACTGCCTTATGTCAATGCCCCCAATTCTGCCTTCCACAAGTTTTACATCAGTAGCAACCATAGCATCTGCTTGCATGTTAAAAAACCATACAAATCCCCATGCCCCCAACTTTAAGAATGTTTTATACTATTACTTTTTCGCAGGAAGTGACAGGATATGCAGCTGTCAGACCGGTTTTCCTTCTTGATGCTGAGTATAAATGACTTCTTGGTAAGATGAAATTCGTAAGTAGTAGGCAGCTGGAATTCTTGAGTTGCATTTTTCATTTCCAGGGTCGATGTCAGGGATACTACATGGTCTTAAAGGAACTTATCGAGTTATTATTTCTCCTTTCCTTGCAGTTTAGACCTCGTCTGAGACTCACAATATCTTTATTTTCTCTTTTTGTCTTTTAAGTGTCCTTTGTGGATAGGTAATTGGTAATAATCAGACCTGAGCATCTAGATTAGAATCACAAGTTTTCGGAGAGATACAAGATAGCTGAGGTTCCTTAACATTTCTCAGTGCGCCTCCTGGAGACACAAGTATCGACCATTAGGAATTAAGAGAGATTACTGAGAACATTGTCCGCTGTATCTACCAGTCTATTCTGTCATTTAATATCTCTGTTCAGTATTGTGAAACCATGAAATGTACTTCACTATATATATATATTGTTACGCCGAGCGCTCCGGGTCCCCGCTCCTCCCCGGAGCGCTCGCTACACTCTCCTCACTGCAGCGCTCCGGTCAGATCCACTGACCCGGGGCGCTGCGATACCGCCTCCAGCCGGGATGCGATTCGCGATGCGGGTAGCGCCCGCTCGCGATGCGCACCCCGGCTCCCGTACCTGACTCGCTCTCCGTCAGTCCTGTCCCGGCGCGCGCGGCCCCGCTCCCTAGGGCGCGCGCGCGCCGGGTCTTTGCGATTTAAAGGGCCACTGCGCCGCTGATTGGCGCAGTGGTTCCATTTAGTGTTATCACCTGTGCACTTCCCTATATCACCTCACTTCCCCTTCACTCCCTCGCCGGATCTTGTTGCCATCGTGCCAGTGAAAGCGTTTCCTTGTGTGTTCCTAGCCTGTGTTCCAGACCTCCTGCCGTTGCCCCTGACTACGATCCTTGCTGCCTGCCCCGACCTTCTGCTACGTCCGACCTTGCTTCTGTCTACTCCCTTGTACCGCGCCTATCTTCAGCAGCCAGAGAGGTTGAGCCGTTGCTAGTGGATACGACCTGGTCACTACCGCCGCCGCAAGACCATCCCGCTTTGCGGCGGGCTCTGGTGAAAACCAGTAGTGACTTAGAACCGATCCACTAGCACGGTCCACGCCAATCCCTCTCTGGCACAGAGGATCCACTACCTGCCAGCCGGCATCGTGACAGTAGATCCGGCCATGGATCCCGCTGAAGTTCCTCTGCCAGTTGTCGCTGACCTCACCACGGTGGTCGCCCAGCAGTCACAACAGATAGCGCAACAAGGCCAACAGCTGTCTCAACTGACCGTTATGCTACAGCAGTTACTACCACAGCTTCAGCAATCATCTCCTCCGCCAGCTCCTGCACCTCCTCCGCAGCGAGTGGCCGCTTCTGGACTACGACTATCCTTGCCGGATAAATTTGATGGGGACTCTAAGTTTTGCCGTGGCTTTCTTTCCCAATGTTCATTGCACTTGGAGATGATGTCGGACCAGTTCCCCACTGAAAGGTCTAAGGTGGCTTTCGTAGTCAGCCTTCTGTCTGGAAAAGCCCTGTCTTGGGCCACACCGCTCTGGGACCGCAATGACCCCGTCACTGCCTCTGTACACTCCTTCTTCTCGGAAATTCGAAGTGTCTTTGAGGAACCTGCCCGAGCCTCTTCTGCTGAGACTGCCCTGTTGAACCTGGTCCAGGGTAATTCTTCCGTTGGCGAGTATGCCGTACAATTCCGTACTCTTGCTTCAGAATTATCCTGGAATAATGAGGCACTCTGCGCGACCTTTAAAAAAGGCCTATCCAGCAACATTAAAGATGTTCTGGCCGCACGAGAAATCCCTGCTAATCTACATGAACTCATTCACCTAGCCACTCGCATTGACATGCGTTTTTCCGAAAGGCGTCAGGAGCTCCGCCAGGATATGGACTCTGTTCGCACGAGGCGTTTCTTCTCCCCGGCTCCTCTCTCCTCTGGTCCCCTGCAATCTGTTCCTGTGCCTCCCGCCGTGGAGGCTATGCAGGTCGACCGGTCTCGCCTGACACCTCAAGAGAGGACACGACGCCGCATGGAGAATCTCTGCCTGTACTGTGCTAGTACCGAACACTTCCTGAAAGATTGTCCTATCCGTCCTCCCCGCCTGGAAAGACGTACGCTGACTCCGCACAAAGGTGAGACAGTCCTTGATGTCTACTCTGCTTCTCCACGTCTTACTGTGCCTGTGCGGATGTCTGCCTCTGCCTTCTCCTTCTCTGCTGTGGCCTTCTTGGACTCCGGATCTGCAGGAAATTTTATTTTGGCCTCTCTCGTCAACAGGTTCAACATCCCGGTGACCAGTCTCGCCAGACCCCTCTACATCAATTGTGTAAACAATGAAAGATTGGACTGTACCATACGTTTCCGCACGGAGCCCCTTCTAATGTGCATCGGATCTCATCACGAGAGGATTGAACTTTTGGTCCTCCCCAATTGCACTTCTGAAATTCTCCTTGGACTTCCCTGGCTTCAACTTCATTCCCCAACCCTGGATTGGTCCACTGGGGAGATCAAGAGTTGGGGGCCCTCTTGTTCCAAGGACTGCCTAAAACCGGTTCCCAGTAACCCTTGCCGTGACTCTGTGGTTCCTCCTGTAACCGGTCTCCCTAAGGCCTATATGGACTTTGCGGACGTTTTTTGCAAAAAACAAGCTGAGACTCTACCTCCTCACAGGCCTTATGATTGTCCTATCGACCTCCTCCCGGGCACTACTCCTCCCCGGGGCAGAATCTATCCTCTGTCCGTCCCAGAGACTCTTGCCATGTCTGAATACGTCCAGGAAAATTTAAAAAAGGGCTTTATCCGTAAATCCTCCTCTCCTGCCGGAGCCGGATTTTTCTTTGTGTCCAAAAAAGATGGCTCTCTACGTCCTTGCATTGACTACCGCGGTCTTAATAAAATCACGGTTAAGAACCGCTACCCCCTACCCCTCATCTCTGAACTCTTTGATCGCCTCCAAGGTGCCCACATTTTTACCAAACTGGACTTAAGAGGTGCTTATAATCTCATCCGCATCAGAGAGGGGGATGAATGGAAAACGGCATTTAACACCAGAGATGGACACTTTGAGTATCTGGTCATGCCCTTTGGCCTGTGCAACGCCCCTGCCGTCTTCCAAGACTTTGTTAATGAAATCTTTCGTGATCTCCTATACTCCTGTGTTGTTGTATATCTGGACGATATCCTGATTTTTTCTGCCAATCTAGAAGAACACCGCCAGCATGTCCGTATGGTTCTTCAGAGACTTCGTGACAATCAACTCTATGCCAAAATAGAGAAATGTCTGTTTGAATGCCAATCTCTTCCTTTCCTAGGATACTTGGTCTCTGGCCAGGGACTACAAATGGATCCAGACAAACTCTCTGCCGTCTTAGATTGGCCACGCCCCTCCGGACTCCGTGCCATCCAACGTTTTTTGGGGTTCGCCAATTATTACAGGCAATTTATTCCACATTTTTCTACCGTTGTGGCCCCTATTGTGGCTTTAACCAAAAAAAATGCCGATCCCAAGTCTTGGCCTCCTCAAGCGGAAGACGCCTTTAAACGGCTCAAGTCTGCCTTTTCTTCGGCTCCCGTGCTCTCCAGACCTGACCCATCTAAACCCTTCCTATTGGAGGTTGATGCCTCCTCAGTGGGAGCTGGAGCTGTCCTTCTACAAAAAAACTCTTCCGGGCATGCTGTTACTTGTGGTTTTTTTTCTAGGACCTTCTCTCCGGCGGAGAGGAACTACTCCATCGGGGATCGAGAGCTTCTAGCCATTAAATTAGCACTTGAGGAATGGAGGCATCTGCTGGAGGGATCAAGATTTCCAGTTATTATTTACACCGATCACAAGAACCTCTCCTACCTCCAGTCTGCCCAACGGCTGAATCCTCGCCAGGCCAGGTGGTCTCTGTTCTTTGCCCGATTTAATTTTGAAATTCACTTTCGGCCTGCCGATAAGAACATTAGGGCCGATGCTCTCTCTCGTTCCTCAGATGCTTCTGAAGTTGAACTCTCTCCTCAACACATCATTCCTCCTGACTGCCTGATTTCCACTTCTCCAGCCTCCATCAGGCAAACTCCTCCAGGAAAGACCTTTGTTTCTCCACGCCAACGCCTCGGAATCCTCAAATGGGGTCACTCCTCCCATCTCGCAGGTCATGCGGGCATCAAGAAATCTGTGCAACTCATCTCTCGCTTCTATTGGTGGCCGACTCTAGAGACTGATGTGGTGGACTTTGTGCGAGCCTGCACTATCTGTGCCCGGGATAAGACTCCTCGCCAGAAGCCCGCTGGTTTTCTTCATCCTCTGCCTGTCCCCGAACAGCCTTGGTCTCTGATTGGTATGGATTTTATTACTGACTTACCCCCATCCCATGGCAACACTGTTATTTGGGTGGTCGTTGATCGATTCTCCAAAATGGCACATTTCATCCCTCTTCCTGGTCTTCCTTCAGCGCCTCAGTTGGCTAAACAATTTTTTGTACACATTTTTCGTCTTCACGGGTTGCCTACGCAGATCGTCTCGGATAGAGGCGTCCAATTCGTGTCTAAATTCTGGAGGGCTCTCTGTAAACAACTCAAGATTAAATTAAATTTTTCTTCTGCATATCATCCTCAATCCAATGGACAAGTAGAAAGAATTAACCAGGTCTTGGGTGATTATTTACGACATTTTGTTTCCTCCCGCCAGGATGACTGGGCAGATCTTCTACCTTGGGCCGAATTCTCGTATAATTTCAGAGTCTCTGAATCTTCCTCCAAATCCCCATTTTTCGTGGTGTACGGCCGTCACCCTCTTCCCCCCCTCCCTACCCCCTTGCCCTCTGGTCTGCCCGCTGTGGATGGAATTTCTCGTGATCTTTCCATCATATGGAGAGAGACCCAAAATTCTCTCTTACAGGCTTCTTCACGCATGAAGAAATTCGCGGATAAGAAAAGAAGAGCTCCTCCCATTTTTTCCCCTGGAGACAAGGTATGGCTCTCCGCTAAATATGTCCGCTTCCGTGTCCCTAGCTATAAGTTGGGACCACGCTATCTTGGTCCTTTCAAAATTTTGTGCCAGATTAATCCTGTCTCTTACAAACTTCTTCTTCCTCCTTCTCTTCGTATTCCTAATGCCTTTCACGTTTCTCTTCTTAAACCACTTATCATTAACCGTTTCTCTCCCAAATCTGTTCCTCCCACTCCTGTCTCCGGCTCCTCGGACATCTTCTCCGTCAAAGAGATTTTAGCATCAAAAAAGGTCAGAGGGAAAACTTTCTTTTTAGTGGATTGGGAGGGTTGTGGTCCAGAAGAGAGGTCCTGGGAACCTGAGGACAATATCCTGGACAAAAGTCTGGTCCTCAGGTTCTCAGGCTCCAAGAAGAGGGGGAGACCCAAGGGGGGGGGTACTGTTACGCCGAGCGCTCCGGGTCCCCGCTCCTCCCCGGAGCGCTCGCTACACTCTCCTCACTGCAGCGCTCCGGTCAGATCCACTGACCCGGGGCGCTGCGATACCGCCTCCAGCCGGGATGCGATTCGCGATGCGGGTAGCGCCCGCTCGCGATGCGCACCCCGGCTCCCGTACCTGACTCGCTCTCCGTCAGTCCTGTCCCGGCGCGCGCGGCCCCGCTCCCTAGGGCGCGCGCGCGCCGGGTCTTTGCGATTTAAAGGGCCACTGCGCCGCTGATTGGCGCAGTGGTTCCAATTAGTGTTATCACCTGTGCACTTCCCTATATCACCTCACTTCCCCTTCACTCCCTCGCCGGATCTTGTTGCCATCGTGCCAGTGAAAGCGTTTCCTTGTGTGTTCCTAGCCTGTGTTCCAGACCTCCTGCCGTTGCCCCTGACTACGATCCTTGCTGCCTGCCCCGACCTTCTGCTACGTCCGACCTTGCTTCTGTCTACTCCCTTGTACCGCGCCTATCTTCAGCAGCCAGAGAGGTTGAGCCGTTGCTAGTGGATACGACCTGGTCACTACCGCCGCAGCAAGACCATCCCGCTTTGCGGCGGGCTCTGGTGAAAACCAGTAGTGACTTAGAACCGATCCACTAGCACGGTCCACGCCAATCCCTCTCTGGCACAGAGGATCCACTACCTGCCAGCCGTCATCGTGACATATATATATATATATATATATATATATATATATATTTTATTTTTTTTTTGTAAATTATTTCAATCTATATAATAGACTCAATGTGGGTTGTATCTAAGATAAATAAAAAAAACTGATGAGGAATGAAAATATTATTGATCAGAAATTAGGACTTGTTAGTCTATACGTCTCTGTAAATCACTGATATTATGACTTCTCAGTGATGTAATCTTTTATCCTTGTGCTAAGCTAATCTTTTATTACTCGTTGACCTGGCCATGTAATACTTGGTCATTTCCAGTCTTCCAGAATCAAAGTTCAGGATACTTCTGTTGATTTAGGGTTATGAAACATGGGCTTCCGATCAACATTGGTGCCATTGTTTTCCTATGTTCCACAGACCCTTAGGACTTAAAATAGAATAACAAGTTTATAGAGAACCAGTCATGAGGAAAACAAAACAGGGGCATAAATATGCACATGGCTAGGTAGAACTTCTTGTTAGGACTCCAGGCATACCTTTTTTATCCTTATAGTCCTTTCCAGTATCAAGATACAAGTATTTTGTTCATATGTAAATGAGGATCAAGTGCCTAGGGGGCGTTCCCCAGCATGGTAAGGGTTAGTCAGTCCATCTCATCTTATTCACCATCTCCATGTCTGCTTTTACACAAAAGGGGGGCAGGCGTATGTAAGGGGGCACAGAGGTGGTCAATTAGAAGACATGGGCTGGTAACCTTGGGCTCGGGTAATGACTCCTTGGAATTTCAGCCTTATTTACACATTAACAAAAAGGCTTATATGAAAAGAAAGTTTACCTGGAATCCTGATGAAAAGCCTTATCTTGCCATATGGTTATTTACACCCCTGATGCCGAACATGTCCGGTTACATTGGGACAAGATACTACAGAATGATTACTGGTAAACACACAAGATGAACATCGTATTATTAAATGTAAAAAATGGCAATGAAATTTGTTATGAGTGTTTGTATGTAAATAAAATGTTAGAAATAAATAAATGGTTTGGATTATGAATTGCATTTGTTAAAATAAACTTTATTTAATAAAAACCAGATGCTAGTCCCCTATAGTGATGACTTACTTATGCTGACGAGACCGCTATGCTGTTGCTCGGCTTCTTCTTTGTCGCACTAATGTACTGTTTTATGTGGCTGAGCAACTACCCTGAGTTCAGGGAATAAGAGAAATACATTTATTAATATGGTAGCTTAAAGAGTACCTCTCACGATCTTATAAAATGTTATAATCCTCCCAGTTCAATCCCCCCATCATGATAAACCACCCCACCTTTATTTTTATTATTTGTTAGTTTTCTACCTTGATATTGCTCTGTATTTTCTGCTCAGTCTCAGACACAGACTGGGAAGGGGCGATCCCCAGAAGGCATACAGGGGAGGACTTCCTCTCCTCCCTTACTCTGCTACTCACAGCCCAGAGCAGTTCAGTGTGTGAGATGAGCTATGATTGGCTAAGGCTACACACACACCCCTCGGCACTCCAGACTGCATTTCCTGATTTTGGACTTCTGCCAGGCCAGCAGGAGTCCAAAGTCTGTGCCAGAGAAAGGGGTAAATGTGCTCTGGACAAGTAGGGAGACACCTAGTGGCAGCTTTTTTAAACACAAATAAAACATAGAAAACTTTTTTTTTTCTAACAAATTACAAAGAAAGATTTTTTATTAACCATGAGAAGTGCAATAGCAAAAATTAGTTTTAATTAGAGTGTCCATTTAAGTATAACATACAAGAAATAACCAGCCTTAGTAACAGAAGTATCCAGCTCACCAGGGATCCTGAACAGCCAATAATTTACCAGAGCAATACTGGAGGATGGCTGCAGGACCATTTGTAATGATACAAGACTGTAATGGTTGTTGCGGCTATCACAACCACCTTAGGTGTCCCCAGCACATAAAGCACTTTGTAATTCGGCATGCCAGAACTATAGCATTAACTCTGTGCTCTACAGTAATTCTGAGAGGGTGATAAAGAGCATGGGCCCGCTCCTTTCATGTCTAAATGCTCTGATAGGTCATCAGAATGGGGTTCCTTGGGTTCACCAGAGGAACTGAATCTGAGTACCCATCCTAGATCTGTGCCAAGCATGTCTATTTTTTTAAATTACATTGGAATTTTTGGTATCATTGCACACACAAAACCTATCATCAATAAGTTCTCTTATGCTATTTGGGAATCAACCTAAAACAAATAGATCCTAACGGTAAGTAAATTGCTCCAAAGTCAGCCACAAACAGGGCTGCTTCTGCAGGGCCTTTGAAATCTTTCATTACAGCATAGCCTAGGCCTACAAGAGGATTCTCTGATTATATAAGTAACCATTCATTCATTCAGAGAATGTTTCTTTTTGCAGTGGCGCTCTGCATCCAAACAGGGAACCCCTTTGATGGTTATATGTAACATTGGCAAAGGTTTGTCTAGATGGCACAATAAACAGGGGACCCCTATGATGGTTATATGCCCCAACAGCAAAGGATTGTCCAGATGGCACACCAAACAAGGGACCCCTATGATGGTCATATGCCCCAACGGCAAAGCGTTTTCCAGATGGCACACCAAACAAGGTACCCCTATGATGGGCATATGTCCCAATGGCAAAGGTTTGTCTAGGTGGCACACCAAACAGGGGAGCCCTATGATGGTTATATGCCCCAACAGCAAAGGATTGTCCAGATGGAACACCAAACAAGGTACCCCTATGATGGTCATATGCCCCAATAGCAAAGGGTTGTCTAGGTGGCACACCAAACAGGGGACCTCTATGATGGTTATATCTTTCAACAGCTAAGGGTTGTCTAGATGACACACCAAACAGGGGACACCTTTGATGGTTATATACCTCAACAGCAAAGTGTTCTCCAAATAGCACAACAAACAAGGGACCTATATGATCGTCATATGCCCCAATGGCAAAGAGTTGTCTAGATGGAACACCAACAGTCATATCTGGAGTCAGTTCCAAATAGGGTTTTCTTCTCCTGGACCATAGAATTCATTATTTTGTTATAGGGTGGACCTAACAGAGGATACTTTAATACTCTAGTGTGCTAGTCCCACCCCATGGAAATAAATATTCTAGACAGGATGACTGCATTAACGTTACATAACAACTCGACACAGATAGTATTCAGCTTCACAAAATGCTGAGCTCACATTATAATAATGCCAGCCAAGGCCTATAACTATATAAACAGAAATAAAACCTAAATTAGAGAGAACGAATGAAGCTGAGGCTAATACTCATTTGTACAGCATGTTGTAGTCATTCTCTGGATGGAAAACGCTCCTAGAAAATGAACTTTTGGAATACATGGTGATCTATGTAACAATTTCATTACCGTCCTCAGAGTCTGACATTGTCTTTTTGATGATGTGACCTTTATAAACCAGTTTATCCTTCCATCATTGACATGCAATGGTTCATTCACTTGACTCTAATTGTCTTATGTGACTAAGCCAAAAAGCTGTGGGCTTAAAAAGTGCATCCGGGTGTGTAAATGTTAGCTTAACACCAAGAGCCACACTCTGCAATAAATGACATTTTAAAGAGTTTAAACTTTTTGATTTTTTAAAAGTAATTTTAAACATAGAAAAAGAAGGAAGTTGTGTAGTTCTTTCCAGTCTGACCACAGTGCTCTCTGCTGCCACCTCTGTCCGTGTCAACAACTGTCTAGAGCAGAAGCTGGAGAGAACTACACAACTTCCTCTAGAGCATACAGCAACCGATAAGTACTGGAGGGCTTAAATAAAAGTAATTTCCATTTGTTTCCTCCAGAGTACCCCTTTAATATATAATCAGTGAAGTTCCAACTCCTATTGATCAGCTGTATGAAAGAGCTGTAGGGCTTGTTGGTCTTTATTGTGAACCTGGTACAGCACCATACATTTTGTTGTGGCAATGACTGGTACTGCAATGCTTCTGTAGCGCTACAGACCTGTCATTTAGCTTGATTGCCATGGGTGCCAAACACTGTATCACTAATGCTCTTATATTGATGTCATATATAAGTTATAAATATGACCATGTATAAGTGCAAGAAAGCTCCTCTAAAGAAGCACCCTAGGTATCATTACAGGTATCAATGTACATTGCCAACTTTCTGTTACTGCTTCATATGTTTTTACATTTAGGGGGGAATTTACTAAAACCGGCATTCACCTCTTTAAAGGAAAACTGTCAGCCTGTTCACCCACGCTAAACCCAATAGACTGGGTTATAGTGTGGGAGAACAGGATTCAAACTAGGGGGCACTTACTTATTTTCGTCAACTGGTCGCCAAGATATCTTGTTCTGGAGTTCCGGGATTTCTAATGAGAATAAGCGAACTGAAGGCGTCTCCCCCGCCCGCTGGCCGCCTCTCTCTCCCATAGTATGGCTCCTAAGCCCGCCCCTCCACTATGCATATTCATTGGATTCAACTCCACATCCTATTGTGGAGTCCCACATCATGTGATCGCAGCACTCTGTCTGAAGAGCACATGCGCCGCTATATTTTTCCCCAGCTCTCACGTTACCCAGCTCTCAAAAACTCAAGAGAAAATATAGATAATTGATTTTCTCAACCCAAAAAAATGATAAAGATATCCCTTGGTGAGAGTAAATAGTATATAGCATAAGTGAAAGATCACCAATAAGGCTTAGATATCAAATCTTAATTTAATTAGTTAATACAATTTTAGTCAAAAAGTGTTAACTAATAATGGGAAGGGGGTGAGGGTACAGGTGAGTGCCTAAGCTCTCACATCATCAGGATGTAAGACAGAGCGCTGCGATCACGTGATGTGGGACTCCACGTCACTAGGATGTTTTGTTTAATCCAATGCATATGCATAGTTGAGGGGCGGGCTTAGGAGCCTTACTACGTTAGCGAGAGGCGGCCAGCCGGCGGAGGTGAAGCCTTCAGTGCGCTTATTCTCATTAGAAGTCCCGGAACTTCAGAACAAGATATCTCAGCGGCCGGTTGATGAAAATAAGTAAGTGACACCTAGTTTGAATCCTGTTCACCCACACGATAACCCAGTGTATTGGGTTTAGTGTGGGTGAAAAGGCTGACAGTTTTCCATAAATATTTCTGCTTTTGATGTTGCTAATATTGCAGCTTTAGAAATCTATGCCAGCTCGGATCTGGCATAGATTTAAAGGGGTTTGCTGCCCAATGACATCTTATAAGTTGTCTGATTGCAGGGGTCCATGCCCCGTGCCATCATGCCACGCCCCCTCAATGCAAGTCTATGGGAGGGGGTGTGGTGGAGGGTAATGCTGGGGCTGCAGAGTACCCCTTTAAACTACAGTTCATGCCTACTAGATGGTATAACTTGTAGTAAATTTGGTGTGTGGGCCCCTTCACAGGAAACAATGGCCCTTATGTGCCAAGCCCTGCCCACTTCACCGGAGTGGCACAGATTGGCGAAACTTTGCCAATTTTTTTTAAAAAATTTGACTTATTGCTGATCTAACCCAGAAGAATACTTTAATACCCCCCCCCCCACATACACACACACACGCACGCACGCACACACACACACACACACACAATGATAGAGATGAGTAAATCAATTAACTTAAATTTGTCTGAATACAAATTTTGTAGGATCCATTTAGCAAAAAGCAACTACAGAAGCAGGGACTCTTGTCAAAGGCAGGAGTCCCTGCTCCTGTACACTGTACGCCTTGCCGCTCAGTTCTTAATCACTTGGCTGCCCAGAGGTAAGTGTCAATGCTGTATGCTTTTTAAAGAATTGGTGAGCCATACATGTGAAAGGAGTCCTTGCTCTTATATACTGAGGGGCAAGACATACACATTATACACTGTACACCCAGTTTAGTCAATGTCCGCAGCTGCCCTGAGGAAAGCAGCGATTCTGTGTGCATCACTACGTACACTAGGTACAGTCACCAAATGTAGAATAAAATAGTCATCCAGTACTCGAGCTGATATAAGGGAATGCATATTTTAGAGCTCTACATAATTTGTTAATAAAACACTGCCAAGCGTGAAGATGGGTTAATTTACATTATGCCCAATGATGCACATGTTTGACTGTATTCTGGTATAAATTAATTGAGGGCAGTAGGTGAAGTGCCTCTATGCCCCCCTAGCCTTACCCTGAGGGGAGTGTGGTAGAAAATAGCTAGAGCCATGGGGAAATTAGGTTGATAAAAAAAAATGTCAAAATTTTATGTCACAAATCCCCGGGTGATGGGACATTCCCTCCTATGTTAATGGGTATTTTTCTGCATCTGATTAGAAACTGGTGATATGTAGGAATTTATTGTTATATTCAGAGTGAATGTGTCTGGGAAGTCTAGACTGTAGAGCAGTGGTCTCCAACCTGCAAACCTCCAGATGTTGCAAAACTACAACTCCCAGCATGCCCGGACAGCCAACGGCTGTCCGGGCATGCTGGGAGTTGTAGTTTTGCAACATCTGGAGGTCCGCAGGTTGAAGACCACTGCTGTAGAGGATATCACCATGTCTAGCAGCTTGTGCAATTTTTATAGATTGGATGACGAGTACTTACTATATGTGCTGAATTGGGTGCTATATGAAACATATGAAACTGTGGATTATTAAAGTATGAATATGCTATATACTCCTAGAAGTCAAAACAGGAAAAGAACAAAAACTAATTATTAATAATAATAATAATAATAGTGATGTTTAGTTAATAGGAGTGCCAGAACAATACAGAACATTTCTAGCTATGAGTCCAGTGTATTTAGGAGGGGATACAGATGGAGCCATCCTCATCTTGATCCCTGATGCATTAGGCTATGTTCCCACCTCGGAATGTCCGCACTTGCAGACCTCGGAACACACTTAGGAAATCTCCGTGCATAACATGCCAGCGATAGGACCGCATGGCAATGCACTCCGGGCAGAGTCCGCAGAAAGAATGGACCAATTCATTCTTTCTGCGGACACGGAAATCAGAATTTCCGTGACAGAAACATCTGGTGCGGAAATTACGCCGCACACACAGCTCAGCAGAATCCCATTGAATAAATTGGACTCTGCTGCTGTGAATTCCGCACTGATATTCCGAGGTGTGAACATAGCTACAAGATATTATACTGCATTCTTGAAGTTGAGATAAGTCATCCTAACACTTACAGAAACCTAAGTTTTACATTACTTCTCTGACCTTATCTTGATCCCTGCTACATTACAATGTCCCAACATAATACATTGCTTTGTTGGGTTAACACAATCAAGATAACCAAGCTACAGCAGACTGGGTACCACAGAGAAGGGGGAGAAGCAGGAAACCATCCTCTCATGAATAGAGTGGACATTGTGCCATTCTGGCTATAAGAAATATGGACCAACAGCTACCATGGGAAAGGGTAGGCTACCAAGGGTAACATTCTTTAATATGCTACCTAGAGATGAGCGAACTTACAGTAATTCAATTGGTCAAAAAGTTCTCGGCTCGGCGGTTGCTGACTTTATCCAGCATAAATTATAATTCAGCTTTCAGGTGCTCCGGTGGTCTGGAGACTCTCTCCTAGGACTGTATCCACATTTTCTAGCCCACTGGAGCACCTGAAAGCTGAACTAATTTATGCAGGATAAAGTCAGCAACCACCGAGCCGAGAAGTTCGTGACGAATCGAATCACTGTAAGTTCGCTCATCTCTAATGTTACCATAATGATTATTTTATAATTTAATAAGATATAAGATAATTTTTTTAATGTTTGCAAGTTGTTTATTGAAGCTGGAAAGACAAAACAAAAGCAAATGTAAACCGACTATATAAAAGGGTCTCTAGGCAGTGTGGATCCTTTAGGCCACAACAGGGTTTGGCATTGACAGAATAGGGCACAAAGTCTAAAGTTTCCAATACACTTTAGTCAAAAGTCTTCTGAACCCACCAACATTGGTCGGACGGAATGACAGTGGAGAAAAGAGCCAGGCATGTTGGATGTCAACTGCCCAACCTCTTCTTTTACATTCAGAACACATGAATGTTCGGCTGAGCATAGATAGAGAGACTGGGAGAGATAGCTACTGAAGGTGTATGGCCACCTTAAGGGAGAGAATCCCTAGGTTACATTCCCAGAACGGCCACTGGAGAGCAGCCAGAGAGAACAGAGATGATGGGACAGACACAGATAATGAAGCAGCAGGACAGAAAGGTGGACACGGCAATGGAGGCAGAACTGGTACATGGACACAGCAGCCGGTCAGGAACATAGGGGGAGAGTTATCAAAAGTTGTTGAGTTGCCCATAGAAACCAATCAGATCCCTTCTTTCATTTTTGAAAAGGCCTCTGAAAAATAAAAGAAGCAATCTGATTGGTAAGTAACCTTTCCTCTGGACAGGTTTTGCTAAATCTCCCTCATAGTCACCATGGCTCAGATACAACAAAATCACTGAAGCTGGGACTCGAACATGGTCACTGGATCTGGGCTAGAACTTGGTCACTGGGTTGGGCTGGTATGTGGACACAGGAATGTCTAGCAGGAAATAAAAAAACGAAAACAAAACCGGCAGTCATAGACACAGGATCTCAAGGTGAAAAGACAAACAAGAACACAGGACCAGGGGGTTAAGAGAGACAGGCAAAGACACATGATTAGCAAGCATAGTCAACAAGCAAAGACACAAGTCCAACAAGTCAAGACACAGGACAGCCAAACGTAGTCATAGGACTGTGGAGCAACAAGTACCAAATATAGTATCCACAAAAGCTAGGCAAAATGAGGAGCAGGCCAAGTCAAAACAAGAAGACAACATGGAATTAAGCTAGGAACAGGGTGGTCTGGGTCCACAGAATACAAAATCTGGGGCAACCAAAGGATAGCTTATACTGTATAGTCAGGCAAAGAGTGGGAGCACTAATAGGGTTTATATAGCAGATCCTGATAACCATTAGATACAGCTGCTGAGAACCAGGACTACAGAGTCAAGTAGAGTGAACTGTTGCGTTGTTGGTTTAGCAGGGGCAGCAGGAACAGAACAGAAGCAACTTGAATAGGTCCCCATGATCGAATTTCATGTAGTCTGCAGAGGAGAAATGAGCAATGGTGCAATATATGACAATCTTTCATGTTCAGTCATGGCCGTAAATGTTGGCACCCCTGAAATTTTCAAGAAAATGAAGTATTTCTCACAGAAAAGGATTGCAGTAACACATGTTTTGCTATACACATGTTTATTTCCTTTGTGTGTTTTGAAACTAAGCCAAAAAAGGGAGGAAAAAAAATCAAATTGGACATAATGTCACATCAAACTCCAAAAATGGGCTGGACAAAATTATTGGCACCCTTAACTTAATATTTGGTTGCACACCCTTTGGAAAAAATAACTGAAATCAGTTGCTTCCTATAACCATCAATAAGCTTCTTACACCTCTCAGCCGGAATGTTGGACCACTCTTCCTTTGCAAACTGCTCCAGGTCTCTCTTATTGGAAGGCGCCTTTTCCCAACAGCAATTTTAAGATCTCGCCACAGGTGTTCAATGGGATTTAGATCTGAACTTATTGCTGGGCACTTCAGAACTCTCCAGGGCTTTGTTGCGATCCATTTCTGAGTGCTTTTTGATGTTTGTTTGGGGTCATTGTCCTGCTGGAATACCCGAGATCTCAGACGCAAACCCAGCTTTCTGATACTGGGCTGTACAGTGCTGTCAGGGTCCGGAGTGGTATGCAGTGATGACACGGGTAGTTGATCCCCTATGTCAGTGAGGTGATGGTGTGGGCCGTACCAGGGGAACAGAATCTAAGGGGTTACTGGTTTTCACCAAAGCCCGCCGCAAGGCGGGATGGACTTGCTGCGGCAGGTAACCCCCAGGTCGTTCCACCCAATAGCGACTAAACCTCACTGACGGCTGAGTCAGACGCGGTACACAAGGACTAGGCAAGAGGCAAGATCAGACGTAGCAGAAGGTCAGGGCAGGCGGCAACGGTTCGTAGTCAAGGGCAACGGCAAGGGTCTGGATACACAGGCAATGGACACACGGGAACGCTTTCACTGGCACAAGGCAACAAGATCCAGCAAGGACAGGAAGGGGAAGTGGGTTTTTATAATGTGGGAATGATTGGTACTGATTGGGCCAGGCACCAATTAATGGTGCACTGGCCCTTTAAATTTCAGGGAGCCGGCGCGCGCGCGCCCTAGAGAGCGGGGCCGCGCTCGCTGGGACAGGACAGCAGGAGGACGGGGCAGGTGAGAAGATTGGGATGCGACCCACGGGCGGGTGCGTCCCGCTACGAGGATCGCATCCCCGCCGGTGATAACATAACCGAGCAGCGCTTCCGGTCAGCGGGTCTGACCGAGGCGCTGCACGCTGAAAAACGCCGCAAGCGCTCCGGGGAGGAGCAGGGACCCGGAGCGATCGGCGTAACAAGTGCAACCCAAAATCCGTTGGTAATCCTCAGATTTCATGATGCCTTGTACACATTCAAGGCACCCAGTGCCAGAGGCAGCAAAACAACCCAAAACATAATTGAACCTCCACCATATTTCACTGTAGGTACTGTGTTCTTTTCTTTGTAGGCCTCATTCCATTTTCGGTAAACAGTAGAATGATGTGCTTTACCAAAAACCTCTATCTTGGTCTCATCTGTCCACAAGACGTTTTCCCAGAAGGATTTTGGCTTACTCAAGTTCATTTTGGCAAAATGTATTCTTGCTTTTTTATGTCTCTGTGTCAGCATTGGGGTCCTCCTGGGTCTCCTGCGATAGCGTTTCATTTCATTTAAATGTGGACGGATAATTCGTGCTCACACTGATGCACCCTGAGCCTGCAGGACAGCTTGAATATCTTTGGAACTTGTTTGGGGCTGCTTATCCACCATCAGGACTATCCTGCATTGACACCTTTCATCAATTTTTCTCTTCCGTCCACGCCCAGGGAGATTATCTACAGTGCCATGGGTTGCAAACTTCTTGATAATGTTGCGCACTGTGGACAAAGGCAAATCTGAATCTCTGGAGATGGACTTGTAACCTTGAGATTGTTGATATTTTTCCACAGTTTTGGTTCTCAAGTCCTCAGACAGTTCTCTTCACCTCTTTCTGTTGTCCATTCTTAGTGTGGCACACACACAGACACACAATGCAAAGACTAAGTGGACTTCTCTCCTTTTTTCTGCTTTCAGACGGGATTTTTATATTGCCCACACTTGTTACTTGCCACAGATAAGTTTAAAGGAGCATCACATGCTAAAAACAATCTTATTTTTCCACAATTTTTAAAGGATGCCAAAAATTTTGTCCACATTTTTGGAGTTTGGTGACATTATGTCCAATTAGCTTTTTTTCCCTCCCTTTTTTGGTTTACTTCCAATATACACATGAGGAATAAACATGTATAGCAAAACATGTGTTACTGCATTCCTTTTCTGTGAGAAATACTTAATTTCCTTGAAAATTTTCAGGGGTGCCAACATTTACGGCCATGACTGTAGGTGTATGCTGCAATATTAATTCTGTGCCCTCAATGACTTGAGAGCTTCTTCTCCCACTGCGGCCAGTGTCTGGAGCTCTGAGTTAAGTTTTCACCTTTCATCTTCATGTTGCATTTGTGTCCAAAATACTATTTTGATTAACTTGTTAATATGGCTTTATAGCGTTCATTGATCGGATTTTTCTGCTAAAGAACCCCAAATCCCCTGATAAGGAACTTCAGATCCTCCAAATCCCCAGATAAAGAGCTTTAAATTCACAGGCGTAGGCTACAATTCTGCACTGCTGTGTACTTGTGCCAGGATGGGCATAATGGCACACTGGGGGGGGGGGGGTGGGGGGGGGCATCTCCATTTTTTCTTTACTTAATGTGGTAATTGCGGGATGTGAGGTGCAGGACAGATGGTATTACCCTAGGGGCTGATGTTATTAACCCCTTGAGTTCGTGACGCCAGATATATTTTAGCCTTAACCACCCGAAGGTATACCACTGGATCCTGGGCTAGGCACGGGGGCAATGAAGACACCGATACCAAGTTACAGAACAACGTTAGCTTTACTGAGGGTAGACTGTTGTTACAGTCTATGCATTACAGCCAGGGCCCATGGAGGTGACCATTGACACAGAGACCTTGCAGCATTGCTGGGACTTGTAGTGGATGGGAGAATTTAGTGTAAGCCACGCTGGATAGACAACAGACTTGACTTGACTGAAAGATCTATGACATTAGCTTACTGTGCACTTGACTTGTGGCTGCAGGACATGACTTGTGGCCGTCGGACTTGACTTGAGGCCTACAGTGCTCTGGTCACACACACTAAGACGTCTTGACTGAACTGGACCTCAGGAACAAGAGAGTGAAGTAGGGAGCGATAGGTGAGTGTAAAATAAATGTATTGTCCACAGCAGTGCTGAACTTAAAACTTGCAGGAACTTTACTGAAGATTTTCTGTACATGCAGTATCGGTAACAGTCTATATAGACGGCACAGCAGTGACTGACAGATG
Organism: Hyla sarda; assembly: GCF_029499605.1. NCBI lineage: Eukaryota > Metazoa > Chordata > Amphibia > Anura > Hylidae > Hyla > Hyla sarda. The sequence goes on from NC_079190.1 coordinate 55,723,767, forward strand.
CTTAGGAACGGAAAGTTATCTTAAGATTAGGAGGATTGTACTTGCATAGATCTGCTGGATTTAGGGGTTAGATTAGATCCAGAGGTCTTGCGGAGATAGCGGGGATTTGTAAGAACTAGCCGTCTCTAGCGCAGGCCTAGGCCGCAAGGCTTTTGCCTAGTAAATTGTCTTGTAAGCTTCGGAGGTCCTACCTCGTCCAGAGTCAGCAACCCAAGAGAGAGACAAAATGGCGCAGCTCCCTTATATGGGCAGGGGCTGCCGTTTTGGATTGGTCCATATCAGCTATCACTCACCGTTACAATGGATTGTGGGTGATCACCTGACTAGAACCACCAAAGGTCCTTTAGTAAAACCATAGAGTTCTATAACCCGGTCACAGGTCCTGCGACGCAAACAAGGTAGGAATATTAATATGCATCTTTACATTTATATTTACATAAATTCTAGCTAACTGAGGGGTGACGAGGGGTTAACTAAGGAAGAGGACCCCCACTGTTCCTACGGACTCTGACTTTGGGGACCTCACCACAAGGTAATGTATGTAATACGGCACCGGGACACCACAGTACCTCCTGGGTAACAATCACATGGTGAATTTATTAAAGGTACATCACACAATATAGTATACAACTTATATACATGGGGGATACAACTACAGGGGGCCCTGGGGACACTGAGGGACACTGCCTGACAGGGCAGGAGGGTACGGGGAAACACTATCCTGCACTGGGCCACCACATTAACAAAGCTTTTACAGATGTAATGTCAAGGGAAAGTGGTGCATGGTTTACAAATTACAAACAAGCAAAAAACGTAATAGGAATAGCAGGGAACAGGTTTATGGAAAAAGGAGGTAAGGAGGGAGAAGAGAAAGAATAACAGAAGAAAATGGAAGGGAAAAGAAGAGAAAGAGAAGAGAAGAAAAGAGAAGAGAAGAGAAAGAAGAACAGAGAAAGAGAGAGATAAAAGAAGGGGAGTGGAGGTATTTCTGGACCCCCATTCCTCCCTGTCTAGGGTATTTTACTGTCACATCCGGTATTTTGGCCACGATGTCTGTATTTTTATATTAAGAATGGCCGGTATTTATCCAACCAACCCTCCAACTCCCACTCCCAGAATGTTTCACCATAACCTATACTAGTGTTTCCCAACCAGAGCGCCTCCAGCTGTTGCAAAACTACAACTCCCTGCATGCCCGGACAGCCAACGGCTGTCCGGGCATGCCGGGAGTTGTAGCTTTGCAACAGCTGGAGGAAACACTGACGTATACTATATACTACTATCTAGTCCAACAAGCTGAGAGTTGTAGTTTTCATTCGGGGCAGCTGCTGAGCCACAGGCTGTATCAGGACATGCTGGGAGTTATAGTTAGTAACTAACTGCAACTCCCGAATTTATTTTTAAAAAAGCGATCAAAAAGTCACATCAAAACAAAAACGGTACTGCTAAAAACTACAGATCGGGGCGCAAAAAATGAGCCCTCATACAGGCCCGTATAAGGAGAAATAAAAAAGTTATAGGGGTCAGAATAGGACAAAATTTCCCCCGCATATTTGCATCCTGTGATGTCACGCATATATAATTAATTATGCAAATTAGCATGGCCCGTATTTTTTTTGCAAGAAAGGTGGCAACCCTATCCCTGTCTCAGGGGGAGACCAGGCAGCCCAACAGTTTCATGGTAACACTTTGTGTGATCCTACCCTTATTCTGCATTTTTTTCTTATTTTGGGTTAACATTTTGGAGCCTTCAGAAAGAAGTTTCAACTTACTTTTTTCAAAGTAAAGTTGACATTTGTTCTATTATACAAATAATATGTAATGATAATTCTAATAGTATATAGTAGTAATACATTTTTATTATTATAAAAACAAGGGACCTTGTTTGTCTTAGGGCAAAGATTGAGCAGCATATTATGAGATTATGTTTTTTTTTTTGTTTTATTTCTTTGCCCACAATATATGTGGTTACTTTCATGTCTAATCCCATCTACTTACCGTGTGTACTCGAGTATAAGCAGACCCGAATATAAGCCGAGGCCCCTAATTTCACCCCAAAAACCGAGGAAAAGTTATTGACTATAAGCCTAGGGTGGGAAATACATCATCCCCCCCTGTCATCATCCAGACCCCCGTCATTAACACCCCCGTCATCATCCCCCCCTGTCATCATCCAGACCCCCATCATTAACACCCCCGTCATCATCACCCTGTCATCATCCCCCTCGTCATCCCCCCTTTTAATCACCACCTGTCAATCCCTCGGGCCTTTGTCATCATCCAGACCCCCCCTTTAGTTTTCTTCTCACCTCCCCTCAGTGGGAAGGAAGGGTGAGCTGGTCCTGGCCATCTATGCTGCAGGGACCGACCGGTGGGGAGGGTTAGTCGTTCCGGGCTGTCCATCTTCACTAGTGATGTTGCCTTGGAGAAGAAGAGGGCCTCCCGGTGAAGATGGACAGCCCGGAACGACTAACCCTCCCCACCGGACGCTCCCTGCAGCATAGATGGCCCGGACCAGCTCACCCTTCCTTCCCGCCGAGGGGAGGTGAGTAGAAAACTAAAGGGGGGGTCTGGATGATGACGAAGGCTTGGCAGTGGTCTTCAACCTGCGGACCTCCAGTTGTTTCAAAACTGCAACTCCCAGCATGCCTGGACAGCCAATCGCTGTCCGGGCATGCTGGGAGTTGTAGTTTTGCAACATCTGGAGGTCCACAGGTTGAAGAGCACTGAAAGGGATTGATAGTCGGAGAGTTCACTCGAGTATAAGCCGAGGGGGGCGTTTCAGCATGAAAAATCGTGCTGAAAAACTCGGCTTATACTCGAGTATATACGGTATATATTTGTTTTTGTTTTCTTTTAATCTTATCAGGTGTCTTTTTTTAAATGAAAAAGTATGGTGATTTGTATTCGCAGACATGTTCCACATTTCCTTGAGTAATAAGAGGATCCATACACGTTTCAGGTGTTCTTTAATGTACATTACTATTGGAAATGGCTTTATTGTATATTTTAGAAGTACGGCTTCTTCTATGTTTACAGTCATGTATTTTTCTCTTAGAAGATCTTAGCTAGTAAATGCAGTGTTTTATTTATTCAAGCACACATTTGAGATGTGACAGCTTTCTGAATCGGTTATCTTCATAGAACTGATATTCTGAGATTCCTTTTGAAAGAGACCGGGGTATAGTTACCTAACACTTAGAGTTCATTAAACATCTAGCAGTCTACATCAAGCCCTCGTGTACATGGCAGCTCCATCTTACTGATCCCTAAACACTCTCTTACAGCCATACATAATTCTTATTCGTATGGCATATACTGACATATGGAGATACAGTACTAAACTAGAAAAGTCTATGGATGCAATATTATGATTTTGTAAAAGTAGAGTGCTGTAAAAACTTTCTACGGTGCAGTTGGTGCAAAACCCTGTGTGTCTGGCCATAGCGCATACGCATCGTATTTCCCAGAGGTCAACAAATTTCTCACTGCCTGAAATATGCTGCGTATGCGCTGTGTGTGACCCTACCCTAAGGGAGATTAACCTCAAACCTCCTGTGTGTGAAAGACTGTAGACATACATACTATGTTAGGGTGGGTTCACACTACAATTTGAAGATACGGATCCCGGCCGTATCTCATTCATTTCATTGAGCTGACCGGAGTCACTATATGACTAATTTTTGCCCCGTATCCGGTTTTGTGACCGGACCTAAAACTGTGGCATACCACAGAAAACCGGATACGGGGCAAAAATTAGCTGACCGGAGTCATTATAGGACTCTGGTCGGCTCATTAAAATGAATGAGATACGGGCCGGGGCCGGCTGGGATACGGGACCGCCCGGTTTTCACTCCCTCCGGATCCGGTTCTTGTATCTACAAATCATAGTGTGAACCCAGCGTTACACTGTTATTTCCATATATACGTGGTCTGAACAGTATTTGATGTGTGGTGACCCACGGTGACGATGACCACGGGGTGTAGCCATGTAGGTGGATGTGGCAAGAGGGTATTTACCTCGGGGGCAAGGTATTATTAACCCCTAATGTTCGTGACGCCAGAGTGGTTTTTGGGTACTGGGACCACCCGAACGGTATCTCCGCTATTCCAATAGCTAGGCAGTGAAAATTAGTCCACAACCAGGTTATGGTTTAACGGAGGATTTACTGAGGTCAGATAGGTGTTTTTATCTTCACAGCTAGGCCAGAATCCCAGAGAGGTGGCCAGAATCCCAGAGAGGTGGCCAGGAACACAGAAGGACCTCGCAGCTTGTTGGAACCAATTATACTTGTAATAGACTTTAGGTAATTGAATTGAGGCTTGACTAGACTGTAGTACATAGACTTGACTTACTGGAATGACTGTAGATTTGAGGCCTTCCAGTTACTGGACACTAGCACTGAGATCTCTGGTGTTTGCTGGTCTCAGTAAGGTGTTGAAAGAGAGAAGAATTGTAATGGCCACCCCTTATATAGAGGGGGGAGACAAAGCCCATTGGTCAAGCTGCGGGTCACTGGTTCCCTCTGGGTAACATGGGATAACATAAACATAACATGTGACATTTCACAGGTCCTTTAGGCATTTACTGGAGTCCTTCAAAGGTCCTTTATAATGACTATACATTGACATACTGACTATAATCCTATTACATTAAATAACACTACAATAACAGCAGGGGATACACTGCAGGAGAGCCCCCAGGTCACCGAGGGGCTCAACCTGACAAGGCCTATGTGTATTATAGGACCATGTCCTGTACTGGGACATCACAGATGTAAATTGCATTGTACTGTGGTAAATTGTTCCTCATAGTAATTGTGCGCCATGATACAGTGGACTGGCAGGCCTCAGTATACAGCGACAGTGCCATACCGTACATGAGAGCAGCTGGAGAGCAAAAATAATGTGTTTTTTTTTGGGCTGTCAGCTTCGAGAAATATTCTGGCATTGCTGTAGGTGTGTGTTGTAGTAGCGGGGAGCAGTGAGAGATTATATAAAATGTAGTAGGCCTAGGTGTGTCCTGTGAGGAACATGCCGGTGGTCTGAAAGCTGGAGCAAGTGACACTGGGGGAGATTTATCAAAACCTGTCCAGAGGAAAAGTTGCAGAGTTGCCCATAGCAACCAATCAGATCGCTTCTTTCATTTAGCAGAGGACTTGTTAAAAGTGAAAGAAGCAATCTGATTGGTTGTTATGGGCAACTCTGCAGCTTTTCCCCTGGACAGGCTTGGATAAATCTCCCCCATTAATGTGCCTGAGTGGAAGATGTGCAGTTGGACTCCTGAAACAGAATACCAGAGGTCCAGATATACCAGAGTAGTACCACACAGTTAACCCCTTAAGGACCAGGCCATTTTACACCTTAGGACCGGAGCGTTTTTTGAACATCTGACCACTGTCACTTTAAACATTAATAACTCTGGGATGCTTTTACCTATCATTCTGATTCCGAGATTGTTTTTTCGTGACATATTCTACTTTATGTTATTGGTAAAATGTTGTTGATATTTGCATAATTTCTTAGTGAAAAATTCCAAAATTTGATGAAAAAATTGAAAATTTTGCATTTTTCTAACTTTGAAGCTCTCTGCTTGTAAGGAAAATGGATATTCCAAATAAAAAAAAAATGTATTCACAAATACAATATGTCTACTTTATGTTTGCATCATAAAATTGACGTGATTTTACTTTTGGAAGACACCAGAGGGCTTCAAAGTTCAGCAGCAATTTTCCAATTTTTCACAAAATTTTCAAACTCACTATTTTTCAGGGACCAGTTCAGGTTTGAAGTGGATTTGAAGGGTCTTCATATTAGAAATACCCCACAAGTGACCCCATTATAAAAACTGCACCCCCTAAAGTATTCAAAATGACATTCAGTCAGCGTTTTAACCTTTTAGGTGTTTCACAGGAATAGCAGCAAAGTGATTCTTCATTTTTTACACTCGCATGTTCTTGTAGACCCAATTTTTTTATTTTTACAAGGGGTAGAAGGAGAAAATGTATACTTATATTTGTAGCCCAATTTCTCTCGAGTAAGCACATACCTCATATGTCCATGTAAAGTGTTCGGCGGGCGCAGTAGAGGGCTCAGAAGGGAAGGTGCGACAAGGGGATTTTGGAGAGTACGTTTTTCTGAAATGGTTTTTGGGGGGCATGTTGCATTTAGGAAGCCCCTATGGTACCAGAACAGCAAAAAATCCCCACATGGCATACCATTTTGGAAACTAGACCCCTTGGGGAACGTAACAAGGTGTAAAATGAACCTTAATACCCCACAGGTGTTTCACGACTTTTGCATATGTAAAAAAAATATTTTTTTTTTCACAAAAATGTGTGTTTCCCCCCAAATTTCACATTTTTGCAAGGGTTAATAGCAGAAAATACCCCCCAAAATTTGTAACCCCATCTCTTCTGAGTATGAAGGTACCCCATAAGTGGACCTGAAGTGCACTACGGGCGAACTACAACGCTCAGAAGAGAAGGAGTCATATTTGGCTTTTGGAGAACAAATTTTGGTCGGGGGGCATGTCGCATTTAGGAAGCCCCTATGGTGCCAGGACAGCAAAATAACCCCAACATGGCATACCATTTTGGAAACTAGACCCCTTGAGGAATGTAACAAGGGGTACAGTGAGCATTTACCCCCCACTGGTGTCTGTCAGATCTTTGGAACAGTGGGCTGTACAAAATGTTTAATTTGCACAGCCCACTGTTCCAAAGATCTGTCAGACAACAGTAGGGTGTAAATTCTCACTGCACCCCTCATTACATTCCTTGAGGGGTGTAGTTTCCAAAATGGGGTCACATGTGTTTTTTTTTGCATTTGTCAAAACCGCTGTAACAATCAGCCACCCCTGTGCAAATCACCTCAAATGTACATGGTGCACTCTCCCTTCTGGGCCTTGTTGTGCGCCCTTAGAGCACTTTGCGCCCACTTATGGGGTATCTCCGTAGTCAGGAGAAGTTGCATTACTAATTTTGGGGGGCTTTTTTCCCTTTTACCTCTTGTCAAAATGAACAGTATAGGGCAACACCAGCGTGTTAGTGTAAAAAATTTATTTTTTTTACACTAACATGCTGTTGTAGACCCCAACTTCACCTTTTCATAAGGGGTTAAAAGAGAAAAAGCCCCCCAAAATTTGTTAGGCAATTTTTCCCGAGTACGGCGATACCCCATATGTGACCCTAAACTGTTGCCTCGAAATACGACAGGGCTCCGAAGTGAGAGAGCGCCATGTGCATTTGAGGCCTGAATTAGGGATTTGCATAGGGGTGGACATAGGGGTATTCTACGCCAGTGATTCCCAAACAGGGTGCCTCCAGCTGTTGCAAAACTCCCAGCATGCTTGGACAGTCAACGGCTGTCCGGCAATACAGGGAGTTGTTGTTTTGCAACAGCTGGAGGCTCCATTTTGGAAACAGTGGCGTACCAGACGTTTTTCATTTTTATTGGGAGGGGAGGGGGACTGTGTAGGGGTATGTGTATATGTAGTGTTTTTTTACTTTTTATTTTATTTTGTGGTAGTGTAGTGTAGTGTTTTTAGGGTACAGTCACATGGGCGGGGGATTACAGCGAGTTTCCCGCTGCGAGTTTGAGCTGCCGCGCAAAATTTGCTGCATCGCAAACTTGCAGCCTGATACTCACTGTAAGCCCCCTGCCCATGTGAATGTACCCTGTACATTCACAGGGGGGGGGGGACCTCCAGCTGTTGCAAAACTACAACTCCCAGCATGCACAGTTTATCAGTGCATGCTGGTAGTTATAGTTTTGCAACAGCTGGAGGCACACGGGTTGGGAAACACTGAGTTAGGAAACAGACAATGTTTCCCAACCAGTGTGCCTCCAGTTGTTGCAAAACCACAACTCCCAGCATTCTCAGGCATGCTGGGAGTAGTAGTTCGGCAACATCTTTAGAGCCAAATGTTGGCGAACTACAACTCCCAGCATGCTTGGAGTTGTAGTTTTGCAACATCTGGAGGACTACAGTTTGCAGACCACTAATACAGTGGTTCCCAATCTGTGCCCTTCCAGATGTTGCAAAACTGCAACTCCCAGTATACCAAAACTGTCCAGGCATGTTGGGAGTTGTAGTTCTGCAACATCTGAAGGGCCAGATGTTACAGAACTACAACTCTCAGCATGCCTGGACAGTAAGGGCATGCTGAGGATGTGTAGTTTTGCAACATCTGGAAGTGCACAGTGGTCTCAAAACTGTGGACCTCCAGATGTTGCAAAACTGCAACTCCCAGCATGCCCAGACACCAAGAGCTGTCTGGGCATGCTTGGAGTTGTAGTTTACAGGCTCCCATTACAGCAATGCATGTCGCTTTATGGCGACGTGCATTGCTGCAAAGGGCCCGACCGCGGCTGAAGATCCACTCACCTGTCGCCGCCGCCGCCATCTCCGTCGCCGGGATCCGGGTCTTCAAGGACGAGTTAAGTACCAGGGCCGATCCCCAGCACTCCCCCGTCCCCCGCCGCGTCCTCCGGTCTTCCTCCCATCCTCTCCGGACTTCAAGGGGCCGGGCAGGACGGGAGGAAGTAACCGCCCCCCCTCCTTGCGATTGGTCGGTTAGTTAACCGACGGATCGCAGGGGATCGGAGGAGGTGGCCGGCTTGCCACCTCGCTCCTATACTTCAGCATGGTCCTGGCTGTCTGTGACAACCGGGATCATGCAAAATTACCGGGCGGTCGGGTCCCAGAGACCCGATCAGCCCGGTATCGCCGCAGATCGCCCTTGCGGTATCACCCTTGCGGTATTGCCCTTGCGATTTGCGGCGACAGGTTCGCCTGACTTTATCCTAAGGTGTATGGACAAATATCTTGAGGATGATTAAGGCTGTGTGAGACTTCATAGTCTTGAGGCCTGTGTAAGGATTCAGCCATGTAAGAAGCAATAGCCGAGGTGACATGAGCTTTGTGAGACTCCAACTCTTTGGAAGCCATATCTAGAAGAATATGAACTGTGTGAGACTTGTCCTGAAAGGGTATGTAAAGGACCAGTGGAAAGGGAGTGAATGACTACCCTGTGGCCTGGTCATTGGTCGGTCATTTCAGTATAAAGAAACCAGTGGACTAATGGGAATAAGAGGGACAGGGTTAATACAAAGGAAAAGAGTATTCCCCCTTTTGTGTAAAGAATATAATCTGACAATTGCATTACAAGTTAAAGGGGTACTCCTGTGGAAAACTTTTTTTTAAAATCAACTGGTGCCAGAAAGTTAATCAGATTTGTAAATTACTTCTATTAAAATATCTTAATCTTTCCAGTACTTTTTAGGGTCTGTATACTACAGAGGAAATGGTTTTCTTTTTGAAACACAGAGTTCTCTGCTGACATCATGACCACAGTGCTCTCTGCTGACATCTCTGTCCATTTTAAGAACTGTCCAGAGCAGCAAATGTTTGCTATGGGGATTTTCTCCTGCTCTGGACAGTTCTTAAAATGGACAGAGATGTCAACAGAGAGCACTGTGGTCATGATGTCAGCAGAGAGCTCTGTGTTCCAAAAAGAAAACCAATTCCTATGTAGTATTCAGCAGCTAATAAGTACTGGAAGGATTAAGATTTTTTAATGGAAGTAATTTACAAATCTGTTAAACTTTCTGGAACCAGTTGATTAAAAAAAAAAGTTTTCCACGGGAGTACTATTTAAGCAGATACATAACCATAAGAGGTGCCGAGGTAGCAGTTGCATCAGGGTCCCAAAGACACCTCTTCTACATAGAAAAACACCAGTTTTATAAATTACACATGGAAGACATGGGGCCGTGTAACCGATTTTGCGTGGGGTCCCAGAAGCTTCAGGTTACACCTCTGAAGTTAAGAATAAACATTTGTTAACTTAACGTGGGCTATGTGAAGTTAACATCGGCCTTTGTGAAGATGAAATTGTTGAAGTTGAAATGAGTGACAGACTTATGAAGATGTCCTACTGTGTTGTTGTTTTGCAACAGCTGGAGACAGCATTTAGGAAACACTGGTTAGGGCAGAGGGAAGAAAACTATGTGTATGGCGCCATTTGTACGTGGCTACCCTGTAAGTCAATGTCTATCCGCCTATGAAACTTTTAATTTTTTTTATTTGACTATTCTACAAGGCCTGTAAAGTTAGTGTGGTTCATAATATAATGTCTGTACCGGGTTGGAGGGAAATCATTCTGCAAGAAATTGTATTTTTGCAACAGCTGGAGGCACCCTGGTTAGAAAACACTGGTCTTTTGAATGAAATTCAGCTCATTTGTGCTTCAGTGGGTGGGGTGGTGATGTGTAGGAGGGTGAAAAATGACCACACACTTACGAACAAGGAATCATGGGACTTGTAGTTGGAGGGAGGAAACTCCAACAAGAATTAGCCAGTTCACAAAAAGATAGCCTCAGCTTTATAGTGATCTCACAACATAGCCATTTAGCTCCAAGACAAGCACAGATCCTTCTTAAGCATGTCCATTACTGTCTGCCAGGTAAGTCCTAAAATCACTTTATGGTGGACTTGACCAAACCAGGGACCCCCAGTGATATTCAGCTCAAATTCATTTCTCAGAATTCTCAGAATTTAGCTCATGTACTGCACACATCCTTACATGAATGATACTTAAAGCAATCATTTCAAGCATATAAATAAAAAATTGCGGCAGATGGTTATTGATAACATTCATGAATATTTTAAGAGGCAATTTCTCTGTATTTGCTTGTTATAATAAATGGAGCAGCTTCTCACATCTCATCTGCAATGTAGGTTGGTGAATAATGTAACAATTATCGGACCCTTATCTAATCCTGATTTTTGCATTTTGCAGTCCATGTAGCCCACCGGTCTGATAAAACATTTCAGCACCTGTGGAATGGAATGGAAAATATGTTCAGAAGTGTGAATGGGAGTGCGGAATCCCATAGAAGTATATGGGCCCACATTTATCATAGTTTTTTGTGTCTAAAAAAGGGGCAAAAAAGGACCAAGCAGGGTTTTTTGCGCCTTTTTTTAACCCTTTTTGTTTACACATTTCTGCTGATTTTGAGTTGCAATCCACTGATTTTGGCAATAGACATGATATGGAAGGGATTTATCATTGCACCTTTTTGTAAAAAGGAGCAAAAAAAGGCGCAAAGCCACTGAAAAGTCTCTAAAACTACACCAGCCCAGACTTAGCTTTTTGGTGTATGTGAAGAGAGAAATTTCAGAAAATGTGACCTGCACAAAATTTATCAAATGCTCTTTGACCATTTAATAAATTTGGCGCTCCTGCACATTACCAGCACACAAAAAAAAGGTGTAGAAAAATGCTTCACTTACACCTACAATGATAAATGCTTCACTTACACCTACAATGATAAATGCTTCACTTACACCTACAATGATAAATTCTTCACTTACACCTACAATGATAAATGCTTCACTTACACCTACAATGATAAATGCTTCACTTACACCTACAATGATAAATGCTTCACTTACACCTACAATGATAAATGCTTCACTTACACATACAATGATAAATGTGGGCCATGGGCTTTAATTTGAGGCGGAATTCCACAAGTGAAAATCCTGCCGTGTGAATAGACTCTAACTGTTGCCTGGTAAATCCATCACTTAAATTTACCAAGGTTCACTTTTTTTTTAAATCCAAATACCCAATTTCGGACTACGTTTCCATATGTGCACCCAGGAAGCTTTTTTGAAAGTCCAACCTCCTTCTATATAGAACATGTGTTCAGCCAATTTTATTTGTATTGTTAGGTTATGCTAACACATTACATTTTTTCCATATTTTGCAACAAAAAAACTTTGAAATGCAAAAATGAAAATGACTGCGTCATTAACCCCTTAAGGACTCAGCCCATTTTGGCCTTAAGGACTCAGACAATTTAATATTTACGTTTTCATTTTTTCCTCCTCGCCTTCTAAAAATCATAACTCTTTTATATTTTCATCCACAGACTAGTATGAGTGCTTGTTTTTTGCGCTACCAGTTGTCCTTTGTAATGACATAACTCATTATATCATAAAATGTATGGCGCAACCAAAAACACTATTTTTGTGGGGAAATTAAAACGAAAAACGCAATTTTGCTAATTTTGGAAGGTTTCGTTTTCACGCCGTACAATTTATGGTAAAAATAATTTGTGTTCTTTATTCTGAGGGTCATTACGATTAAAATGATACCCATTATTACGTACTTTTATATTATTGTTGCGCTTAAAAAAAATCACAAACTTTTTAACCATATTAGTACGTTTATAATCCCTTTATTTTAATGACCCCTAACTTTTTTATTTTTCCGTATAAGCGGCGGTATGGGGGCTCATTTTTTGCGCCATGATCTGTACTTTTTTTTGATACCACATTTGCATATAAAAAACTTTTAATAAATTTTTTATAATTTTTTTTTTAATAAAATGTATTAAAAAAGTAGGAATTTTGGACTTTTTTTTTTTTTTCGTTCACGCCGTTAACCGTACGGGATCATTAACATTTTATTTTAATAGTTCGGACATTTACGCACGCGGCGATACCAAATATGTCTATAAAAAAATGTTTACGCTTTTTGGGGTAAAATAGGAAAAAACGGACGTTTTACTTTTTTATTGGGGGGAGGGGATTTTTCACTTTTTTTTTACTTTTACATTTTTTTACATTTTTTTTTTACACTTGAATAGTCCCCATAGGGGACTATTCATAGCAATACCATGATTGCTAATACTGATCTGTTCTATGTATAGGACATAGAACAGATCAGTGTTTTCAGTCATCTTCTGCTCTGGTCTGCTCGATCACAGACCAGAGCAGGAGACGCCGGGAGCCGCACGGAGGAAGGAGAGGGGACCTCCGTGCGGCGTTATGAATGATCGGATCCCCGCAGCAGCGCTGCGGGCGATCCGATCATTCATTCAAATCGCGCACTGCCGCAGATGCCGGGATCTCTATTGATCCCGGCACCTGAGGGGTTAATGGCGGACGCCCGCGAGATCGCGGGCGTCGGCCATTGCCGGCGGGTCCCTGGCTGCGATCAGCAGCCGGGATCAGCCGCGCATGACACGGGCATCGCTCCGATGCCCGCGGTTATGCTTAGGACGTAAATGTACGTCCTGGTGTGTTAAGTACCACCACACCAGGACGTACATTTACGTCCTGCGTCCTTAAGGGGTTAAGGGGTTAAATAGGACATCCCTTCTTTGATGTCCAAACGGTCTACTAAGCTTAAAAAAGGGGTTGTCCGGTTTATACATCTAATGTAATACCTGGAAAATCATGTTTGAATGCAGTTCACCTCAGTCCCACAAAACACTGGGGTTTATTAACTAACGTGATCCTGAATTTGACTGACTCTTTTTTCTCTGGTTTTGCACCCAAATTGTGTCGCACGTTCCATGTGACACAATTTGCGACAAAAAAAAACAAAACGCTCCATTTTACAAGAAAAAAGGGGGCGTGGTCACATGAGAAAGTGGGCGTGGCCCAGGCAAAAGAGGTGTGTCCCCGACAGTTTTCAAAAATCCCAACGTATTTACTAAGGTTTCCACAGAAAATGTGATGGATTTGAGCTGGGAGAAACCCGACAGATCAGAACAGTTGCAAAAAAAACTAAACGTAGGGAAAAGTGCAAAATGTAGGGAAACCTTAGTAAATACCTTGGGAAAATACCAGTCGGAAATCAAAACCCACAAAGAAACCTACACTCCACTCTTAGTAAATAAACCCCATTGTGTTTTGCCAAATAAATCTATAATAAAATCTGCTTCATGTGCCCATAGCATTTCTTCTACGAAAAAACGCCTCCGGCCTCTCATTTTTTTATAGTATGAAATGTGCTTTTGGTATCTCTTATCTGTTTCATCTTTTATTCTTAAAGACATTTTGGTAAAACTAATGAATCAGATGTAACATGTGATGTACATATGTAATTGTGTGAGGAGTAATAATTTATACTTTCACATATATTATGTTTTATTAACACCCACAGATCTGCAGTCTTTATTCCTTTAATTCACTTTGCGTTATAACCACCGCCGTACAAATGTTTTCATGTAACGTCTTGAGATACTTGTAGATAAGTTAATGAGCACTGTAGAGGGTTTTATCTTTCTTGGAAATGTAAGATGCAAAGTTGTGTAGAACTTTGAAATGCGTTATGATCACTGAAGTCCATGTCAATGGGAATGAGTCTTATCCTTATCCTATTAATAGAGCACTAAACATTAAAAAGGCACCAAAATATAAATAAAACATATCCCAGCTTTCTTCCTTCATCTCTTCCTCTACTTTAATCCTTTTATGTCTTTATTTTTATAAATTGCTATAAAAATAAATGTTCTATATGTACTCCAGGAGATCAGACCTTGTCCCCCTTTCTTCTCACTGTCCTGTGTTTGGTTGTAAGACATTTTGCTGCAGCAGGAAACTCCCCCCACCACCACCACCATCACCTCTGCCCTGTCATCAGTAGAAGATTGTTCAGACCACACTTCGGATAAGCCCCCAGCATACAGGATCTCTCAATGATTGGCTGAGAGGGTCATCATTGTCAAGTTCTTCTTAGAAGGTAGGGGGCCGAAGTGCTCAGTGGGTAGAGATGTGCCCTGTTTTGGAGGTTCAGACATTTTTATATATATTTTAAGTGCATAACCTCCTTAAAGGGGTGTTCCAGGAATAAATAAAAAAAACATGCTTTTTTTCAGATAGCACCCTCCTTGTCTCCACTTTGGGTGTGGTATTACAACTTGGCTCCATTCACTTCAATGGAACTGAGCTGCAGAACCTCACTGAAACTGGAAACAAACAGGGAGAGGTCTTTGAAAGAAAAAAGGTCTGTTTTTGATTCCTTGAATACCCCTTTAATCCTTGTTTTCTTACACAAGGGTGCACATTTTATCTAAAATGCTTGTATAATCCATTATTGTTTCCAGAACATAGTCAAGACCTCCAGTCCAAGAAGCACCACAGCACAATGGATTCTCCACCAGTTTTTGCTGTAGTTAGGATACATTTTTCTTTATAGGTTTTATTATGTTATCTATGAAGATAACTTTGGTATATGTTGCCTTTTGTTTGGTTTCATCTGTTCATAGAACATTTTCCAAAAGGACTTTGGTTTTCTGAGGGGGTCCTATTGGTTTCTGCTCATAGAGCCCTGGAACAAAAAAAAATGAAGTCACTTGGAAAATATAAATGAAAAATGTGTGACTTTTATTATGTAATTTAAAATATATAAATAAAATGTCTCAACATCTGAGACATGGGAGGCTCCGTTACAGAGGAACACAAAAAAAGGCAAAATCCCCCACTCATCAAAATAGAACGTGACTAGGGGTTAAAGTGTACATCCAATAATGGCTCCAGCCGCAGGATATGTCTTTAAATTTTGTGGCAACTTCTAAGCCAAGGCTTCATTGCTCAGGATAAGGGGGTCAGTGGAGTAAAAATAAAAAACGGTTTGGGAGGCGCTGCACAGATTATTGAGCAACAAGGCAAGACACGAGCAGCACAGAACAACGAATAGGTTTTATTTTGGTAATAGGGACAAAGTGGTTCGACATTTACTAAGGCCTTCCTCAGGTCCAATAACAGTTCCCAGGATCAGATTATGCTGCCAGGTACTCTTTAAACTCTTTACAAATCATGCTGCCGGAGCCCTCATTGGATGTATGCTGTAATCCCTAGTCATGTTCTAAGGTATCTTAAATGGAGTCAGGCATTGACTTGTAGCAATGCTATCTCCATAAGATGATGACAGAGATCAAGATACAGTGATCCCTCAACATACGATGGTAATTTGTTCCAAATGAACCATCGTTTGTTGAAACCATCGTTTGTTGAGGGATCCGCGCAATGTAAAGTATAGGACAGTGGTCTACAACCTGCGGACCTTCATATGTTGCTAAACTACAACACCCAGCATGCCCGGACAGCCAGCGGCTGTCCGGGCATGCTGGGAGTTGTAGTTTTGCAACATCTGTAGGTCCGCAGGTTGAAGACCACTGATATTGGACGTTATACTCACGTGTCCCCGCCGTTCCGGACCGTCACCGCTCATCACCGCTGCCCTGGATGTCGTCTTCCATCGCTGTCGCCGCGTCCCCGGGGTGTCCCCGACGCTCCGGCAAAGCCTCTGCTTTCCCGGCATCCTCGCTCTCCGTCACCGCCATCACGTTGTTACGCACGCCGCTCCTATTGGATGATGGGACAGCGTGCGCATCGACGTGATGACGATGAAGAGCCCCGGCGATGCAGGGGATCCCGAAGAGGACGCGCCGGAGCCCCGAGGACAGGTAAGTGATCGTCAGCGGACCACACGGGGCACCGTAAACGGCTATCCGGTGGCAGCTGAAGCAGTCTGCGCTGCCAGATAGCCGTTTATTCGATGGCCCCGACATACAAAAGCATCGTCTGTTGATGCTGCCTTCAACATGCGATGGCCTCTGAGAGGCCATCGTATGTTGAAATGATCGTATGTCAGGGCCATCGTAGGTCGGGGGGGTCACTGTATTTATTTTCTGGTAGAGAGTTACTTTGCATATTCTTTTTTACAGTGGAGCATGAATAAGCATTTTGGCACCCTTCCTTAGGAGAATGCTTACCACCATATTTCCATCCATTGCAAAAGAGGGTGCAGAATGAGTGGTTGCACCTGGACCCTGGTTTCTAAGGAGGGCCAAATTCTCACCCATACAAGACCCCATTATTATATATAGCATGTGCAGGTGGCCCAAATACAGATCTTGCATTGGGAAGCGTAAGTTTCCCGGTGATTTTGCAATGAGCAGGAGTCATAAGAGTCAGGCCCCTTACAGATCGCTCATTGGTGACATTTATATCCTAGCGGTATGCTAACTGTGCCTACCCTTTTAACACAAATTATTTTAACCTGTTTTACTATAGAAATAACATCAAACTTTCATTTCTGGTTCAATAGTTTACATTAGAAGCTTTAAATTATAAGTTAATACAATAAACATAGAACAAACAAACAAAATGACACATACGATATATCTCTTATTTATTCAACAAAGTAAACTTTCATCTCTAAACAAAATTGCTCATTCAGTTATATTTCATAAGGATTCATATTATCCTGGGATAACATTAGAAAGAGAGAAAGACTCTCCCTATGCTCAGAGCTTTAGAGGGGTACTCTGTCCGTAGACATCTT
Source organism: Hyla sarda (assembly GCF_029499605.1). Taxonomy (NCBI): domain Eukaryota; kingdom Metazoa; phylum Chordata; class Amphibia; order Anura; family Hylidae; genus Hyla; species Hyla sarda. The sequence continues at coordinate 55,740,920 of NC_079190.1, forward strand.
ATCCCCCATCCAAAGGACCCATGCGACCCCCCACAACCTCCTTGCATCACGCGGCATTCTAAACAGTATGTATGGAACGATTGATTTCCGCCGGGGGGGGGGGGGGGTAATATCACGCCACACCCCCTCGTGATGTCACGCCATGCCCCATCCATTCATGTCAATGGGAGGGGGCGGGATGGCCATCCCGCCCCCTCCCATAGACATGAATCGAGGGGGTGTGACCTCACTTCTCCCACTACGGAAACCCAATGTTCTAAACATATTGTTTAGAATGCCGCATGCTGGAAGGAGATCTTGTGGGGTCCCAGCACTGGGACCCCCGTGATCAGACATCTTATCCTCTAGTCTTTGGATAGGGGATAAGATGTCTAGGGACGGAGTACCCCTTTAAAACACTGTAGGATTTTTTTTACGTGTTCATCATTGCCATTCTCACCGCTGCCTCCACAGCTGCCATCATTTGTCGACAATTTCCTTTCTTCTATGATATAAAGAATCATAATTCCAGCCATCGTTTCATAGAAATAATACTTTTCTTTTTCTGCTTGTTAGATTCTAAATGAAACATTTGTTGGTTTTCTTTTTGGCTGCGGTTTAATTGATTCTGAAGTTCACTCAGAATTTTGATCAGGCTAAATTGGCAGAAATTTGGAGACAAGTTAATGCCTGGAAGATAAGAAGCTTATCCCCTCGGTACTAAACTTTTCTGTACACTACAGCTGTAATTTTCGGAGATTCTTGCTCAGCCCTTTATGAACATAATTATATTACCATGATGGCTTCTTGTATTTGCTCCTTTGCACATATTCATTTTGATGTCTTCTTGAATTATTAATCGGCTTAAAATTTAGAGCTCCAATATTTTCTACTTGTATACATACCTCCAGACTACTGCAAAACTAAGCTCAACGGGCCAGGTTTATGCAAATGTACTCCAAAGAGGGCATTTCTCAGAGGGTCTGACCAGCAGCTTGGCTCAAATGGGCGCTGTCATTGAAGACAACTTGTAACATGTCATAGAGACATATCATAGAGATCAAATCTGGAGAAGTGTACACTAAGCGTGTTCTCTCCCACCTCTGTGTCACATGACATGGATAATGTAGGTCTATAGGGTCCTTTAGATCTTATAGACACAAAGGGTCTGGAGAAGTGTACACTTAGCGTGTTCTCTCCCACCTCTGTGTCACATGACATGGATAATGTAAGTCTATAGGGTCCTTTAGATCTTATAGACACAGAGGGGGGAGGGGGAGAAACATGCAGCCGCACCCTTCCTTCCCTGCTTGTTTTTGTCATCGGTCAGTGTTGGAATACTGAGAATATTGAAAGAATGTATTGATCATTCAGTCTTCACACAAGTCATACAGTGTGCACAGGCACAATAAATTACAATCATACAAAGCATGGCAGTTTAATATACAGCACAGGTTTCCGAGGTTTTACATCATACCACATGCTACACTAACACTCCGCTTCTGCATACCGTACATCATAAAAACAAAGTCGAACAACCAAATATTACAGTCTGTGATCGGGAAGGGGGGTAGGAGCTATGGGGATAGGGAGGGGCGAATCACAGGGCAAATTACTCAGCAAACATGTCCAAGATGGAAAAATCTTTAATGGGGTACTCTGGTGGAAAAAAAAAAATCTAATCAACTGGTGCCAGAAAGTTATACAGATTTGTAAATTACTTCTATTTAAAATCTTAATCCTTTCAGTATTTATCAGCTGCTGTAAACTACAGAGGAAGTTGAGTTGTTCTTTTCTGTTTGACCACAGTGCTCTCTGTTGACACCTCTGTCCATGTCAGGAACTGTCCAGAGCAGGAGAGGCTTGCTATGGGGATTTGCTCCTGCTCTGGACAGTTTCTGACGTGGACAGAGGTGTCAGCAGAGAGCACTGTAGTCAGATAGAAAAGAACAATTCAACTTCCTCTGTAGTATACAGTAGCTGATAAGTACTGGAAGGATTAAGATTTTTCACAAAGACTACTTCAGAGGACAAAAGGCAAGCGGCACCATCAACCAATATCTTAATCCACCTATGGACCAAAGACAGCTGTGGGGGTCTGAGTTCAACAACCCGCGGTGGTGCTAGGACGGAAGGTAAGTATCAATAAATAGTACGATCAAAGAAAAAACAAATCCTGCACTCACCGCACAGTACGGGTATCGCGGCCTCGGATTCTGGACCTCCTCGGATGGCGTGGGAGTAGCAGCCGCTGCTGACAGCGCTCAGAAATGGGCAACAGCCGGCGGTTTCGCGTTACAATCAACGCTTCTTCCGTTCTGAATTTTTTTTTCTACTGGAGTACCTTTTTAATATGCAGTCTGCGGATCAGCCTGCGGCAGTTCTGGTTGCACATGCTTTCCCTGTTGATGATGGGACAGTTCCTGGCCAGCCATATAGCATCCTTAAAACAGTTCATAAGGCTACTTTTGACCTGTTTCTAAGAAATGTCAAATGTTTTTTATTCCCAGGCATGCTTTTAGTACCCCATCAATTGTGGCTGCAAATGTTTATTGGTATGGGAAATCAACCCATTTGAAACCAAATGTAAAATGAAGCAAACTTACAAATAGTCTGTATAAACTCAAAAGGAGTTGGGCAAAATATCTAGAACACCCCTATTTGAACAATTTAAACTCTTCCTGACACACCTCCCATCACTGGTAGCGCCCCCGCTGTTGATAAACATTATTATTTTGAATTGTATAAAAATCTGTTCATTTGTTTAATGTGTGCGACATGGTAGGGGCGTATATAACCTGAGCTGCAGGGTGAGGGGTGTGTTAAGGTCTACTGTTTCCTTGATCACAACTGAGTATGCAAAGACCATCAAAACATGTGCAAGCAAAAGTAGCTGTGGTCAAAAGTCAAAGCTTGGACAAGGAACAGATGAGTACTTCATCGAATTTTAACCAGAAAAAAGCTAAATTACCACCTGTCAAATTACTGCAGAGTGAAGAGCTTCAGGGGGGGACTGTACAAAGATGGGATTTAGGTACAATTCAATGATATATGATGCCTCTAAAATAATAGGTTATCATATATAAAATCATATAAGCTACGTGACTGAGGAAAAAAAAAGGGACATTAATAGGGGTGGAAGGGGTGTCAGGCAGAGTTCAACTTAACTATGTAAAATAGGGGTGTTCTAGTTATTTTGTCCAACCTCTGTACTGTATGAGGCTCCATGATTACAATCTACAAGCAAACCATGTGTAGTCCGATTCCTGCAGTCATACTCCTATCCGTCCACTATTTCTTCCTGCCTGTTAAATGTATGACTGCACATATCCTTGTGCTTTTATAAAGCTAAGATTATATGGCAACTTACAGGGGTTATTCAGGAATGGAAAAACCAAAGATGATTTGTTGCAAAAACAGCACCACCCCTGTGTGTTTTATTACAACTTGGTTCCATTCACTTTAATAGAATTGAGCTGTAATACTACACCCAACCTAAGGACAAGAGTGATGCAAGAGTGAATGTGGCACCTCAGTTTTTGTCTGATTAGAGACAGATACGAAAACATATTCTTTTTTAAAGGGGTATTCCGGGCAAAAACATCTTATCCCCTATTGAAAAGATAGGGGATAAGATGTCTGATCGGGGGGGGGGGGGGGGCGGGGCGTCCGAGACGGTGACGTGACATCACGCCACTCCCCCTCCATTCATGTCTATGGGAGGGGGCGTTGCGGCCGTTATGCCCCCTCCCATAGAAATGAATGGAGGGGGCGTGGCATGACGTCACATCCCCATCTCGGAAGCCCGGAGGTTTCCGAAACTTCAGACGCAGCTATGCATAGAATGCGGGCTGCTGCAGGGAGATCGCGGGGGGTCCCAGCGGCGGGACCCCCCCGATCAGACATCTTATACCCTATCCTTTCGATAGAAGATAAGATGTTTTTGCCGGAATACCCCGTTAAGTCTTTTTCTATTTTCTGATTGGAAATTATTTTTATTGAAATTTTTTTGGTACCTTACTACGGGGGCAGCCATATTGCCTAAGCTTCGTCTCTGCTCTGCAAACAGCATTTAGTGAAATGTTTACATCAAACCTCATGGACATAGGGACATCAGACTGCAATGGATTCTGCTGAGTTAGGTTAGTTTTCTAGGCATGCTCTGTGACCTGTGCAGAGGTCATTGTGAAGAGAGGGGGAGGCTGAACCCTAACCATCGCCTATTGTAAATGTCCTGATCATTTCTTATCTATAATCTGGTGTCACATTGGCCTTCTAATTCTCCAGATCTCAATCCATTTGTGCATCTTTAGTATGTGCTGAAAAAAGTAATATCAATGGGGACTGCACTTCACAGTTTACAGGACTTCTTGGTAACATCTTCATGCCAGACACCACAGGACACCCGCAGAATTGTGTTGAGTCCATGGTTAAACAGGTCTGAGCTGTTTAGTCAGCACTATGGAGGCCTTAACAACGTCAGGCAGGTTGTTTTAATGTTATGGCTTAATGGTGTATGTTATGTAATGCAAATTGTATACAACATGAATAATACTATGAAGTAATGTTTCCATAAATAAATAGAAGGCAGAGTACATTAGGGAATTCTTACCTTGCTGCCGCTACTGTTATTATTATTAGTGTTATTGTTATGCAGGGTCCTGAACTCATAACTACCGCCATTACCCACATAATACAACCCTTATTACTGTCTGGCTGACTGCCGAGCCGGAATAGATTGTTGCCCTCAGGCTATGTTTTCACAGCTTAGGGATGTTAATATTCTGCAAATAAACAGCTGAGTCTAATTTCCGGAATACCTGACAAAAATGTGGAAAAGGATGTAACATTGGAATTCACACGAGGTCACTCTCATGTACATTACAACCCAGTGTAACCTCCCAGAAGTACAGAGCAGTAATACAGCATCTGTATACATCTATACATCCTCTTTATATAGTTCTATATGCCGATCTGTCAGATTCCACATGAATTCACCAGGAAGCATCTCTTCTAGGGAAAACTATCTGACTAATGCAACACTGTATCTAAGCACCATATAGCTGCACTGTTTCAATGCTTAAATTGCTTATTTATTTTATCCGATATATCTTTTGTATTATACTGCTGTTCACTATGCAGCAGCGCTATTCATTTATCTACCATTCCATGTCTAAGGGATGTCTGAAGGACCGCAACAACATCATCATCCTATGGCTATGTTCACACGGTGTAACATTTTTTGGAATATTTCATTTTACACTTTTGTTAAAAAAAAATGAGGCCACTTTTTATGGGTGACTTGTTTCCAGATCGCAGCCGAAAATGTGCACGTAACATAAAATAAGCCACCTGATTTTATACTGTGTGAACATAGCCTATGATTAAAGGGGTTATCCACCATAAGATGACTTTAGTACTTACCTGCCAGACAGTAATGGACATGCCTAGGAAGGATCTGCGCTTGTCTTAGGGTTAAATGGCTGGTTAAATGTTGTGAGATTACCATAACACTGTGGCTATCTGTATGTGAACTAGCTATTTCCTGTTGGAGTTCATTCTCTCAAACTGCAAATCCCATAATTCCTTGCTTGTAAGTGTGAGGTCACTTTTCTCCCTCTCACACATCAGCATCCCCAACCATTGAAATACACCTGTGCTCCCTTCAATGCAATAGACCAGTGTTTTCTGACCAGGGTGCCTCCATCATTCTTGCAGAATGATCTCCCACCCAGCGGTACCTCCACCCATTGAAGCAAAGACAGACTCCCTCTGAACCTGACTAGTGATTTAATGTCTTGGGCCGCGCAGCAACCTGGGAGAATCGGAGGGGACTCTCATTCTGTATGCTGTTAAAAATAAACACTGGGGCTAAAATCACAGACAAATTGCGAAACCACCATAAAACATAGGTACAAACACTAAGTTATAAACTACACTAACTGTACAGCCCATTTAGGATAGTCAAATTTAAAAAAAATTAAATACCCTTTTAGGAGCTGCATGATAGCTTGAAACGGTCAGAGATGCTCTCTGCTCCATGTATCTGTACTGATTTGGATTTTATGAACAACAAAAACCAATACAGCAGCCCCCAGTGCCTCGCTCCAATCCAAAGGCTGAGTGTGTGGCGGGTATGGGGTTAAATGATTGGATGGAGCCAGCTAGCCATAAAAATATTTAATAATAATAAAAGTGAAATATAAAATAGAGAAAGCAGGATACATGACCTCCGCAGGTAATTTTACCAGTATTAGTTATCCCGCTTTGTCTATTTTGTATTTAACTTTTATTATTATTAAATATTTTTTGGCTAGCTGACTCCATCCAATCATTTAACCCTATACCTGCCACACACTCAGCCTTTGGATTGAGTGAGGCACTGAGGACTGCTGTGTTGGTTTTTGTTGTTTATAATTATATTTTTCTCTTTGAGTGAGAAATTTGCAGTTAACCTTTTGTCTTCTCTTGTGAGCTCCACAACCTGTCTATCCTGGATTATATGAACGTCTAATAAAACTAGAACCTTTTTAACTGGAGAGCCTGGACCTCGGCTTCTTTTCTGGATGTCTAATAAGCCAAATAACCAATTAAAGGGGTATCCTAACAGTCAGAAATGTAAAAATGACTTTGTCGTATAACGGTGCACAGCATTAAAATTTTGAAAGTGTCACCAGCTGTCATTCCAATGTCTACGGTACATCAGCACATTTACATAGTCTGCATGAAGGCTGCATGAAAACTGATTTCCATCCAGTTCAGTCTATTATCCTGTAATATTGATTCAGGGGAAGCTCTACTGCTCTACTTGTTATTTTTTTTGAAAAATGCCAAGAAAAACGCCATTTCTGCCGCATGGCGCTTTTTCGGCCAAAAAATGCTGCGGCCAGATGTTAGCTGTAAATCGATGAAAAATCGCAAAATTCTTATTCCACTTGGCGTTTTTCGCTTTGGCGCTTTATTAATCCTTTTGGCGTTTTTTTTTTTTTCACTCTTTTTTGGCGTTTTTCAGCTCCTTGACGGTTTTCCAAAGTCGCTGCATGTTGAGCCACTGGCGATTTTGTTAGTCAAAATTGTGGCGTTTTTCTCCCATAGTAGGCTATGGGAGTGAAAAAACGTAAAGAAAAACGATATATGGTTTTAACTTTGGCGTTTTTGCAGGCGGGTTTTATTCTTTTTTTGGACTTTGGCGATCCAAAAAAGTGATGGAGATACATTTTTTTATAAAATTTTGTAGGGTACCATTTAAAAGATATTAAATAAATAAAAAAGATACAGTAGTGAAGAAAAAAATTGTATCTAATGAAATGTATCTTTTTTATAACAACATTTTAATAAATTTTTAAAACAGGGATCGATTTATGTGGGTGGTCGGGGACCTAAAAATGTAGCCGTCAATAATAAAAATGTAGTGTGTGTAAGTTGTTCACTTTTTTTCTTTATTTTTTACATTTTTTTAGGTAGTACTGCTACTCCCAGCATGGAACACACTGTTCCATGATGGGAGTAGTACTACCTGTACTAATTGACAGATCGCCCCTTTGCAATCCTCCTGTATAATGTATAGATGCGGCCGGCCGCTCTTCTATGGTCCCCTGCACTGCCATATATATACCTATTCATATTTCTCACAGAGCTGTGATTGGCCAGATGGTTCCAGCCAATCACAGCTCTCTGTGGAAAATAGGAATATGTGTATATATACGTCAGTGCAGGGGACCAGAGAAGAGCAGCCGCCGCATCTATAAATTATACAGGAGGATCACAGCGGGTGTCAGGAGTGACATCCACTGTGATCTTTCCTTAACTGCAAGTACTACTGCTCCCAACATGGAGCACACTCTGCTCCATGCTGGGAGCTGTAGTACCTGCATTAATAGACAGATCGCAACAGGTGTCAGAAGTTACACTCGCGATCTGTTGATTAATGCAGGTACTACAGCTCCCAGCATGGAAGAGCGTGTTCTCCATGTTGGGAGTAGTAGTACCTGCAGGTAAGAACAGATCGTCCTATCTAATGCAGAGATGGAGCGGCTGTATACAGCACTCGCATCTCTGCACTATACTCTGGCCGGCCACTCACTCAATCATTCATATTTCCCACTGAGAGCTGTGATTGGCTGCAACCATCCGGCCAATCCCCACTCTGGGCGGAAAATATGAATGAGTGATGTTCTATTCACATCACTGGCCGGAGTATAGTGCAGAGATGCGAGCTCTGTATAGAGCCGCTCCGCATCTTTGCTATATTATGGACGATCGCATCGGGTGTCAGGAGTGACACCCGGGGCGATATGTCTATTAGTACAGGTACTACTACTCCCATCATAGAACAGTCCGATCCATGCTGGGAGTAATATTACTACCTAAAAAAAAATTAAAAATAGAGAAATAATAAGTGAAACACACAAACACACACTTTATTAACAATTAATTAAAAAACATTTATAAAATATAAATGTCGATAAATAAAAAAAAATTCCATCACTACTGCATTCTTTTTTTTTTTTTTTTTTTGGTACCCAAAAAATTTTGGGTACCAAAAAAAAACTGCCAAGGTGCAATTTCCTCACAAATGAAAAAATGCCAGAAAAAACGCCAGACGCACTGCTGTTTTTTCTTGCCTTTTTTTCAAACCAAAAAACGCAGGACAAAAACCAAGTAGAAACTTAGCCTAACAGTAAAGAATCCACTTATATGTAAAGGATAGAGAGGTGGACTTAAACGTTGGCTCTCCAGATGTTGCAAAACTTCAACTCCCAGCATGCCCGGACAGCCAATGGCTGTCCGGGCATGCTGGGAGTTGAAGTTTTGCAACACCGGGGGCTACAGTTTGAGACCACTGGGATAGAGGATGTCCCCTTGTTATAGATATAGAAATATCTGTTGGATATGTTTACACATAGTTATTAAGTCCTTCCACAGTCATCTTTTTGCTTATTTAGGGTAGGGTCTGACGTGCCGTATTTTGCTGCATATTTTCTGCTGCGTATGTTCCTACCCATTGACTTCAATGGGTAGGAACTTACGCAGCAGCAAATGTACAGCAAAATACGGCACGTGTGACCCTACCCTAAATAAGCCAAAAGATGACTGTGGAAGGACTTAATAACTATGTGTAAACAAATCCTACAGAGGCTCCTGACCTACTACTGCATCTGACATCTATGGGGGACAGTGAGTGGCTCCATTGTTGGTCGCTTTGACTATTATGACCTACTCTGTTGTATGGTTTATATGATCTACTGTTTTTGGATGTCAATTGCTCCTTTCATTTCCATTGCATATAATTGCAAGATTGGTTAGTACGCCCTGGCTGTGGTCTGGGTGGTATTACCTAACCACACTCTAGGGCTGATACCCAGTTGTCCCCGATGATCCTGACACCTTCCAGTGAGAAACACGTTGGGACCTGTGTATATGATTGAGTCTAGTGTGTAACATTGGCGTTATTACAATACACACTTGATGGACTTTTTAGTCTTTTTTGTTTCCTTTGTCTGGGTATATTGTTATTATACATTATTGGAGCTTAGAGATATTCATATCTATACATATTTATTAGTGTCATTTTGGTCATGTAGGTGGTCTACTGACGAGGGACCACTGTGTTTGTATGTTTTTAATCTCTTTTGCACTTGGGGTTGTTCATTTAATATATACCATTAAAAGTTACAGTGATTTTCTATTTAATTACTATTTGGTAATATCCATATATATATATATATATATATATATATATATATATATATATATATATATAATTTTCTGTGATTTTTTTTATGGTCCAACGTAGCGTATATGCAGGGTATTATGCTGCATATTTTCTGCAACTGATTTTGCTTCCCATTGATCTCAATAGAGATCACAAATAGATGTTAGGGCATTTATACACTATATATATTTGAATATAATCTTTTGGTATCTTTAATTTGCTCCCCCCCACACACACACACCCATACTTTTATTGAGGCCCAGGTTGTAATAAAGGTGTTGCCAGGTGTCCTTTGGTCCCCAAGGGTGAAATGCCCTCCCATGTGACATCACACCCACTTCCCCTTTGATTGACCAGAGAGTCACAAGAGGCAAGGAGAGAGCTGTCTGCCTCAAGCTGTATTTCAAGACATGCAGTGAGTCTTACAGGTTACGAATCTAGTCACAGACTTGCCTCATATGTGCCACAATTCCCATTCGGGGCACACGCGTAGGATTTCAGTGGAATTTAAGCAAAGTAGCGGGTGTGACATCCCAGGGGAGACAGATGATGCACCTCAGGGGCACAGTGCTTTGCCTCTTTGACACTCTGGGCCCCTATAAAACATTTTTTTTTCATATGTCGTTTTTTTCATATGTCGTTTCATATGCATAAACCTTATGACAGACCCACACTATTGATTTATAAAGTGGTACAACTATGTATTCTATGTTGTTCTATGTTATGTACATTTAAGCTTCTATGTGATGCATCCAGTGATCTTATTTGCCTTGGCAGCAGCTCCCTGGCATTAGTTGCTATAGTTAAAGGAGAACTCCATTAAAAATGAATTATCCCCTATCCACAGGATAGAGGAAAAGTAGCTGATAGGGGGGAAGGTCAGACTGCTGGAACCCCCTACGATCTCCGGGACGGTACCGCAGCTCTCTCAGTGAGGAGTGTTTGCTGTCTACTGGTAGACAGCACGTGCTCCATTCATTTCTATTGGAGCACCAATGATGCCTGAGTGCTATATTCTGGTCTTTAAAGCACTCCCATACAAATGAATGGGGGGCATGCTGCCTGCAGCACTCACGGCTCCCCGAGCTCCGGGGCCCATTCAGGAGATCACAGGGCGGGATCTGACCGCTGGGACCCCCACAATCTCTTGAACTGTGGATAGAGATATGCTAATTTTCTCTGGATTTCACCTTAAATGGGCACTGCCCATGTACATCTTGGCAAAACAATCGTTTTTCTAATATACTTCTTTCACATTTTATTAAAGAAAACTGCCTTTTAAAATCCCACCACTAGGGGTCCCCATACCTCCTGGGACACTGATGAGTCCCACAGCAGCATGAGGGTGTCCAAGGGTCATGGACACAAGATGGCTGATTGACAAGGCTGCCGGATGAACACAGCCTGCAGCAACACTACTGTAACACAGAGTTTTACCAAACATGTGCCTCCAGCTGATACAAAACTACAACTCCAAGCATGATTGGACAGTCAAAGGATGTCTAGACATGCTGGGAGTTGTAGCTTTGCAAAAGCTGTAGGCTCACAGCTGAAGGCAATACTGCTGTAAAAAGAGTTAGCCAAACACTGTACCTCCAACTATTCCAAAACTACAAGTCCCAGCATTACAGGACTGCCTAAGGATGACACAGGACTACCTAAGCATGAATGAAATAGGAAGATGTAAGTTATACACTCACCATATTGTCTTTGGTGATAGAGTACACGCAATCCCCAATAATCAGGGTGTGTGTGTGTAAAGGTTTACAGAGCAGGGCTGCCAGGCTCCCGAGAGCAGTGAGTCAGCAGAGTGAGGGAGGGGGAGGAGTCATCAAAGTGTAGGCAATAGAGGGACACACCCCTCCCTTTGGTGAGAGGAAAAGACATTAAGCAGCTGTAATATGCCATTTTTTAGTGAAAGATGGGTGATAGAGACATAAAATGTACATGTACATGATCAGGATGAGGCAGTGACTAACATATAACAGATTTGTTGTGGGTTTTTTTTGTTTGTTTTTTTTGTGGGATCTGACAGGTATGCTGTATTCCTGTTCATTTCTTCATCAGTTTTACCCAGTGTTTTCCCATTTAGTAAGTAACCTTCATGGGGAACCAGGTACAGTACAGGCTATTAAACTTTGGTTTTTTATAACACAGAACTTGCACAGAACTATTATTTGGCTGTGTGTATAAGGCCTAAGTTTGTTTGAGAAAATCATAGTACACAGAGAAATCCCATGGGAATTAAGTTGTTGTGGAAAAGACTCCATCCTTCCAAAAGAACAAATTGAATTTATATTAAGTTCTTTACTGTCTACATGAAAGAACAAAGAGTTCTTTTAACTTAAAAGTAAGTGAATTTTTATCTCCTTTAAGTTGCGTTGCTTAGTATTCAGCGTATTCCACGCGCAGCTCATATGCAGATGTCACTTGTCAGTATTGACAGCAATTAAGAAGCTAATAATTAAAAGAGTGCGGATCTCATCAGGAGTTATCAGTGAGGGGCCATTAACCTGAAAATGAACCCAAAAGTCAGTCTTACATCCCCCGTTTCTTAATTATCCCTAATTTCTCCCAGGAGAAGGAAGGCTACAGATTCAGCAGCATGACCACCAGAAAATATGAAAACAAACAAGTAACATCAGTCTGGATCAGCGTCTGACTGATTCCGTTGTTTTCTGCAGAAGAAAAAATACTTCCTGCAAATGACAGTGGTCCAGAAGGACTGTACCATTGCTATGCTCCCCATACACCTGAATTATAGCTCCACGTGCACCAGAATTTTGAAGTACAGCAATTGAGGCACATTCAATATACATAGTACACTAGAAAGCACAGTAAAATGCAACAAGGGGCATGGTTTATCTGAATATTGGAATGACTTAGAGGTTATCCTGTAATCAAAAAACAGATCATTTTGTTCAAAGACCGCTACGTCTGTCTCCAGGTTGGGTGTGGTTCTGCTGCTCAGTTCCATTGAAGTGAATGGAGCCAAGTTGTAATATCACACCCAAAGTGGAGACAGACAGGGAGCGGTCTTTGGAAAAATTAGGCCTGCTTTTTGTTTTCTGGATAATCCCTTTAAATCACTGAGTGATCCACAAAATTTTTTCCCAAGTAAGCCAACTAATTGTTTAAACTTGGACTAGACAGTCCATATTTTCCATTAGGCACCTGAGGGCCTGTGCCTAGGGTGGCAGTTTTAAGGGGGGGGTAAAAAATTATAAATACTTTTGATGTTGCGGCTACCGCCATGTTGTGGTTATATATCCACATGGGTCAGAGCAGCTGCAATTTTTACCTGCAGATTTGCAGCCATGATATATAGATATATAGGTGTATATAGGTATATGCTCATATGTCATAGATTTGTGATGGATTTCAGGACATCTTGTGTAAAGGTTTCCTGGCTGGGACTACGGGATCATGCCTAGAACCCCTTTTAAAGCGTAACTGTCATATCACAGGAAAAAACAATGCATAAATAAGTTACTCACCAGGTCATGGAGATGCTTTACATGTCTTTTTATGCGCCTAGCTTCTATATTTGGCTCACAAATCCCTATGTTCTGCTACCCACTCATTCTGACATCCACTGCTCAGGATGCAGGGGCAGATCCTTTGGGGGAGGGGAACAAGGCAACAGAGGACATCCCCCGGACAGCCGGACAAGATTATATTCTGGATGATATGGGGACCCCTAGTGGCCCTTTTTTTTTTTTTTTTTTTTATAAGCTATGATTTCTATAAAAAGATTTAAAAAAATGTATGAAGTATATTAAAGGTTAATGTTTTGCCAAGATGTACAACCTATAAAAGGTTTTTGACTTCTAATATTCTTCTAATATTATGTTATTCTTACATAATATATATATATATATATATATATATATATATATATATATATATATATTATATATATATATATATTTAAAAATGTCCAATGCTTTAGGACAGTGGTCTCCAAACTGTGGCCCACCAGATGTTGCAAAACTACAACTCCCAGCATGCTGGGAGTTGTAGTTTTGCATCATCTGGAGGGCCACAGTTTGGAGGCCACTGCTTTAGGATGTCTGATACCGAACAATCAGAGTTTGAAAATACATTGTATATATTTTATTATGATCATTTTACTAAGTCGCATCCAGCTATCACATCTGCAATTCCCTCTCCCTACTTCCCCATACATATTTTATGATCGTCTTATTTCGGCTGTTTTTATTTCCAGCAGGTAATGAAGAGCATCCTGCTCCAAATGCAGCTGTGCCTTCGAAGGAGATCCCCAAGGGTACGGGCAGGACAATCCCAGAAGTGTGTAGTGGCACCGCCGCGCCCCGCAGGAGTTTACTTCCAGCAAAGAAAACAACCACATCACCTGCTGGTAAGCAATTCTATTCCAGAAAACATCCCAGCAATAACTCGCCATCTGCATTATCCCACCAGGAAGGAAACCATTTCTCATTATGTTAAACGAATGTTTTTCTTCTGCCTCCTATAATGACAAAACAGAACCATCAGCCTGTCAAATAGCATGGTGATAGCGAGGATTTACTGACGGTTTCACCTAGCCAGAACAATTTCGTAGAAACAGATTTAAAAAAAAAAAAATTTTTGACAGATGTGGAAATAAAAATATTGGAAAAAATGTTTTTGCATTTGATTATCAGTATTATTATAATTATTATTATTATTAGTGTTATTATTATCAGTATTATTATTAGTATTATTATTATCAGTATTATTATTAGTATTATTATTAGTATTATTATCATTGTTATTATTAGTAGAGATGAGCGAAGTTACAGTAAATTCGATTCGTCACAAACTTCTCGGCTCGGCAGTTGATGACTTTTCCTGCTAAATTAGTTCAGCTTTCAGGTGCTCCTGTGGGCTGGAAAAGGTGGATACAGTCCTAGGAAAGAGTCTCCTAGGACTGTATCCACCTTTTCCAGCCCACGGGAGCACCAGAAAGCTGAACTAATTTATGCAGGAAAAGTCATCAACTGCCATGCCGAGAAGTTCGCTCATCTCTAATTTATTAGTATTATTATTATAATCATTATCAGTATTATTAATATTATTGTATATTATTATTATTATCAGTATTATTATTAGTATTATTATCAATATTATCATTAGTATTATTTTTATCATCATTATCAGTATTATTAATATTATTGTATATTATTATTATTATTATTATTATTATTATTATTATTATATATGTATTTATAATAGTGAAATTATTTCCTAATAAAATATAGGCAATAGGCAAACAGTTAGAGCAGTGTTTTTCAACCAGAGTGCTTCCAGCTGTTGCAAAACTACAACTCCCGGCATTCCCGGACAGCCTTTGGCTGTCCGGGCATGCTGGGAGTTGTAGTTTTGCAACAGATGGGGGAACCTTGGTTGGGAAACACTGGCTCAGAGCAAACAAAACAAAAAAAATCTCTAAATGCAATGATAAATCCCCCCCAGCCTTTGGCTGTCCGGGCATGATGGGAGTTGTAGTTTTGCAACAGCTGGAGACACCCTGGTTGGGAAACACTGGTCTAGGACTTTGAACACCTGGGACTGAGATCTCTGGTAGTTAAAGCGGAATTCCAGATTTTTTTTATTTGACTATGCTACAGGGGCTGTAAAGTTAGTGTAGTTCATAATATAGTGTCTGTACCTGTGTGTGATGGTGGTCTCGCAATTCTTCTGTGTTTTTTTGCCCCAATATTTATTTTGAACAGATTATACAAAATTACTCAGGTCCCAGGTTTCCCAGATTGCGGTGCGGCCGAGACATGACATCACTAGTCAGGTGTTCAGAGGGAGCCAGTCCTGCTTCATTGGGTGGAGCGACCGCTGGGTGGGAGAGAGATCATTCTGCAACTAATTGTATTTTTACAACAGATGTAGGCACCCTGGTTAGAAAACACTGGTCTTTTGAATGTAATGCACATATTTGTGTGTTTAATGGGTGGGGTGGCTGATGTGTGGGGAGGAGGAAAGTGATCTCACATTTACAAACAAGGAATTATGGAATGTGTAGTTTGAGAGAACAAACTCCAACAGAAAATAGCCAGTTCATAAAAAGATAGGTACAGCGTTTTGTTAATTTCACAACATAGCCATCTAGCCGCAAGACAAGCGCGGATCCTTCCTAAGCATGTCCATTACTGTCTGACAGGTACGTACTAAAATCACCCTATGGTGGATAATCCCTTTAATAGCATGGTGTGTGGCAAAGTCAAGTTTTTTAGTTTTAAGTATTTTAAGCTTCCGAACAATAGACCTAAATACTGTGCATGAACATAGCTTGAGGAAAGGAACACACATGAAAGATATGCTGCAGATTTTCTGCAACAGAAAATGTGCCAAAGGCAGAAGTGAATCACACTGGAAGGGGGAAATATTAAGACTATATGTATATCAATATTATACTATCGCCTTAATCCACTTCTGTCTTGACACATTTTCTGCTGCAGAAAATCTGCAGCATAACTTCAACGTGTGTTCCCAGCCTGAAGCAGAATATTAATATTAATATCCATATATATATGGATATATGGGTTGTGGATCTCCTCACAATAGAAGAAACGAGGTTAACTGCAAATCTCTCACTCAAAGAGAAAAATATAATAATAAACAACAAAAAACAACAGATCAGGTCAGCTGATCTGCGGTAATTTGACCGCAACCTTCGGCAAACTCGCCAGCGTGAACGGCCCACAGAACATCACCAGCCGCCACTGGCTTGAGCGAGAGGTCACTGGAAGGAGCTGAACCGGACGACGTGGAGCAATGAGTGACACAAAGTGCCAGCATATGAAGTTTTCTCCGGCAGGTCAGCCCACACAGTACTGGTATCAGCATTGGAGATCTTGTCTTGTCTCCATTATTTGTATGGAACGTTGATGGTCCTGCAGACGGACATTTTAGGAACGCCTGTCTTGTTTACAGGTGGAACACAGCGCCGACATCTTATGTCCACAACATCGATATATGTTCTGACAGGTTCTGATACAGACAAATTTGGGCACATCACTATTTTTTACAAATGGAACATACTGCTAAGAGCTTATTTTACATCTGCGACTAGGTTTCATTGTTTACGGACATAAGAGCCATATTTTTCCTTACAGGTGGCATGAACCTATAATTGCAGTACGTAACATTATCGTATATACTCGAGTATAAGCCGACCCAAATATAAGCCGAGGCCCCTAATTTCACCCCAAAAAAACAGTAAAAGTTATTGACTCGACTATAAGCCTGGGGTGGGAAATACATCATCCCCCCCTGTCATCATCCAGACCCCCATCATTAGCACCCTCATCATCATCACCCTGTCATCATCACCCCTTCATCATCACCCTGTCATCATCCCACACCCCCCCTTCATCATCACCCTGTCATTTTCACCCCCGTCATCATCACCCCATCATTATCTCCCCCCTTCATCATCACCCCGTTATCATCATCACCCCCCCCCCTTCATCATCACCGCCTGTCAATCCTCTCAGTGGTCTTCAACCTGCAGACCTCCAGATGTTGCAAAACTACAACTCCCAGCATGCTGGGAGTTGTAGTTTTGAAACATCTGGAGGTCTGCAGGTTGAAGACCACTGCAGCCTTTGTCATCATCCAGACCTCCCCCCCCCCCCTTTAGTTTTCTACTCATCTCCCCTCAATGGAAGGGAAGGGTGAGCTGGTCCGGGCCATCTATGCTGCAGAGACCGTCCGGTGGGGATGGTTATTTGATGCGGGCTGTACATTTTCACCGGGAGGCCCTCTTCTCCACTTGCTCCTGGCCGGTCCCGGACTAGTGACGTTGCCTTGACGACGACGCATGAAAATCCCTGTGCGTCGTCGTCAAGGCAACGTCACTAGTCCGGGGCCGGCCCAGAGCGAGTGGAGAAGAGGGCTTCCCGGTGAAAATGTACAGCCCGGAACGATTAACCCTCCCCACTGTACGGTCCCTGCAGCATAGATAGCCCGGACCAGCTCACCCTTCCTTACCACCAAGGGAAGGTGAGTAGAAAACTAAAGGGGGGGTTTGGATGATGACGAAGGCCCGCGCAGTGGTCTTCAACCTTCGGACCTCCAGATCTTTCAAAACTACAACTCCCAGCATGCCCGGACAGCCGATGGCTGTCCGGGCATGCTGGGAGTTGTTGTTTTGCAACATCTGGAGGTGCGCAGGTTGAAGACCACTGATGAAGGGATTGACAGGCGAAGAGTTCACTCGAGTATAAGCCGAGGGGGGCATTTTCAGCACGAAAAATCGTGCTGAAAAACTCGGCTTATACTCGAGTATATACGATATATACATTAAAGGGGTTATCCAGGAAAAAACTTTTTTTTATATATATATATATATATATATATATATATATATATATATATATATCAACTGGCTCCAGAAAGATAAACAGATTTGTAAATTACTTGTATTAAAAAAATCTTAATCCTTTCAATACTTATGATCTTCTGAAGTTGAGTTGTTCTTTTCTGTCTAAGTGCTCTCTGATGACACCTGTCTCGGGAACTGTCCAGAGTAGAAGCAAATCCCCATAGCAAACCTCTTCTACTCTGTGCAGTTCCCGAGACAAGCAGAGATGTCAGCAGAGAGCACTGTTGCCGGACAGAAAAGAACAACTCAACTTCAGCAGCTGATAATTATTGGAAGGAGTAAGATTTTTTAATAGAAGTAATTTACAAATCTTTCTGGAGCCAGTTGATATGTAAAAAAAAAAGTTTTTTCCTGGAATACCCCTTTAAGTGTGTGATAAGCCGTGATATGCCTATTTTTATGTAACCACAAGGGCCCTGCAGAAGTAAGTTTAAGGGTACGTTCACACAAGCATATTTTCGCAGTGTATTTCGCTGCAGATCCGCTGGTGAAGGCCCGCTCTATGCTGTCTTTACATGTGCCTGCTCGTAGCGGCAATACGCCGCTACGAGCAGACACACTGCGATGTGCGAGTCGCAATATACTCGCATGTAGTGGGAGCTCTCAACCTAGCTCAGAACAGGGAGAGTGGCCGCGATGTGCGAGTACGCCGCACACATTGCTGCATGGTGTCTGCTCGTCACGGCGTATTGCCGCTATGAGCAGGCACATGTAAAGACAGCATAGAGCGGGGCCTTCACCAGCGGATCCACAGCTTAAAATATGCTGTAAATCCGCTCGTGTGACCGTACCCTAACAGTGATAGTTATCTTTATTTGTATTTTATTTTTATAATAATAATTATTATTATTATTATTAATAAATACTTTTATGGTTAGCTGGCTCCATCCAATCATTTAACCCCATACCCGCCACACACTCAGCCTTTGGATTGAGAGAGGCACTGAGGACTGCTCTGTTGGTTTTTGAAGCAGAATATTTCCTTAGTTTGTATTTTTTAGCATTGTGAAGGAGAATAGTAAATATATAAGTAAAAAAGAAATAAAGGAGCATTTTGAAATAAAGATCTTTTTACGTCTTTTAAATACCAGTCGCTGTATAATGGTGTGGTTAACTGGTGTTTGTGTATTATACTGGGAAATCGACCAGTTTATTACATAACTTCGATTTTCAAACAATTTCTCTAAATTGTAGCCCATGCTGTTTTGCTATCCATCTCACACAGTCACTGGGGAATATATATATATACGTTTGATCCACTGAGAATATTTCAAGGTCAGGATGAGCCGTGTACTGAGGATAAATGTCATTTCATAAAGCCGTGAACCTGAACTGAGATACCAAGGAAATAACAGAACTTATCTGGGGAAGACTGTGCCTAATATTATCAGGGGAGATGCAGGGCTAGAAATCACTGAACTACTCACTGTATCTTGTTCTACTGACACAATGTCACGAATCATCTCATGTCTTCTATATAGAATCAGAATATAATGACCGGTCGGAAAAACTCATTCTTTAATTAGGAAGTTTTGAGTTAAAAGAGGGCAAAGCTCCTTGTGGGCCGTCATCTATGACCCGTAGCACAGAGCCCCTCCATCACCCCATCATTCAATCCGCCCACATGAAGCAATTGTGGGGTGAAAAGCATTGATGAAATATTATTCACATAATAACTTTTATTATTATTATTATTAGTGTTATTATTATCAATATTAGTATTAGTGTTATTATTATCATCATTATTATTATCATTATCAATATTATTATATAATATTATTATCATCGTTATTATTAGTATTATTATTATGATCATTATCAGAATTATTAATATTATTGTATATTATTATTATTATATAATATTATTATACATGCATTATTATTAGTATTATTATCATCGTTATTATCAGTATTATTATTATCATCATTATCAGTATTATTATTATTCTATATTATTATTATATAATATTATTATACATGCATTATTATTAGTATTATTATCATCGTTATTATTAGTATTTTTATTATCATCATTATCAGTATTATTAATATTATTGTATATTATTATTATTATATAATATTATTATACATGCATTATTATTAGTATTATTATCATCGTTATTATTATTTTCATCATTATCAGTATTATTAATATTATTGTATATTATTATTATTATTATTATATTATATTATTATTATTATATTATATTATTATTAGTATTATTATCAACGTTATTATTAGGATTATCATTATCAGAATTATTAATATTATTGTATATTATTATTATTGTATATTATTGTATATTATTATTATCATCATTATCAGTATTATTAATATTATTGTATATTATTATTATTATTATTATATTATATTATTATATTATATTATTATTAGTATTATTATCAACGTTATTATTAGGATTATCATTATCAGTATTATTAATATTATTGTATATTATTATTATTATATAATATTATTATACATGCATTATTATTAGTATTATTATCTTTGTTATTATTAGGATTATTATTATCATCATTATCAGTATTATTAATATTATTGTATATTATTATTATTATTATATTATATTATTATACATGCATTATTATTAGTATTATTATCATCGTTATTATTAGTATTAATATTATCATCATTATCAGTATTATTAATATTATTGTATATTATTACGGTATTATTATATAATATTATTATACATACATAATTATTAGTATTATTATCATCGTTATTATTAGTATTATTATTATCATTATCAGTATTATTAATATTATTGTATATTATTATTATTATATAATATTATTATACATGCATTATTATTAGTATTATTATCAACGTTATTATTAGTATTATTATTATCATTATCAGTATTATTAATATTATCGTATATTATTCTTATTATTATATAATATTATTATACATGCATTATTATTAGTATTATTATCATCGTTATTATTAGGATTATTATTATCATTATCAGTATTATTAATATTATTGTTTATTATTATTATTATTATTATATAATATTATTATACATGTATTTATAATAGTGAAATTATTTCCTAATAAAATATAGGCAATAGGCAAACAGCTAGAGCAGTGTAGGCAAACAGCTAGAACCAAAGTGCTTCCAGCTGTTGCAAAACTACAACTCCCAGCATGCCCGGACAGCCTTTGGCTGTCCGGGCATGCTGGGAGTTGTAGTTTTGCAACTGGAGACACCCTGGTTGGGAAACACTGGTCTAGGACTTTGAACACCTGGGACTGAGATCTCTGGTAGTTAAAGGGATATTCCAGATTTTGTTTGCATTTTACTATGCTACAGGGGCTGTATAGTTAGTGTAGTTCATAATATAGTGTCTGTACCTGTGGGTGACGTGGTCTCGCAATTCTTCTGTGATTTTTGCCCCAATATTTCTTTTGAACAGCATACAAAATTACTCAGGTCCCAGGTTGCAGTGCGGCCGAGACATGACATCACTAGTCAGGTGTTCAGAGGGAGCCAGTCCTGCTTCAATGGGTGGAGCGACCGCTGGGTGGGGGAGAGATCATTCTGAAACTATATATATTTTTACAACAGATGTAGGCACCCTGGTTAGAAAACACTGGTCTTTTGAATGTAATGCAGCTCATTTGTGTGTTTAATTGGTGGGGTGGCTGATGTTTTGTTGCAAAACTAGCTGATAAGTACTGGAAGGATTAAGATTTTTAAATAGAAGTAATCTACAAAGTTGTTTAAATGGGCACTGTCATGAAGTAAAAAAATTGATATGTTGTAGTACTTAAGTACTACAACATATCTCTAATATACTTTAATAAAAAAAAGTGATTTTAAACCAGTTTAAAATCACTTTAAAATTCGGCCACTAGGGGTCACCCTCCTAGTGGGTGAATGCATTCGGCAGTGAAGTCACTACAGAATTTCGACTCATTTAAGCCTGGCAATGAGTCGAAATTCAGTCACTGCGGTGCTCGCTCCCGCCTGTCAATCAAACAGGCGAGATCGAGCACGCTGATAGCTGGGGCTGCACGCATTGGCCAGCTCCACTGGCCTAACCCCCGCCCCCAACGCGCGAGCGGGGTCCCTGTGCCCACTAGCGGTGTCAAATGTGCCCCCACGAGCGCGATCGCTACCATCACCGCTAGCGGGGTCCCTGTGCCCACTAGCGGTGTCACAAGAATGCCGAGCGCGGCTCTGTTCCCCGTCCCTGTCAGCTCTCAGGGTACGGCAACAGATTTAAAAGCCTCGCGCGCAGCTAACGTAGTACTGCACATGCAGTAATGCCAGGCTCCTAGCGCTGCCTACGTTAGCCCTACGCTATTTGCGTAGTGCTGCACCTGCGCAGTACTACGTTAGCCACGCGCGAAGCTTTTAAATCTGTTCCCGTACCCTGAGAGCTGACAGGGATGGGGAACAGAGCCGCGCTCGCGCTCGGCATTCTTGTAACACCACTAGTGGGCACAGGGACCCCGCTAGTGGTGATGGTAGCGATCGCACTCGCGGGAGGCATTCTTGTGACACCGCTGAGAGAAAAAAAACAACTGTATCAGGTTCATACCGGTACTGTATACCGCCCAGCACTAGGCATGAGTCTTATTTATCTAATAGGGTGCCTCCAGCTGTTTCACAACTACAATTCTCAGCATGGCCTGACAGCTAATAGCAATCATGGCATGCTGGGAGTTGTAGTTGGGAAACAGCTGAAGGCACCCTATTAGATAAATAACACTCATGCATAGACGATGTGAGGGCGGAAGCAAGCGCCCAGCAAGGCGTCAGTGACGTCGCGCCTGTTGGGAAGCGCTGCTTCCTGCCCTGCTTTATAGAGCAGATTCAGAAGCACTAAATCTGCTCTATTAAAGCGATTAAAACATTTTTTGAAGCCAGGTAGGGGGTTAGGGCTAGATTACTACTAGGTAGGGACATATTAGATTATATAGTACTTGGTGAGAGCTACCCTTTAACTTTCTGGCACCAGTTGATTTAAAAAAAGTTTTCTAGTGGAGTACCCCTTTAAGGATGGAACAATTTTCATTTTTGCATTTAAGTTTTTCTCCTCTCCTTTTAAAAGCCATAACTCTTTAATTTTTTCACCTACAGACCCATATGAAGACTTGTTTATTTGAGCGAACAATTGTACTTTGTAATGACATCTTTCATTTTACCATAAAATATACGACACAACCAAAGAAATATTATTTGCTGAAGGAAATTTATAAGAAAACTGCAATTTTGCAACTTTTGGGGGGTTTGGTTTATATGCAGTGCATTTTATGGTAAAAATGATACATTAAATTAATTCTGTAGGTTAATGCAATTAAAACGATAACCAATTTATATAGTTTTTCTATTATAGTACTATTTAAAAAAATGCCAACTTATTTGACCCCTATAACTTTTTTATTTTTTCATATACGGGGATGTATGAGTGCTCATTTATGTGATCTGTAGTTTCTGTGATCTGTACCGGTTCCATTTTTGTTTTGATGGGACTTTTTGATCCCTTTTTATATATTTTAGCCAATATATGATGTGATAAAAAATCTGTATTTTTGGTGTTTGATATTTTTTAACGTTTATGCCTTTTACCGTGCATGATCACAAACATTATATTTTAATAGTCTGGACATTTACGCACGTGGCGATACCAAATATGTAAATGTATTTTCCTTTTTTTTTGTTAAATGAGAAAATTTGTTAAATTTTTTATTAGCGGAGGTGGTTTTATATAATTTTAGAAACCTTTTTTTAATTCTTAATTTTACACTTTTTAAGTCCCCATAGGGGACTTTTATATGCAGTCATTAGATTGCATTTACTGCGTAATGCTATGCTTATGGCATAGCATTACACAGATATAGTCTGGCTAAGCCAGGCTACATAATTGAATCGGCTCCACTGAGCTGCTGGCATCTTTCACTTCACTGTGATCGGCATTGATCACGGCATCTAAAGGGCTTAATGCTGGGCAGCGGCGGGATCGAGTGGCCAACACTCACTGCTCTGAAGCAAGCACAGCTCCTGCACTCGCCTCAAAGCTGCTTAAGGATTCAGGGACTATAGGTACGCTTTTGGTCCTTAAAGGGGTACTCCGCCCCTAGACATCTTACCCCCTATCCAAAAGATAGGGCATAAGATGTCTGATCGCAGGGGTTCTGCTGCTGGGGCCCCCGCGATCTCGGCTGTGGCAACTTAGACATCCCATGCACGGAGAGAACTTTGTTCCATGCTGGATGACTGATGATACGGCCGTCACGCAACTCTTCCCACAGACTTGCATTGAGGGGCTGTGATGTCACGAGTGGGGTGTGACCGTGAAGTCACGAGCCTCAGGCGCTGCACCCAAAGCTCTAACAGAATGCCTGGTGCAGCAGGGAGATCACCTTTGGATAGGGGATAAGATGTCTAGGGGAGGAGCACCGCTTTAACCCCTTAAGGACCCAGGACGTATCCATACGCCCGTGGGAATTTCGGTCCCTGCCGCGCGCCGGGCGGGGTCCGGACAGGGGTGACTGCTGATATCGATCAGCAGGCACCCCAAGCAAATGCCCGGGGGGGGTCATCAGACCCCCCCATGTCGGCGATCGGCGCAAATCGCAAGTGAATTTACACTGGCGATTTGCGCCTATTCTGGGTCAAAGGGGTCTATGGTGACACGGTGACCCGGAATATAAGGGGGATCGTGGTTGTCTAAGACACCTACGATCCCCCTGAAGGGATAGGAGCGAGGTGGCAGGGGTGCCACCTCTCCTATCCCTGCTATTGGGCGTCAGAAGCGACAACCAATAGCAGATCGGGGGCGGGGAGGTTAACTTTCGTTTTCCCCGTCCTGCCCACCCACAATAGGCGGAGCAGAATGGGGAACTGAAGGGGACCGGGCGCCGAAGATACACTTACCCGTCCGGAGGCAGCGGGCGACGGTGATCGGCGCGGGCGGCGATGTCGTGCAGCAGAAGATGACGACTCCCTGGATCGTACGGAAGCCGGTAAGTTGCCAAGCAACATCTGGAGGGCTACAGTCTGAGACCACTATACCGTGGTCTCTACACTGTAGCCCTCCAGATGTTGCAAAACTACAACTCCCAGCATGCCCAGACAGCTGTTTGGGCATGCTGGAATATGTAGTTTTGCAACAGCTGGAGGGCTACAGTTAGAGACCACTATACAGTGGTCTCTAAACTGTAGCCATCCAGATCTTGCAAAACTACAACTCCTAGCATGCCCAAACAGCTGTTTGCTGTCTGGGCATGCTGGAATATGTAGTTTTGCAACATCTGGAGGGTCACAGCTTAGAGATCACTGTGCTGTGAACTGTGGCCCTCTAGATCTTGCAAAACTACAACTTCCAGCATGCCCACATAGCAGTTTGCTGTCTGGGCATGCTGGCATTTGTAGTTTTGCACCATCTGGAGGTCCACAGTTTGGAAATCACTGTGCAGTGGTCTCTAAACTGTAGCCCTCCAGCTGTTGCATAACTACATCTCCCAGCATGCCCTTCGGTGATCAGTACATGCTGAGAGTTGTAGTTTTGCAACAGCATGAGGCACACTGGTTGGAAAATACTGAGTTAGGTAACAAAACCTAACTGAAGGTTTTCCAACCAGTGTGCCTCCAGCTGTTGCAAAAGTACAACTCCCAGCATGCACGGTCTGTCAGTACATGCTGGGAGTTGTAGTTTTGAAACAGTTGGAGGTTTGCACAGGGTACATTCACATGGGCAGGTTTACAGTAAGTTTCCTGCTTCAAGTTTGGGTTGCGGCAAATTTTTCGCCGCAGCGCAAACTCCTAGCGGGAAACTCACCCTAACCCGCCAGTGCGAATGTACCCTAAAATCACTACACTACACTACCACATAATAATGGGTAAAACACTACACATACACCCCTTACACTGTCCCCCCCCCCTCCCCCCAATAAAAATGAAAAACGTATTGTATGGCCACTGACTGTCCAGGCATGCTGGGAGTTTAGCAATAGCTGGAGGCACCATGTTTGGGAATCACTGGCGTAGAATACCCCAATGTCCACCCTTATGCATTCCCTAATTTACTCCACAAATGTGCATGGCGCTCTCTCACTTTGGAGCCCTGTCGTATTTCAAAGAAACGGTTTAGGGCCACATATGGTGTATTTCCGTACTCGGGAGAAATTGCACAACAAATTTTGGGGTCTTTTTCTCCTTTTACCCGTTATGAAAAGGAAAAGTTGGGGGCTACACCAGCCTGTTAGTGTAAAAAAAAAAATAATAATTACACTAACATGCTGGTGTTGCCCCATACTTTTTATTTTCCCAAGCGGTAAAAGGAAAAAAAGACCCCCAAAATTTGTGACGCAATTTTTTCCTGAGTATGGAAATATCCATATGTGGGCATAAAATGCTCTGCGGGTGCACAACAAGGCTCAGGAGTGAGAGTGCACTATGTACATTTGAGGCCTAAATTGGTGATTTGCACAGGGGTGGCTGATTTTGGCCAGTTCTGACATAAATGCAAAAAAAAAAATGCCCACATGTGACCCCATTTTGGAAACAATACCCCTCACGGAACGTGACAAGGGGTATAGTGCGCCTGAACACCCCACATGTGTTTCACAAAATTGGATGGGAAAATGAAAAAAAAAATGTTCACTAAAAATGCCGGTGTTTCCCTAAATTTTTCATTTTCACAAGGGAAAATAGGAAAAAAGCCCCCCCAAATTTGTAACCCCATTTCTTCTGAGTAAGAAAATGCCCCATATGTGGATGTAAAGTGCTCTGCGGGCGAACTACAATGCTCAGAAGAGAAGGAGCGCCATTGGGATTTTGAAGAGAAAATTTGTCCGGAATTGAAGGCCATGTGTGTTTACAAAGCTCCCATAGTACCAGAACAATGGACCCCCCCCCCCCACATGTGACCCCATTTTGGAAACTGCACCCCTCATGTAATATAATTTGGGGTACAGTAAGCATTTACGCCCCACAGGTGTCTGACAGATTTTTGGAACAGTGGTCCATGAAAATGAAAAATGTAATTTTTCATTTGCACAGCCCACTGTTCCAAAGATCTGTCAAACGCCAGTGGAGTGTAAATACTCACTGCACCCCTTATTTAATTCTGTGAGGGGTGTAGTTTCCAAAATGGGGTCACATGTGGGGGGGGGGTCCACTGTTCTGGCGCCACGGGGGGCTTTGTAAATGCACATGGCCCCTGACTACCATTCCAAACTAATTCTCTTTACAAAAGGCCAATGGCGCTCCTCCTCTTCTAAGCACTGTAGTTCGCCAGCTGAGCACTTGACATCCACACATGGGGTATTTCCATACTCAGAAGAAATAGGGTTACACATTTGGGGGTCATTTTCTCCTATTACCCCTTGCAAAAATGTAAAATTTAAGGAAAAACTGCATTTTAGTAAAAAAATAAATTTTCATTTACACATCCAACTTTAACAAAAAGTCGTCAAAAACCTGTGGGTAGTTAAGGCTCACTATACCCCTTGTTACATTCCTTAAGGGGTGTAGTTTCCAAAATAGTATGCCATGTGGGTATTTTTTGCTGTTCTGGGGGGCTTCCTAAATGCAACATGCCCCCCAAAAACTATTTCAGCTAAATTTGCTTTCAAAAAGCCAAATGTGACTCCTTCTCTTCTGAGCATTGTAGTTCGCTCACAGAGCATTTTACGTCCTAACATGGGGTATTTCCATACTCAGAAGAGATGGGGTTACAAATTTTGTGGGGCATTTTCTCCCATTACCCTTTTGTAAAAATTGTATATTTGGTGAAAAAACTGCACTTTAGTGAAATGTTTTTTTTTTTCATTTACACATCCGATTTTAACGAAAAGTCGTCAAACACCTGTGGGGTGTTAAGGCTAACTGGACCCCTTTTTACGTGCCTTGAGTGGTGTAGTTTCCAAAATGGTATGCCATGTGGGGTTTTCTGCTGTTCTGGCACCATAGGGGCTTCCTAAATGTGACATGCCCCCCAAAAACCATTTCAGCAAAATTCACTCTCCAAAATCCCATTGTCGCTCTTTCCCTTCTGAGCCCTCTAGTGCGCCCGACGAACACTTGACATACACATATGAGGTATTTCCTTACTCAAGATAAATTGGGTTACAAATTTTGGGGGGCTTTTTCTCCTATTACCACTTGTAAAAATTCAAAAACTGGGTCTACAAGAACATGCGAGTGTAAAAAGAGTGTAAAAAGAAGAAATTTAAATTTTCTCCTTCACTTTGCTGCTATTCCTGTGAAACACCTAAAGGGTTAACACACTTACTGAATGTCATTTTCGATACTTTGAGGGGTGCAGTTTTTATAATTGGGTCATTTGTGGGGTATTTCTAATATGAAGGCCCCTCAAATCCACTTCAAAACTGAACTGGTCCCTGAAAAATTCCGATTCACATATATACAATATGTCTACTTTATGACGCAAACATAAAGTAGACATATTGTATATATGTGAATCAATATATAATTTATTTAGAATGTCCATTTTCCTTATAAGCAGAGCTCTTCAAAGTTAAAAAAAAATGCAACAATTAACATTTTTTCATCAAATTTTGAAATTTTTACTAGGAAATGATGCAAATATCGGCAACATTTTACCACTAACATAAAGTAGAATATGTCACGAAAAAACAATCTCGGAATCAGAATGAAAAGTAAAAGCATCCCAGAGTTATTAATGCTTAAAGTGACAGTGGTCAGATGTTCAAAAAATGGATGGGTCCTCAAGGTATAAATGGGCTGGGTCCTTAAGGGGTTAAGTACCAAGATGCAAGGGCGTACCTGTACGCACTTCATCCTTAACAGGTTAAAACACATAGTATCCAAATACTGTATTTTACAGAGGACCATCAGGTTAGCCATACCACCCTGTCACTAGACATCATCACCATATGCTTCCACATAGGACTACTACCCCCAGCTAGCCTGCACTATGACACCTATCATTCCCGTGAGTACCACAAATAGACTAAATAGATTTTAAGCCGAAGAGAGAACATAAATTGAATCCATCACCAGCAGCTTTTTAAAGGTCACCACGTAGCAGCAAGAAATACAGTAGTAATAATTACACAGCTTAATTTTCAGGTAGGAGTAATATTAACACTGTAGCCCAGTCAGTTATGTGGGAAGAAGCAGTGTTCATAATAATAGTAACATTAATCATAACAGCCAGTAGATGTACTCGGAACAAGGATTGGATGAAATCCCAGTCTTCTGCTCACTTCATGAAGACACAAATTTTGTAATAATCTCCAAAGCTTCATCCAGATTTCATCCCATTTCTGTCTGGTTCAGTTTTCCTGGGATCCGTGTATCCCCACAGTAATAAGTAAACATCCAGCGCCTCGTTCCTATTGTGTAACCTTTGGAAGCGCGATTCTCAGATCCATTAAAAATGTAATTTTGTTCTGGAGTTTTTTCTAATTCATCACTTAACAAATGTCACAAACTGACAGGATATTCCTAACAATATTAGAGAAATGTCAGGAGAGCGGAGCAGGCTGGAGGTGTAACTACTTCCCTCTCTGTCTAACTTTACTTTTCAATCTCGCTTTTCCACTGGGAACCTCTGACAAAGAGCGTGAGCGGCATGAGCAGGAGAAGACGGCCGACAGGTTCCAAGATCACTTAGCCGATGAAAAGTTAATTATTTTAGCCTCCAGATAGTGGACCTACTGTACCGGTGGAAGCCAATAGTGAGGACATTTAAGGTCTGGAAAAGAATGATGTCAAGTATAAATAAAAATGTAGCATGTTAAGACTTTACAATGCAAAAAAATGTAATTTATAGATGGTGGAGTAGAATAAAGCTCATATGAGTCTATAGTATAGTGCATAGTCTATACTTGGCTCCACCACCTGATCACAGATAGTGTCATAGGAGGCATCAAGATTATATCATAACTTAAAAGTCCTAGACGTTAATGCAAAATCTGTAACAGGCCCCGAACTACTATGTGATATTTATATAATTGGTGCCTTTAAATATACTTGTAGGGGCAAAATTAAGTTACACTCTGCGTGTTGGACTTAAAGGGGTACTCCAGGGATATATATATATCTAT
Source organism: Hyla sarda (assembly GCF_029499605.1). NCBI lineage: Eukaryota > Metazoa > Chordata > Amphibia > Anura > Hylidae > Hyla > Hyla sarda. Next base: position 55,771,094 of record NC_079190.1, read on the forward strand.
ATATATATATATATATATATATATATATATATATATATATATATATATATATATATGAAAAGTTCCAAAGTCACTACACTGCCTAGATATGTTTCCTGTAAACCATCCTGCCTGATATGCATGTGGCCCTTGTTGTCTTTTCTGGCTGCTTGATATTCTTTGCCATCCTTCTCACCCTTTTCTACATCTCCCAGCAATCATTGCAACTCTGCTCTTCCAGCCAGTTCCCTCTCTGAGAGCAGCCTTCACCCTCCTGCTCTAAGCAGAAGAGAGATTCAGTGTCTGATTGGCTAAGGCTGCACACACCTCCCAGTTCTCAACACTAAAGAGAGCATGACTCATCAGTTCAAGACAGAAACCACATGGTCTGGGTCTCTTAGGAGGGTGGGGGCTGATTTCAGAAAGGGATTGGATGACGTCATTCCCTCACTTCATAAATTTAGATGACAACAACGAGGTGAAACTGCTCTATATAGCTAATGAATGATATTAAGACAATTAATGATGAAAGTGAAAGGATGGGCTATGGATTTAGTTCCCCCGGAGAACCCCTTTAATGCAGGTAAGTATGCGTCTTTTTTGGGACTACTAAATGCAGTCTTTATGGACTATTAATGGATTAATGCTGCTATGAAGTAAGTTTATGAACTTTGTTGACATGTTTTGTATTGCACTTATAATAAAGCATGGATAGAAAAAATTGCTACATGTGGCTGATTTATAGTAAAACCTCTTTTCAGTTCGTTGTCTCAAAGAGGTTTTTTGTTGTATTCATAAGGCATAGTGAAGGTTCTGTCTGGGCTTTGATTAGACGAGAATTGGTGGATAGAGTCATATTAGCTGCCTGCAAAGATGAACACATACAAGTAAAATCCTTATTAGTATAGGAGGACATTTTTTTTAAAGATGTCAAAAGGTAAATACTTTAAGGTTCAAGTTTTTTGCGAGCACAGATTATTATTTTAGTTGTTTTCTTATTTATTCTCATCTTTCTAGAGAGAAGTGCAGCATAGATCAAAGCTATAGTGCAGACTTGCACAGCTAAGGACAGGATTCACTGTATAACAAAGTACTTAAGAATAGAAGTATCACTGATAGTATGGTTCACTGTATATAAGTAATTAATGGAGATCACTGCACAATTCCTAATACTGTACATGAGCTCTATTGCAACCATGACCCACCCTGAAGTACAAGCACCCTTTCTTACAATTTCTACTGCCTGATATAAAATTTGGGACTGCTTCATTTTCTGTGGAGGAACATGTGCTATAGCCCAGTACTATCCAGCCATCAAGTTCCAGTATGACCAAGCTTGACGGAAGGCCCACAGTCCCCTAGCCCAAGGCAACAAAAAAAGGTCTGAATGACAGCCTAAGGGTGCATTCACACCATGTTTTAGCTATACGGGGGGGGGGGGGGGGGGGGCTATATGGCTGGGGGGACCAGTTTTCTGACCGGACTGAAAACTGCAGGATCCCACGGTATTCAGTCCGGTCAGAAAACCGGATACGGGGCAAAAATGAGCCAACCAGAGTCACTGTTTGACTCAGGTTGGCTCATTCAAATAATTGAGAAGGGGGCCGGGTCCGGCTGGGATATGGGAGTGCCCGGTTTTTCACTCCCTCCTGACGGATCCCGTCCCTGTATAGCTAAAACGTGGTGTGAGTGCACCCTGATCCTGTATAACTACTATGGAACTTTGGGAACAGTGCAGAGAGAAAGAGAGTAAGAGAGAGAGAAACAGAGCTACAGAGGGAGGTGAGAAAGGAAGACATACAGGACAGGAGACAGCCAACGGGAGACACAGACGTGTAGACTGGGAGAGAGTAGATGATAAGTAGTGTGTCTCACGACCAGCCCTTGTTATTGAGTGACGAAATTGAATAATGGTAAATATATTAAAGAGGTAGTCTGGCCAAAGACATCTTATCCCCTATCCAAAGATGTCTTTGGCCGGAATACTCTTTAAAGCAACTATTCATGATATGTATAGTTCTTCCACAGAAGTGAAGACTTTTTTTTTACAATTTCAAACAAACCACATTCTTTGTGCTGCAGATTTGGGGCCTTTCTCCAGTCCTCTCATTATATTGGTTACTTCACATGTTGTCTGGGGCGAGACCTTGAGTGCTAGACCATAATATTGGTCGAACTCAACAAAGGGGAACAAGCCCTCCCTACTAAAAAGCCCACCAAGCCCTGGAAACCACAACTTTAGCACCACCAGAATGCCCAATACTCTTCTGTGCCATCGGGAAGACATTGGACAGGAAAAATTGTTCCGCGTTACGCTGTTTGACTCACATCGATGGGATCTGACTGATTCTGACTGATTCCATAACAAAAAATGGTAATGGGGTTAGAATCCCATTACCCTTTTTGTCATGGAAGCATTCAGATCTAAGCCAATCCCCATTTCTTACAATTATATTAGTCTCCTTACTGTAAATCCTCCAACATATTGTGATGTTATTAACAGTCAAGCATTAGGCAGCTCACGCACACTCTACAGTCTGAAGGAAGCAAATATTTGACCTACTTTCTAGTAGTTTTATACCTTTTATTACCCTGTTTTATTGAGGAAACATCACGTTTCAGAGACCGACCTGACAGGATAAGTTTCTAGCTTCTCTATTGGCTGTTCTCACACAAGCCTAAGGCTACTGGAAAGGAGGATGCTGTAAGCTTAGAGCAGCTTAACTGAGAGATGAACATCATATAGCAGGTTATATGCCATAAAATAGGCTGAGAATTAAATAGTGGAAAACCCCCAAAAATGAGATATCATGAAATAGTTTAGGGTGTCCTGATCACACACCTTTTTAGAGTTTCTTGATATACCTCCTTTCCCGAGATACGGGGGTTTGGTTTTCAGCCATACTGATTTGTATTCCCACACTGAAATGATTTTCTCATGCTGCCTATATTTACAATGAGTCCCTTGGCTTTGCAAAGAGAGTGGGTGGAATCTCATCACTGTAGTTTCACTAATAAGATCAACCTAATCAACTGGATAGATTCCAGAAGCCTAAACTGGTGAAACACATAAGTGGGCTGGTGTCAGTTCACAATTACACATCATTTGTTATGCAAAGTGATTCTTAACCCCTTAAGGAGCAGGGGTTTTTCCGTTTTTGCACTTTCGTTTTTCTTCCTCACCTTTTAAAAATCATAACCCTTCCAATTTTGCACCTAATAATCCATATGATGGCTTACTTTTTGCGCTACCAATTCTACTTTGCAGTTACATTACTCATTTTACCCAAAAATCTACGGCAAAACGGGAAAAAAAATAATTGTGCGATGAAATTGAAGAAAAAAAGCCATTTTGTAACTTTTGGGGGCTTCCGTTTCTACGCAGTACATTTTTCTGTAGGTCCGTATGATTCTGTAGGTCCGTACGATTAAAATGATACCCTATTTATATAGCAAAGTTCACAGACACTTGTCCAGCTCACCAAAACCCCTCCAATGTGCACGGATCGGTGTCCAGACAACACCCAATAGTAGAACAAAGAAGCAGTAGATCCAGCACTATTCTTTGCAGCTTTATTGTAACACAGCACTCGGATAAAATCAGCTAACACATCAATGCTGGAAGAAAAATGCTGGATCTACTGCTTCTTTGTTCTCCTATTTATATAGGTTTGATTTTGTCAGACTTCTGGAAAAAATCATAGCTACATGCAGGAAAATGTATAAGTTTAAAATTGTCATCTTCTGACCCCTATAACTTCTTTATTTTACCACCTACGGGGCGGTATGAGGGCTAATTTTTTGCGCCGTTATCTGAAGTTTTTGTATTGATCGGACTTTTTGATCGCTTTTTATTCATTTTTTCATTATATAAAAAGTGACCAAAAATATGTTATTTTGGACTTTGGAATTTTTTTTTGCACGTACGGCATTGACCGTGCGGTTTAATTAATTATATATTTTTATAGTTCGGACATTTACGCAAGGGGCAATACCACATATGTTTATATTTATTTTTATTTACATGTTTTTTTTATGGGAAAAGTCGGGTGATTTGGACTTTTATTAGGGAAAGGGTTAAATGGCGTTTATTAACTTTTTTTTTACACTTTTTTTGCAGTTCTATAGCTCCCATAGGGACCTTTAACACTGCATACACTGATCTTATACACTGTTCACTGCAAAGCCATAGCTTTGCATTGATCAGTGTTATCGGCGGTCGATTGCTCAAGCCTGCATCTCAGGCTTGGAGCAATCAATCGCTGCAGGGACACGCCGGAGGAAGGTATGAGGACCTCCGCTCGTGTCCCAGCTGATCGTGACACCCCATTTTCACTGCGGTAGTCCCGATCAACCCCACTGAGCAGCCGGGAAGGTTTCCCTTTCGTTTTAGACGCAGCGTTCAACTTTGAACGCTGTGTCTAAAGGGTTAATAGCGTGCGGCACCGCGATCGCTGCCGCACACTATTAGCCCCGGGTCCTGGCTTCAGATACATGCCGGGACTGACCCAATATGACACGGGGTCACCGTTATATCTCGGGGGCCGGCCAAGGATGTAAATATACACAGTTTGAGACCACTGCTCTACATGCTTTCTCAGTTTGGAATAATGAACTTAAAGGGGTCCCCAGCGACGGGACCCCTGTGATCTCCTTGCTTCACCGGAGTTCATTTAGAGTGTCGGTTGTAGCTCCCGAGGCTCGTGACATCACGACCACGCCCACTTGTGATATCACAGACACGCCCCCTTAATGCAAGTCTATTGGAGTGGGCGTGACGGCCGTCACGCCCCCTCCCATAGACTTGTATTGACGTCGCAAGCCTCCGCCCCGCATCACCAGTCAACCCCGGCATGGAGCAAAGTTCGCTTCATGCACCAGATGTGCCGCAGCCAAGGTCACTGAGGGTCCTCAGCATCAGGACCCCCTGCGATCAGACATCTTACTCCTTTTCCTTTGGATAGGGGATAAGATGTCTAGGGGCAGAGTACCCCTTTAAGGACCCCCATTCTAAGAATTGTTAGCAGTCCAAGCAGTTGGCCCACCACTTATGACACCTTCATTGTGTATGAAATTGACTTGCCAATAATTTCTTTCTTGGGAAAACGTTTTTTTAATATGTGTAAATGTGTCATATTGGAATACGTATTCTGCCAGTCTTAAGTAACGTTACATTGAAGTCCTCCAAGGTACCGCAGATGAATTGGCACAATTTGATAGATTTAAAAAAATCTTACCATTTTCCATTAGCTATTCCCACTATCCATGGCCGACAGAAACCTGATCATTTTTAATGACTTTGTGATTGAGGCATTTTTGAAATCACAGGAAGCCTTGCAGCTTAGTTCAGCTGTGCGAGTGAAGATTGTGTTTTTCGTATGTTTTTTTGCAGACTGTAGCAAATTTCTCTTCTTTTCTGATCTATAGACATACAGAGTGATATTATCTGTATGAAGGAGTAAAAATATTTCCTCTCAAATGCTTTTAAAAAACCTTTTAAGGCAAAATGTGTTTTTATTACTTGTTTTTCTGTTTACTAGAAAACTTATTCTTCCCTTATTTCGGACATGTTTTTTTTGCAATGGAAGAGTATTGATTTATTATTGAATTTAATGGGAGCTGTTCATATACTCATGCCAGTATTTCCCTACCAGGGTGCCTCCAGTGGTTGCAAAACTACAACTACCAGTATGCCCAGACAGACAAAGGCCCCCATGTGGTAACAGTGCTTTCTATGCCCCATATAGTAATGATGTTCTCTGTGTCCCATATAGTAATAATGCCCCCTGTGCCCTCATATAATATTAAATTCTTTCTGTGCTTCATATATTAATATGCCCTCATATAGTTATTAGGCCTCCACACTGCCCCCATATAGTAATATTGCCCTCTGCTTTCCCATATGTTAATAAAACCCTTCTATACCCTATATGGTAATGATGACTCCTGTTTCCCCATATAGTAAAAATCCCCTCTGTGTCCCCATATAGTAATAATTAACTTGTGCCCCATATAGTAATACTTAACCCTATGCCCATTTATGTTAATAAATCCCTCCTGTATACCCATATGGTAATAATGCCCTCCTGTGCCCCATACAGTAATAATACCCTCTGTGCCCTCATATAGTAATACATTTCTCCTGTTCCCCTATATTGTAATAATGTCTCCTGTTCCCTCATATGGTAATAATTCCCTCCTATGACTCATATAGTAATAATGCCTTCTGTGCCTCATATAGTAATGATACCCTCCTGTGCTCCATACTGTAAAAATGCCCTCTGTGCCTCCATATAGTCATAAATTCCTATGTGATCCATAAAGTCATAAATCAATTTCGTACCCTCATATGATAATAATGCCTCCTGTACCTCTTACAGTAATCATTTCCCTTGTGCCTCCATATAGTAATAATTCCCCCTGTGCCCATATATCGTAATAAATCTCTTATCATAATAAATCTCTGTCATAATAATTCTCCTGTGCATCTGTATTAGCAATGCTGTATTGTGACCAATGAGAAAAAAATACTTTCATAGTTACCTAGTCCTGGTTCCCATGATAACTGCAGTAGCTCTCTCTTCAGTCCTGCAGCCTATGAGCCACATGGACCAGATCCCTGGGCAGGCGCAATGACAGGGCCGGCTCTGCCTATAGGCAAAATAGGCAGCTGCCTAGAGCGTACTCTAAATGGGGGTACCACTCTGCCCACAGCAATATGTATAGCACAGGTAGAAATGTAACAAAGTTTAAATTCAAGGGGAATACATGGGTGCCAATGCACTTTATTTCTACACATGAAATATTTCCTACAACCAAAATATTGTTGGACAGTGAACAGACCTGCCTCATGTTGTATGAGTTTTTTTCCGGGATGAAATTTTGTCATCATAAGATGTGACATTTAATTTATGGGAATAGAGGATCAGCATTGCATTGAAGGCATTACTTAAATGTAATGTCTGTTCATCACCTCTTCCTGTAATACTTCTTCACAGCACATCATGGTGAACAGGTCATTCCTCAGAACCACCCTACTGTCATGGCATGGGGATGGTGTGGGCACAGGGGTTGTGCTTAAGTAAATACCTGCAGGTGCTATCTGTATTTTACAGCTCCTAGCCCACTGTAGAGGCTGAGATCAGAGACATCTCTGATCCCAATCACACACCGTAACTCCTTAGATGCTTCTGTCATTCGCATTCCTGGCACCAAAGTAATTTTACTAAGGAAAGTTGGCATCAAACTCCCTCACTATGCATTTAATATGCCAATGGACTGCATGTCCACCAGTGGCTAGAGACAGGACCCAATCCTTTTCAAGTAGGATTAAATTACATAAGAAATACCTGAGTAAGTGGTGCTGGTGCAGCACAGAGACTGTGTAGTATTGGTTATGTAGTGAGTCTACCAAAAAAAAGGGAGAAAGGAGTAGGAAAAACGGAACCTTTTGTAGACGCTGATCGCAGAATCCAGACCATTCAAATACCAATGTGTCAGAGAAAAGTGCCAGGAGGCACTATATTTATTAACAAACTTCCAATGACGTGTTTCGGAGGGTATATCCTCCTTCTTCAGATTGGCATACAGGAATGGGCACCAAATAGTGCTTTTTATACAATAAAATGGATGCCCACTTAAGGTGGGCGGAACTAAAACAAACAATTCAAACTTGCTGAGATGGTTCAAAAATACAATAAAGCTTCTTAAAACAGTTACAGTCAGAATGTTTTAAGAAGCTTTATTGTATTTTTTTAACCATATCAGCAAGTTTGAATTATTTGTTTAGCTCCACCCACCTTAAGTGGGCGTCCATTTTATTGTATAAAAAGCACTGTTTGGTGCCCATTCCTGTATGCCAATCTGAAGAAGGAGAATATACCCTCCGAAGCACGTCATTGGAAGTTTGTTAATAAATGTAGTGCCTTCCTGGCACTTTTCTCTGACACACTGGTGTTTGAATGGTCTGGATTCTGCGATCAGCGCCTACACAAAGGTCCCGTTTATCCTACTCCTTTCTTTACTTGCACGGGAGAAGATCCTATTCTCTCCTATTGGACCTTGGGCTTTGCAGTTCGCTCCTTTTCTCCATCTAGTACCCTAAAAGAGTGACATGCCTGTTTTATCTGGTGAGCGACAAATTTAAAGAGACCTCGCTACTCCAGTCCCGGCTGGGACCCCGGTTTATAGGATAACACACGAGGCGCTGTCCTCTCTACTCTCTTTTTTTCTCCTTCCATAGGTTCAAAAAAAGGGAGACACTGGGCCAAAATGTGCTGTTGTGCCAGAATTTTGTATTGTCTAAATGACTTGCATCACATGTATTCAGAGTTTTAAACACTTTGTAGACACTTTGGGGGGTACTTATGAATAATGGCTGTGGTATGTGTTTTTTTTACTCCTCTTTTTTTAATGGGTGGCTTTTTAACTCACTGCACCAAATTTACAAAAATGTTCAAGTCGAGCTATAAATTTGGTGCAATTTCAGAAATGTGTATATTTACCCACCTTACAGGTGATAGTTCCAGGAAGCTCTTTCAGAGGTGATTCTTTGTGTTACTGTAGGACAGTTTAGTAGCTTCATTGTGAATGTCTTTTATTTAACATTTCAAATATTTTCATTACAAATATCCAGACTTTTGAACATGTCCATCCTAACCATATTGAAAGTTTTAGTTATATTTATGATAGGAAATAAAGTATCTCTATATTTCAAATAACAAGGTGATCTGCTTACCGCATATTAATGAGAAATTTCAACTAATTTTTGTAATGTGTGTTTTGTATGCCACTTTTTTTATGGAGGTGATTTGGGCCTTTTTAAAAGGTTTGCGCCAAATTTTGCACCTTTTAAAAAAGTAAAATTTTCATAAATTCCTGACTACTGCAAAAACTCGACTGAAAACACACATACAACAGCCAACCAAAGGAATGTGCGTAAACGAAAAAGGCGCAAAGAAAAGGCGCAAAAACTCACTGCGCCAAAATTTTGCACCAAATTTAGACAGGGAAAAAAAAAGGGTAAAAGGCTTCATAAATTTCCCCCTTTTCCCCCACCATCCCATTTCCGGAAATAGCTGTGGGTTATAAAGATGGCACTCACAACTATTGATACATTTACGGCATATCTTGTCTATATTTGTACCTCAACAAAGTGCTGCTTAAAGGAGTACTGCCGTGCAGGACAATTTATCCCCTATCCTACATGGCACTGCTGCTCTTGAATGGGGTGTGCCGACCCCCTCACGAAGTGGCGCCGACAACGTAACACCCCCTCCATGTATCTCTATGGGTGAGGCGAAGATACAGCATTCGGGAAACTTTGCTACAACTGGGAAGACTTATTTGGAAGCAATGCACTGGTTATTGTTTTCTTGTTATCATGGATAGGCCATGAATTAGACATTGGGTGTCAATACTCCTTTAGCTTAATAAGAAACATTATTCAGTAAGCTCCCCTACAAACGACAGCTCCGCAAGACTAAACCATAACATTTACCGTTTCTAGTTTTGTCCCTATGTGTTAAATTCCCAATTTTAAAAATGGATCTGTAAGAATATATTAGTGGCTGTCACTGCAGGGGGGCATAATAATTATAGAGGAGTGCGAACATATTTTGTTATATTTAAGAGTCTTTTGATTTTATAATAGATAATGAATCTTTGATAAGAAGATCTTAATGGTGAAGTGCATTGATAAAGAGCCTTGTTAAGGAGATCACTCACTGTGAAGATGATACATTGAGTACATTATATTCCCAAAGTCTGTAGATCTGAATATGACCGAAGAAGAACCTAAATGGTCTGTATGTAACACACTGAATAAGAGCCATGACGTAACCATGTTTAACAAAAAAAAGTTATAGATCTCTCCAAAACTGAAAAGTGTAGTGTGACCCCCATAGCAGGGCGCCTGAACAAAATGTAAAACGTTATGCTTAATCATAGTGCGGAAATTGGTGATTTGTGCTAAGAGTATCTTTCCTATATATCTCACTGCTGTGTTTATATCTGGCTTCTTTAAATAAGCAAATTACTTTAACCATTATATCTATCTATCTGTCTGTCTTTCTATCGGTGTATGCATCTTTGGGTGTATACATCTTATGTAGCATACTGTATGTGGCTCCTATAGGGGCAATCCTGGTGCATTCTCTTTTACTATGGGGGTGCCAGAACTCTCCTCTCCAGAGTTTTAAGCAACAATGGAAAGCCTAAAGGTCACAAAAAAGGGGTGAAGGGCTAAACAAAAACAATCCCTTCAGTCCTGGCACAACCTGGCATTGTAATGGTTTGCCCAGATATTTGCTTTGGTGCACTTTCTCTGTTTACACTATGTGGACAACTGTATGAACAAACATATGAGCTCCAGGTACTTCTAAGTGGCGACATTTCTGATTTTAATACAGGGTCCCTGTCATTTAACAAAACTTTTGGAATGATACAGAGACATGCCAAAGTCTTGCTCAGTCAGGATCTAAGTCTTCAAACCCCCACATATCATTAGAATAAGCTGGGAGAAGTGTGCGGCTGTGTGCTTCTCTCCCTGGTTCATTGCAATCACTCTTTTAGTTGCACAAGATGGATTTGCTCCATAGGGAGTAAAGTAAAGTACACAGCCAAGGAGTAAAGTACACAGCCATACACAACCAGGGAGTGAAGCACACGACCACACACAGCCAGGGAGTGAACAGCCACATACAGCCATGGAGGGAAGCACACGGTCACACACTTTCTTTATTCAGCATATTTTAATGTTTAGTGGGGGTCTGAACGCTTAGACTCTGACTGATCAATATGTGATGTCCCAGTACAGGACATGGTCCTGCACTACACTCAGGTTGAGTCCCCCAGTGACCTGAGGCTCTCCTGCAGTGTCTCCCCTGCTGTTACTATAATATCATTTATTTTCATAGAAATGTAGTCAGTGTATTAATGTATAAGTATAAAGGACCTGTGAGAGGTCATCTAAAGGACCTGTGAGATGTCACATGTTAAGTTTATGTTATCACATGTTACGCAGAGTGCACCAGCTTAACACATGACCCGCAGTTTGACCAATGGGTTTTGGCTCAGCTCCCTCTATATAAGGGGGCGGCCATTACAATTCTCTCTCTTGTGAATTTACTGAGGAACAGTTAGGACCAGATATCTCAGTGCAGGTGTCCAGCACCTGGAAGGCCTCAAATCTACAGTCATTCCAGTAAGTCCAAGTCTATGTCTGCTGTCACTACTACCTACAGTCTAGTAGAGCCTCAAGTCAATTATCTAAAGTCTATTACAAGTACAATTGGTCCCAGCAAGCTGTGAGGTCCTTCTGTGTTCCTGGCCACCTCTCTGGGATTCTGGCCTAGCTGTGAAGATAATAACACCTATCTGACCTCAGTAAAGCCTCTGTTAAGCCATAACCTGGTTGTGGACTCTCCTTTCACTGCCTAGCCATTGGAATAGCGGAGATACCGTTTGAGTGGTTCCGGTACCAAAAAAAACACCCTGGCGTCATGAACATTAGGGGTTAATAACACCTTGCTCCTGGGGTTAATACCATCTTGCCCCATCCACCTAAACCCTGTGGTCCTGCCATCACCGTGGGTCACCACAAATACTTACTGTCAAATGTTCTGTTACCTTACGGGGGCACTTTATATCTGATTGGGTCCCTTCTATTTTATGCTGGGAGAACCATATGACTAACTTTTCTTCTAATGACTGAATGCAACAAAGCGCCAAATTCAACCAGCTCCTAGCACAACCTAGCATCTTGCCTGGAAGGTCATTTGTGGTACCATAGGGCTGTCAGTCTTCAGCTTCCAGGTTGAGTTTCTGATAGACATTCTGTACTTTAGTGAAGAAACTCTAGTGCAGGTTACTGGTGTAGATTGTTTGTCCCTGGAGGACTGTATTTTGTAAAACACTTCACTGCAAGAAAAAACTATTTCTCTGCATTCATGATTCTTTATTTTTTACTTGATGTAAAGGGTATCAAGTTTTATTGACACGAAATAGAGAAGGACAAGACATTTTACATAATACATGTATTGTGTAAAATGTCTTGTCCTTTTGTATTTCGTGTCAATAAAACTTGATACCCTTTACATCTGGACTCCTGTGAATTTCACCCGATCGAGCAGCGCCATCGCAAGCCTTTTTTCTTCAAATATACTTCTACTGTAATTGCCGACCCCTTCAAGGACACCGGCCGGATCAGCGGGCTGCAGCTCCAGATCGCACATCTGTACCCCAACACGGAGGGGTTATATGCATGAACCCAAGGTTCGCCCAAGGTGAGCACAATTCCACCCTAGTACCTAGGGACCTACTTGTCTCACGGAATTACACGAGGCGCTGTCCTCCCTTTTTTCCTGTCTTTTATTCCTTATTTTTTACTTAGAAACCTTTCCAAGCTCCATAGATTTTGGACATTGATGGGTTGCAGTGGGGTACAGTATTCAGATATGGCTTGGCTGGTTCATCTTCCAAAGTTGGAAGAGTTCGCCCTTACTATCACATCAAAGGCCACTGTGAGCGCACGTTTTTACACTTCACAGCATTTAGTTTGGATTTGGGAAGAAGATCACAATAAGTGCCATAATACAGTAAGATTACGGCAGCTCTGTGTGAACTACATACGTTCCTTTGTGTAAAGCAGTGACACGGTGTTCTACGTCATTGTAAATATGTAACCCCGGTAGAATGTTGCTGAATTATTTAACAGTGGTCGGACCCCCGTGATCCTGTGGATAGGGGATAATTTTTTTGTGTGTGTTTTTTTATATAATGGATAACTCCTTTAAAAGAAGTCTATTTGCTAAATAGTGTAATTTTTTCATCTTAGTTCTTTTGTGTTTGTAAATAAATGGTTTCAAAGGTGTACGTTTATATAGTTCATTATTTCTTACAATAAATTTTATTTTGAAGATAAGGAAACATTTTTTACCACTGTAGTTTCTACATCTTTGTTCACATCTTAAAATAACCTACAATGTAGACAAGAAAAACAGGGATTGCACTCACCATCCGTACAACGTTTTATTGATAGTTGTCAGGCATTACAAGCTGGTGTAAGAGTTGAGGCGGGGAACGTAACCGGGACAGACTGTTTCACGTTTAGTAACACTTCTTCTAGCCAGTGTACACCGGCTGGAAGAAGTGTTACTAAACGTGAAACAGTCTGTCCCGGTTACGTTCCCCACCTCCGCTCTTACACCAGCTTGTAATGCCTGACAACTATCAATAAAACGCTGTACGGATGGTGAGTTCAATCCCTGTTTTTCTTGTCTACATTGTTTGTGCATTCTACTGGATTTGTGCTCCACCCTATCTGACATCATATTCTGTAAAATCCGTACACCATCCACATCAAGTCACCTGTCTAAATTGAAGCCTTAGTTTTGTAGTGCCGGACTACTTGTCTCTCACTATCTACAGTTTTAAAATAACCTACATTTATGGTATATGTCAGTAGAACAGTATGTCAATACCGCCACGTACCTGCACCAGATCCATTGATTTCAGTGGACCGAATATAATGTAGCAGTGACTACAACTGGTCCACTTCCAAGTACATAGGGGGATATTTATCAAAACCAGTGCAGAGGAAAAGTTGAGCATAGCAACCAGATTGCTTCCTTTATTTTTCAGAGGCCTTTCCAGAAATGAAAGAAGCAATCTGATTGGTTGCTATGGGCAACTGCTCAACTTTTCCTCTGCTCAAGTTTTGATAAATCTCCCCCTATGTACATGGAAATAGACCAGATATAGAACTAAACTGAACTAAAAAGCAAGAATATCTGTGTTTGGGTTCCTGCAAAATAATACTGTATATTAGTGTTTCCCACCCAGAATGCTTTCAGTTGCTGCAAAACTACAACTCCCAGCAGGCCCAGACAGCCAAAGGCTGTCCGGCCTGCTGGGAGTTGTAGTTTTACAAAATCTTGAGACACCCTGGTTGGGAAACACTGCTGTAAATACTCAGATATGGACCAAACATAGTAACTACTAGACTGTGTTCGGGCCACTGAAATCAGTGAATCTGATATACAGATATACAATCCGTCAGTATGCCGACATATACCACAAACTTTAGACTGCTTTAGGTGTGATTGTAGCATTAAAGTCACTTTGATAATGTTTTTAAATAATGCAGTATATTGTTTTCCAGGATTGAAGAAGGAGACCCAAAAAGATCAAGAAGTTATAAAACCAGCAATTTCATCTCCGAAAAGACAAGTGACCAAGGTGCAATCACCAGGTAGAGTATCTGAGTAAAAGGTAAAAGCAGGGGGTGGGAAAAGCACTATTTATGCCAATGGCAGCATTTTCAGAATGCACTCTGATTGGAGCTATTGGATGGATGGTCATTCATTTCATTGTCTCTTGTGTCCTGGCCCTTAATCCCTTAAAATCAAATTATTGGTCAAAAACACTTACCTTTAGTGGTGTCATCCAGCTCCTTCAGGTTCCATCCTTTACGTCCTTCATATATAATGACCCATTGCCAATGTACTAAAAGAATGCAGTCATTTTACCCTTGCACCTTCATCATTAACAGACACAGCACTCCATTCCACAGCACTCCATTCTCAGTATAACGCTAGGAGGCTGCTTGCTCCATTGATCCCTTGTTCTGGCCCTGAACTAAACATTTTAAAAAAATGATGTGAGAATAAAAGCAGTTTAAAGTGTGTAGGTGGTTTAGAACATGCATTTACAAATACCTAAGTTATTCCAAGGAAGTCAACAAAGGGATTGTTCAGGGTCTCGTTCCATTAGCCATAGACGAAAATGACTATAAAGAGTGATTTTTTTTTTCTCCTAAACACTTCAAAGACAGCCCATGGATTTTGATAGGACCATTATAATGCTCTATTATCTCCTTTGGTGGCACTGTAGGGGAAACTAAAGCTAGTACTACAGCAAGATACTGCCTCTGACTGCCAGGGGGGATGTCTGCTCCAGTAAGGAGGAGGAAGGAGTGCAGGGAAGGCCAGACATGTACTGGTAGTGGGGGACTCTATTATTAGGGGGACAGACAGGGCGATCTGTCACAAAGGCCGGGATCGCCAAACAGTGTGTTGTCTTCCTGGCGCTCGAGTTCGGCACATCGCGGATCGGGTTGACAGGTTGCTGGGTGGGGCTGGAGAGGAGCCAGCAGTCATGGTACATATTGGCACCAATGACAAAGTAAGAGGTAGGCGGAGTGTCCTTAAAAATGATTTCAGTGACTTAGGCTGCAAGCTTAAGGCAAGGACCTCCAAGGTAATATTTTCTGAAATATTACCTCTACCACGAGCCACACCAAAGAGGCAGCGGCAACTCAATGGGGAGGGTGCAGCTGTGCTTGGGGAGAAGAATGGCTAGAAGGGTGGAGGAGTGTTTAAACTAGGGACTGGGGGGGAGGGAACCTACAAAGTAGAGGGGGAGGATAGTGTAGATAGAGAGGGGGGACTTAGTAATATACCTGGGGGTGGAGCAGAGGGAGGGGTTAAAATAGTTAATAGGGATAGGCTTCATAGGAAGAAAAATCATACACCTTTGAATTGCATGTTGACTAATGCCAGAAGTCTGTTCAATAAAACAGAGGAACTGGAGTGGTTGATGTCTGAGGAAAATTATGACATAGTTGGTATAACAGAGACTTGGTTGGATGATAGTTGTGCCTGGGCGGTCAACAGGGTTATAGTATTCAGGAAGGATCGGACAAAACAGAAAGGGGGAGGAGTTTGTCTTTATGTAAAGTCCAGTCTGAAGGCCGCACTGCGGGGGGATATACGGGGGGAAACGATAATGTGGAGGCATTATGGGTAGAAATATATGGAGAGTATAATAAAAAAATTCTGATAGGGGTTTGCTATAAGCCACCAAATATAATGGAAGAGGCAGAAGATCAATTACTGAAGCAAATAAATAAGGCAGCAAATCAGAATGAGGTGATAATAATGGAGATTTTAACTATCCTGATATATATTGGGAGACTGAGACCTGTGAATCTCATAAAGGAAACAGGTTTCTGACTATAGCTAAAGACAATTATCTGTCCCAAATGGTGCAGGGCCCGACCAGAGGGGGCTCCCTACTAGACTTGATATTAACCAATAGTGTTGCTCGCAAATTTTCGCAATGCGAATTTTATTCGCGAATATCGCATATTCCCGAATTTGTGAATATTCGCGAATATAGCACTATATATTCGCAATTACGAAGATTCGTTTTTGTTTTTTTTTCACAGTAAACATCACAGTGATCATCCCTCTCTACTTCCAGCTTGTGTGGTGTAAAGAAGGCTCTAATACTACTGTGTGAGACAGGCGTGAGAATGTTCGCATATGCGAAAATTTGCATATGCTAATTTCCACATATGCAAATTTACGCATAAGTGAATTTTCGCATAAGTGAATTTTCGCATACGCAAATTTTCACAGATGCTAATTTTCGCATATGCGAAAATAAAACGCAAATATTACGAATATGCGAATTTAGCGAATATATGACGAATATTCGGCCATATATTCGCGAAATATTGCGAATTCGAATATGGCCTATGCCACTCAACACTATTAACCAACAGATCTGATAGAGTAACTGATGTGCATTGTAGAAGGACACCTAGGAAATAGTGATCATAATATAATACATTAAAACTTGTTATTCAATAAGGGAATCTCTCGAGGGGCCACAAAAACAAAGAACTTTAGGAAAGCAAAGTTTGATCAACTCAGAGAAGCCCTTAACAATATAAAATGGGATAATGTCCACAAAAATATGAATACTGACACTAAATGGGAGACTTTTAGGAATATCTTAAATTCTCACTGTAAGATGTATTTACCTTATGGGAATAAAAAGGTCAGAAATAAAAGAAAACCAATATGGATGAATAAAAATGTTAAGGGAACAATAAATGACAAAAACAAAGCATTTAAACTACTAAAACAGGATGGCAGTGCAGAAGCATTAAAAAGCTATAGAGAAAAAGTTAAAATATGTAAAATACAGATAAAAGCTGCAAAAATAGTGACAGAAAGACTCATTGCCAAAGAGAGTAAAACTAACCCCAAAATGTTCTTTAACTATAGAAAAAGCAAAAAGGTCAAAAATGAATGTGTTGGCCCTTTAAGAAATGATGAGGAAGAAATTATAAACGGGGATCAGGAAAAAGCAAATATATTAAACAAATTCTTCTCCACTGTATTCACCAAGGAAAATGAAATGCCAGGTGAAATACAGAGAGATAAGGTAAACGCCCCAGTACAGGTCACCTGTCTAACCCAGGAAGAAGTACAGTGCCGCCTACAAAAAATCAAAATAGACAAATCACCAGGTCCAGATGGCATTCACCCCCCGTGTTCTAAAGGAATGAAGTATTGTAATAGACAGACCTCTATTTTTAATATTCAGGGACTCTATAGTAACAGGGACTGTTCCCCAGGACTGGCGCATGGCAAATGTGGTGCAAATATAGGGGACAAAAGGTGACCTTGGAAATTACAGACCTGTTAGTTTAACCTCCGTTGTATGTAAATTGTTTCAGGGTTTTCTAAGAGATGCTATTTTGGAGTAGCTTGATAAAAATAAATGTATGACCCCCATATCAGCATGGCTTTATGAGGGATCGGTCCTGTCAAACTAACCTGATCAGCTTTTATGAGGAAGTGAGCTCCAGACTGGACCAAGGGGAATCGCTGGATGTCGTATATCTGGATTTTTCCAAAGCATTTGATACGGTGCCACATAAAAGATTGGTGCATAAAATGAGAAGGATTGAGCTGGGGGAGAATGTGTGTAAGTGGGTAAGTAACTGGCTCAGCGATAGGAAACAGAGGGTGGTTATTAATGGTACTTATTCTGATTGGGTGACTGTTACTAGTGGGGTAACAAAGGGGTCAGTCTTGGGTCCTATTCTATTTAATATATTTATTAATGACCTTGTAGAGGGGTTGAATAGTAAAGTAGCAATCTTTGCAGATGATACTAAACTCTGTGAAGCGGTAAACACAATAGAGGACAGTGCACTGATACAAATGGATCTGGATAGTTTGGGGGTTTGGGCTGAGAAGTGGCATATGAGGTTCAACACTGTCAAATGTGTCACGATTCGGCTAGCTGATAGTGGATCCTCTGTGTCAGCGAGGGATAGGCGTGGACCGTGCCAGTGGACCGGTTCTAAGTAGCTACTGGTATTCACCAGAGCCCGCCGCAAAGCGGGATGGTCTTGCTGCGGCGGTAGCAACCAGGTGGTATCCACTGGCAACGGCACAACCTCGCTGACTGCTGAGAAGGCGTGGGACAGAAGGGCTAGGCAGAGACAAGGTCAGACGTAGCAGAAGGTCGGGGCAGGCGGCAAGGTTAGTAGTCAATATGGAATAGCAGGAGGTCAGGAACACAGTATGGGTAACACAGTAATAGCTTTCTCAAGGCACGAGGCAACAAGATCCGGCAAGGGAGTGCAGGGGAAGTGAGGTATAAGTAGGGCAAGGAACAGGTGCAAGCTAATCAGGGTGATTGGGCCAGGCACCATCATTGGTGCACTGGCCCTTTAAATCTCAGAGCGCTGGCGCGCGCGCGCCCTAGAGAGCGGAGCCGCGCGCGCCAGAGCATGACAGCCGGGGACCGGGACAGGTAAGTGACCTGGGATGCGATTCGCGGGCGGGCGCGTCCCGCTATGCGAATCGCATCCCCGCCGGCCATGTCAGTGCAGCGCTCCCGGTCAGCGGGTCTGACCGGGGCGCTGCAGGGAGAGAAATGCCGCGAGCGCTTCGGGGAGGAGCAGGGACCCGGAGCGCTCGGCGTAACAGTACCCCCCCCCCCTTAGGTCTCCCCCTCTTTTTGTCGGGATGTCGCTCCACAGAGGACGAGGACATCGGGAGCGACTGTAGAGTCTCCCTCCGGGGGACAGCGAAGTCCTGGGAATGCCCATGCATGGCAGACAGTCCAGAAGCAGTGGGAATGGGGAGGGGGGGCAGAGGGTGAGGTTTTACACGGGGCAGAGTGTCACCAGGACGGGGACTATGAGGGGGGACGGCACAGTCCTGACAGGCCTTGGGGAGACCAGGCACAGGAGGAGACACTGAGGACCGACAGACGGAGCTGGGAGAAGACGTGAGGCACTCCTTGCGGCAAGCAGGACCCCAATTCTTGATCTCCCCGGTGGTCCAGTCAAGGGTGGGAGAATGGTGCTGGAGCCATAGCAGACCGAGGAGGATTTCAGAGGTACAGCCAGGCAAAACCAAAAATTCTATTTCCTCGAGATGCGGTCCAATGTTCATAAGCAGGGGCACTGTGCGATAACGCACAGTGCAGTGCAGCTTGACCCCGTTGACCGAAGAAATATAGAGCGGCTTGATGAGACGGGTCACCGGGATGCAGTACGTATCAAGCAAAGAGGCCAGAATAAAATTTCCAGAAGAACCAGAGTCCAAGACGGCCACAGCAGAGAAGGAGGAGTTGGCAGAAGGAGAAATCCGTACGGGCACAGAGAGAGATGGAGAAGCAGACTCCGTACCCAGAGACGCCAGGCCCACATGAGCAGGTTGCGTGCGTGCATTTTCCAGATGTGGAGGACGAATAGGGCAATTCACCAAGAAATGTTCGGTACTAGCGCAGTACAGACATAGATTTTTATCCCTACGGCGAGACCTCTCTTCAATAGTCAGGCGAGACCGATCTACTTGCATAGGCTCCTCGGCAGGAGGCACAGGAGTAGGTTGCAAGGGATACCGTGAGAGAGGTGCCCAGGGATTAAGGTCTTTTTCCTGGCGGAGTTCCTGGTGTCTCTCAGAAAAACGCATGTCAATGCGGGTGGCCAAATGGATAAGTTCATGCAGGTTGGCAGGAATCTCTCGTGCGGCCAGCACATCTTTGATGTTACTGGATAGGCCTTTTTTAAAGGTCGCGCAGAGAGCCTCGTTGTTCCAAGATAATTCAGAAGCGAGAGTACGAAATCGGATGGCGTACTCGCCTACTGAAGAATTACCCTGGACCAGGTTCAGCAGGGCAGTCTCGGCAGAAGAAGCTCGGGCTGGTTCCTCGAAGACACTGCGAACCTCAGAGAAGAAGGAGTGTACAGTGGCGGTGACAGGGTCATCGCAGTCCCAGAGCGGTGTGGCCCAAGACAAAGCCTTCCCAGACAGGAGACTGACCACGAAAGCCACCTTCGACCGTTCTGTAGGAAATTGGTCCGACAACATCTCCAAATGTAGGGAACATTGTGACAGAAAACCACGGCAGAGTCTAGAGTCCCCATCAAATTTGTCCGGCAGGGACAAGCGGAGGTTAGGAGCGGCCGCTCGCTGCGGAGGAGGTGCAGGAGCCGGCGGAGGAGATGGTTGTTGCTGTTGCAGCTGCTGTAGCTGTGACTGAAATTGCTGTAGCTGTGGCTGAAGTTGCTGAAGCTGTGACTAAAGTTGCTGTGTCATGGTGGTCAAGTACGACAACTGGTTTTCTTGTTGGGCGATCAGTCGGGATTGCTGGGCGACCAGCGTGGATATATCAGCGATACTTGGCAGCGGCACGTCAGCGGGATCCATGGCCGGATCTACTGTCACGATTCGGCTAGCTGATAGTGGATCCTCTGTGTCAGCGAGGGATAGGCGTGGACCGTGCCGGTGGACCGGTTCTAAGTAGCTACTGGTATTCACCAGAGCCCGCCGCAAAGCGGGATGGTCTTGCTGCGGCGGTAGCAACCAGGTGGTATCCACTGGCAACGGCACAACCTCGCTGACTGCTGAGAAGGCGTGGGACAGAAGGGCTAGGCAGAGACAAGGTCAGACGTAGCAGAAGGTCGGGGCAGGCGGCAAGGTTCGTAGTCAATATGGAATAGCAGGAGGTCAGGAACACAGTATGGGTAACACAGTAATAGCTTTCTCAAGGCACGAGGCAACAAGATCCGGCAAGGGAGTGCAGGGGAAGTGAGGTATAAGTAGGGCAAGGAACAGGTGCAAGCTAATCAGGTTGATTGGGCCAGGCACCATCATTGGTGCACTGGCCCTTTAAATCTCAGAGCGCTGGCGCGCGCGCGCCCTAGAGAGCGGAGCCGCGCGTCCCGCTATGCGAATCGCATCCCCGCCGGCCATGTCAGTGCAGCGCTCCCGGTCAGCGGGTCTGACCGGGGCGCTGCAGGGAGAGAAATGCCGCGAGCGCTTCGGGGAGGAGCAGGGACCCGGAGCGCTCGGCGTAACAAAATGTAAGGTAATGCACATGGGGTGGAAAAATCTGAGACGGGGTTATATATTAAATGGGAGCACACTTGGGATGACTGACGTGGAAAAGGACTTAGGGGTCTTAGTTAACAGTAAATTTAGCTGTAGTGACCAGTGTCGGGCAGCTGCTGCCAAGGCAAATAAAATCATGGGGTGCATCAATAGGGGCATAGATGCCCACGACAAGGAAATAATTCTACCGCTGTACAAATCACTAGTCAGACCACACATAGAATACTGTGTACAGTACTGGGCACCAGTGTACAAGAAAGATATAGTGGAGCTGGAGAGGGTTCAAAGTTGGGCAACCAGAGTAATATGGGGAATTGGGAGGACTACAGTACCCAGAAAGATTATCAGAATTGGGGTTATTTAGTTTAGAAAAAAGAAGGCTTAGGGGAGACCTAATAACTATGTCTAAATATATCAGGGGACAGTATAGAGATCTCTCCCATGATCTATTTATACCCAGGACTGTATCAATAACAAGGGGGCATCCTCTATGTTTAGAGGAAAGAAGGTTTCTACACCAGCAGAGATGGGGGTTCTTTACTGTAAGAGCAGTGAGACTGTGGAATTCTCTCCCGGAGAGGGAGGTCATGGTGAACTCTGTAAAAGAGTTCAAAAGCGGTCTGAAGGCTTTTTTTGGAGAATAATAACATTACAGGTTATGGATTCTAGATCTATAGGGACAGTATGTTGATCCAGAGATTTATTCTGACTGCCATATTGGAGTCGGGAAGGAATTTTTACCTCTAGTATGAGGGTTTTTTGCCTTCCTCTGGATCAACTCAGTAGGTACTCATTAGGGATATAGGTTGAACTAGATGGACTCTGGTCTTTTTTCAATCTTACGAACTATGTTACTATGTTACATCACAACTAATAAAATATGTTCACCGTAACAGGACACCCAGTATTTACTTGTGGGCCAGAATAGTAACCAAACTATATAACATTAAAATATTATTAAAAGACTAAAATATGTGTGTATATATATATATATATATATATATATATATATATATATTATACACTATATGCACGCAAGTATTGGGAAACCTACATATTATAGGCTTTTAGAACATTCCATTCTACAAATAAAGGCATTAGCATGGAGTTGGTCCCCGTTTGTAGTTATAACAGTGTCTACTTTGTGTATAGGAACACACATCCTTCTTAAAGGAGAACTCTGGGATGTAGCAACTTATCCCCTATCCTAAGGATAAGTGATACGTGTCAGATTGCGGGGAGTCCGACCGCTAGGCCACCGCGATCTCCCGCATGGCACTCCAGCTCTTTACATAAAAGAAGCCGTTTCAACCACAGCACAAAGCTGCGGCCAACATGCCCCCTCCATGCAGCTGTATGGCAGAGCCGAAGATAGCCGAGAGCAGCACTCCGGCTCTCCCATAAAGCTGCATGGAAGGGGCATGTTGTCCGCAGCTTCGTATGCTGGTTGAAACCACTCCTTTCATGCAAAGAGCCGGTGCGCCATGTGGGAGATCACGGGGAGCCCCAGCGGTCGAACCCCCCGCGAATCTGACACATAAGTTGTTACATCTCAGAGTTCTCCATTAATATCTTTACTCAGGTGTTTAGAAATATTTGTTAAAGAATGGGTCTCCCTAAAGAAATCACCAAATTCCAGCATGGTACTGTAATAGGACGCCGCCATGTCAGGTTGTGAATTTCCCACACCCTCCTATGCCTACTAGATCTTCCATGATCAGCTGTAAAAGAAAACATCTAGGAACCACAGCAACTCAGCCATGAAGCGGACACCACATAAAGTTACAGAGTGGGGATGTCCAGTACTAAAGTTCATAATGCATAAAAGACAATAACTTACAAACCTTATCTGGTATTAAAATCAGCACAGGAACTGTACACCGGAAACTTAACGGCATGGGTTTCCATTGCTAAGCAGCTGTAAGGAAAACTTCCAAGCACAATGCCAAGCTTCAGATGAAGGGGTGTAAATCCACCACCACTGGACTCTAGAGCAGGGAAAAATGTGTTCTGTGGAGTGACGGATCTCACTTCTCTTTCTAGCATCTGATGGACAAGTCTTAGTTTGGTGATCGCCAGGAGAACATTGCCAGGAGACTGTATTGTGCCAGCTGTAACATTAGTGGAAGATCGATAACGCTACGACACTATTTGTCAAGTGTGTAGTTTAGAGCAGCACTACCAAAGTCCACAAATGAATATGGGTGCAAATGTTCTAGGGCAGTGTTTCTGAAGCACGGTCCTCAAGACCCCCCAACCGGTCATGTTTTTTGTAATGCCTGATTCACTGACCATAATTATATCACCTGTGAAAGACTAAGGAAATCCAGAAAAATGACCTGTTGGGGTTTTTTAGGACCGCTCTTGAGAAACACTGTTCTTGGGGTTGAACCAACACCTCCCCATTAACGTGTATATTTCACAGGAGATGCAGCAATCCGGGAGTAAACAATCTGCAGATGTTTCATTCACCCAACATGACAATACAACGGTTCAACTATTTTCAAGCCTTGGAAAACACACTATGTTGAAAAGGGTTGAACCGTAATAATGTCATGTTGGGTAAATAAAACAGCAGATTGTTTTAATCTCAGGTTTTTTCAGAGGTTGCACCTCCTGAGAAAATGGGTCTTGCAGGATGTCATTCACAGGTACCAGATCGCTTTGAGGTTAGGAATTTTTTTTCTTATCTATATCTTATTTATCATTGGTGGTATGATTGGTAGAAATGTTGCTAATATATTGTGATGGTATTATTGATTATGGTAATGGTAACAGTTTGTAGGAACAGTAGTTTGTAGTTTTGAATAGTTCGGTTACCTTTGAGTATACTGAGGTTTTCCAATAGAAGAGTATAGTATTTTTCAGAGATTGGCAGAGAAAGGTAAATCTTTTTTGGGCTGATTATAATACCAGATGAGGTTTGGTCTCTGCAGTTATTGAGTCAGCAAAGCGTTGCCCTATGCGTCTCAGCACTTGACCCCGATATTCATGTGGTCTCCACTACCTGAATGTGGTTCTTAAACATTTCCACTCCATTCACAGCTAAGGCTAGGTTCACATTGCCGTTCGCATCCGATCCGTTAAGGGTCCGATCGGCTCTTTTTTTTTTTTCTTTCAGCCGTTCGGACCCTAAAACGGGTCGGATGTAAACGGCTACTATCGGGTCCCAACAGCCCACATTCAATTGCATGGGATACGTTAGTGATCCAGTAATTTTACAGGAATTTAGTGCGACCACTATTGTTTTCTACGTTAAACTTCCATTCTTCTGGCCGGATTGCCGGATTCCTTTGCGGAACTCCGCAAAATTAAAGTGAGGTCTTAAAATTTTGCGGAATGCAGATTTGCTACCGTGGAAATTCGGCTGTGTAAATGGGACAGCAGAATCCCATTAAAGTCAATGGGCAGTAAATTTTGGTGGAATTTCTTGCAGAATACTGCTCGGAAATTCTACCGTGTGAACATAGCCTTACAATATCACCATGGAATTCAAAAGCTCTTTAGGATGACCCATTCTTTCCCAAATGTTTATCAGGGGGACTGCAATGGTAGGGGCTGGATTTTATACATTGGTGGCAATGGGGCTGAATGAAGTTATTATGAGCTGGGATCCGATACTTTTGTCAATTTCGTGACATTGCCCTCGTGTCCTTGGAAAGCTTGACTTTTCTTCTACACTAAAACCATTGTGATCACTGGAGCCTGACAAGTGGAATTAGTTAACTACAGGGACCTGAGCTTTATCAGTGCTGAAGCTTTTATATAAAAAATTTACACAGACAATTGCATGTGACACTTAGCATAATGAATTCTACCCAAAACAAACAGACCCCTGGCCATCTGCGCCACTGTCATCCTCTTCAGTGAGGCAGATGCTTTATTCTACCTGGCAACTGAAGATACGTTATACATTGCTATAGCACCAGACTCCTGTCATTTCATTCTCCAGGTACTAAACATTATAAGTCTTACTATGCTATCTCAAATATCTGTCTACTCTCAACCCTTTAGGCTAAGTTTCTACTTGTTTTTTTTGTGGCCCAAAAAAACCCAAGAAAAAAGCGTCAGAAAAAGGTCACAGCATTTTCCTGTGTTTGGTGGTTTTTTTTCTTGCGTTTTTTGCCTTTGAGTGGAAATTGAATTTTTGGCCCCTTTGATGTTTTTTTCAAAATTTGTTGGGTACCAAAAAAATAAAAAAAATAAAAAGGATGCAATGGTGATGGAAAAATAAAAAGGTTTTTAAACTTTTTTTAAGTGTTTTTTTTTTTGTAGTACTACTACTCCCAGCATGGAACACACTTCCATGATGGGAATAGTAGTTCCTGTACTAATAGACAGATCGCCCTGGGTGTCACTCCTGACACCCAATGTGATGGTCCATAATATAGCAGAGATGCGGCTCTATACAGCGCTCGCATTTCTGCACTATACTCCGGGCCGGCCAGTGATGTGATTAGAAATTCACATCACTCATTAATATTTTCCACCCAGAGTGGGGACTGGCCAGATGGTGGCAGCCAATCACCGCCCTCAGCGGGAAATATGAAGGGTGAGTGGCCGGCTGGAGTACAGAGCAGAGATGTGAGCGCAGGAGAAAGCCGTTCCACATCTCAGGGATGAAGGATGATCACAGCGGGTGTCAGGAGTGACACGGGCGATCTGTCAATTAGCACAGGTACTACAGCTCCCAACATGGAACAGTGTGTTCCATGCTGGGAGTAGTAGTACTACCTAAAAAATGTTAAAAAAGAAAAGAAAAGTGAAAAACACACACACTACATTTTTATAATTACCGGCTACATTTTTAGTGCCCTGCCCGCACACATAAATTGATCCCTGTTTTAAGAATTAATAAAAAAATAATAATTTTAGAAAAAAAATGGAACTTTCGTTAGATACATTTTTTTTCCATCACTACTGTATCTTTTTATTTATTTATTTTTTTTATGGTACCCTACGAAAATTTATTAAAAAAGGTATCAAAAAAGAATAAAAACTGCCTGCAAAAAGGCCAAAGTTAAAACCCACATGTCGTTTTTCTTGGCGTTTTTTTACTCCCATAGACTTCTATGGGGAAAAAACGCCACAATTTCAGGGGAAAAAAAACACTATAGGTTCAACATGCTGCGATTTTGCAAAACCACCAAAGAGCTGAAAAACGCCAAAAAAAGAGTGGAAAAAAAATGAAAGACCTGTGTGCCTCCAACTGTTGCAAAACTACAACTCCCAGCATGCCCGGACAGCCTTTGGCTGTCCGGGCATGCTTGGAGTTGTCGTTTTGCAATAGCTGGAGGAACACAGGTTGGGAACCACTGGGATAAGCTGTCAGTATCAGATTGTAAGGGTCTAACTCCCAGCAAACCTCCTTTCCCGAATAACTTCTCATGTGGGCAGCGATGCTCCAGCAAGCACTGCGGCTTTGTCACTGTTTACCAGGCACAGCGCCATACTTTTTCTTAGTGGCTATATCTAGTATTGCAGCTTAATTCCATTCACTGAATTTTGCAACAGCTGGAGGTAAACTGGTTGGGAGACACTGCTTTACAGGCTTCTTTTTCTTTATACAATAACTATTGAATTACTTAAAAATATATATTTTAGCAAAGCCTTATAGAGGGCAGATGTACTACATTTACCAATGCTTTATTATGACAATAAAATTGCATATTTTTATGTTTTTTTTTTTTTCATCTTAAAACTTCTCCCTTATTTTAAATGTCCAAGATAATGAATACAATGATAGGGAATATAGTGAATACTAACACAATTAGTATAGTTGAAAAAAACAACTATATTCTGCATGGAAATTCCGCTGCAGGAAAAAAACAATAGCAAAGGAGAATGTATGTAAACAACCTTAGACCCGAAGTATAGCTTTAGGGGGGGTTAGACGTTGTAGTTGCATTTGCTCCCTGAGTCATGTGGTGGGCTTAATTGTCCCTCTATCACAAGGCCAGTGGTATAGCTATAGGGGTTACAGTGGTTGCAGCTGCAACTGGGCCCTTAAAGGGGTACTCCGGCACTTAGACAACTTATCCCCTATCCAAAGGATAGGGGATAAGATGCCTGATCGCTGGGGACCCCCCGTGATCTTGCATTCAACACCCCAGTTAAAATCAGTCCCCGAAGCATGTTCGCTCCGGGTCTGATTACCGGCGAACTCGGGGCCGGCGGCGTGTGACATCATGCTCCGCCCCTCAATGCAAGCCTATGGGAGGGGGCGTGACAGTTGTCACGCCCCCTCCCATAGGCTTGCATTGAGGGGTGGATCGTATCCTTTGGATATTGGATAAGATGTCTAAGCATCGGAGTACCCCTTTAAAGGGGTACTCTGGTGGAAATTTTTTTTTTTTTTTAAATCAACTCTCTCTGCTGACACCTCTGTCCGTGTCAGGAACTGTCCAGCGCAGCATCAGTTTGCTATGGGTATTTTCTCCTGCTCTGGACAGTTCCTGATACGGGCATCAGGTGTCAGCAGAGAGCACTTTGGACAAGACAAAAAAGAAATTCAAAAAGAAAAGAATTTCCTCTGTAGCATACAGCTGCTAAAAAGTCCTGGAAGGTTTAAGATTTAAAGGTTTAAATATTTTTTAATAGAAGTAATTTACCAATCTTTTTATATATATCTTATACCAGCGCTTCCTAATACACTAGGTTAGCTGCCAGGTATTTTAGATGGGTCCCTGTAGACCATATATAAAGTAAAATAAACTGTAATGAATAAATAAATACCGGCGCATATATAGATTAAAAATGTATAATTTATGAATAAATACAGGACTTAAAAAAGAAGTGTTCCCTTGATTAGCAGCAATCCAAATATTCAGTAGTCAATGATGCCTCAAATGTTACAAATGAGGTAACTTGATTATAGTTACCTCATTTGTAACATTGGAGGCATCATTGACTACCGAATATTTGGATTGCTGCTAATCAAGGGAACGCTTCTTTTTTAAGTCCTGTATTTATTCATAAATTATACATTTTTCATCTGTATAAGCACCGGTATTTATTTATTTATTTATTCATTGTAATTTACAAATCTGTTTAACTTTCTGTCACCGGTTGATTTTAAAAATATGTTTTCCACCGGAGTACCCCTTTAAAGCGCGGGGGGGGGGGGGGTTTGGTCTGCTGGCAGGGAGGTGTGCAGTCACACAGGTTACAGGACAGAGAAGAGAATTCATATAACATTTTGGAAAGATAAACCACTGGCAGAGCTGTTTGGCAGTGACTTGTCCCTTCTCTTTACATTCAGAACACATAAACTCTGAGCCGAGCTGTATGTCCATCGGTAGGAGAGATCAGTACAAATAGCTCTTGTCAATCTGCTGAACTATGAACAGTGAGACCTCATTCACACGGGGGAATTTCCAAGCGGAATCCGGAAGAAAATTTTTACTTGGAGATTTCGTTGCAGCAGAGTCCTTTTATTTTCAATGGGATTCTGCTGCACTGTGCACACGGCGGAATTGCCACCCTGGAAACATCTGCCATGGAAATTAAAATTCTGGTCTCCAAAGAAAGAATTGTCTTGTCAATTTTTTCAGCGGAATCCGCATGGAAATGCCTTCCTGCTATAGACATTTAAGCCGTGTGAACATAGCCTAAAGCTTCCCTACACTAACGTCCCCCCCAGCTATCCTATGTAATGTTACCAGTATACTACTGATTGTGTTATTGACATGGGTGATTGATGGGCGCCACTTTGTATTTGTGCATGGTTGTATTCTTCTAGGTTTGCGCATGACCTATCCTGCCAGGATTCTTCTGCTATATATATATATATATATATATATATATATACACTACTCTGTACAATGTGAAGATATTTTACCAGTTGGCCAGTCTGCAGCTGTGTGTGATAAAGCGGCTGAGCCTGGTGATTACCATCTGGGATTTCAGCACCGCAGCTTGGACAGCGCATCACTATCCCCCTCCCGGAGGCTGCACACAACAGGAGCTTATTGGCAGTGACAATACTGACTGGCTGACTTCTTTGCCTTAATTGTTTTACTGTGGCTGTGCTACGTGGGCGATTTTCAGCGTATCTCTCATGGTATCAATATAGACTTGGAGCAGTTACCCTTTCTAGAAAGTTAATTACAATCTAACCTGTTCAGGTCTGGAGTTATTCAGGTCTTCATGACCAAAAGTTTTGTTGTTTTTGATATGTATTAGTTCAATGACTTTTTTTAATTTTACTAACAATGTGACTTTTTAGTCCCTTTAGGATGCTTGACCGTGCAATAACTTGACTGGTTTAATAGTACACTGCAATACATCCGTACCGTACCATGCAGTAACTTGATTGGTTCAAAGGTACACTGCAATCTGTATCTGCATTACTCAGCATTACTCCTGCAGGCATAATATACTGCATCTGTATTGCAATGTATTATGACTGCAGGAATAATGCTGATAGGCAGCCTATTAGGTGCACACAAGTTGCAGACATAGGAGCATTCATTAGATACTGTCTGCTAGAGATGCCCATCAGCACTTTGAGATCACATTGTATGCTCTCTTTGTCGAACTGCTTAGACGCCACTGTTGCAATTGACCACAGCATCTAATGGGTAAAATGGCTGTTGATCCTGGGTGTTGCGGCACTATAGGCTGTAATATACAGTCATTTTAGAGTTTTTTGCTGATAGAACAGTTAGGAACAACAATTTGAAATCTATTGCAACTGGTGTGTGTTGCTTTTCTAATAGCTGTAATATACAGCTGACACTCACTGCGGAAGCTCCTGTTCCCGCTTCATGCTCATGTCATTCATTTATGGCACCTGTAACTAACTACAGAGCACCAGCAGTGTAAAATTATAGCAAATGGCACCAAAGGGTTAAGAAATATGCTGCCTATATTTGCAAAGAGGCCAATTCTTTTAGGACACCGCAGCAAATCCTTGCTACAGACATAGTGATTACATGGTCTGTATGATTACCAAGACCAATAGAGACCGGGGTCACACCATGCAGGTCATATTACAGAACATAGAGTTAACTTAAACACACATTTCAGGACCATGACCATCTGGGATAAATGATAGTAGGTGGTCCTTAAAGTGTAGCTCCCACCATCCTTTTTTTTTCTTCTGTCCCTGCCTATTGCCCATCTATCCCTAACCCCCTTACTGCCTTTAATTTTTTTTTTACTATATTAAAAATGCTTTTTGTCTGCCTGGTAGTGTGCTCACTACCATGCAGACTTCCCCAGCAGGCACCACATCACTGATGCCTGCTGGGGCCGACATTTCCGCCCTTAGTTCACCTATTCAGTGTGCCTCCAGCTGTTTCACCACTACAACTCCCAGCTTGCCCTGACATTTATTGGCTGCCAGGGCATGCTGGGCGTTGTAGTGGGGAAACAACTGGAGGCACACTGTGGTGAAAACAGCTGCCACACATGCCGCTCCCCCGAACCCCGCCATGCAACCCGCTACTCGCTGTTTCACCACTACAACTCCCAGCTTGTCCTGACATCTATTGGCTGTCAGGCCATGCTGGGAGTTGTAGTGGGGAAACAACTGGAGGCACGCTGTGGTGAAAACAGCTGCCGCACATCCCGCTCCCCCGAACCCCGCAACGCAACCCACTTCCCACCCCGAAAAAGAATAAAGTGAAAAAAATGCAGGGCAGTCCTACCTCACACCAGGAGCCAGGCCGGCGTGCGAGGCCAGGCTGAATGAATTAGGACCAATGCCCGGCCGGCATCGGTCCGAATTCATGCGTGACGTCTAGGAGGGAGACCCCTAGTGGCCGGTTTTCAAATGTAAATTAAACAATTTTAATGAAAAAAAAAATTAATGTATATTAGAGATATGTTGTAGTACATAAGTACTACAACATATCAAAAAATGTTTGGTGACAGTGCCCATTTAAAGAGTACCTGTCATGATCTTGTTAAATTTTATAATCCTCCCAGTTCACTGCCCCCATCATGATAAACCACCTCCTGCATTTATTTTTATTATTATTCTGCTTAGCATCAATCAGATTCACAGACTTGGAAGGGGTGTTCCCCAGCCGGCATGACATCATCTGAGGCCATACAGGGGAGAACTTCCTCCCTCACTCTGCTACACACAGCCCAGAGCAGTTCAGTGTGAGATGAGCTATTATTGGCTAAGGCTGCACACACACACCTTCAACACTTCAGACAGCATTTCCTGATTTTGGACTTCTGCCAAGCCAGCAGGAGTCCAAAGTCTGTGCAAGAGATGGGGGGGGGGGGGGGGAATGTGCTCTGGACAAGTAGGGGGACATCTAGTGGCAGCTTTTTTTAACACAAATAAAACATAGAAAACTAAAAAAAAAATTAAACAAAGTACATTAGAAAAATGTTTAATTTACCATTAGGAGTACAATAGCAAAAATTAGTTTTAATGACATTGCTGATTTAAGAGATTACAAGGGCATTACACACCTTCCCATGATAACCTGCTACCTACACACACACACACATATATATATATACTAGCTGAGTACCCGGCGTTGCCCGGTTTTTCCTTCCTAATCCTTTTTGGGGAGGAAAATAAACAAAGGAGGAAGCTTTTGACTTAATATGCAGTCCTCATATATTGTTGTCATATCCCGACCCCACATTCCGACCTCCTATCCCGACCTCCTATCTCGACCTCCTGTCCCGACCTCCTATACCGTCCTCCTATCCCGTCCTCCTATCCCGACCTCCTATCCCGTCCTCCTACTATCCCATCCTCCTATCCCGTCCTGCTATCCCGTTCCTGACCTTCTATCCTGTCCTCCTATCTTGACCTCCTATCCCAACCTCCTATCCCATCCTCCAATCTCGAGCTCCTATCCCGACCTCCTATCCTGACCTCCTATCCCGACCTCCTATCCCGACCTCCTATCCCGTCCTCCTATCTCGACCTCCTATCTCAACCTCCTATCCTGTCCTCCTATCCCGACCTCCTATCCCGACCTCCTTTCCCGTCCTTCTATCTTGACCTACTATCTCGACCTCCTATCCTGACCTCCTATCCAGACCTCCTATCCCGTCCTCCTATCCCGACCTCCTTTCCCATCCTCATATCTAGACCTCCTATCTTGACCTCCTATGCCATCCTCCTATCTTGTCCTCCTATCCCGACCTCCTATCCAGACCTCCTATCCCGACATCCTATCCCGACCTCCTACCCCGCCCTCATATCTCGACCTCCTATCTTGACCTCCTATCCCGTCCTCCTATCCCGACCTCCTTTCCCATCCTCATATCTCGACCTCCTATCTTGTCCTCCTATCCCGACCTCCTATCCAGACCTCCTATCCCGTCCTCCAACCCCAACCTACTTTCCCATCCTCATATCTCGACCTCCTATCTTGACCTCCTATCTCGTCCTCATATCCCGTCCTCCTATCCTGACCTCCCATCCCGTCCTCATATCCTGACTCGTAATATGTGTACCAGGTAATGAAATAGCTCCAGCCTAACGGAAATTAGATGGGAACATACATTTCCCATTGATTTGCATAGGACTTTAAAAAAAAAAAAAAATGGCCCTCACAAATGGGGGTAGTTAAGGGTTAAATTAACTATCCTATATTTTAAGTGGACATATAAGTAACATGTGACCAAGTATTATCGAAATATCTCCAGCCGTTTGGAAGTTATGCAGTAACATATATTTCCCATTGACTTGCATGGGACTTTAAACATAAGCCCAGCCCCTGGCAAATGGGGGTGAGTAAGGGTTAAATTACCTTTCCTATGTTTGTTGCTGACATATAAGTAACGTGTGCCAAGTTTCATGTTAATATCTTTAGCCGTTTGAAAGTTTTTGTGGAACATACACACATACATACATACATACATACATACATATATACATACATACACACACACACATACATACATACATAGATACATACATACATACATATATACACACATACATATATACATACATACATACATATATACATACATACATACATACACACGTTGAGTTTTATACATATATCTATATATATATATATATATATATATATTCATATTATAATATATAAAATGGATATAAAATACCTGGGGCTTTATTTCACTCATATTCCATTTACTCATGTTCTCCAGGGCATCCCAAACTAAAGCCGACGATAACCAAGAATGGCTACGCAGCAAAGACAGAGGTACAGACCAGAGAGCCAGATCGACAGACCGTCCAGAGGTTAAAAGACAAGTGTGAGGAGCAGGCGAAGGAGCTCCTATTTATCCGGAAAGAATTCCAAAAAACAAGCTGCGGGTTTTTAGTATTTGCTGTAACAACTCAGTATTTCTTCAATAAGGTAAGGAACACATATACCTTTACCTTTACATCAATCTTGTCTAAGATATAAAATGAAATGGCGTAGTGACCAATACTGCGGCCAAAACTCAGCCATGTCCTTCAACTGTGATAATATATATGGGTTATATTCAGATATAGTGGTGTTACTGCATATCCATGTGTAATGGACAACATCTAATCCAGTGTTTTTAAACCAGGATGCCTTAAGCTGTTGCAAAACTACAACTCCCAGCATGCCCGGACAGCCTTTGGCTGTCCGGGCATGCTGGAAGTTGTCGTTTTGCAACAGCTGAAGGCACCCTGGTTGGGAAACACTGCTCAGATCTCATAGCAAAGATCAGTGGTTGTCAATTTGTGGCTCTGCAGCTGTTAAAAATAACTATTCCTAGCACGCTCTGGCAGTTTATTGGTGTTGGGACAGACTTATGAATAAACTACAGTCATTGAGCTTAGACTCCCATATTGTAGAATTGATTAGGCAGCGGCTGAGTGACAGACAACAGAGGGTTGGAGTCAATGGAGAATATTCAGAGCAAGGTCTTGTTACCAGTGGGGACCTCAGGGATCTGTATTGGGACCAATTTTGTTTAATATTTTTATCAGTGATATCGCAAAAGGTCTCGTTGGTAAGATATTGGTCTTTTTACTGATGACACAAAAATGTGTAACCTGGAGGGATACACCAAATGAAAAGGTCAGAATAAGTGCTAGATAATGCACCTGGGGCGTAAAAGCCATCATGCAGAATATAGAATATTTGACACAGTCCTGACCTCAGTATCTGAGGAAAGGGATTTAGGGGTCATTATTTCAGAAGACTTAGAGGCAGGAAGACAATGTAATAGAGCAGTGGGAATGCTAGCAGAATACTTTGGTGTATAGAGAGAGGTCTTAGCAGTAGAGAGGAAAGTGCTCATGGATGTATAGGGAGAGGTATGAGCAGTAGAGAGGAAAGTGCTCATGGGTGTATAGGGAGAGGTATGAGCAGTAGAGAGGAAAGTGCTCATGGGTGTATAGGGAGAGGTATGAGCAGTAGAGAGGAAAGTGCTCATGGGTGTATATGGAGAGGTATAAACAGTAGAAAGAGAGAAGCGTTCATGCCGCTGTACAGAACACTGGTGAGACCTCACTTGGAGTATTGTGCGCAGTACTGGAGGCCGTATCTCCAAAAGGATATAGATACTCTAGAGAGAGTTCAGAGAAGATACTAAACTAGTACATGGACTGCAGGATAAAGCTTACCAGGAAAGGTTAAAGGATCTTAACATGTATAGAAGAAAGACGAAACAGAGGGAATATGATAGAAACGTTTATATACATAAAGGGAATCAATACAATAAAAGAGGAGAGTATATTTAAAAGTAGAAAAACTACCACAAGAGGACATAGTTTTATATTAGGAGGGAAAGGGTTCTGCTAGGGATGAGCGAATTGAATCTGCCGAATCCGAATTCATTACGAATTTCAGGAAAAATTTGATTTGCATTGAAAGCGAATATCGCCGTAATTCGATTGTGCGAATCTCTTCATTAAAGGGGTTCTCCACCATAAGGTGATTTTAGTACGTACCTGGCAGGCAATAATGGACATGCTTACGAAGGATCTGCGCTTGTCTTGGGGCTAAATGGCTATGTCATGAGATTACCAGAACACTGTGGCTAGCTTTTTGTGAATTTGTATTTCCTATTTAACTTTTCTTTTTTTGACTACAAATCCCTCAATTCCATTTTCCTCCCTCCCACACATCAGCCACCCCACCCATTGAAACAAAAATGAGCTGCATCCATTCAAAACCTATGGTTTTCAATCAGGGTGCCTACAGCTGTTGCATTAGTTGCAGATTGATCCCTCCACCCATTGAAGCAGACAGGCTCCCTGTCATCAACTGACTAGTGAGTCAGGTCTTGGCCACATTGCAAGCTTGGAAAAATCTGAGACAACAGTCATTTTGTATGCTGGTAGAAATAAATATTGGAGTGAAAATCACAGAAAAATTGTGAAAAAACCGTCACACACAGGTACAGACACTACATTATGAACTACACTAACTTTACACCCCCCTGTAGCATAGTCAAATAAAAAAAAATCCTGGAATACCCCTTTAAACTCCATTTAGTGCGCTCCAGGCTCCAGAGCATCTAAAATGGCGGATTCACATGTGAGGAGATGGGGCAAGGAATCTTGGGAAGGAGGGAACAAGGGTAGGCAGGATGAATCACATGCATCAGCAGCCTTCCACCCCTGTGATCTCACAGCCCTATATAATCGGCAGCCATCAGCGATTTACCTCCCAGTCATATCAGCGCACTATTGCAGAGAGGGACAGAGAGCAGTGTGTTGCACAGAAAAGCTTTTTTACAGCAGCGATTCACCTCAAGCCCAAATCCAGCCTAGAAGCACTGACAGGGAAGGGAGTAAGATTGAGAGAGAAAGTGCAATTCTGGGTGTAGTACACAGCGACTGTATGCTGCAGCATTGGTATGTATTGCTGGTGTTGTAGACAAGTACTGTTTTAAGCGTAGTGGAGCGCTTTGTCCTCCCCACATAATTGCATACCACATACGTACATCTAAGTGGTGTACTTTTTTGTTCCTGCTAAATTCTTAAGGGCCTAGATACTGTGAAAGGCCAGACAAAAGTACACACCTGCTGGTGTTGTAGACAAATACTCTTTTAAGCTTAGTGGAGCGTATTGTACTCCCCTCATATTCACACTAAGTATGTCAGGCAGAGAAGTGCCAGGACATGCACAGAGGAGTGGGAGAGGCCTAAATTCATCAGGCAGAGGTCACAGCAGACTAGGGACAGGTGGCAGCAGGAGTCGCAGCGAGAGGCCTGAGCTCCCGGTATCAGCTAGCGGTAGGGTCTCGACCAGCAACCCATCTGTGTTTGTGTCTCGACCAGTTGGCATGGCCTGGGAGCAATCCCTGTCCTCCCATTGCCTCTGTCCTATGCTGTTCCTTCCCCCACAGAAGTATCTTATGCTGTGAGTTCAGTTCCACTATTTAGTGAGGACGTTTTACTAGAGGACAGTCAGCAGCTACTGCCCAGCCAAGAAGTGGAGGATACAGTGGAGAGGAAGGAAAAAACCCTTTCAAAGGGCGCTGCTGTCGTCCTGGTGAGATGAAGATAAGAAGGCCAAGGCAGAAGTATTTTGCAAGGTTTAGCTTCTTTATTGATGCAGAATCATAGCAAACAGGGATACAGTCTGTATCCCTGTTTGCTATGATTCTGCATCAGTAAAGAAGCTAAACCTTGCAAAATACTTCTGCCTTGGGCTTCTTATCTTCATCTCACTAGGACGACAGCAGCGCCCTTTGAAAGGGTTTTTTCCTTCCTCTCTACTGTATATTCCTCCAGGACTGGCCAGTCCTGTCCTGTACCCTGGGCCCAGCAGCTGCATCCGGTGTACCAGCATCTATACTACTAACCCTATTGTGGGTTTATATGCAAGTTTTTTGCTTGCTCAAGGTGAGCACCCATTGCCTATTCTCCTACTACTCTCCTACCTGTCACCAACGGTATCACGCTAGACGCCCTCCCGTCGGTCTTCCTTTTTGCTTTTTTCAGAAGAAGCGGAGGAGACATCCGCCGCTTCCTCCGCTAGGCGGGCAAGTAGTGATGAGGAGAGTGGCGTGGGAGGTAGTGTTGCGAGTGTTCAGGCTCCTGAAGCAGACACTGTTGAGGAACCTGAGGAGGACATCAGTGACGTGCAGAAACAACTCGATGATGATGAAGCCGATCGCACATGGGAGCTGAGTGCAGAAGGGGCTTCATCATCATCAGGAGAAGAGGGTTGCAGGTTGCCCATGAGGCAGCAGCTGAGCCAGCAAGGTGGTAGCATGGTTGGGAGTCAGCATGGTGGCCGAAGTGGAAAGTCTGGAGCCAAACATGCCAGGGGTAGACCACCTGCTTCGCGGCAGCCTACCTTCCCAGTAGATAGTGGAACAGGGGTTTCTGGAGTCGGCAGCAGTAGCAGTCAATCAGTGCAGACTGTTGGTGTGAAAATCAATAATTCGGCAGTGTGGCAGTTTTTCATCAAGAATCCAGAGGATGCAAGATGTGTCGGCAGAAGGTGAAGCGTGGCCAGGGTTGTTGGCACCACGGCCCTACATCAACATATGCAGCGTCACCATAAAGCGGCCTGGGAGAACCGTTGCTCCAATCTCATGGTCCAGCCTGCTGCATCACCCAGTGGCATGCCGTCCCTGTTTCAGCCTGCCAAAGTTCCACAACCTCAGCTGAAGGGAGCTGTGTGTCATACCCATCTTCTGTCAAGATGCTCCTGCTTCTCCTACTTCAAGTAAGTCATTCCGCCAGCAAGCCGTATGCACCCACTCATCCAATGGAACAGAAGCTGAATGTGCTCCTGTCCAAGTTGCTGGTGCTGCAGTCCCTCCCTTTTCAAGTGGTGGACTCTGCACCTTTCAGAGAACTGATGGCTTGTGCCGAGCTGAGGTGGAGTGTCCCAAGCCGTCATTTCTTTGTGAAGAAGGCAGTACCAGCCCTGCACAATTTTGTGGAACAGAAGGTGGGCCAGTCCTTGAGCCTGTCAGTGTGTACCAAAGTGCACGGCAGCGCCGACGTGTGGAGCTGTAACTACGGGCAGGGACAATATATGTCCTTTATGGCTCACTAGGTGAATGTGGTCCTGCACAGCCACAACCACAACTTGGACAGGTCCCCCCGCTTCCACCTCCATGCTCTTATGCCCTTGATCCTGTGACAGTGTGCGACTACACCTCCTCATCCTCCACCGTGTCCTTAGCCTCCACTGCACGGACAAGTCTCAGAGCCCCTACAGCATACAATGTGCGCAGGGCATGGTGGTGTCACACTGTTCACATGGTTTGCCTTGGTGAACTGAGTCACACAAGGGAGGAACTGCTAAAAGCAATTCATCAAGAAATCGAATCATGGCTTACTCCATGAAAACTGGAAATGGGAACCATGGTGACCGACAATGGGAAGAACATCTTGTCTGCGCTGCGACAAGGAAGCCTGAGACATGTGCCCTGCATGGCACACATGTTCAATCTGGATGTCAAGCGGTTCCTGAAGTGTTCCCCCCATCTGCAAGACATCTTAACAATGGGAAGGAAACTTTGCATGCACTTCAGCCACTCGTACACGGCAAAGCACACCTTCCTTAAGCTGCAGCGTCAGAACGGTATCCCCCAACATAGTCTGATTTGCAATGTTTTCACATGTTGGAATTCCACCCTCCATATGTTGGACCAACTATACGAACAGAGAAAAGCCATCATCGATTTCTTGATTATCCAAGTGGATAGTAGTACTTCCCTGTGTAACTTCAATGTCGACCAGTGGCAGCTCATACATGACACCTGCCATTTGCTCAGGCCCTTTGAGGAAGCCACATTATTAGTCAGTTGCCAGGATTACGGGATGAACAACGTCATTCCACTGCTTCATCTACTACAACACTTGTTGGAAACAATGGCTTGTCAGGGCACTGGAGACATGGCGCCTACATCTAACGGCCACGTGAGCCATGTGGGGGTTGAACTGTAGGAGGAGGGGCACAGTGGAGCACAGTTTAGGTTTTGCGAGATGGGTGGTTTTTCAAGTCATCTGACAGGAGAGGATGAGCAGGAGCAGCCATAGGAGCTAGAGGGTTATGAGGAAGGCAAGACAGAGGACCTAGACACATCGTGGCAGTATGCAGTGGAGGGCGATGCAGGGAGTCCCTCTGAGTCACTTGCACAAATGGCACGATGCATGCTCACTTGCTTGCATAGTGACCGCCGAATTGTCACCATTCGGCAGAGGGATGACTTCTAGCTCTCCACCTTATTAGACTTTCACTACCGACACAAAATGGGGGACTTTTTTACACCCACTGAGAGGGAGCATAAACTGACCTACTACAGAGACATCCTACCTAGTCAGTTGGCCGATGCCTATCTGTGTCATCATCCATCATCTCGCAGGTCTGACTCGGTGGGCCCCCTGTGCTCACCTGCCACTGCCATGGCTGCTGGGGAGGGGAGATGTGGGGTGGCAGGAGCAGTACCAGCTTCATTAGCAGCAGCCTGAGTCTACAGTTTCTGATGAAGCAACTCATCATCAGCAGGTAGACCTGGAGCAGAATCTGAACCAGCATGTGGTGGCATACCTTGACATGACCACACCACCACTCCTTGAAGATCCGCTGGACTTCTGGGCAGCCAAACTTGATTTGTGGCTGAAACTAGCAGAGTTTGCCCTGGAAAAGCTGTCCTGCTTGGCCAGTAGTGTGCCATCAGAGCGGGTGTTTAGTGCGATGGGGGCCATAGTCACCCCAAGGAGAACTCGTCTGTCCACAAAAAATGTGGAGACACTGACCTTTATGAAGATGAATCAGGCATGGATCAGCCAGAATTTCCACCCACCAATGCCTGATGCATCAGAGTAGATTGACCATTGTGCCACTCCAACACTTCACAAATATGGATAGTGCTAAACATATTTAAGGTGCTGCTCCCCAGTTACAGACAGTCCTTGGCATCAGACCACAATTAAGTATTGAGGATATGCATTAGCTAAAATTTAACTTCTCTTAGAATAAAATATATGGACCCAAATTTTTTTTTAAATCAAACAAAAGGAAAGGTGTGCAAAAAACACCATGTGCCACCTACACCATTGAGTATTGATGTGATGCAAAGACCTCTAAAAGGTGGAAAGGAACAACGTATGGTCCATTGTAACCGGTGGGGGGTAAAAACTTCCCCTGTAAGGCCCTACTTTCTGTTACGGCTGTGGTGGGGTGGATCCACTGACCGGTGAGGATGATGGCGTGGGGCGTACCAGGGAGCGAATTCTAAGGTGCCGCTGGTTTTCACCAGAGTCTGCCACAAAGCGGGATGCCGAGGTATAACGTGGCACAGGAAGGATGAGGCACAGATGAAGTCAGGACAGGCTGGAGGTCTGGGCTGGCGGCAACGATGCAAGGTCAGGTCACGTAGCAAGGGGTCAGATACACCGAAAGGCAAGACACAAGTAAATGCTTTCTCTTAGGCAAAAAGGCACAAAGATCCGGCAAGGATTAAAGGAAGTGCAGGGTTATATAGGGTCAAAAGAGACTAGCAACTATCAATAATGCGCTGCCCCTTAAAATGTTAAAGAGCCGTCTCGCGTGCCCTAGTATGTGGGGATGCGTGCTCTGGCAAACACGGAGAGTGGAGGAGACAGAGTGGGGAGGAGGTGGAGAGACCCGGCGGTCGCATGCGTTCACATCGCGGGATGCGAACCGCAGCTGTGTCGGCAGCAGAGACAGGGATGCGCTTGCGGTCAGCAAGTCTGACCGCATCGCTTACTGTAACAGTACCCCCCCCCTTAGGTCTCCCCCTCTTTTTGGGTCGCAGGAACCGATGAGTAAGACCATGGTCCAGTATGTTCTCTTCAGGTTCCCAAGATCTTTCTTCTGGCCCAAACCTCTTCAAATCCACCAAGAAGAAGCGTTTTCCTCTGACAATCATGGTGGCCAAAATCTCTTTAACTTCAAAGATGTAAGAGGAACCAGAGACAGGAGTGGAAGAGACATCCCCATGAGAAAAACTTTTAAGAATAATGGGTTGGCCCCAGCAAGAGACTGCACCAGTTTGCCAATTGAGAACCGGTGTGTGAAGTTGCAACCAAGGTAAACCGAAAAGAACCGCTGAAGTACAAAAAGGAAGCACATAGAACATGATCTTCTCTTTGTGTAAAACTCCCACGTGCATCGTCAGAGGATCCGAGAGGTATTGTACCGCGAGGTTCAGACTTTCACTGTTGGTGTTTGAGATGTATAGGGGTTTGCTGAGCCGTGTCACTGGAAGACGATGCTGGTGGACCAGGGAAGCATTGATGAAATTCACTGCAGAATCAGAGTCCAAGAAAGGAGAGGCATGAAACAATGTCCAGGAAGAGGTGAAGATTTGGACCGGCATAGACAAACGAGGAGAGGAGATATTCTCACCTAGGGACGCCTCTTCAACGTGCCCTAGGTGCGTGCGTTTCCTGGACGAGAAGTACGAAGAGGACAATCTTTGAGGAAATGTTCTCAATTGGCACAATAGAGGCGAGACCTCTCATGTAGGGACAGGTGAGCCCGGTCCACTTGCATAGCTTCTTCAGCAGGAGGTAAGGCAGGTGACAGAGGAATCTGCTGGAACATGGGTGCCAGTCAAGGGAAATGAGGAGTAGGAGCAGGTTCACCCTCGAGATGAATTTCCTCTTGCCTCTCGGCGAAGCGCACATCAATACGAGTGGACAGGAGAATGAGTTCACTCAAGGTAGAAGGAAGATCCCGTGCGTCTTTGACCTTGTTGGAAAGGCCTTTTATGAAGGTGGCACAAAGGGCTGCATTATTCCAGTCAAGTTCAGAAGCCAAGGTGCGAAATTTGACTTACTCACCAACAGAAGAATCCCCTTGGCGGAGATTCAGAAGCACAGTTTCTGCAGAGAAAGACCAAGCATGCTCTTCAAGGACGCTGCGGAATTCTGAGAGGAAGGCTTGCAGGCGAGTAGTCACTGGGTCGCTTCTGTCCCAGAGAGGAGTGGCCCAGGCCAAAGCCTTACCAGAGAGCAGATTAACCACGAAGGCCACCTTGGCACGTTCCGTCGGGATTTGATCGGCCATCAGTTTGACATGCATAGAGCACTGGATCACGAATTCCCTGCACAATTTAGGATCCCCTTCCTCGTCAGCAGGGTAAACGAAATTTGGGACCGACGGATGCTGCCGACATCGGTGGAACCACTGGAGCAGGTGGTGGTTGTTGCTGCTGTACCAGGGAGCGGATTCGCGGGATGCGTACCAGGGAGCGGATTCGCGGGATGCGGATTCGCAGGATGTGAACCGCAGCAACGCCAGCAGCAGAGACAGGGATGCGCTTGCGGTCAGCAAGTCTGACCGCATCGCTGACTGTAACAATCTCGCATTATTACTTCCCCTCTTGGCAGGTGTTACTTACCCTAAAAAGGGCAGCTCCCACAAGAACCTCTCCCTATTTCCCCCTACAATCACTGCCATTTCCCAGGGTTCTTAGGTGGAAATAGAGAGAGGTTCCTGTGTGGGGCCACCCTTTTTAGGGTGAGTAACACTTGCCAAGAAGGGAATTAATAGGGCAAGAGGAGGGCCTTACAGGGGAAGTCCCCCCCCCCCCATCTGCTACAATGGACAATACGTTGTTCCCTTCCACCTTTTCGAGGAAAGTGGTACTCGTCTTAAAAAGGGAAGCCCTACACAGGAACCAATCCCTATTTCCACCTAAAAACCCTGGGAATTGGCAGTGTTTGTAGGTGGAAATCGGAAGAGGTTCCTGTGTGGGGCTGCCCTTTCTAGGGCGAATAACTCTTGCCAAGAAGGGAATTAATAATGCAAGCATAGGGCCTTGCAAGGGAAGTTTTTACCCCCACCAGTTACAATGGACCATACGTTTTTCCCTTCCACCTTTTAGTGGTCTTTGCATCACATCAATACATGGTGGTGTAGGTGGCACATGGTGTTTTTTGCACACCTTTCTTTATGTTTGATTTAAAAAAAAAATGTGGGTCCATGTATTTTATCCTAAACATAATATTAAAAGTCACGTTTTACGTAATGCATATCCTCAATATTAACTTGTGCACACTAACACTTTTACAAAAGAGACCATTTTCTTTTGCCTACCTGCCTCAGTTACTATTCTGATCCTGCCACCCACCTGATGCAACACATCTGATGTCAAGTTCTTCTATTTTCACCCACCTTCGTCACCGGGTATTGCCACCCACCGCACCACTTTCAGGACTCCTGATGCTGCTGATGCCACCTCCAGGCTGTCTCATACTGCCACCATATGTTCTCATGCTGCTGCCACCTACAGGCTGCCTCATTCGGCCACCATATGTTCTCCTTATGCTGCTGCCACCTCCACTATATGTTCTCCTCATGCTGTCGCAAACTCCAGGCTGTGTCATTCAGCCACTATATGCTGCCGCCAACTCCAGGCTGTGTCATTCAGCCACTATGTGGTATCTTCATGCTGCTGCCAACTCCAGGCTGTGTCATTCAGCCACTATATGTTCTCCTCATGCTGCCGCCACCTCTACGCTTTGTCATTCAGCCACTATATGGTCCCTTCATGCTGATGCCACCTCCAGGCATTGTGCCGCTCTGCGACAGTGATTCTAATAGCGTTGCCTCTGACCTGCATGTCATACTGAATGACAGTATTATTTCACTAACCCAGCAGACACCCTATGCATGTTACAGCAAGGCAAAGTGCTCTACACCCCTATTGAGGCTCTCCGTAGGCCAGAAATAGCCATTTTTAATAGCAATTCACCACAAATAAATTCATACCGAAACAAATTTTTGGGAAAATTCTGTGAATCGGTGAATCAAATTTCCGCAGAAATATGAGGAAGTATTACTTTACTGAGAGAGTAGTGGATGTATGGAATAGTCTTCATGCAAAAGTGGTAGCTGCAAATTCAGTGAAGGAGTGTAATTAAAGGGGTACTCCCCTTTTTTAAAAGCTGGTGTCAGAAAGGGAAACAGATTTGTAAATTACTTTTATTAACCCCTTAAGGACTCAGGGCTTACCTGTACGCCCTGAGCCCGGTCCCGTTGTGAAAAACAGGGTCACGCCGTGACTCCCGCATCACACCGGGTCGATCCTGGCTGCTAACAATAGCCGGAACCCTGAGCTAACAGCGTGCGGCGCCGATCGTTGTGCCGGGCGCTGTTAACCCTTCAGACGCGGCGCATCTGAAAACGAAAGTAAACGCTTCCTGGCAGCTCAGTCGGGCTGATCGGGACATCGCGATAAAATCGTGATGTTCCGATCAGCTGGGAGGCGAGCAGAGGTCTCCTTACCTCTCTCCGCGGCGTCCGAACGGGGTTTGATTGCTCCAAGCCTGAGCTACAGACATGAGCAATCGAGCCCCTATCTCGCTGATCCGTGCAAAGCTATGGCTTTGCAGGGATCAGCATAAGAGATCAGTGTGTGCAGTGCTATAGCCTATGGGAGCTATAGCACTGCAAAAAAAAAAAGTTAACAAAGGTCATTTAATCCCTTCCCTAATAAAAATTTGAATCACCCCCTTTTTCCCATAAAAAAAAACTGTATAAATAAAAATAAAAATAAAAATTAACATATGTGGTATCGCCGCGTGCATAAATGTCCGAACTATAAAATTATATCATTAATTAAACTGCACGGTCAATGGCGTACACGTAGAAAAATTCCAAATTCCAAAATAGCGTATTTTTGGTCAGTTTTTATATTATAAAAAAATAAATAAAAAGCTATCAAAAAGTCCGATCAACACAAAAATGGTACCAGTAAAAACTTCAGAACACGGCGCAAAAAATGAGC
Source organism: Hyla sarda (assembly GCF_029499605.1). Lineage (NCBI taxonomy): Eukaryota > Metazoa > Chordata > Amphibia > Anura > Hylidae > Hyla > Hyla sarda. Next base: position 55,815,946 of record NC_079190.1, read on the forward strand.
CCTAATACAAGCCCATACGTGGAAAAATAAAAAAGTTACAGGGGTCAGAAGATGACAATTTTAAACGTATACATTTTCCTGCATGTAGTTATGATTTTTTTCAGAAGTGTGACAAAATCAAACCTATGTAAGTAGGGTATCGTTTTAACTGTATAGACCTACAGAATAAAGATAAGGTGTAATTTTGACCAAAAAATGCGCTGCGTAGAAACGGAAGCCCCCAAAAATTACAAAATGAAATTTTTTCTTCAATTTTGTCGCACAATGATTTTTTTTCCGTTTCGCCGTGGATTTTTTGGGTAAAATGACTAATATCACTGCAAAGTAGAATTGGTGGCACAAAAAATAAGCCATCATATTGAATATTATGTGCAAAATTGAAAGCGTTATGATTTTTAGAAGGTGATGAGGAAAAAATGAAAATGCAAAAACAGAAAAACGCCTTAACCTCTTAAGGTCTCAGGGTTTTTCCGTTTTTGCACTTTCGTTTTTTCCTCCTTACCTTTTAAAAATCATAACCCTTTCAATTTTCCACCTAAAAATCCATATTATGGCTTATTTTTTGCGTCGCCAATTCTACTTTGCAGTGACATTAGTCATTTTACCCAAAAATGCACGGCGAAACGGAAAAAAAAATCATTGTGCGACAAAATCGAAAAAAAACGCCATTTTGTAACTTTTGGGGGCTTCCGTTTCTACGCAGTGCATATTTCGGTAAAAATTACACCTTATCATTATTCTGTAGGTCCATACGGTTAAAATGATACCCTACTTATATAGGTTTGATTTTGTCGCACTTCTGGAAAAAATCATAACTACATGCAGGAAAATTTATACGTTTAAAAATGTCATCTTCTGACCCCTATAACTTTTTTATTTTTCCACATACGGGGCGGTATGAGGACTCATTTTTTGCGCCGTGATCTGAAGTTTTTTTTGGTATGATTTTTGTTTTGATCAGACTTTTTGATCACTTTTTATTCATTTTTTAATGGTATAAAAAGTGACCAAAATACGCTTTTTTGGACTTTGGAATTTTTTTGCGCGTACGCCATTGACCGTACGGCTTAATTAATGATATATTTTTATAGTTCGGACATTTACGCACGCGGCGATACCACATATGTTTATTTTTTATTTTTTTTTACACTGTTTTATTTTTTTTATGGGAAAAGGGGGTGATTCAAACTTTTATTAGGGAAGGGGTTAAATGACCTTTATTAACACTTTTAATTTTTTGCAGTGTTATAGGTCCCATAGGGACCTATAACACTGCACACACTGATCTCCTATGCTGATCACTGGCGTGTATTAACACGCCTGTGATCAGCATTATCGGCGCTTGACTGCTCCTGCCTGGATCTCAGGCACGGAGCAGTCATTCACCGATCGGACACCGGGGAGGCAGGTAAGGGCCCTCCCGGTGTCCGATCAGCTGTTTGGGACGCCGCGATTTCAGCGCGGCGGTCCCGAACAGCCCGACTGAGCAGCCGGGTCACTTTCAGTTTCACTTTAGAAGCGGCGGTCAGCTTTGACCGTCGCTTCTAAAGGGTTAATACCGCACATCGCCGCGATCGGCGATGTGTGGTATTAGCCGCGGGTCCCGGCCGTTGATTAGCGCCGGGACCGACGCGATATGATGCGGGATCGCGGCGTGATCCCGCTTCATATCGCGGGAGGCGGCGCAGGACGTAAATATACGTCCTGCGTCGTTAAGGGGTTAAAAAATCTTAATCCTTCCTTTACTTATTAGCTGTTGTATACTACAGAGGAAGTTATTTTCTTTTTGAATTTCCTTTCTGTCTGACCACAGTGCTCTCTGCTGACACCTCTGTCTATTTTAGGAACTGTCCAGAGCAGGATAGGTTTGCTATGGGGATTTGCTTCTACTCTGGACAGTTCCTAAAATGGACAGAGGTGTCAGCAGAGAGAACTGTGGTCAGACAGAAAGGGAATTAAAAAAGAAAAGAACTTCCTTTGGAACATACAGCAGCTGATAAGTATCGGAAGGATTAAGATTTTTGAATAGAAGTCATTTACAAATCTGTTTAACTTTCTGTTACCTGTTGATTAAAAAAAAAAAAAAAAGTATTCCAGGGGAGTACCCCTTTAAGCATGGATGGGATAGGCATAAGGCTATCCTTCATATAAGATAGGGATAGGTATAAGGCTATTCTTCCTATAAGATAGAGATAGGTATAAGGCTATCCTTCATATAAGACAGAGATAGGTATAAGGCTATTCTTCCTATAAGATAGAGATAGGTATAAGGCTATCCTTCATATAAGATAGAGATAGGTATAAGGCTATCCTTCGTATAAGATAGAGATCGGCATTAGGCTATACCTCATATAAGATAGAGATAGGTATAAGGCTATCCTTCATATAAGATAGAGATAGACATAAGGCTATACCTCATATAAGATAGGGATAGGTATAAGGCTATCTTCATATAAGACAGAGATAGGTATGAGACTATCCTTCATATAAGATAGAGATAGGCATAAGGCTATCCTTCATATAAGATAGAGATAGGTATAAGGCTATCCTTCATATAAGATAGAGATAGACATAAGGCTATACCTCATATAAGATAGAGATAGGTATAAGGCTATCCTTCATATAAGATAGAGATAGGTATAAGGTTATCCTTCATATAAGATAGAGATAGGTATAAGGCTATCCTTCATATAAGATAGAGATAGATATAAGGCTATCCTTCATATAAGATAGAGATAGACATAAGGTTATACCTCATATAAGATAGAGATAGGTATAAGGCTATCCTTCATATAAGATAGGGATAGGTATAAGGCTATCTTCATATAAGATAGAGATAGACATAAGGCTATACTTCATATAAGATAGAGATAGGTATAAGGCTATTCTTCATATAAGATAGAGATAGGTATAAAGCTATACTTCATATAAGATAGGGATAGATATAAGGCTATCCTTCATATAAGATAGGGATAGATATAAGGCTATCCTTCATATAAGATAGGGATAGATATAAGGCTATCCTTCATATAAGATAGGGATAGATATAAGGCTAACCCTTCATATAAGATAGACCAGGGACTATTCATAGTATTCAGAATATTGGGCAGACTAGATGGGCCAAATGGTTCTTATCTGCCGACATCTTCTATGTTTCTATGTTGGGAGTTGTAGTTTCTGAGACTCCAGTCCCGACTTAGGTGAACTGGCTGTGCAGTGTAGTTCTGAAAATGTAGAGAGTACCGTCATCATATAACCCTTGGCTTCTCAAACTTTTTCTTCTGGTACTTCGACAACCCTATCCTGAGCAATACTAATAGTCAACATCAATGGCAAAATAGTGCATTGTAGATGATACTGTGACTAAAGGATTAAATCTGTAATCTGCTGTCAAATTAGATTCGGATTCGACAGCAAACTCGGCTTTGACCATGCTCATTCGCTGGGCTAGGTGCAGAACATACTAGTGAGTGTAAGGGGCAATACACAAAGCATCACTGCTAACCTCCAGCTATTTGCACACATCTGTGTTATCGGCGCTCCATTGCTCCAGCCTGGATCTCTGGCATGGAGCATTCAACTGCTGATCGGACTCCGAGGAGGAAGGTAGGGACCCTCCTTGTGTGTCTCCAGCTGATCGGGATACTGTGGTTTTACCGCAGTGATCCCGATCAGCCCAACTGAGCTGCCAGGAAGCATTTTTTTTTTCATTTTCGACACAGCGATCAACTTTGATTGCAGCGTCTAAGGGGTAAATACTGGACATCACCGCGATTGATGATGTCCAGTATTAGCCACAGGTCCCGGACTTTGCTAGGTGCCAGGACTGACCCACTATGACGCAGGGTCAGTGCCTGATCCCGCGTTGTATCACAGGAGCGGGCGCAGGGCGTACAGGTACACCCTGCGTCCTTAAGAGGTTAAAGTGTACCTGTCATATCACAGAAATAAATAATGCTTCTATATGTTAATCACTAGGTCATGCAGATGCTTTACATGTCTTTTTATGTGTCTAGCTTCTGTAATTGTCTCACAAATCCCTTTGTTCTGCTGCTCGCTCATTTTGACATTCACTGCTCAGGAAGGGGTGTGTCCAAGGCAAGCACTGAGCTCACACACCATGCATCCACTTTCTACCTGAGTCTGCTGTGCTGTGCTGGGTCTCTCCATCCAGTCACTGCAGGCTGCTCTGTAACCCCGTCCTTTCTGTTTTCATGCTGCAGTCTGATAGGACAGGAGAGAGCACAATGGAGTTCTAGTCCTGCCCTCACTTACTGGACTTTTTCCATGCCTCTGCTTCAGCTGGGATACAGATGATGTTGCAGCCGGACAGGATTGCGTTCTGGATTTATTGATTTATTTATTATTTAGCAAAACACTGAAAATATGTTTAACATAAAAACAACATAAAACATTTCAATAATATCATCTTACCCGGCAGAATTACAGTAAGTAAAGCCCGGTGATATGAAAAATTTCAGTTTTTTCCCCATGGTAAGTTTCATGGACAGAGTCTCAATGAAGACTTTATTAGTGAATATTGTTTTATGACACCAGATACGCTGCTTGTTGAGTCTGTAGTACGAGACGGACAAACCACTGGTGGATAATTTATATGTGCAGTGTGAGGGATATTGAAGGAGACAGCTCGGTGGTTCTAGAATTAGAAATCACATGACAGAAAGACAAATGAGTTTCCTGGGAAGATAAACCTTCATGTACTGTATTTACAGACCTTTGTGCTGACAGGTATTAGTGTGTATGACAAGCTGCAGCTTCGACATCTGCTTGAAAACACCATATTACAGCCTACAGTTAAAGGGGTACTCCGGCGCTAAGACATCTTATGCCCTATCCAAAGGATAGGGGATAAGATGCCTGATAGCGGGGGTCCCGCCGCTGGGGACCCCCGTGATCTTCCACGCCGCACTCCGTTAGAATCAGCCCCCGGAGCGTGCAAGCACGCTCCGGGGCTGATTCTAACGGGGTGCGGCTGATTCTAACGGGGTACGCCGCACCCCGTTAGAATCAGCCGGGGGATGATTCTAACGGGGTGCGGCGTGGAAGATCACGGGGGTCCCCAGCGGTGGGACCCCCTTGATCAGATGTCTTAGCGATGGAGTACTCCTTTAAAGGGGTACTCCGGTGAAAACCTTTTTTCTTTTAAATCAACTGGGGGCAGAAAGTTAAACATATTTGTAAATTACTTCTATTAAAAAATCTTAATCCTTCCAGTACTTATTAGCTGCTGAATGCTACAGAGGAAATTCCTTTCTTTTTGGAACACTGATGACATCACGAGCACAGTGCTCTCTGCTGACATCTCTGTCCATTTTAGCAACCATGCATAGCAGATGTATGCAAAGGGCAGCATGGTGGCTCAGTGGTTAGCACTGCAGCCTTGCAGTGCTGGGGACTTAGGTTCAAATCCCACTAAGGACAACAATAAATAAAGCGTTATTATTATTATAATAACGTCAGCAGAGAGAACTGTGCTCGTGATGTCATCAGAGAGCATTCCAAAAAGAAAAGAATTTCCTCTGTAGTATTCAGCAGCTAATAAGTACAGGAAGGATTACAATACTTTTTAATAGAAGTAATTTACAAATATGTTTAACTTTCTGCCACCAGTTGATTTAAAAGAAAAAATGTTTTCACCGGAGTACCCCTTTAAATAAGGTTTATCCAATAATTTAACCCATACAGGACGTTGGGCATAAATGTATTACCTCATCCAGTTCCCAATGTATGAAGCGTGCTCAGAAGCTAAGCGTGCTTCATACCTGGAGAATCCGGTGGCTATCAGCAGCCGGAACCCACAGCTAATTAAAAGTAATTGCAGTGTCTAAAACGGGTAAAAAGCATTTCCAGCTAGCTCAGCAAATTCACATGGTCCTGATCCGCTGAGAGGATGGACAGAGGGTTCCTATGTAACTCCGTCCTCTCCTATAAGCGCTCCTGTACTGCCTGTTGTAATGGAGTGCCGATAATACTGATCAATCCTATGCTATAGCACAGCTTTCTTCAGTGTTTGCAATCGTAATAGTCCCCTATGAGAATAAAATGGGAAAAAAAACATTAAAGGGGTACTGCAGCCGAAATTAACTTATTCCCTATCCACAGGATAGTGGATTAGTAGCTGATCGCGAGGGGGTCTGAGTGCTGGGACCCCCCACTATCTCCGGAACAGGTCCTGACTTTGTGTGAGAAGCCTGTGCAGGAGACAGCACACGCTCTATTAATTTCTATGGGAGCTCCGAAGAGACCCGATTCCAGCACTCAGCAATCATCAGCGCTACCATAGAAATGAATGCAGCGCGTGCCGTCTAGTGGCAGACAATATGCGCTTCTCACTAAGCAAGATGGGGTCCCAAATTAGCATTAAAAAAAAATTGCCCCACAAAAAAAAAATGTTGTTTTACCATATATTTTGTGCTAAAATTATTGATGCTATTACCACGTACAATTGGTACAAAAACAAGCTTTCATATGGGTCTCTTAGTGGAGAATTGAAAGCATTATGGCTATTAGAAGACAAGGAGGAAAAAACGGGAAAAAATTATAAATCCCGATGTCCTTAAGAGGTTAAGAGAATTTCCTCCAAAGGAAAAAAGAAATCAGTAAATGTAAATCCCTTTTTGTCGTATTACACTGTAAAAGGGGTCATCTGGTTACAGCCAAAATGTGATTTTCCAAAAGGTATTTCTGTGTCAATTTCTAATGTTTTTCAAAATCTCTGCTTGCTGTTATTAATCCGAGGGGACACAGGGATAAAAATCGGTCCAAGTCATGTGGTGAACATACAAGGGCACCAATCAATATAGGACACAGTTCTTATACCTGTATGGAATTCAGAATGAAAATCATTCACCTGTGTGATCACCAACCAGGACAGATTTATATTAACAGAAAGGAAACAATAAATATTGAATGACAGCAAGCAGAGATCCTACAAACTATGAGCAATAGATATAGCGAGTAAATTTCTGAATTTTACAACTTATCGCTAAACAAACAATAACTTTCATTTGCTGAAATAAAAATATTTACATTTCCAGTGTGTCTAAATGACAAATATCTAGGTGCAAGGATCAAGTTGGTGGATTTGCCATTTAAAGGGGTATTCCAGGAAAAACCTATTTTAACATATCAACTGGTTCCAGAAAGTTAAACAGATTTGTAAATGACTTCTATTAAAAAATCTTAATCCTTTCAGTACTTGTAAGCTGCTGAAGTTGAGTTGTTCTTTTCTATCTAAGTGCTCTCTGATGACACCTGTCTCGGGAACCGCCCGGTTTAGAAGCAAATCCTCATAGCAAACCTCTTCTACTCTGTGCAGTTCCCAAGACAAGCAGAGATGTCAGCAGAGAGCACTGTTGCCAGACAGAAAACAACAACTCAACTTCAGCAGCTGATAATTATTGAAAGGATTAAGATTTGATTCTTTATTTTAATAGAAGTAATTTACAAATCTTTTTAACTTTCTGGAGCCAGTTGAAATATCTAAAAACGTTTTTTCCTGGAATACCCCTTTTACGGCAGCCACTGTAAGTTAGTTGATTTTGCATGTCACCCAGCTTATAAAGATACAACAATTTGGAAAAGTATTAATTAATTGAATAGAAACAATGGGAAGATTTATAAAAACCCGTGTAAAGGAAAAGTTGTGCAGTTGCACATAGCAACCAATCAGATTGCTTCTTTCATTTTTAAAGAGGCCTGTGAAAAATTAAAGAAGCGATCTCATTGTTTATTTTGGGCCACTATTCCCAGGTTTTGATAAATCTCACAGATATCCCTACAATACCACAATCTCCCTTGATCCTGCTCAGTTTCATATTGCAATCTAAACAATGTGAGGGAAAAAGAAGTCCGCTATATGCGTTTTTTCCCCAATGCTGTGTGGCTGTATGGCTGGGTGCTTACTGCGTTTAACCCAAACTCCAGGATGCGTCCCAGTATATGCCGTAAACAGATCCATAGACCTCCCACCAGGTCAAAAGTGTGTTGTTTTGCCTTCTATTTATATAGCGGTGGGTCTGCTGGATGGAATAACACAGACTTCCACACAATTCCATTGAGCTAGATCCCTTTAAAAATATATATATTACATAATACTTTTTTTTATTATTTTTTTATACATTGGATCATATGTTTCATGAGTGCCACTAAGTGGCATCCGTGAAAACTATACGTGGGACATACTTTTCGACAATTCCTCAATGTGTACATCTTTATGTAGAACATCCTTTTTTTTCCATGTTGAACTTCCAGTGACTTGTATAAGAGAGTGTGAGAGCAATAACACTTAATTCAATCTGCTCCCAGTACACACCTGACACCTTGTGACATGAATGAGTCACATGACACCAGGGAGGAAAAATGGCTGATTGTTCTCACTTTTGTTGCCAAAATGTAGACATTAATGTTCCTGTCTTGAGTTATGTAGAAAGGGCACAACATTAACCTCTTAAGGACCCAGACATTTTACACCTTAGGACCCGGCCATTTTTTGAACATCTGACCACTGTCACTTTAAACATTAATAACTCTGGAATGCTTTTAGTTATCATTCTGATTCCGAGATTGTTTTTTCGTGACATATTTTATTTTAACATAGTGGTAAAAAAAATTTGTAACTTGCATCCTTTGTTGGTGAAAAATTAGAAAATTTTATGAAAAATTAGAAAATTTTGCATTTTTCTAACTTTCAAGCTCTCTGTTTGTAAGGAAAATGGATATTCAAAATATTTTTTTTTTTTTCACATATACAATATGTCTACTTTATGTTTGCATCATAAAATTGACAAGTTTTTACTTTTGGAAGACATCAGAGGGCTTCAAAGTTCAGCAGCAATTTTCCAATTTTTCACAAAATTTCCAAACTCACTATTTTTCAGGGACCAGTTCAGGTTTGAAGTGGATTTGAAGGGTCTTCATCTTAGAAATACCCCATAAATGACCCCATTATAAAAACTGCACCCCCTAAAGTATTCATAATGACATTCAGTCAGCATTTTAACCCTTTACGTATGTCACAGGAATAGCAGGAAAGTGAAGGAGAAAATTCACAATCTTCATTTTTTACACTCGCATGTTCTTGTAGACCCAATTTTTGAATTTTTACGAGGGGTAAAAGGAGAAAATGTATACTTATCTTTGTAGCCCAATTTCTCTCGAGTAAGCACATACCTCATATGTCTATGTAAAGTGTTCGGCGGGCGCAGTAGAGGGCTCAGAACCGAAGGAGCGACAAGGGGATTTTGGAGAGTACGTTTTTCTGAAATGGTTTTTGGGGGGCATGTTGCATTTAGGAAGCCCCTATGGTGCCAGAACAGCAAAAAAAAACACATGCCATACCATTTTGGAAACAAGACCCCTTGAGAAACGTAACAAGGAATCAAGTGAGCCTTAATACCCCACATGTGTTTCACGACTTTTGCATATGTAAAAAAATAAAAAAAAATTTCACTAAAATGTGTGTTTCCCCCCAAATTTCACATTTTTGCAAGGGTTAATAGCAGAAAATACCCCCCAAAATTTGTAACCCCATCTCTTCTGAGTATGGAGGTACCCCATAAGTTGACCTGAAGTGCACTACGAGCGAACTACAATGCTCAGAAGAGAAGGAGTCATATTTGGCTTTTTGAGAGCAAATTTTGCTCGGGGGGGCATGTCGCATTTAGGAAGCCCCTATGGTGCCAGGACAGCAAAATAACCCCCACATGGCATACCATTTTGGAAACTAGACCCCTTGAGGAACGTAACAAGGGGTACAGTGAGCATTTACCCCCATTGGTGTCTGTCAGATCTTTGGAACAGTGGTCTGTACAACATTTTTAATTTGCACAGCCCACTTTTCCAAAGATCTGTCAGACACCAGTGGGGTGTAAATTCTCACTGCACCCCTCATTACATTCCGTGAGGGGTGTAGTTTCCGAAATGGGGTCACATGTGGGGTTTAGTTTTTTTTGTGTTTGTCAAAACCGCTGTAACAATCAGCCACCCCTGTGCAAATCACCTCAAATGTACATGGTGCACTCTCCCTTCTGGGCCTTGTTGTGCGCCCCCAGAGCACTTTGCGCCCACATATGGGGTATCTCCGTAGTCGGGAGAAATTGCATTACAAAGTTTGGGGGGCTTTTTCCCTTTTACCTCTTGTCAAAATGAAAAGTATAGGGCAACACCAGCATGTTAGTGTAAAAAATTTATTTTTTTACACTAACATGCTGGTGTAGACCCCAACTTCACATTTTCATAAGGGGTGAAAGGAGAAAAAGCCCCCCAAAATTTGTAAGGCAATTTCTCCCGAGTACGGCGATACCCCATATGTGACCCTAAACTGTTGCCTTGAAATACGACAGGGCTCCAAAGTGAGAGCGCCATGCGCATTTGAGGCCTAAATTAGGGATTTGCATAGGGGTGGACATAGGGGTATTCTACGCCAGTGATTCCCAAACAGGGTGCCTCCAGCTGTTGCAAAACTCCCAGCATGCTTGGACAGTCAACTGCTGTCCTGCAATACTTTGAGTAGTTGTTTTGCAACAGCTGGAGGCTCCATTTTGGAAACAGTGGCGTACCAGACGTTTTTCATTTTTATTGGGGAGGGGAGGGGGGCTGTGTTTAGAGCCAGATGTTGCCGAACTACAACTCCCAGCATGCTTGGAGTTGTAGTTTTGCAACATCTGGAGGACTAGTTTGTAGACCACTAATACAGTGGTTCCCAATCTGTGCCCTTCCAGATGTTGCAAAACTACAACTCCCAGTATGCCAAAACTGTCCAGGCATGCTGGGAGTTGTAGTTCTGCAACATCTGAAGGGCCAGATGTTACAGAACTACAACTCCCAGCATGCCTGGACAGTAAGGGCATGCTGAGGATGTGTAGTTTTGCAACATCTGGAAGGGCACAGTGGTCCCAAACTGTGGACCTCCAGATGTTGCAAAACTGCAACTTCCAGCATACCCAGATGCCAAGGGCTGTCTGGGCATGCTGTGAGTTGTAGTTTACAGGGTCCCATTACAGCAATGCATGTCGCTTTACGGCGACGTGCATTGCTGTAAAGGGCCCGACCGCGGCTGAAGATCTACTCACCTGTCGCCGCCATCTTCCTCGCCGGGATCCGGGTCTTCAGGGACGAGGTAAGTACCGGGGCTGGTCCCCAGCACTCCCCCGTCCCCCGCCGCGTCCTCCAGTCTTCCTCCCGTCCTCTCCGGACTTTCAGGGTCCGGGCAGGACGGGAGGAAGTAACCGCCCCCCCTCCTGCGATTGGTCGGTTAAATAACCGACAGATCGCAGGGGGATCGGAGGAGGTGGCCGGCTTGCCACCTCGCTCCTAGGCTCCAGCATGGTCCTGGCTGTCTGTGACAGCCGGGATCATGCGAAATTACCGGGCGGTCGGGTCCCAGAGACCCGATCAGCCCGGTATCGCCGCAGATCGCAAGGGCGATTTCTCTTGCGATTTGCGGCGATCGCCGACATGGGGGGCCTACATGGCCCCCCTCGGCGTTTGCCCTGGATGCCTGCTGAAGGATTTCAGCAGGCATCCAGTTCCGATCTCTGCCCGGCGCGCGGCAGAGACCGGAAAACGCCAGGACGTACGGGGACGTCCTGGGTCCTTAAGGCCCAGGGTGTCAGGGCGTATCCATACGCCCTGGGTCCTTAAGAGGTTAAGGGGTTATCCAGGAAAAAACTTTTTTTTTATATATCAACTGGCTCCAGAAAGTTAAACAGATTTGTAAATGACTTCTATTAAAAAATCTTAATCCTTTCAGTACTTATTAGCTGCTAAAATTGAGTTGTTCTTTTCTGTCTAAGTGCTCTCTGATGACACCTGTCTCAGGAACTGTCCAGAGTAGAAACAAATCCCCATAGCAAACCTCTTCTACTCTGTGCAGTTCCCAAGACAAGCAGAGATGTCAGCAGAGAGCTCTGTTGTCAGACAGAAAACAACAACTCAACTTCAGCAGCTGATAATTATTAGAAGGATTAAGATTTTTTAATAGAAGTCATTTACAAATCTGTTTAACTTTCTGGAGCCAGTTGATATATATATATATATATAAGTTTTCCTGGAATACCCCTTTAAACACTGCTATACAGGTTGTGCACACACTACTTTACTTTATTGTAGCAGAGGGTCCTTTCTTCAGTGTTGTCACATGAAAATATATAATAAAATATGTTCAAAAATGGACTCTCTCATGGAAGATATTATGTCTATGGTAACATTGGTGCACATCTGTGATATATTAGGTGCACATAAGGACTTCTCTTCCACCCTTTGTCTACAATATGCCATATATGTGGTGCACACCATGTCCTCTCCTCTTGTGTACATCAATCTTTTCATCTCATTACGGCAGATAAGGTTATTGTGCAGTAACACCTCTTCAATAAATTATATACACAAAGTGCTATTCTTCTTTCTGCATTAAGACCCTTTGGGATGCTTGTGGTTTCATAACCCCATGTAATGACAGAAGATGCCATTCCTTCCGGGTCTTCACCATCATTATGTTTCCTTGTCTTTACTGTCTTTATTAAAGCACAATTCACTTTAATGATCCGGCTGTGTAAATTGAAAGGTAGGAGTCAATGGCTTTTCCTATGAAGTGTTATCCAATACAAAGAAATGATTTTTATAACTAATGGCTAAAGATCTGGAGCCGCTATATAAAAGGTCATATGGACTGTAAAATCTGTAATTATGTATGCAATTACTCCGTCACATTGTCATTACATTACACTTTATTGTCTGAACTGTGAATGCTCTCTGTAGGCAGCCATGTAGGTCCTGTCCTAGGGAAGCTGTGTTATATTGAGGGGGTTGTCCGGGATCAGAGAACACAACTCCTTTCTATATAGATAGATATGAGATAGATAGATAAATAGATAAGTAGAAGCAAGGTAGAGCAACACATCCGAAAGGTGTTAAGGTAATATGGGTGCAAGCGGGCCCAATCGCAGCCCTGGTCACTGGCGGCAGTAGTCGACACAAGTAGAAAGCGTCCCACAGCCTCCAATATAAGGTGAAAAGCAGTGTCGTTTATTTCCTCATATGTGGCAAGCAACGTTTCGACAGTCACTCTTATATACCTTCACAACATTTGTATATTGCATTTGACACACCCATTGCATCTTTTTTTATGTATGTATTCAGATGGTGCGATTTGCACTTAACGCCACATACATATATTTCATAAGAGGATTCTGAAAGCACAGTGAGTGTGCGCGGACCTGGATCTGATTTTGGTCTCTTGGTTACCATGATGCGCTAATCCGATAGGCTGAATCACATTTTTTGTGTTTATGAGGCAGTGAGCGTCTGTATACAATCTGTCACACACGCGTTGCCATGATCACTTACACATGTGGTGAGTGTGTTTGACCTAACCCCTCCTCCGCCATTGTTTTTAATTCTCTTGTAGATACGTATTTAATCATGATTATATTTTCACTATGATCGGTTTGGTGATATGTAAATGTAATAACACTAAACACATTGTATTTTATTGCACACATATATCCATATGTTTTTTTACACTGGATCACTGTTTCTTTAACTTCTTCACCTTGATTTGTTATAATTAGCTTGTAATTGATTTGGTGCGTGTTCACACATAAATACTAGTACTCTGGTCACTTCTGTATGCTTGATAAAGACTGTGCAGACAGTCGAAACGTTGCTTGCCATATATGAGGAAATAAACGACACTGCTTTTCACCTTATATTGGAGGCTGTGGGACGCTTTCTACTTGTGTAGATAGATAGATATGAGATAGATAGATAGATAGATGTCACGATGCCGGCTGGCAGGTAGTGGACCCTCTGTGCCAGAGAGGGATTGGCGTGGACCGTGCTAGTGGACCGGTTCTAAGCCACTACTGGTTTTCACCAGAGCCCGCCGCAAAGCGGGATGGTCTTGCTGCGGCGGTAGTGACCAGGTCGTATCCACTAGCAACGGCTCACCTCTCTGGCTGCTGAAGATAGGCGCGGTACAAGGGAGTAGGCAGAAGCAAGGTCGGACGTAGCAGAAGGTCGGGGCAGGCAGCAAGGATCGTAGTCAGGGGCAACGGCAGAAGGTCTGGAAACACAGGCAAGGAACACACAAGGAACGCTTTCACTGGCACTAAGGCAACAAGATCCGGCAAGGGAGTGCAAGGGAAGTGAGGTAATATAGGGAAGTGCACAGGTGAAAACCCTAATTGGAACCACTGCGCCAATCAGCGGCGCAGTGGCCCTTTAAATCGCAGAGACCCGGCGCGCGCGCGCCCTAGGGAGCGGGGCCGCGCGCGCCGGGACAGAACAGACGGGGAGCGAGTCAGGTAGGGGAGCCGGGGTGCGCATCGCGAGCGGGCGCTACCCGCATCGCGAATCGCATCCCGGCTGGCAGCAGGATCGCAGCGCCCCGGGTCAGAGGACGTGACCGGAGCGCTGCAGCGGAGGGAGTGAAGCGAGCGCTCCGGGGAGGAGCGGGAACCCGGAGCGCTCGGCGTAACAGTACCCCCCCCCTTGGGTCTCCCCCTCTTCTTGGAGCCTGAGAACCTGAGGAGCAGACTTTTGTCAAGGATGTTGTCCTCAGGTTCCCAGGATCTCTCTTCAGGACCACAACCCTCCCAGTCTACTAAAAAAAAATTTTTCCCTCTGACCTTTTTGGCAGCCAAAATTTCCTTGACCGAGAAGACGTCCGAGGAGCCGGAAACAGGAGTGGGAGGAACAGATTTGGGAGAAAAACGGTTGAGGATGAGTGGTTTGAGAAGAGAGACGTGAAAGGCATTAGGGATACGAAGAGAAGGAGGAAGAAGAAGTTTATAAGAGACAGGATTAATTTGACACAAAATTTTGAAAGGACCAAGATAGCGTGGTCCCAACTTGTAGCTAGGGACACGGAAGTGGACATATTTAGCGGAGAGCCATACCTTGTCTCCAGGGGAAAAAACGGGGGGAGCTCTTCTTTTCTTATCCGCGAACCTCTTCATGCGTGAAGAAGCCTGTAAGAGAGAATTTTGGGTCTCTCTCCATAAATGGAAAGGTCACGAGAAATTTCATCCACAGCGGGCAGACCAGAGGGCAAGGGGGTAGGGAGGGGGGGAAGAGGGTGACGGCCGTACACCACGAAAAATGGGGATTTGGAGGAAGATTCAGAGACCCTGAAGTTATACGAAAATTCGGCCCATGGAAGGAGATCTGCCCAGTCATCCTGGCGGGAGGAAACAAAATGTCGCAAATAATCACCCAGGATCTGGTTAATTCTTTCTACTTGTCCATTGGACTGGGGATGATATGCAGAGGAAAAATTTAATTTAATCTTGAGTTGTTTACAGAGAGCCCTCCAGAATTTAGACACGAATTGGACCCCTCTATCCGAGACAATCTGCGTAGGCAACCCGTGAAGACGAAAAATGTGTACAAAAAATTGTTTAGCCAACTGAGGCGCAGAAGGAAGACCAGGAAGAGGGATGAAATGTGCCATTTTGGAGAATCGATCAACGACCACCCAAATAACGGTGTTGCCACGGGAAGGGGGTAAATCAGTAATAAAATCCATACCAATCAGAGACCAAGGCTGTTCGGGGACAGGCAGAGGATGAAGAAAACCAGCGGGCTTCTGGCGAGGAGTCTTATCCCGGGCACAGATAGTGCAGGCTCGCACAAAGTCCCCAACATCCGTCTCCAGAGTCGGCCACCAATAGAAGCGGGAGATGAGTTGCACAGATTTCTTGATGCCCGCATGACCTGCGAGATGGGAGGAGTGACCCCATTTGAGGATTCCGAGGCGTTGGCGTGGAGAAACAAAGGTCTTTCCTGGAGGAGTCTGCCTGATGGAGGCAGGAGAAGTGGAGATCAGGCAGTCAGGTGGAATGATGTGTTGCGGAGGGAGATCAACTTCTGAGGCATCCGAGGAACGAGAGAGAGCATCGGCCCTAATGTTCTTATCGGCAGGACGAAAGTGAATCTCAAAATTAAATCGGGCAAAGAACAGAGACCACCGGGCCTGGCGAGGATTCAGCCGTTGGGCCGACTGGAGGTAGGAGAGGTTCTTGTGGTCGGTGTAGATAATAACAGGAAATCTTGATCCCTCCAGCAGATGCCTCCATTCCTCAAGTGCTAATTTAATGGCTAGAAGCTCTCGATCCCCGATGGAGTAGTTCCTCTCCGCTGGAGAGAAGGTCCTAGAGAAAAAACCACAAGTGACAGCATGCCCGGAAGGATTTTTTTGTAGAAGAACAGCTCCAGCTCCTACTGAGGAGGCATCAACCTCCAATAGGAAGGGTTTGGAAGGGTCAGGTCTGGAGAGCACGGGAGCCGAAGAAAAGGCAGACTTGAGTCGTTTAAAGGAGTCTTCTGCTTGAGGAGGCCAGGACTTGGGATCAGCATTTTTCTTGGTTAAAGCCACGATAGGAGCCACAATGGTAGAAAAATGTGGAATAAATTGCCTGTAATAATTGGCGAACCCCAAAAAGCGTTGGATAGCACGGAGTCCGGAGGGGCGTGGCCAATTTAAGACGGCAGAGAGTTTGTCTGGATCCATCTGTAGTCCCTGGCCAGAGACCAAATATCCTAGAAAAGGAAGAGATTGGCATTCAAACAGACATTTCTCAATTTTGGCATAGAGTTGGTTGTCACGAAGTCTCTGAAGAACCATACGGACATGCTGGCGGTGTTCTTCTAGATTGGCAGAAAAAATTAGGATATCGTCCAGATATACCACAACACAGGAGTATAACAGATCACGAAAAATTTCATTGACAAAGTCTTGGAAGACGGCAGGGGCATTGCACAGTCCAAAGGGCATGACCAGATACTCAAAGTGTCCATCTCTGGTGTTAAATGCCGTTTTCCACTCGTCCCCCTCTCTGATGCGGATGAGGTTATAGGCGCCTCTTAAGTCCAATTTAGTGAAGATGTGGGCACCTTGGAGGCGATCAAAGAGTTCAGAGATGAGGGGTAAGGGGTAGCGGTTCTTAACCGTGATTTTATTAAGACCGCGGTAGTCAATGCAAGGACGTAGGGAGCCATCTTTTTTGGACACAAAGAAAAATCCGGCTCCGGCAGGAGAGGAGGATTTACGGATAAAGCCCTTTTTTAGATTCTCCTGGACGTATTCGGACATGGCAAGAGTCTCTGGGGCAGAGAGAGGATAAATTCTGCCCCGGGGTGGAGTAGTACCCGGGAGGAGGTCGATAGGGCAATCATAAGGCCTGTGAGGAGGTAGAGTCTCAGCTTGTTTTTTGCAGAAAACATCCGCGAAGTCCATATAGGCCTTAGGGAGACCGGTTACTGGAGGAACCACAGAGTTACGGCAAGGGTTACTGGGAACCGGTTTTAGACAGTTCTTGGAACAAGAGGACCCCCAACTCTTGATCTCCCCAGTGGACCAATCCAGGGTTGGGGAATGAAGTTGAAGCCAGGGAAGTCCAAGGAGAATCTCCGAGGTGCAATTGGGGAGGACCAAAAGTTCAATCCTCTCATGATGAGATCCGATGCTCATAAGAAGGGGCTCCGTGCGGAAACGTATGGTACAGTCCAATCTTTCATTATTTACACAATTGATGTAGAGGGGTCTGGCGAGACTGGTCACTGGGATGTTGAACCTGTTGACGAGAGAGGCCAAAATAAAATTTCCTGCAGATCCAGAGTCCAAGAAGGCCACTGTAGAGAAGGAGAAGGCAGAGGCAGACATCCGCACAGGCACAGTAAGACGTGGAGAAGCAGAGTAGACATCAAGGACTGTCTCACCTTTGTGCGGAGTCAGCGTACGTCTTTCCAGGCGGGGAGGACGGATAGGACAATCCCTCAGGAAGTGTTCGGTACTAGCACAGTACAGGCAGAGGTTCTCCATACGGCGTCGTGTCCTCTCTTGAGGTGTCAGGCGAGACCGGTCGACCTGCATAGCCTCCACGGCGGGAGGCACAGGAACAGATTGCAGGGGACCAGAGGAGAGAGGAGCCGAGGAGACGAAACGCCTCGTGCGAACAGAGTCCATATCTTGGCGGAGTTCCTGACGCCTTTCAGAAAAACGCATGTCAATGCGAGTGGCTAGGTGAATAAGTTCATGTAGATTAGCAGGAATTTCTCGTGCGGCCAGAACATCTTTAATGTTGCTGGATAGGCCTTTTTTGAAGGTCGCGCAGAGGGCCTCATTATTCCAGGACAATTCTGAAGCAAGTGTACGGAATTGTACGGCATACTCGCCAACGGAAGAATTACCCTGGACCAGGTTCAACAGAGCAGTCTCAGCAGAAGAGGCTCGGGCAGGTTCCTCAAAGACACTTCGGATTTCCGAGAAGAAGGAGTGTACAGAGGCAGTGACGGGGTCATTGCGGTCCCAGAGCGGTGTGGCCCATGACAGGGCTTTTCCGGACAGAAGACTGACTACGAAAGCCACCTTAGACCTTTCAGTGGGAAACAGGTCCGACATCATCTCCAGATGCAGGGAACATTGGGAAAGAAAGCCACGGCAAAACTTAGAGTCCCCATCAAATTTATCCGGCAAGGATAAGCGTATCCCAGGAGCGGCCACTCGCTGCGGAGGAGGTGCAGGAGCTGGCGGAGGAGATGACTGCTGAAGCTGTGGTAGCAACTGTTGTAGCATAACGGTCAGTTGAGACAGCTGTTGGCCTTGTTGCGCTATCTGTTGTGACTGCTGGGCGACCACCGTGGTGAGGTCAGCGACAACTGGCAGAGGAACTTCAGCGGGATCCATGGCCGGATCTACTGTCACGATGCCGGCTGGCAGGTAGTGGACCCTCTGTGCCAGAGAGGGATTGGCGTGGACCGTGCTAGTGGACCGGTTCTAAGCCACTACTGGTTTTCACCAGAGCCCGCCGCAAAGCGGGATGGTCTTGCTGCGGCGGTAGTGACCAGGTCGTATCCACTAGCAACGGCTCACCTCTCTGGCTGCTGAAGATAGGCGCGGTACAAGGGAGTAGGCAGAAGCAAGGTCGGACGTAGCAGAAGGTCGGGGCAGGCAGCAAGGATCGTAGTCAGGGGCAACGGCAGAAGGTCTGGAAACACAGGCAAGGAACACACAAGGAACGCTTTCACTGGCACTAAGGCAACAAGATCCGGCAAGGGAGTGCAAGGGAAGTGAGGTAATATAGGGAAGTGCACAGGTGAAAACCCTAATTGGAACCACTGCGCCAATCAGCGGCGCAGTGGCCCTTTAAATCGCAGAGACCCGGCGCGCGCGCGCCCTAGGGAGCGGGGCCGCGCGCGCCGGGACAGAACAGACGGGGAGCGAGTCAGGTAGGGGAGCCGGGGTGCGCATCGCGAGCGGGCGCTACCCGCATCGCGAATCGCATCCCGGCTGGCAGCAGGATCGCAGCGCCCCGGGTCAGAGGACGTGACCGGAGCGCTGCAGCGGAGGGAGTGAAGCGAGCGCTCCGGGGAGGAGCGGGAACCCGGAGCGCTCGGCGTAACAATAGATAGATATGAGATAGATAGATAGATATGAGATAGATAGATATGAGATAGATAGATAGATAGATAGATATGAGATAGATAGATAAATAGATATGAGATAGATAGATAGATAGATAGATATGAGATGGATAGATAGATAGATAGATAGATAGATAGATATGAGAGATAGATATGAGATAGATAGATGGATAGATAGATATGAGATAGATAGATAGATATGAGATAGATAGATAGATAGATATGAGATAGATAGATATGAGATAGATAGATAGATAGATAGATAGATAGATATGAGATAGATAGATAAATAGATATGAGATAGATAGATAGATAGATAGATAGATAGATAGATAGATAGATAGATATGAGATGGATAGATAGATAGATATGAGAGATAGATATGAGATAGATAGATGGATAGATAGATATGAGATAGATAGATAGATAGATATGAGATGGGTAGATAGATAGATGTGAGAGATAGATATGAGATAGATAGATGGATAGATAGATAGATATGAGATAGATAGATGGATAGATAGATATGAGATAGATAGATAGATAGATAGATAGATAGATAGATAGATAGATAGGAGATAGATAGATAGATAGATAGATAGATAGATAGATAGATAGATAGATAGGAGATAGATAGCAAAGTAGAAGCAGTGGCACTACAGGCTGGTGAAATAAAGTGGTGTCTTTATTTACTCCAAAGTGAGCTACGTTTCGGCAGCCTCCCGCTGCCTTTGTCAAGCGTGAGGCTGCCGAAACGTAGCTCACTTTGGAGTAAATAAAGACACCACTTTATTTCACCAGCCTGGAGTGCCACTGCTTCTACTTTGCTATACCTTTTGGATCTCTGCCCCAGATCAACAACAGGGAGGCACCCGTTCACCCCAACCGCAGGAGTGCTGCTTCCCTCCTCTCCTCTACTACTAGATAGATAGATAGGAGATAGATATGAGATAGATAGATATGAGATAGATAGATATGAGATAGACAGATATGAGATAGATAGATAGATAAATATGAGATAGATAGATAGATAGATAGATAGATATGAGATAGATAGATATGAGATAGATAGATATGAGTTAGATAGATATGAGATATATAGATAGATAGATATGAGATAGATAGATAGATAGATAGATAGATAGATAGATAGATATGAGATAGATAGATAGATAGATATGAGATAGATAGATATGAGATAGATAGATAGATAGATAGATAGATATGAGATAGATAGATATGAGATAGATAGATATGAGATAGAAATGAGATAGACAGATAGATAGATATGAGATAGATAGATAGATATGATATATATAGATATGAGATAGATAGATAGATATGAGATAGACAGATATGAGATAGATAGATATGAGATAGATATGAGATAGACAGATATGAGATAGACAGATAGATATGAGATAGATAGATAGATAGATAGATAGATATCAGATAGATAGATATTGTAGAAAGGTGGGCAGCACCGTGAGTGTATGCTGGTGCCGCTGGTAAACCTGGTCACAGGTCCAGTAAATCCAATCAAGAAGCAGCAGCACTCAAATTCCGTGAAAATATGTGTGGCTTTTATTCAAGCAGACCTACAGGAGGCGACGTTCCAGCTTCTCTCACAGCCTTTGTCAAGCAATGACCGGTACATAGTGTAGGGTATTTATAATCCACAAGTGACAACCAATTAGTGTCATAATTATTTACAAAACATAGTGAAACAGTACAGTGATTATTACGATCATAGACAGTAGGGCAAAAATTAAAGCACGTCACATACATCGGGCACCTACCGCATATGAAATAAACTCTTGTGCAAAATTACAAAACATAAAACTGTTCACATCTTGTAATAATAAACTAAATTAATGTGCGTAGATTCACCGTGATGCCTGTATCTTCCTGGAGGGAGGAGTTTTGCCGCACAACTTCCGTACACCGGCACACACGAGGACGCCATCCAGCTCAGCCTATGCCCGTCTTCCACGTCTTTCCGGTCTACGCCGGAAATGACCTCATGGTAAACAATAGCACATGTGTAGCTCGCGCATGCGTCCCACAATGGTAGCGAGCGATACGCCATCTTGGGTCCTGGCAATCCCTATCTGTCAGCCGATACATCTTGTAGTTATGCTTATGTATGCCGGTTATACCAGCGCATCATGTGGGTGGGGTTGTCTCCTAATACGGGGTGATGCCACAGCGGGAAACCCGTTCCGTTTGGCATACCGGTTACGTGTCACCCTGTATGGTAACCCAGTTGGGTGACACAGCCCGGTTAGTCCACCCCATTATGTGGCAACCTGACGTCCACTCACCCATCTTTGCCTTCATACGTGCACATCGTGATACCCATTTCAGGGATGCTCAGGTTCCCGGCGTTAAGTGCTTGAGTATGTCCGTGGAAACGGGAAAAGGGTGCTGTGGTGGTGTCCTCCGTGTCCGGTCGTGGCTGGATGCGCAGCGTCCTTCACTCACTCCTATGGAAAACAATAAAAAAGTATTATTAATATATTGTAATAAAAGAAAGTAAAACAAGTACCAAACATACACCATGTTCCGCGTAGGTGCCCTATGGCGTGTCCCCATATCAGAGAAGGAATTATGGGTTACATAGTTTGTGGCTGATTTTGTATTCAGTGTTCAAATCATGTGGTTTGAGGGTGTTCAACTCATAGATCCACCATAGCTCACTTCTTTTTAACTTACATTCCCAATCTCCACCTTTTTTGAGGGGGGGGGGGGGGGGGGGAATGTGATATGAGATAGATATGAGATAGATAGATAGATAGATAGATAGATAGAAAGCTATGAGATAGTCAGATAGATAGATAGATAGATAGATATGAGATAGATAGATAGATAGATAGATAGATAGATATAGATAGATAGATAGATATGAGATAGACAGATAGATAGATAGATAGATAGATATGAGATAGATAGATATGAGATAGATAAGAGATAGAGAGATATGAGATAGATAGATATGAGATAGATATGAAATAGATAGATATGAGATAGATATGAGATAGATAGATAGATAGATAGATAGATATGAGATAGATAGATAAATAGATAGATATGAGATAGATAGATATGAGATAGATAGATAGATAGATGTGAGATAGATAGATATGAGATAGATATGAGATAGATAGATAGATAGATATGAGATAGATAGATATGAGATAGATATGAGATAGATAGATAGATATGAGATAGATAGATATGAGATAGATAAATAGATAGATAGATATGAGATAGATAGATAGATAGATAGATAGATATGAGATAGACAGATATGAGATAGATGGATAGATAGATATGAGATAGATAGATAGATATGAGATAGATAGATGTGAGATAGATAGATAGATATGAGATAGATATATAGATAGATAGATAGATAGATAGATAGATAGATGTGTTATAAGTAGGATAAATCTTTTAGGTTGCATTTCAACGTTTAAATGTTATTTTATACAATATATACTACTTCTTGCAAAACGCACAGTAAAGCTGCAGTAGGTAAATGTTCCCTAAGGGTACATTCATACAGGAATAATTAGCTTCAGATGGGTTTGGGTCCTTTCTAATTAACTTCAATAGGTAAATATAAAATCTGCAACAAATCCGCAGCATTTCAGTCCTGTGTGCAAATACCCTAAAAAAAGTAATCCAGAAACATTTCATCTCCTACGGATCAGCAGAATAGAGGAACCATCCACTGCAGCC
The DNA here is from genome assembly GCF_029499605.1 of Hyla sarda. Lineage (NCBI taxonomy): Eukaryota > Metazoa > Chordata > Amphibia > Anura > Hylidae > Hyla > Hyla sarda. The sequence continues at coordinate 55,839,136 of NC_079190.1, forward strand.
TTTATTCCAGTGTTTTCCAAACAGTGTTCCTCCAGCTGTTGCATGCTGGGAGTTATCCAGGCATGCTGGGACTTGTAGTTTTGCAACAGCTGGAGGTCCACAGTTTGGAGTCCACTGTCCTAAAGCATTGCCCCCACCTTTATATCTGACACTGTCACAGTAACTTGTGGTCATTTCCATGTATACAATAGCCCAGGTCTTTTGTATGTACCAATTCAGTTCTGGTGGAGCAGGCTTGGCATCCTAAAATATGGTATCTAGGTTGGTGGCATCAGAAAGCACTCATTGGTTGATAATCTGCTCTTACATGTTCATAAAGGAAATAACTGTGTATGGTGCCAGCCCTGAACTACTGCTAGTAATCTAATAAAACCAAATACCCCACACAATCCAGTTTTCTCCTTTTGTTTCTTCTTAGAAATTTGCGCGGTTTGAGAAGAACTCTGATGACATCTACAGGTCAATAGGCTGTATTACAGCTCAACATATTAAAAGTAACATCCCTAACTCAGAACACTTATAGGAATATATTAGTATATTTAATAACATTTAGGCTACGGTCCCACGTAGCTCTAATGTAACGTATTTCATGCTGCACAGCACATTTTACACAACATGAAATACGCTGCGTTAGCGCTGAGTGGGACCTGGTGCATTCACACATAAAGTATCTGATGCAGCTAAATTTATTTAATTTGTCAAGTTGCCCATAGCAACCTATCAGGTTGATTCTTTTATTTTTAAGAGGGGTTTTGAAAATTAAAAACGTTATCTGATTCATCCTGATCATGTGCATTTAATTTTTATGTGTCTACGATTTCTCTCAGAATTACCTTTACTTTATTTATTACCTTCATTTGCACAGTGAGGTGTTATGATTCAGCAGGCTGGAGGTGGATCCTCTGTGCCAGAGAGGGATTGGCGTGGACTGTACCGGTGGACCGGTTCTAAGTTGCTGCTGGTTTTCACCAGAGCCCGCCGCAAAGCGGGATGGTCTTGCTGCGGTGGTAGCAACCAGGTCGTATCCACCGGTAACGGCTCAACCTCACTGACTGCTGAGAGTGGCATGGGACAGGAGGACTAGACAGAGGCGAGGTCAGGCGTAGCAGAAGGTCGGGGCAGGCGGCAAGGTTCGTAGTCAAAGGCAACGGCAGAAGGTCTGGTAACACTGGTAAGGCAAACACAGAAATGCTTTCACTAGGCACTGAGGCAACAAGATCCGGCAATGCAGGGAAGGGGAAGTGAGGTAATATAGGCCTGGAGCAGGTGAGCTAATTACACTGATTGGGGCAGGCACCAATTAGTGGTGCACTGGCCCTTTAAATCTTAGAGAGCTGGCGCGCGCGTGCCCTAGAGAGCGGAGCCGCGCGCGCCAGGACGTGACAGCCGGGGACCGGGACAGGTAAGTAGATTGGGATGCGACCCGCGAGCGGGCACGTCCCGCTATGCGGATCGCTTCCCCGCCGGCAGTGTGAGTGCAGCACTCCCGGGCGCTGCAGAGAGGAGAACACCGCGAGCGCTCCGGGGAGGAGCAGGGACCCGGAGCGCTCGGCGTAACATGAGGTTTCTGTCCATGCAGAGGCATGGGGCGTGTCCCTCTCTTCTCCTCACTGTGATGACTCCTCCCCCTCCCTCACTCTTCCTCCCAGGAGGCAGGGGGACCCCTAGTGTCCAGCCTTTTTGACTGGCTTTTTCAGTATGAAATTTTTCTGATGAAAGCAATTGCACAACATTGTTTTTGCATGCTTTAAAACATATCAAAAGTTATTGTATCTGACAGTGCCCATTTAATGACATAACAAATGTACATTCAAGAAAAAAAATATATAGTGTGCCAAGACGGAGGGGTTGGAATTGAATGACATTTTATGTGTAATAATTATATATGTAACTGAATACATTTATTGGGCAAAACTGTACAAGTGAGCAGAGGCTCTAGAACCCTGTTGGGCCACCTCTAGCCCTGATAATAGATGAGATGATGTTGGGCATGGAGGCATACAGGTTCAGTATAGCATCCTGTGGCACATTTGCCCATATTTGTTGCAGACGGACCTGTAGATCATGTCCACTCATAGGTTGTTGAAGCTAGCATCCCATTTGGTCCCATAAATGCTTCATTGGTAATAAGTCTGGTCACCGGGCATGCCAAGGAAGTAGTGCAATCTGGCATTACTGGAAAACCCTTCCTGCTAAAAAAAAAATGCCAGTTGGAAGCCATGAGAGGCTGCAGGATTTCCTGCACATATCACCGGACTGTGTCCCCCATATTATTATTAAGAGTGATGTGGAGGTTCCCCAGATCATAACAGCAGCAGTTGGGGCAATGTGTCCACAGCAAAGGCAGGATTGAAGCGCTCACCATGAGGCCTCCATGCTCCAACCCAACCATCATCAGATCCCAAACAGATCCTGGATTTGTTGCTTAAGACAATATGATTCCAGTCTATATAGCAGTCCAGGTCTCTCGTTCCCAACACCACTGCAAGTGAAGGCGGCAAAGCCTAACTGTCATCTGATAAGTACCGGGAAATGGTCCGGCAAAGGGGTGTGTAATAAGGGCACCACCTGTCTCCGGATGGTGGACAAGGAAATATGTGGGAATTTGTGTTTGTTGGTTGATCCTCTCTAATGGTGGTCTGTCTGGGCCATCCAGAGCCTGTTCACTGTGTGTGTGTGTGTTTACTTTCTTATAACCACTACTCCCAACACCCCCTTACAGCTTGGTCCAAATGACCTAGATGGCGGGCATTTCGTCAAAATGACCATCCTGCTTTCTCAGGCCAGTGATGAGCCCATGATGTATGGTGTATTGCTTCTTAAAGGGGTACTCCTGTGGAAAACATTTTATTTTTAAATCAACTGGTGTCAAAGTTAAACAGATTTGTAAAATACTTTTTAAAATCTTAATCCTTCCAGTATTTATCAGCTTCTGTAAAATACAGAGGAAGTTATTTTCTTTTTGAATTTCCTTTCTGTCTGACCACAGTGCTCTCTGCTGACACCTCTGTCCATGTCAGGAACTGTCACAAGCAGGATAGGTTTGCTATAGGAATTTGTTTCTACTCTGGACAGTTCCTTACATGGACAGAGGTGTCAGCAGAGAGCACTGTGATCAGACAGAAAAGAAATTCAAAAGAAAATAACTTCCTCTGTAGTATACAGCAGCTGATAAGTACTGGAAGGATTAAGATTATTAAATAGACATAATTTACAGATCTGTTTAACTTTTTCGCACCAGTTGATAAAAAAAAATTAATAATAATCCACTGGAGAACCCCTTGTCAGGATCCGGACTGGCAGGAGGTAGCAGGAGCTGGAGGTGGATCCGCTGTGCCAGAGAGGTGATGACGTGGGCCGTACCAGGGGAACGGAGTCTAAGGAGTTACTGGTTTTCACCAGAGCCCGCCGCAAAGCGGGATGGACATGCTGCGGCAGGTAACCCGCAGGTCGTTCCACCCAGTAGCGACTCAACCTCTCTGGCTGCTGAGATGAGGCAAGGTACAAGAGGATCAGGCAGAGGCGAAGTCAGACGTAGCAAAAGGTCAGGGCAGGCGGCAACAGTTCTCAGGCGGTAGTCAATAGCAACAGGTTCAGCAACAGGCAGGGAATACACACAAACGCTTTCTCTAGGGCACTAAGGCAACAAAGATCAGGCAGGAAGCTGTGGGAGGAGATGGTACTTATAGGCAGTGCACAGGTACAGGCCTAATTAAGTCAAAGCAGAACCTTTAACCCTAGATTAACCACTTTGGACCAGGCACCAATCACTGGTGAGTCCGGGTACGCGCGCGCCCTATAGAGTGGGGACGTGCACGCCGAGACCGGCTGACCAGAGTGCTGCCTGGGGACACACGCAGTGAGCGCACTGAGGTAAGCAGGGTGCCCGGAGCGCTCAGCGTAACACCCCTTTCAGGAGAATATGGTACCTCTCAGGAAAAACACAATGCTTTTGGTAAAGTTCATGCACTGCTGTATGGGTCTGTGTACATTTAATATCTGTGTGCATGAGCCTTGATAGCTGTTGCTGATTTAACCAATGATATATATACTGTACCTCATGACATTCATGATTAAAGTAATATAAAGAATAATATATCAGTTATCATATGAAAACATCAAAGAATAATTGAGGATTTCAGAACATTGTGTCTTTCATTTGGCAATGGTTCTGTGTCTCTCAGTTTTCGGTAATGTTCCACTAATGATAAATGGTGTCATTAGAGATTTTTATCTCTTCAGTGCACATATCCTGTTAGGCAAATGAAATCTGTCTGATGCCTCAGATGACTCCTCACCTCACATCCACCCTATAAAGACCCCTTTCCCTTTAGACTTAATGAGATCAGGCAGGGATTTTATGTCCTGCACTCCCTCGGGGACCATTGTCACTCACGTCATGATGAGGACATTGTGTCAGGAATCCCACACAATTACTGAGATAGTGGAGTGTGCTTGGGACACTTTATTGGCCTCTAATCGGGTAATAGAGTCTTTATGCTCAGCAGCATATCCCCTGGGATACCCAACAACCCCTGTAGGCTTTGATTTATCTTCAGTACTTCAGGATTGTACTGTGTGCTATTCTTATGCTTATACAATCGTGTGGAAGCATTTCTTCTGAGATAAAAGAAATATAATGTTTTGATGCAAGACTAAGAGAATAATAGCTTTATAGAGAATATTGGTGAAACTCTTTGTATTTCATTACACTTTGTAAAAACAATCTAGTCTATGTAGAGGTTATTACCTGTAAGGTTTGATACAGAATATAATACCACAAAAATAATATTGTGTGTGACATTTCGTCTCAGGGATTAGCTCTGGGATCATCCTGGACACTGCCACGGGACACGTTTCCTCTCAATAAACCCGCAGACAACGGCTATTCATGCAAGTCTGGCACCTTGCCAGCTTTATTTAGACAGTTTGCAGGGGGAACAAACAAAATAAACTCCTAGACCGTCTGGTCACTGACTATACGTATCAGCATGCCCTGACTACTAACTGGTGAGCTACCCTCTGCCAGTTAAACAAGTGACTCCTGCAACCTGCTACTCACAGTTCACACCACTTCTTGGACCACTCACAGCTCCAGCTGTGTGCTTCCTCAACAGGGTCCGAGTGTCTCCCCCTACGGCAACATGCTGTTTCCCAGGGAGAGTCCCAACTATTCTGTTTCCTTTCCTTTTAAACACGCTTCCCCTTTCTGATACCTCATTAATTAGGCCACAGGTGGAGGATTCTCCAGAGTTAGCAAGGGAAATACACCCTTTCCTTGCCACACTGCCACATGTGGTACACTCTATTGGACGCTGCATTAGGGGTATTTTGTTTGGTATTGTTTGGATTTGTATCATATCAAAAACCTTACTAAACTTTCTGTGCAAATCCACATAAAATACAGTCAGCGCAGAATGCAATGTTGCACTCCATAGAGCAGATAAATTAATAATTGGGAAAGTCCCTTCAAGAGTGGCTTTTACAGCAATTCTACAGAACTACCACCTACATAATGAAGGGATACATGAAATGTAAACCAAATGATAAGGTCCTGTGGTACCTAAACTAAACTATCTAACCTATTAACCTTAAAGACCACTCAAAACAGGACCATATATAAAAATAAGTATTCTTTATTATTAAATTAATTCAAAAACAAGTTAAAAGCAGAAGGCATGGACATAGATAAAGGTGGGGACCAGGGAAGGGAGGGGTACAAATTTGAGTATAGTAATAGCTATGTAGCAATGACAATGAGTAATGGCCAACTATAGAGAAGGCAGTGATAGTCCAACACAGGTGTGTTTGCCAAAACTCAGTAAGGATATATATATATATATATATATATATATATGTATATATATATATATATATATATATATATATATATATAATGCAATTATACAAAAAATACAAAAAGTGCACAGTGAACAATAAATACATATAAGTGCAAAGGGATGGTACCCTGAATCAATGAAGAGCAAAGCAAAAGTGAAAGTAGCTGGAAACCAGGAAGAGCGGTCAGAGACTGGCTGATAACAAGTATATGGAGACCCCCGTTCCCCAGTCACCCACCATACCCCCGACATGTTTAGCCCAGGGGGCTTTGTCCAGGAGTCACAGAGGGGAAAGACTCTAGTGTGCTTTTCGCACATGTAAATGAAGTTAATAATGTGGATACAATTGCAGACGGATATGGTCCAGATCGCTTATTTTCTACTTTGAAAGGCTTACTCAGTTTGGCTAACTATGGTGAAAATATCTCTATTTTTAAAGGAAATCTGTCAGTAGTATCAACCACACTAAACATGTCACACAGGCTTGTTGTGTGGGTGATGCTGATTAAAACGGTACTCACATTGTGCAGATTCACCCAGCCGTTCCGCTGCAAATCGTGTTTTTCTATTTATGCTAATGAGGGCCTTGGGGCAAGGGCGGAGCTCCGATCTGAGCTTAGGGCATGCTGATGTCATCTTCGCTGGGTGGCCGCTCTGCCTGGCTCATCAATATTCATGAACCCCCTCCCTACTCCTTCTCCCGTGTTAGTGTACGGCACATGCACTTTATTACTGTGTACTCCCGGGAGCCGTGTTCCCTCAACTTTACTGCCGCAGCCATCTTTGATAAGTAAGAAGCCTGGGGGAATGCTGCTCCCAGGAGTATACAGTAAGTGGCACATGCGCCGTACACTTAAAAAAGGAGCAGAAAGGGGGGGGTTATGAATATTGATGAGCCGGGCAGATCCAGCGAAGATGACGTCAGCATGCCCCAAGCTCGGATCGGAGCTTTGCCCATGCCTCAAGGCCCTCATTAGCATAAAAAGAAAAATGCGGCATAACCTGTGTGACAGGTTTAGTGCAGGGGGTGATACTACTGACAGATTTGCTTTAACTTATGAGTTTGTGGCAAGATATCATATGGGTGGAAACTTCCGCCCTAGCTCCATAGATGACTGAAGTAGTCTACGCAGAGGGACCCTTGTTCAGCTCTGTTCTCCTCTGACTAAATTAGAACTCATTCTTGGAGTTTGAAACTTGAGCACTTTGCCTTCACAGTGTGGATGAAACCCTCCAAACTCTGTACAGTACAGAGATCAGCTTACATGCAGCTTGGATCTGTCTCACATGATGGAACTTGCAACTGCAACAAGACAATGACTTGCTTAAAGCAGGCTTATTTTGAGCAAATTGCAAGACAGGTCTAAAACTGGGACACCTGTATATATGCCAAGCAAGATCAGAAAGAGATGTTAATCTGGCAAAAGCCAGACCTAGTCCACCACCCTGGGGAAAGGAGATTTGACTGGGCATTCTTCCCATAGTGTTATTAAAGTTTATGTATAGAAGCTAGCTGGGTAGCATCATTCATCTAATACAAGGTATATACAAATTTTTAACCCTCACACTCTTATACCTCAGTGAATGCTAATAATGGCATGGTATGCACAAAACTGTTTTGTAAATAAGCTGACAGTATCCACCGCATACAGGTTTACAGTATGCAGTTTGAATATTTGGCCGCTGGAACAGCTGGTGCTGGAGCCAGGGCAACATTTTATCCAAAAAAGGCCATGTATTTCCAATATTGTTGAATGTGATTTTAAGTTATGAGTTATTATGGCCCAATATTGCAGTTACCAACAAACTATGCATTCAGAAAGTCTTGAGACCATTTAACCTTTTTGTATTATGTTACATTGAGGCCTTCTGGCGGCTTCCCATTACTCCTGACCATTTTTTAGATGGTAAATCCAGATAATTGGACATAATTTGGAAACAGACAGCCCTGTCTGAATAAGGTCTCACAACTGACAATTTATAGCAGAGCAAAAACTAACACATGAGGGAGAAAGAACTGCCTGCAAGACAGGATTGTGTGGAGCCACAGATCTGAAGGATTCTCCCAGATACATATTCTCTCTGCAGAGTTTGACTTCCAAATATCACTGACCCCTCACTTTGTCATCAGATCCTCATCCTCTATATGAAGACAATAAGGAATATAACCCTTCCAGATACTGTACCACTGAATATAACCCTGCCACACATTGTACCCTCTGATTACAACCCTGCCACACACTGTACCCTCTGAATATAACCCTGCCACACACTGTACCCTCTGAATATAACCCTGCCACACACTTTCCCCTCTGATTATAACCCTGCCACACACTGTACCCTCTGATTATAACCCTGCCACACACAATACCCCCTAAATATAACCCTGCTATACACTGTTCACTCTGAATATAGCCCTGCCACACACTGTACCCTCTGAATATAACTCTGCCATACCCTGTACATTCTGACAATAACCCTGTCACACACCACACCTCCTAAATATAACCCTTCTATACACTATTCACTCTGAATATAGTCCTTCCACATACTGTACCTTCTGAATATAGCACTGCTATACCCTGTACTCTCTGAATATAATACTGTTACACAATGTACCCTCTGAATATAATACCACCACACACTGCAAAAGGGGTGCTGTGGGACGTTCAGAAGTAAATGGTAGCTAAAGGGGATGTTAGGGGCAACAGAGGCACATGGCTGCTAAAGCAATGGAGGCAACAGCACACCTGTAAACATTTGGGCACTTTATAGGGGTACAATGCAGGTGAGCCCTGGGGACGTGCAGGGACTCAAGTTGTTAGGACTTTGAGATGCATATCCTGTACTGGGACATCACAAACCCCCCCCTACTTAACTAAAGTCCCCCTCAACGTCTGTCCTAGAAAGCTTTGAGGAGCGAAACGGCCGTGGGGCGGCCACATGCAGTCCTGGAGCATTGTATCCAATGTCCATTTCCAGGCTGTTTTTTTTTTTTTTTTTTTTTTTTTTTTACAAGAACTGAGAACACAATAGAGTCTCTGTATAAATATTCATACATGCTCTGGTAGATTTTTGTATTTAACGGAGAATAATGTTTATGTATAAATATAACAACATACCTATGACAATGGTATAATACGACATTAGACTATGGATATACATACTATGACATTTGACTATGCATACTATGACATTTGATTACGCATAACAACCCTATACATAACTAGACATAACACTGGTGGGTTGGGTTGCCAGAGGCTTTCTGCCCAATGCCTTGGCTACTGGGGTCCCTTGGCATTACACACTTCTCCCCAGAACACTAGTTATTTTTATGCTAGACATTTTCTTATGCTAGACATTTTTATTAGATAACATTTGACATTTTGTTACCTTTGACTTTTTTTTGCGTGCTTTTGTGTGTAACAGGAATACCTTCTGGCCAGCAAAGTATCCTGAGCACGAGGACAATCGAAATATCACATTTGACATATTAGACACTTTTATGGACTGTGTGGTTGTGAGTGTTACAGTCCTAATGTACATGAAACATGTGCCCATGACTTTGTGTACTTTATGTGTACTTATGACTATGTGTAGTACACGACTTTACTGTCGACTGTACATGATGTTGGTGATGGGGTGAAATGTTGCTTAGTTCAGGACAACCCCTACAAGAAAACTACCAAACATCAGAGAATACGGTACACTATGACTTTTTGGTGTACAAGAAAATGATATACATTTTATTACTCTACAACAATTATAGTGCAGGACCGACAACATTTCCCTTGTGCATAACGGTGAGCAAAATATATTACTATGGCATATTTACACAGATGTCTATGTATTGCTCAATAGTCCATATACACTATAGAGTTCAGGTTCCTGAGAAGACTCTCGGCCGTGGCCGGGCACAACACTTACGAAATTGGTTACCACAAAACTTTCTTGACAAGTTTTTCAGGCACTGTGCTTAAACGTTGCTTGGAAACCTAGAACAGCAAAAATTGTGCTTGCACACAGCAGTCAGTTAGTCATACGACCAAGTTTGGTTACTGTACACGAGTACACAAATAGAACATTTCTTTTACGTATGTATTCTTCCATTCCAACCTGGTCAGTCAAACTGCTTTCTAGGCTGTGACATATACCTAGGACCACGAGACTGGGCCCCCTCCATGGGGTTGACAGGTGTGTTCCATGAGACATGGGACAAACGAGATTCAGTGATGGTCGGACTCACAGTGACCACCACCTGTGACTTTAAAGGGGTATTCCAGGAAAAAACATTTTTATATATATCAACTGGCTCCAGAAAGTTAAACAGATTTGTAAATTACTGTAACGCCGAGTGCTACGGGTCCCGCTCCTCCCCCGGCGTTCAGCTTCTGTTAGCAGCGCCCTGGTCAGAGCGCTGCGGGGATGCGATCCGCGCTGCGGAACGTGCCTGCCCGTGGGTCGCATCCCGTTCTGCTCACCTGCCCCTTCCTCCTTTTGTCCCATCCCGGCACATGCAGCCCCGCTCTCTAGGGCGCGCGCGCGCCGGCTCTCTGAAATTTAAAGGGCCAGTGCACCACTAATTGGTGCCTGGCCCAATCTAGTGCAATCACCTCCATTCCTATAAAAATCCACTTCCCCTTCCTGTCCTCGCCGGATCTTGTTGCCTTGTGCCCTGAGAAAGCGTTTAGTGTGTTCCTTGCCTGTGTATCCAGATCTCCTGCTGTTGCCCCTGACTACGAACCTTTGCCGCCTGCCTTGACCTCCTGCTACGTCTGACCTCGCCTCTGTCTAGTCCTTGTATAACGCGCCAGTCTCAGCTGACAGAGAGGTCGAGTCGGTAGTTACCGCCACAGCAAGTCCATCCCGCCTTGCGGCGGGCTCTGGTGAACACCAGTAACTACTTAGAACCGATCCTTCAGTACGACCCGCGTCATCGCCTCTCTGGCACAGAGGATCCACCTCCTGTGTCCTCACCAGCAGCCAGTCCGGATCCTGACAATTACGTCTATTAAAAAATCTTAATCCTTTCAGTACTTATGAGCTTCTGAAGTTAAGGTTGTTCTTTTCTGTCTAAATCCTCTCTGATGACACCTGTCTCGGGAAACGCCCAGTTTAGAAGAGGTTTGCTATGGGGATTTGCTTCTAAACTGGGCGTTTCCCGAGACAGTTGTCATCAGAGAGGACTTAGACAGAAAAGAACAACCTTAACTTCAGAAGTTCAGAAGTACTGAAAGGATTAAGATTTTTTAATAGAAGTAATTTACAAATCTGTTTAACTTTCTGGAGCCAGTTGATTTATAAAAAAAAAGTTTTTTCCTGAAATACCCCTTTAACATGTGACAACTATTATCATGTGATCAATAACCATGTGACCATATCAAAGGCCTTTACACATAATATGCAATTATACACTTTATAGGGGTACAATGCAGGTGAGCCATGGGGACGTGCAGGGACTCAAGCTAATAGGACTGTGAGATGCATATCCCATACAGGGACATCACATTATCTAGCCTGGGCCTTGTTGGTTTACTGACAGATGCACCATTGTATATCACGTACATAAAAAAACTATACATATACAAATGCATGTATACATACATGCTCACACATATAACATGAATATACATGCATTTCACACACACACGCACACATACACACACACAGATACACACATACACGCACACACACACACACACACACACAACACACTGTATACAAATGCCTGTGCCAAGCTGTTTACATCAAATACCCACCACATATACTTATTTTTTTTGTAAGCTAGCTGGGTGCAGTAAAAACTTCAGCAGCTGCTAGATGTTCATCCCTCCTGGTGCCTGCAGACTTAAGCCCCCATCGGCCGACAGGCAGCTAAATTGTGTGACAACTAACAGCAGAAGCAGGAGGAGGAGGAGGACGGAGGAGAAGGAGGGGAAGGAGGGTTGTTAAAGGAGCCAGTGCTGCCAGCACACTATGAATCAACTCTGCAGTGAGGCTCAATCCTAGATGCTGCTGGCTGCAGTGCTACCCTCCTTCCTCAAAGCCACAAACAATGTAGCAGGTGCAGGGGGCCCCTGGAGTAAGGGGCCCTGATTGTGCCCCATACATGCTGTACCAGATTGTGGTGCATGCAGCAAATAAATGAAACGCCACCCCCTCCCCAAAGCTGACACTGAGTACTCCACCACAACTGCCAAGCCCCGTATCCTCATAATACTATCTGTTGACACAGTAGCGTTTATCTCCTGTCATTGTAATGGGGCGCGCAGGGATATCTGCTGCCACCGGGTGGACAGGCAACCAGTACGTAGGATGCTCTTCTCTCCAGTTCGGGGAACCGGCTGTCATTTTAAGAATCAGTTCCTGCGAACCGATGAGAACTGGCTAAATCCCACCCCTGCATACGGTTGCAACATAACAAAATGTAAAAAAAAGTTAAAGGGTATGAAGACTTTCTGAATGCACTGTATGGCTCTTTTGGGGTGTTTAGATCTATGAAATATAATTTTTTTCTTTATAACCGTGGTAAACCCTATGACTCATGTAGTATGGATTTACAATTTTACAAAAGAATGTTTCATTATGTCAGATTAGTCATAATCTCATGTTATATCTTCACACCTGCTCAGATTTATTTTCTGTCGGGAAATATTTTTGAATAAGCTTCTGTAAATCGGTTTTGTCATTGTCCCTAGAGTCATGTACAAAAGAGATAACATGACTCATAGTATTGTCACCTAGTAATGAGATGCCTCTAGCCATATACAAGCCATAAATATGAGAGAGAAGTATAGAATGTACACACAGTATTTTGGGCAGTGTTTGTGATAATATTTTTTAGCCAACACCAGGAGTGGAGCTCACACAGAGAGATATATAATGGAAATATTTGCAGCTTTTACTGTGTTTTAGACCCATTCCTGGTTTTAGCTTTCCAAGGTTTCAATATGTATAAGTTGTGTACCGCTCCTGAAGCCATATCTAATCTTGTAAATTCCGTAATTCCAGTTTAAGGAACCTAAAACACCAATATAAAGAGCATAACCAGAATAGGGGGTTATATCTATGGCTTTGAACAAAACTATCCACTTGAACAATCTTTGGGAATGTTATCTTGCTTGTCACGCACCTCAATGCGGGCTGTCAGGAAACTGGATGTGGATCCTCTACCTGTGTGGCTGGTGACTCAGTCCGTATCGGGGAGCGGAGTCTAAGGTGTCGCTGGTCTTCACGGGAGCCCGCTGCAAGGCAGAATGGATTTGCTGCGGCAGGCAACACCCAGGTTGCTACCCCCGACGTGACTCGACCATACAGGTAACTGGGCAAAGCAGGGTACCGGAGGATGAGACAGAGGCGTAGTCAACATCGCAGAAGGTCTAGGCAGGCGGCAATGGTTCAGAGTCAAAAACATAGCAGGAAGCTCAGGAAACACGGGTAGGCAAAACAGGCAATGGAAACGCTTTTTCTTAGGCAATAAGCACCAGCAGGGGGGAGTGGGAGGTGCAAATAACTTATAACATGGTGACAGGTGAATTCACTAATGATGAGCGCACTGGCCCTTTCAATTTCAAAGCTCCGGCGGGCGTGCGCTCTAAGGGACGGGGACGCGCGTGACGGGGCTGAGAGGAAGCAGCTGCAGGAGCGGAATGAGGTAAGAGATGGGGCGGGACTCGCATGCGGACGCGTCCCGCTATTTGAATCCCGGTCCCGCCGGCAGTCGGGACACGGGGATTCTGCGCTCATGGCCGGTGTCTGTGGCCGGAGCACAGCATGTCACATTGCTGATATGGGAAAAAAAATTTCACTCATGAAGGATGGGCTCCAAATCTGCCACATGTTTCTCCTCTATTGTATGTATGGTATGTCTTTTTCTTGAAAAAAAAAAAATATATAACAAGTTATGAATACTAGATTTATGTGGATAGAATGTTGATCCAAGGATTTATTCTGATGCCATATTTTCCTCTCATGGGGCAATTGACATCAGTTTTTTTTTTTTTTTTGTGCTGTGCCTTCCTCTTGATCAACACAGTAGGGTTTTAAGTTGAACTCATAGTAACATAGTAACATAGTTCACAAGGTTGAAAAAAGACCAGAGTCCATCAAGTTCAACCTATAACCCTAATGGGTCCCTACTGAGTTGATCCAGAGGAAGGCAAAAAAAAAAAAAAAAAACATACTCGAGGTAAAAACTCCTTCCCGACTCCAAATATGGCATCAGAATTAATCCCTGGATCAACCTTCTGTCCCCATAGATCTCGTATACATAACCAGGAATGTTATTATTTCCCAAAAATGCATCCAGACCCCTTTTTAAATTCTTTTACAGCGTTCACCATGACCACCTCCTCAGGCAGAGAATTCCACAGTCTCACTGCTCTTACAGTAAAGAACCACCGTCTGTGCTGGTGTAGAAAACTTCTTTCCTCTAGACATAGAGGATGCCCCCTTGTTATAGATACAGTCCTGGGTATAAATAGATCATGGGAGAGATCTCTGTACTGTCCCCTGAAATATTTATACATAGTTATTAGGTCTCCCCTAAGCCTTCTTTTTCTAAACTAAATAACCCCAATTCTGATAATCTTTCTGGGTACTGTAGTCCTCCCATTCCCCATATTACTCTGGTTGCCCGTCTTTGAACCCTCTCCAGCTCCACTATATCTTTCTTGTACACTGGTGTCCAGTACTGTACACAGTATTCTATGTGTGATATGTACAGTATATAGTGATTTGTACAGCGGTAGAATTATTTCCTTGTTGTAGGCATCTATGCCCCTATTGATGCACCCCATGATTTTATTTGCCTAGGCAGCAGCTGCCTGACACTGGTCACTACAGCTAAATTTACTGTTAACTAAGACTCCTAAGTCCTTTTCCATGTCAGTCATCCCAAGTGTTCTCCGATTTAATACATAATCCCAGCCTGGATTTTTCTTCCCCATGTGCATTACCTTACATTTATCAGTGTTGAACCTCATCTGCCACTTACCAGTCCAAACCTCCAACCTATCCAGATCCATTTGTAACAGTGCACTGTCCTCTATTGTGTTTATTGCTTTACAGAGTTTAGTATCATCTGCAAAGATTGCTACTTTACTATTCAACCCCTCTTCAAGGTCATTAATGAATATATTAAATAGGACAGGACCCAAGACTGACCCCTGTGGTACCCCACTAGTAACAGTCACCCAATCAGAATAAGTACCATTAATAACCACCCTCTGTTTCCTATCACTGAGCCAGTTACTTACCCACTTACACACATTCTGCCAAAGCCCAATCCTTCTCATTTTATGCACCAACCTTTTAACCAGATATACAACATCCAGCAATTGCCCCTGGTCCAGTCTGGAGCTCACCTTCTCATAAAAGCTGATCAGGTTAGTTTGACAGGACCGATCCCTCATAAGGCCATGCTGATATGGAGTCATACATTTATTTTTATCAAGATACTCCAAAATAGCATCCCTTAGAAAACCGTCAAACAATT
Organism: Hyla sarda; assembly: GCF_029499605.1. Classification (NCBI taxonomy): domain Eukaryota; kingdom Metazoa; phylum Chordata; class Amphibia; order Anura; family Hylidae; genus Hyla; species Hyla sarda. Next base: position 55,854,472 of record NC_079190.1, read on the forward strand.
TACATACAACGGAGGTTAAATTAACAGGCCTATAATTTCCGGGGTCACCTTTTGTCTCCTTTTTAAATATTGGCACCACATTTGCCATGTGCCAGTCCTGGGGAACAGTCCCTTTCACTATAGAGTCCCTGAATATAAAAAATGGGGGTCTGTCTATTACATTACTTAATTCCTTTAGAACATGGGGGTGAATGCCATCTGGACCTGGTGATTTGTCTATTTTGATTATTTGTAGGTGGCACTGTACTTCTTCCTGGGTTAGAGAGGTAACCTATACTGGGGAGTTTACCTTATCTCGCTGTATTTCAACTGGCATTTCATTTTCCTCTGTGAATACAGTGGAGAAGGATTTGTTTAATATATTAGCTTTTTCCTGATCCCCGTTAATCATTTCTCCTTCATCATTTTTTAAAGGGCCTACTACACTTTCATTTTTGATCTTTTTGTTATTTATATAGTTAAAGAACATTTTGGGGTTAGTTTTACTCTCTTGGGCAATGAGACTTTCTGTCTCTATTTTTGCGGCTTTTATCTGTTTTTTTTACATTTTCTCTATAGCTTTTTAATTCTTCTTCACTGCCATCCTGTTTTATTAGTGTAAATGCTTTATTTTTGTCATTTATTGCTACCTTAATATTTTTATTCATCTATATTGGTTTTCTTTTATTTCTGCCCCTTTTATTCCCATAAGGTAAATACATCTTACAGTGAGAATTTAAGATATTTTTAAAAGTCTCCAATTTAGTGTCAGTATTCTTGTTCTTGAGGACATTATCCCATTTTATATTGTTAAAGGAAAACTGTCATATGTTTTCTCCCACACTATCCACAGTATCTATGGATAGTGTGGGAGATGCTGAACATTTTGATTCCTACCTTGCCCGGATCCGCTGCGACGTTCGCCCGTTATAGCAGTTTTTCGGTATATTCAAATTAGCTGCTAACTGGAACGGGCAGGGTTACTGCCTTCATCTGGCACTGTGACGTAACCGCCCCCCGGCCCGCAGCACCGCCCGGCTAATGAATATTCATATAATGTCTTACAATCTCCGTCTCATCACGGCCGAGTCCCGGACGATACTGCGCATGTGTGGAATTTCTAATTATACCCACTGGGTGGAAAACTTTTTTTTATTAACTTGGGGAGGTTAAGTAACATTATTAATTAACATACAGTTTGTTTGGTTATTGTGTGAAAATTTTACATGAGATTGTAAATAAATGGTAGGCATGAACATGCCTACACCCTTACTCCAGCGCTGCTCCGGACCAGTGAAGCAGCACTGAAGACCGCTTCCGGGTATAGTTAGAAATTCCACACATGCGCAGTATCGTCCGGGACTTGGCCGGGATGAGACGGAGATTGTAAGACAATATATCAATATTCATTAGCCGGGCGGTGCTGCGGGCCGGGCGGCGGTTACGTCACAGTGCAAGATGAAGGCAGTAACCTAGCCCGTGCCAGTTAGCAGCTAATTTGAATATACCGAAAAACTGCTATAACGGGCGAACGGCGCAGCGGATCCGGACAAGGTAGGAATCAAAATGTTCAGCGTCTCCCGCACTATCCATAGGTACTGTGGATAGTGCGGGAGAAAGCATATGACAGTTTTCCTTTAAGGGCCTCTCTCAGTTGATTGAACTTTGCCTTCCTAAAGTTAAAGGGGTACTCCGGCGCTTAGACATCTTATCACCTTTCCAAAGGATAGGGGATAAGATGCCTGATTGCGGTGATCCCGCCGCTGGGGACCCCCGTGATCTTGCATGCCGCACCCCGTTATAATCAGTCCCCGGAGCGTGTTCGCTCTGGGTCTGATTACTGCCGATCACGGGGCCGGAGCATTGTGACATCATGCTCCGCCCCCCTCAATGCAAGCCTATGGGAGGGGGCATATTTCAGAAAATATTACCTTGGAGGTCCTTGCCTTAAGCTTGCAGCCTAAGTCCCTGAAATCATTTTTAAGGACACGCCACCTACCTCTTACTTTGTCATTGGTGCCAATATGTACCATGACTGCTGGGTCCTCTCCAGCCCCACCCAGCAACCTGTCAACCTGATTCGCGATGTGCCGAACTCGAGCACCAGGAAGACAACACACTGTTCGGTGATCCCAGTCTTTGTGACAGATCGCCATGTCTGTCCCCCTAATAATTGAGTCTCCCAATATCAATACCGGTCTGGCCTGCCCTGCACTCCTCCCTTGCTTGTTACTTGAGCAGACACCCCCCTGGCGGTTAGAGGCAGAGTCCTGCTGCAGTACTGCTAGCTCTGAAATGGCATCCCCCTCATCTGCCAACCGGGAAAACTTGTTGGGGTGTGCCAGTTCAGGACTCTTGGCTTTTTTTTAACCTTACAAACTATATTTCTATGTATTTACTATTGTGGTAGCCCAGTACAGGAGTTGCACCCCTGTACCCTTGCTGCCCTGTCAGGCAGCCTCCATACAGTGATCCCTGGGCCCCCCTGCACCTGTACCCTATGTATGTTCCTAAGTGCCTGTGTTGTATAGTGTATTGCATATAAAATGTGTAATGCCTTTAAGACCTGTTGTCATGTGATTGTAACCGAGGAAGGTACCAGTGACATGTGCCCTACAGGGTGGCCTATGGGACCCCTCAGAGTCTCCCCCCATATAAGCCCTGGGTGGTGCCTATGCTCACTCTTTTTCTGCTTAGCTGAGTTGCAGTAATGTCAAGTCCTGTAAGAGTGTATCTGGAGTACAGAGGAGGCCTAAAGTCTACCACACAGCCACAGATCCACAAGTCCACTACCCCCCAGGTCCAAGTCAAAACCTGGTAAGCTACAAACAGGGTATAGCCAGTCTAAGTCAAGTCAGTCCAAGTCATTCTGTCTCAAGTCAGCGTGGCCTACATCAAATTGTCCCAGCCCACCATAAGTCCTGATCACCACCATGGACCTAGCCAAGCTGTATAGACTATTACACCTGTCTGACTCAGTAAAGCTGCCGTTGTTCCGTAACTTGGCGTCGGAGTCATTCTATGCCCCCGTGCCTAGCCGAGGATCCAGCGGTATTTCTTCGGGTGGTGTAGAGGATAAACCACGCCCTGGCATCAGGAACACAAGGGGTTAATGCCATCTGCCCCTATGGTAATTCCATCTGCCCTCATCATACTATGTATGCCCTTAGGTCTAAACTATTATATGTATAGGTCAAGTAATTCTTTAGCTGTATTCTAAGCCTCTATCAGGCAAGTATAGTCTAGCTGGGGTCAATGGAAAGGTCAATAAGAAGTGGTAGACAAGAGTTTCTGACATCCAAAGAGCCCAAGTAAACATAGCCTGAGCTATCTGTCTGATGCTAAAGTTTAGTATAAATATAATATATTTTGCTGCTACCATTGTTGGTTATTAGTTGGCCATGTTTTAAATGTCTATGTTATTTAGCGTCTTCACATCATTACACAGCCTAGGACAGGACACACTGCATTTTGTGACATATCTTATAAAGTCCTAGTTCCCTTAGGCATCTGTATGTCACTTTTATTTACCCTGTGATAATGGAACCTTCAGTCCGATTTACGCATGATAGGAATATATGAGTGCTTTCTACATGTCCACTACAAGTATACACATGTACAGTTAAATGTCAGCTGCAATTACCTATGGCAAAATGTGTTATGTTTCCTTGATAAATGAATGGTATCATAAATCCTAGAGATAATAGCCTTGGAGTAGATAATACTATCTAAGCTGTAAAACATAGCAAAAGCACAATAATAAATGGGCAGAATTCTAAATGAAAATGCATTGTGTTATCATATTCACATCTAATAGGCCAAAACCTTTCGTAGAGATGATTGTTCAGTTTGTTGTCCTGTGTCATCCTTTCCCAACCACTACCTTGTATTGTTACGTACCGTATTTTTCGCCCTATAGGACGCACCGGCGTATAAGACGCACCCTATTTTTAGGTGCAAAATCTAAAAAATTAAAGATTTTGAACCCCAATAGTGGTCTTCAACCTGCGGACCTCCAGATGTTGCAAAACTATAACTCCCAGCATGCCCGGACAGCCGTTGGCTGTCCGGGCATGCTGGGAGTTGTAGTTTTGCAACATCTGGAGGTCCGCAGATTGAAGACCACTGCATAGGATTTAATACTCACGTGTCCCCGCCGCTCTGGACCCGTCACTGCTGCCCTGGATGTCGCTCCATCGCTGTCGCCGTGTCCCCGTCGCTCCGGAACGTCTCTGCTGCCGGCCGGGTATCCTCGCTCTCCGTCGCCGCCATCATGTCGTTACGCACGCCGACGCACGTACGCGACGACGTGATGACGAGGAAGTAGAGCGCCGGCCATACAGGGGATCCCTGAACGGAGAAGACACCGAGGAGGCAGGTAAGGTCCCTCCCGGTGTCCTGTAAGCACTAAACCGGCTATTCAGTCGGGCTGTTCGGGACCGCCGCGGTGAAATCGCGGCGGTCCCAAACAGCCCGACTGAACAGCCGGGTTAATGTCACTTTCCCTTCAGACGCGGCGGTCAGCTTTGATCGCCGCGTCTGAAGGGTTAATACAGGGCATCACCGCGATTGGTGATGTCCTGTATTAGCCGCGGGTCCCGGCCGTTGATGGCCGCAGGAACCACCACGATAGGGGTGTATTCGCCGTATAAGACGCACCGACTTTTTCCCCCCAGTTTTGGGGAAGAAAAAGTGCGTCTTATACGGCAAAAAATACGGTATATTATGTACTCATTTTCTTCCACCACCAGGCCCTTACTTATTTGCAGCTTATACTGTAGTACTGCCCACCCTATCTTATATGTAGCAAGGATCCACAAGACTACAACTCCCAGCATTCCTGGACAGCCAAAGACCTAAGTGGAAATGTCCAAATGGGGCCCAATTAGCCCTTTTCCCTTTCCAGTGTTATGTGACTCATTAGTGTTACAAGGTCTTAGGTGGGAATGGGGGCAGGTATCTTAAATTTGGTGTTATTGCTCTTACACTCTCTAACACTGGTCACTGGAAGTTCAACATGGCGCCTCATGGCAAAGAACTCACTGAGGATCTGAAAAAAAGAATTGTTTCTCTACATAAAGATGACCTAAGCTATAGTCTTTGTGAAGGCTCCGACTTGTAAATACTTTTTATCTTGACAGTCATTAAAACTACATGTCTATACACCCCCCATAATACAGCAACCGTGTTACAGTTTTTTGGAATAAATATTTCTGGTGCGCTGACTTCTATACACTTCTAGAATTTTTGACAAGGAAATATCAATGGCTTATTTTAAGGACAGGCCATCAACATGTCAGTCCCAGGACTCGCCTTCAGCTGCCTTTATGTAGTTTCCCTGCAGGCGTTTTGACATAACTTCGTATTCTGCCAGTGTACGTCACATTCTCTAGATAGTCTCGGGTCATGGGCTAGGTCTCCTTGGTGCAGTGTGTGGATAGATAATATGTTGTTGGCTGTAGAAATACAGCAATATGTCTTATCATCCAAAACATATTTTCCACAGTGACAGAAAGCAAGAAAGAAGGTTCAGTGTGGGAAATCTTGTGAAATGGCAAATGCTTTATTTCTGCAAGGTAAAAATAATGACATAAGAAACATCCAGTAGATTGACGCGTTTCGATCTCTATGAAAACTTAGTCATAGGCAGCAATAAAAACATAGACATGTCCTAAAATATTGACACTGGGGAACACCTCCAGTGACGTACATGCATTTTAAGTTATTACTCACACATCTATCCTTTCTAATAACCCTTTCAATAAAATAAGAAAATTGGAAGAGGAACATGCTTAGTAGGTGGTATATTTTGCTTCTGTGAACATTGTTGTTATTTTTTATGGTGATCCACATATCAGACTTTGCATACAATTACTGCCTACTGGGACCAAACGCTAATCTGTATGAGGAACAATGTCCAATGGCCAGTGTGAACAGAGTCATAAATGAAAAGAATCATTAAGGAAACTTAGATTCCGATTTAAAGCAAAAAAAAGTCCAAGGTCAAAGCATCACACGAAAGCTCTGAATTCAATCAAAAGCTGTTGTTTATTGGTTCCCCAACGTTCCGGCTAAATGTTAGCCTTTATGAAGCATAGGGAAACAAGAGAATCAAGTGAATATATATGAATATAAACATATATATATATATATATATATATATATAAGCTTGAGTAAGGCTGCAAGTGGGCAGCCGAAACGTCGCTATGCGCCAGGCTAATAAATCCTACACCTTTTGCATTTGAGTTTTGGAGTGCTGCAATTTTTTCTTTGCTATACTGTATTATATATATATATATGTATATATATATATATATATATATATATATATATATGTATATATATCTAACAAGATTAGCATCAATTGGTAAAAAGACAGGTGTACAACATGCAGATAAAATACAGACATACATCTAGATTGCTTTGTTTGATTGCCCGGATTGGCCATTCTGATGGTCACCTGCACAACGGTTGGATATAGTGCTGGCTTCCACTCCTTTCGTTTGGGATTCCAATACAATAGTCACACTTAGGTATCCAACAGCCACAGTAGATTTTTAGTTTTAGTAGATATATATGCGGTAGAAAAAAAAATTATGCATTTACCTAAAAAGAGTACCCCCGGCGGAAAATAACATGCCCTATACACAGGATAGGGGATAAGTAGCTGATACGGGGAGGGGGGGGTTTACCGCTGGGGCCCCTGCAATCACCAGGAGTGATGTGTCATCTACTGTTAGATGGCACATGCTCCATTCATTCCCATGGGAGCTCCAGGGGCGGTGTCCAACCATCCGGCGTCAAAATTGAGACGTTGGATTATTGTGAACAGTCCCATTTAAATGAATGGGATCAGTGCCAGCATCAGTTTCCCTCCCGTGCACACCAGAGGGAAACAGTGTCGGACAACTGATACTCAATATGTGAGTCCAGCCTTAGCCAGGTCTAGCATAAAATTGTTAAGTGCCATGCATTGTACCTTCTCTTATGGATTACCATACAGTCTCTAAACTATAACATCCAGCATATCCTGACATCTAGAGGTCCACAGTTGTAGGGCCACAGGTTAAAGACCACTTTTTCTACACCAGTGGCCTCAATCTGTGGCCCTCAGATTTTGTAAAACTTAAACTCCCAGCATGCTGGGAGTTGAAGTTTTGCAACATCTGGAGGGCCACAGTTTGTGACCACTGTTCTACCGCCTGTAACCCCTTAAGGACTCAGGGTTTTTCAGTTTTTGCATATTCGTTTTTTCCTCCTTTCCTTTTAAAAATCATAACCCTTTCAATATTCCACCTAAAAATCCATATTATGGCTTATTTTTTGCGCCACCAATTCTACTTTGCAGTGACATTAGTCATTTTGGCCCAGAAATCCACCACGAAACAGAAAAAAAATCATTGTTCAACAAAATTGAAGAAAAAATGCCATTTTGGGGCTTCCGTTTCTACGCAGTGCATATTTCGGTAAAAATGACACCTTATCTTAATTCATTAGGTCCATACGGTTAAACTGATACCCTACTTATATAGGTTACATTTTGTCGTACTTCTGGAAAAAATCATAACTACATACAGGAAAATGTATACGATTAAAAAGTCCTCTTCTGACCCCTATAACTTTTTATTTTTTCGCATATGGGGATCTATGAGAGCTCATATTTTGCACCGTGATCTAAAGTTTTTATCGGTACCATTTTTGTTTTGATCGCACTTTTTGATCTCTTTTTATTCTTTTTTTAATGCTATAAAAAGTGACCAAAAATACACTATTTTGGACTTTGGAATTTTTTTACGTGTACGCCATTGACCGTGCAGTTTAATTAACAATATACTTTTATAGTTTGGATATCTACGCACGCGGCAATACTACATATGTTTATTTTTATTTTTATTTACATAGTTGTTGTTTTTTAATGGGAAAAGAGGGGTGAATCTGACTTTTATTAGGGAAGGGGTTAAATCACATTTATTAAAGGGGTACTCCCATGGAAAATGTATTATTTTTTTCTTTTTAAATCAACTGGTGCCAGAAAGTTAAACAGATTTGTATATTACTTCTATTAAAAATCTTAATCATTCCAATACATTTTAGGGGCTGTAAACTACAGAGGAAATGCTTTTCATTTTGGATTTCTCTGATGTCATGACCACAGTGCTCTCTGCTGACCTCTGCTGTCCATTTTAGGAACTGTCCAGAGCAGCATATGTTTGTTATGGGGATTTTCTCCTGCTCTGGACAGTTCCAAAAATGGACAGCAGAGGTCAGCAGAGAGCACTGTGCTCGTGACATCAGAGAAATCCAAAAAGAAAAGCACTACCTCTGTAGTATACAGCCCCTTAAAAGTACTGGAAGGATTACGATTTTTTTATAGAAGTAATTTACAAATCTGTTTAACTTTCTGGCACCAGTTGATAAAAAAAAGAAAAGGAAAAAAAAAAAGTTTTTTTTGCAATGTTATAGCTATAACATTGCATACACTGATCTCTTACACTGTTCACTGCCATGCAATAGGATGGCATTGATCAGTGTTATCGGCGCTTGACTGCTCCTGCCTAGATCTCAGGCACGGAGCAGTCATTCGGCGATCGGACACGCAGGAGGCAGGTAGGGATCCTCATGGTGTCCTGCAAGCTGCTCGGGACGCCGCGATTTCACCGCGGTGGTCCTGAACAGCCTGACTGAGCTGCCAGGATGCTTTCAGTTTCACTTCAGACACAGGCGGTCAACTTTGAACGCGATCGGTGATGTCCGGTATTAGCCGCGGGTCCCGGTCCGATATGATGCAGGGTCTCCGCGCGACCCCGCGATATATATCGCGGGAGGCGGCGCATGACATAAATATACATCTTGCGTCATTAAGGAGGTAAATACTGGTATACAGCTTGTGAGTGCTGTGAATATAACTCCCATGTTGTCTCATCAGAGGTCAGCGGACAACGTAGTAACAACACAAATCCTTTGATAGTAAATCGAGAATAGCGCTGTGCGGGTTTACAGTGAACAAGTCAGAAGACATCGTTATGGGAAAATAGTGTCTTTTATGAAGGAATAAAACTGAAAAGACCAGACTAAAATAGACAAGTAACCCTAAATAAATAGACACAATCTACATGATCCCTATTAGATTTTGTCCTTCACGACAATTTTTTGTAATAATGTAATAACTACTATCAATAATTCAGTCCTTGTTGCTGTGGTGATTTCTATCTGAGTGAGCATTTTGGCTCTTAGGGAGCGGCGGGGCCGGTTACTGCGCCCTCCATTTATGTGTCTGCTACAAAGTGGGTCTTCAATGGAAATCATCGCATGGTTCACAGAGCTGAAGGCTTCTCCTTATCAGGCGTCATGTAGTCTCCAGGAACATGGAGGGTGTGTACAGTCTGCTATCATACGGCACAATATTTTCTCTCTAGGTTCAGCTTCATCAAAAACAAATCTACAGTATTTTTGCAGAATTTTATGAATTCCCTGTCAGACCTATGTGATCCTGTCCACAGGTGGGGTGTAGTAAGCGTACAGTATATTGTTAAAGGGGTACTCCCGTGGAAAACTTTTTAAAATCAACTGGTGCCGGAAAGTTAAACAGATATGTTAATCACTTCTATTAAAAAATCTTAATCCTTCCAGTACTTATTAGCTGCGGAATACTACAGAGGAAATTATTTTCTTTTTGGAACACAGAGCTCTCTGCTGACATCACGAGCACAGTGCTCTCTGCTGACTACAGCTCTCTGCTGGACTACATTGGGACTACATAGGGCAGTGTTTCCCAACCAGGGTGCCTCCACTTGTTGCAAAACTACAATTCCCAGCATGCCCGGACAGCCGAAGGCTGTCCAGGCATGCTGGGAATTGTAGTTTTGCAACAGCTGGAGGCACCCTGGTTGGGGAAACACTGACATAGGGTCATTCGAGCACATTCTTACATAGATAGATATGTCATGTTCATGTCTACAGGGCCTTGGATAGACCTCCCATGATACATTAAAGGGGTACTCCAGTGAAAAACTTTATTTTTTTTTTCTAAATCAACTGTTGCCAGAAAGTTAAACAGATTTGTAAATTACTTCTATTAAAAAATCTTAATCCTTCCTGTACTTATTAGCTGTGGAATACTACAGAGGAAATCCTTTTCTTTTTGGAACACAGAGCTCTCTGCTGACATCACGAGGACTGTGCTCTCTGCTGACATCTCTGTCACTTTTAGGAACTGTCCAGAGCAGGATATGTTTTCTACGAGGATTTTCTCCTACTCTGGACAGTTCTTAAAATGGACAGAGATGTCAGCAGAGAGCACTGGGTTCCAAAAAGAAAAATTCCTCTGTCGTATTCAGCAGCTAATAAGTACTGGAAGGATTAAGATTTTTTAATAGAAGTAATATACAAATTTAACTTTCTTGCACCAGTTGTTAAAAAAATAAATAAAAAAATACCCCTTTAATGTGCAAAAATTAATTTATGACCTATGTAATGTGTTGTGAAATAAGAGAAAATAGCCACACGCGCATCGGTTGTGAATGTTTAGGAATTTGGGGGAAAAAATCTGTATACATTTCAGGAGTTGCTGCCCAATTAATTGAAATTTGCAGTAGATTTACCCGTTGGTAATAGGGTAAAGTCTGCAACATCAGATTACTCTCAGACCAGACCCCTAAATTTATTCAGGTCCCCTAAATTATTAAAGGAAAACGGTCATTGTGTTCACCCACACTAAACCTAATACATCGGATTACAGTGCGGGTGAACAGGAGACCAATGCAGGTGTTACGCCGAGCGCTCCGGGTCCCCGCTCCTCCCCGGAGCGCTCGCTTCTCTCTCGCTACCGCAGCGCTCCGGGCAGCTCCACTGACCCGGTGCGCTGCGATACCGTCTCCAGCCGGGATGCGATTCGCGATGCGGGTAGCGCCCGCTCGCGATGCGCATCCCGGCTCCCGTACCTGACTCGCTCTCCGTCTGTCCTGTCCCGGCGCGCGCGGCCCCGCTCCCTAGGGCGCGCGCGCGCCGGGTCTCTGCGATTTAAAGGGCCACTGCGCCGCTGATTGGCGCAGTGGTTCCAATTAGTGTGTTCACCTGTGCACTCCCTATTTATACCTCACTTCCCCTTCACTCCCTCGCCGGATCTTGTTGCCATTGTGCCAGTGAAAGCGTTTCCTTGTGTGTTCCTAGCCTGTGTTCCAGACCTCCTGCCGTTGCCCCCGACTACGATCCTTGCTGCCTGCCCCGACCTTCTGCTACGTCCGACCTTGCTTCCGTCTACTCCCTTGTACCGCGCCTATCTTCAGCAGTCAGAGAGGTTGAGCCGTTGCTAGTGGATACGACCTGGTCACTACCGCCGCAGCAAGACCATCCCGCTTTGCGGCGGGCTCTGGTGAAAACCAGTAGTGACTTAGAACCGATCCACTAGCACGGTCCACGCCAATCCTTCTCTGGCACAGAGGATCCACTACCTGCCAGCCGGCATCGTGACAGTAGATCCGGCCATGGATCCCGCTGAAGTTCCTCTGCCAGTTGTCGCCGACCTCACCACGGTGGTCGCCCAGCAGTCACAACAGATAGCGCAACAAGGCCAACAGCTATCTCAACTGACCGTGATGCTACAGCAGCTACTACCACAGCTTCAGCAATCATCTCCTCCGCCAGCTCCTGCACCTCCTCCGCAGCGAGTGGTCGCTTCTGGTCTACGACTATCCTTGCCGGATAAATTTGATGGGGACTCTAAATTCTGCCGTGGCTTTCTTTCCCAATGTTCCCTGCACTTGGAGATGATGTCGGACCAGTTTCCTACTGAAAGGTCTAAGGTGGCTTTCGTAGTCAGCCTTCTGTCTGGAAAAGCTCTGTCATGGGCCACACCGCTCTGGGACCGCAATGACCCCGTCACTGCCTCTATACACTCCTTCTTCTCGGAAATTCGAAGTGTCTTTGAGGAACCTGCCCGAGCCTCTTCTGCTGAGACTGCCCTGTTGAACCTGGTCCAGGGTAATTCTTCCGTTGGCGAGTACGCCGTACAATTCCGTACTCTTGCTTCAGAATTATCCTGGAATAATGAGGCCCTCTGCGTGACCTTTAAAAAAGGCCTATCCGGCAACATTAAAGATGTTCTGGCCGCACGAGAAATCCCTGCTAACCTACATGAACTCATCCATCTTGCCACTCGCATTGACATGCGTTTTTCCGAAAGGCGTCAGGAGCTCCGCCAGGATATGGACTTTGTTCGCACAAGGCGTTTTTTCTCCCCGGCTCCTCTCTCCTCTGGTCCCCTGCAATCCGTTCCTGTGCCTCCCGCCGTGGAGGCTATGCAGGTCGACCGGTCTCGCCTGACACCTCAAGAGAGGACACGACGCCGCATGGAGAATCTCTGCCTGTACTGTGCCAGTACCGAACACTTCCTGAAGGATTGTCCTATCCGTCCTCCCCGCCTGGAAAGACGTACGCTGACTCCGCACAAAGGTGAGACAGTCCTTGATGTCTACTCTGCTTCTCCACGTCTTACTGTGCCTGTGCGGATATCTGCCTCTGCCTTCTCCTTCTCTACTATGGCCTTCTTGGATTCCGGATCTGCAGGAAATTTTATTTTGGCCTCTCTCGTCAACAGGTTCAACATCCCAGTGACCAGTCTCGCCAGACCCCTCTACATCAATTGTGTAAACAATGAAAGATTGGACTGTACCATACGTTTCCGCATGGAGCCCCTTCTAATGTGCATCGGACCTCATCACGAGAAGATTGAATTTTTGGTCCTCCCTAATTGCACTTCCGAAATCCTCCTTGGACTTCCTGGTCTTCCTTCAGCGCCTCAGTTGGCTAAACAATTTTTTGTACACATTTTTCGTCTTCACGGGTTGCCCACACAGATAGTCTCGGATAGAGGCGTCCAATTCGTGTCAAAATTCTGGAGGGCTCTCTGTAAACAACTCAAGATTAAATTAAACTTTTCTTCTGCATATCATCCTCAATCCAATGGACAAGTAGAAAGAATTAACCAGGTCTTGGGTGATTATTTACGACATTTTGTTTCCTCCCGCCAGGATGATTGGGCAGATCTTCTACCATGGGCCGAATTCTCGTATAACTTTAGAGTCTCTGAATCTTCCTCCAAATCCCCATTTTTCGTGGTGTACGGCCGTCACCCTCTTCCCCCCCTCCCTACTCCCTTGCCCTCTGGTTTGCCCGCTGTAGATGAAGGGACTCGTGATCTTTCCACCATATGGAAAGAGACCCAAGATTCTCTTTTACAGGCTTCATCTCGCATGAAAAAGTTTGCCGATAAGAAAAGAAGAGCTCCCCCCATTTTTGCTCCCGGAGACAAGGTATGTGTCACGATGCCGGCTGGCAGGAGGTGGATCCTCTGTGCCAGAGAGGGATAGCGAGGACCGTGCTAGTGGACCGGTTCTAAGACACTACTGGTTTTCACCAGAGCCCGCCGCAAAGCGGGATGGTCTTGCTGCGGCGGTAGTGACCAGGTCGTATCCACTAGCAACGGCTCACCTCTCTGGCTGCTGAAGATAGGCGAGGTACAAGGGAGTAGGCAGAAGCAAAGTCGGACGTAGCAGAAGGTCGGGGGCAGGCGGCAAGGTTCGTAGTCAGGGGAGATAGCAGAAGTTCTGGTACACAGGTTTTTAAACACACAAAACGCTTTCACTAGGCACAAGGGCAACAAGATCCGGCAAGGAAGTGCATGGGAGGAGGTTAGATATAGTCAGGGACCAGGTGGGAGCCAATTAAGCTAATTGGGCCAGGCACCAATCATTGGTGCACTGGCCCTTTAAGTCTCAGGGAGCTGGCGCGCGCGCGCCCTAGAGAGCGGAGCCGCGCGCGCCAGCACATGACAGCAGGGGACGGGAACGGGTAAGTGACCTGGGATGCGATTCGCGAGCGGGCGCGTCCCGCTGTGCGAATCGCATCCCCAACGGCCATGACAGAGCAGCGCTCCCGGTCAGCGGGACTGACCGGGGAGCTGCAGGGAGAAAGACGCCGTGAGCGCTCCGGGGAGGAGCGGGGGCCCGGAGCGCTAGGCGTAACAGTATGGCTCTCCGCTAAATATGTCCGCTTTCGTGTCCCCAGTTACAAACTGGGTCCACGCTATCTTGGTCCTTTCAAAGTCTTGTGCCAAATTAATCCTGTCTCTTACAAACTTCTTCTTCCTCCTTCTCTCCGTATTCCTAATGCCTTTCATGTCTCTCTTCTTAAACCACTCATCATCAACCGTTTCTCTCCCAAATTAGTTTCTCCCACTCCTGTCTCCGGTTCTTCTGACGTCTTCTCAGTGAAAGAGATACTGGCCTCCAAGACGGTCAGAGGAAAAAGGTTCTTTTTGGTGGATTGGGAGGGCTGTGGACCTGAAGAGAGATCCTGGGAACCTGAGGACAACATCCTAGACAAAAGTCTGCTCCTCAGGTTCTCAGGCTCTAAGAAGAGGGGGAGACCCAAGGGGGGGGGGGTACTGTTACGCCGAGCGCTCCGGGTCCCCGCTCCTCCCCGGAGCGCTCGCTTCTCTCTCGCTACCGCAGCGCTCCGGGCAGCTCCACTGACCCGGTGCGCTGCGATACCGTCTCCAGCCGGGATGCGATTCGCGATGCGGGTAGCGCCCGCTCGCGATGCGCATCCCGGCTCCCGTACCTGACTCGCTCTCCGTCTGTCCTGTCCCGGCGCGCGCGGCCCCGCTCCCTAGGGCGCGCGCCGGGTCTCTGCGATTTAAAGGGCCACTGCGCCGCTGATTGGCGCAGTGGTTCCAATTAGTGTGTTCACCTGTGCACTCCCTATTTATACCTCACTTCCCCTTCACTCCCTCGCCGGATCTTGTTGCCATTGTGCCAGTGAAAGCGTTTCCTTGTGTGTTCCTAGCCTGTGTTCCAGACCTCCTGCCGTTGCCCCCGACTACGATCCTTGCTGCCTGCCCCGACCTTCTGCTACGTCCGACCTTGCTTCCGTCTACTCCCTTGTACCGCGCCTATCTTCAGCAGTCAGAGAGGTTGAGCCGTTGCTAGTGGATACGACCTGGTCACTACCGCCGCAGCAAGACCATCCCGCTTTGCGGCGGGCTCTGGTGAAAACCAGTAGTGACTTAGAACCGATCCACTAGCACGGTCCACGCCAATCCCTCTCTGGCACAGAGGATCCACTACCTGCCAGCCGGCATCGTGACAGCAGGGTCTCTGACTAAGATACCAACCTGCAGCCCAGAGCAGTGTCCCTCTGAAGGTCCGCTTCTTTCTTCGGTGAATTGCGCACAGGAGGCGGGCCCGTCGAGTGAATTTGAATATTCATGGGCGCTGGTCATATTAGCACTCAGCAAGCGTTCATGAGACCAATGCCCTTGAATATTCAAATTCACCCGGCAGGTCATTGAATTTGGCACCCCCGAAATTTTTCTAGAAAATGAAGTATTTCCCTCAGAAAAGGATTGCAGTAACACATGTTTTGCTATACACATCTTTATTCCCTTTCTGTGTATTGGAACTAAACCAAAAAAGGGAGGAAAAAAAGCTAATTGGACATAATGTCACCAAACTCCAAAAAGGGGCTGGACAAAATTATTGGCACCCTTAACTTAATATTTGGTTGCACACCCTTTGGAAAAAAATAACTGAAATCAGTCGCTTCCTACAACCATCAATAAGCTTCTTACACCTCTCAGCCGGAATGTTGGGCCACTTTTCCTTTGCAAGCTGCTCCAGGTCTCTCTTATTGGAAGGCGCCTTTTCCCAACAGCAATTTTAAGATCTCTCCACAGGTGTTCAATGGGATTTAGATCTGGACTCATTGCTGCTGCTTCAAAACTCTCCAGCGCTTTGTTTCCATCCATTTCTGGGGGCTTTTTGATCTATGTTTGGGGTCATTGTTCTGCTGGAAGACCCAAGATCTTGGACGCAAACCCAGCTTTCTGACACTGGGCTGTACAGTGCGACCCAAAATCCGTTGGTAATCCTCAGATTTCATGATGCCTTGTACACATTCAAGGCACCCAGTGCCAGAGGCAGCGAAACAACCCCAAAACATCATTGAACCTCCACCATATTTCCCTGTAGGTACTGTGTTCTTTTCTTTGTAGGCCTCATTCCATTTTCGGTAAACAGTAGAATGATGTGCCTTACCAAAAAAGCTCTATCTTGGTCTCATCTGTCCACAAGACATTTCCCAGAAGGATTTTGGCTTATTCAAGTTCATTTTGGCGTCTCTGTGTCAGCAGTGGGGTCCTCCTGGGTCTCCTGCCATAGCGTTTCATTTCACTTAAATGTCGATGGATAGTTCGCGTTGACACTGATGCTCCCTGAGCCTGCAGGACAGCTTGAATATCTTTGGAACTTGTTTGGGGCTGCTTATCCACCATCTAGACTATTCTGCATTGACACCTTTCATACATTTTTCTCTTCCGTACACGCTGGAGATGAGCTACAGTGCCAAGGGTTGGAAACTTCTTGATAATGTTGCGCACTGTGGACAAAGGCAAATCTAGATCTCTGGAGATGGATTTGTAACCTTGAGATTGTTGATATTTTTCCACAATTTTGGTTCTCAAGTCCTCATACAGTTCTCTTCTCCTCTTTCTGTTGTCCATGCTTAGTGTGGCACACACAGACGCACAATGCAAAGACTAAGTGAACTTCTCTCCTTATCTGCTTTCAGGTGTGATTTTAATATTGCCCACACCTGTTACTTGCCCCAGATGAGTTTAACCCCTTAACGACGCGTCGGTCCCGGCGAATACCATACATCACCGATCGCGGCAATGTGCGGTATTAACACTTTAGAAGCGGCGGTCAAAGCTGACCGCCGCTTCTAAAGCGAAAGTGAAAGTATCCCGGCTAGTCAGTCGGGCTGTTCGGGACCGCCGCGGTGAAATCGTGGTGTCCCGAACAGCTTACAGGACACCGGGAGGGACCTTACCTGCCTCCTTGGTGTCCGATCGGCGAATGACTGCTCAGTGCCTGAGATCCAGGCAGGAGCAGTCAAGCGCCGATAACACTGATCACAGGCGTGTTAATACACGCCAGTGATCAGCATAGGAGATCAGTGTGTGCAGTGTTATAGGTCCCTATGGGACCTATAACACTGCAAAAAAAAAGTTTAAAAAAGTGTTAAAGGTCATTTAACCCCTTCCCTAATAAAAGTTTGAATCACCCCCCTTTTCCCATAAAAAAAATAAAACAGTGTAAATAAAAATAAACATATGTGGTATCACCGCGTGCGTAAATATCCGAACTATAAAAATATATCATTAATTAAACCGCACGGTCAATGGCGTACACGCAAAAAAATTCCAAAGTCCAAAAAAGTGTATTTTGGTCACTTTTTATACCATTAAAAAATGAATAAAAAGTGATCAAAAAGTCCGATCACAACAAAAATCATACCGATAAAAATTTCAGATCACGGCGCAAAAAATGAGCCCTCATACCGCCCTGTATGTGGAAAAATTTAAAAGTTATAGGGGTCAGAAGAGGACATTTTTAAACGTATACATTTTCCTGCATGTAGTTATGATTTTTTCCAGAAGTGCGACAAAATCAAACCTATATAAGTAGGGTATCATTTTAACCATATGGACCTACAGAATAATGATAAGGTGTCATTTTTACCGAAATATGCACTGCGTAGAAACGGAAGCCTCCAAAAGTTACAAAATGGCGTTTTTTCTTCGAATTTGTCGCACAATGATTTTTTTTTTCCGTTTCGCCGTGAATTTTTGGGTAAAATGACTAATGTCACTGCAAAGTAGAATTGGTGATGCAAAAAATAAGCCATAATATGGATTTTTAGGTGGAAAATTGAAAGGGTTATGATTTTTAAAAGGTAAGGAGGAAAAAACGAAAGTGCAAAAACGGAAAAACCCTGAGTCCTTAAGGGGTTTAAAGGAGCATCACATGCTTGAAACAATCTTATTTTTCCACACTTTTAAAAGGGTGCCAATCATTTTGTCCAGACTATTTTTGGAATTTGGTGTGACATTATGTCCAATTTGCTTTTTTTTCCTCCCTTTTTTGGTTTAGTTCCAACACACACAAAGGGAATAAACATGTGTATAGAAAAACATGTGTTACTGCAATCCTTTTCTGTGAGAAATACTTCCTTTTCTAGAACAATTTCAGGGGTGCCAACATTTACGGCCATGACTGTATTCATAAATATATATATATATATTTTTTTTTTTATTTATTAATTTTTTTTATTTATTTTTTTTTTATTTTTTGCAAAATTTATTTAACTGTTTAAAATGGTTAAAAGGACAATATTAGACAATATAATTGACTCATCTTCTTCTATAGATCCACAATCTACTATTCTACCACTATTCTTTCTTTCATTTATGGATCGGAAGGGTCTTTATTTAGAGTCCTTGTATGAAGCAATGCCCTTTACGACCCCTTTATTCTGAGCCGTCTTCTCACATATTATTTTCAGAATTGATCCTCATCTTTTTTTTTTGGGCACAGCATTTGGCGGAATACATTTCCTGGATTCGACCACAGGAAGAGACATCATGAATATTTATGATAGAGTCCAAGGACCGTCTTAGAAACGTTAGGTGAAATTCAATTTCTTTGTGTTCCTATTAAAGCAAAGTCACCGGTAGATGATGTCACCGCCGCCGCCGCCGCCGTCGACATCCCATTATACAGTCACGTCAGCTGGTCTGGGAAACTGGTGAACGTTCCCTTATTATGCAGCTATAGATCAGCTGCTTGTCATAGGGGACAAGGACCCTCCCATCTGCCAATGTGCACAGTGCTGGGGCTGCCTGGATTCCTGGAGTTAACACTAAGCTTAGGCATTGAGAGCAGACACAATCCGCTCCTGGAAAGAGACAAGACTGGAGGAGACAGAGGCTTTTCCTATAGGATCTGATCTCCGCCTAACCCTCTGAATGAAGCTGCCCCTAATCCCAGGATGCCAGGATGGGCCAGAGCTGGTGCTGCTGCTGCTGTGTCGACAAGACGGTACATTCTTCCCATTTATCTGAGATGTAATGTCTCCTTTATTGTCTAGCAGTATGAGAGGAGGGGCTGCCAGACCACCGGTGGTTTGCACACAAAATGCATGTGTCATAATAAAGAGAGCGCTGGGGCTTTGTGTGAATATGCCAGTGTTTCCCAACCAGGGTGCCTCCAGCTGTTGCAAAACTACAACTCCCAGCATGCCCGGACAGCCTTTGGCTGTCCGGGCATGCTGGGAGTTGTAGTTTTGCAACAGCTGGAGGTGCCCTGGTTGGGAAACACTGGAATACATAGTAACTGGATAGTAATAAATAACCTGGATGCTAATAAAATGTAGCTTTTTCGAGCTAGGGCTTGAGAGGAACAACTGGTATGATGGGACTTAATGTTCATTCAGGTCCCCTCGCCCTATATTTTTTAACATAAATTGCATGCAGTAACCCCCCCCATTGTAGCTGTTCTAGTTGTCTCTTAACTCCAGTGTTTCCCAACCAGGGCACCTCCAGCTGTTGCAAAACAGCTCCTAGCATGTGTGGATACATGCTGGGAGTTGTAGCTTTGCAACAGCTGATGGCGCCCTGGTTGGGAAACACTGGAATACATAGTAGCTGGATAGTAATAAATAACCTGGATGCATATAAAATGTAGCTTTTTCGAGCTAGGGCTTGAGAGGAACAACTGGTATGATGGGACTTAATGTTCATTCGGGTCTCCTCGCCCTATATTTTTTAACATAAATGGCATGCAGTAACCCCCCCCCCCCCCCATTGTAGCTGTTCTAGTTGTCTCTTAACTCCAGTGTTTCTCAACCAGGGTGCCTCCAGCTGTTGCAAAACAGCTCCTAGCATGCACGGATGCATGCTGGGAGTTGTAGTTTTGCAACAGCTGGAGGTGCCCTGGTTGGGAAACACTGGAATACATAGTAACTGGATAGTAATAAATAACCTGGATGCAAATAAAATGTAGCTTTTTCGAGCTAGGGCTTCAGAGGAACATCTGGTATGATGGGACTTAATGTTCATTCGGGTCTCCTCGCCCTATACTTTTTAACATTAATTGCATGCAGTACCCCCCCCCCCCCCCCTATTTTAGCTGTTCTAGTTGTCTCTTAACTCCAGTGTTTCCCAACCAGGGTGCCTCCAGCTTTTGCAAAACAGCTCCTAGCATGCACGGATGCATGCTGGGAGTTGTAGTTTTGCAACAGCTGGAGGCAACTTGGTTGGGAAACACCTTTACATAGTAAATGGATAGTAATAAATAACCTGGATGCATATAAAATGTAGCTTTTTCGACCTAGGGCTTGAGAGGAACAACTGGTATGATGGGACTTAATGTTCATTCGGGTCCCCTCGCCCTATACTTTGTACCATAAATTGCATGCAGTAACCCCCCCACCCCCCCCCCCACCCCCCATTGTAGCTGTTCTAGTTGTCTGTTTACATCTGTGTTTCCCAACCAGAGCGCCTCCAGCTGTTGCAAAACTACAACTCCCAGCATGCCCGGATGCACGCTGGGAGTTGTAGTTTTGCAACATCTGGAGGTGCCCTTGTTGGGAAACACTGCTTTACTCTCTACCGTGGATGCTTCTAATGCCTATGTCATATAGAGAAGTTAAAGGGTTAAACCTTAATACATTGTTGCAAAAAAAAAAAAGCTACTATAACAGTATCATTGGTACCATTTGACATGTAAAAGTTCTGAAAGTGTATACAAAGAAATGGGGGCCCAATCTAAATATAAATATGTAAAAGTTCTGCACTATATCTATTTTTGATCCCGTTATATATATATATATATATATATATATATATATATATATATATATATAAACTTATATAGAGATGGGTTACTGTAGGATTAATGTATTTTAACTAATAATACAGTTCACGTCGTCTACTATTCGAAATTGCGATATTTAGCGAATTTATGGACAAATATTCATCCTATGTTTGCGAAATTCGCTTATTCGCTGTGTTCATTCTCTCTTTTTTTTAATGAGAAAATTCATAATGAAATTCACATAGTGCGCATGCGCAATTATATCTTTCACCTAAAAGACGGGAGGGATCAGTGTCCAGTCTGGAAGTGCCGATTATTGCATAAATATTTCCATTAATTCACATAAAAAAAAAATAAAAAAAAAAGAATATTCATCATTACGAATATATATCACTATATTCTAAATATTCACGAATTCGCAAAGTGCCGATATTGGTGGTAAAAATTTGCGTTTCGAATATTCGCGCTCAACACTATTTACAGCCGCTGAATAATTTTGCATTCCTTATCACTGTGACACTTGGAAGTGCAAAATTAGTTTTCAGGTGGAATTATTTATCACCATGGAGATCAGAGGTTTCTCATGCACGTAACTTATGTCGGCTTTACAAAAAAATGTTAAGCCGACATAAGTTCCGTGCATGAGAAACCTCTGATCTCCATGGTGATAAATAATTCCACCCGAAAAAAAATTTGGCCCGTGTTTTCATTATTTTGTTGTATGTTGTAGATCCGGCTCTATTGATTAGATATAGGGTTACTATTTAATTCCTCCTGTTGCCATGGTGAGGAGTGTCATGTGGGCGGAGTTTAGATCCTATATTGAATTACTTTTCCAGCCCTGTCAAGCTTTAATCCCCTGATGTACAGCATCCATGTTATCCCATAAGTTATGGCAGTCACATGAGAATACTGATTTATGGATCGTGTCCCTGTAGGAAATATGACTTATGGAAATATTGATTTTTCTATTTTTTTTTCCCCGATACGATTTAAAGGGCCGTCATATTTTGTCACCCAAAATTCAATAATGAGAAAGTAAGAAACATTTATCCATGGAGCTTTTTACTGCCAGATTGATATTCTGCAATACTAGTAGGTAGACAGTGTGTGCGGCAGCAGTATTGTAACTGCAGGAAGCAACAGTTGTTCCCACTATTAAAGGGGTACTCCTGTGGAAAACTTTTTTTATTTTTTATTTTTTTTTTAAATCATCGGGTGCCAGAAAAGTTAAGCAGATTTGTAAATTACTTCTATTAAAAAATCTTAATCCTTCCAGTACTTTTTAGGGGCTGTATCCTAAAGAGAAATCCAAAAAAGATATGCATTTCCTCTGACTGTCATGACCACAGTGCTCTCTGCTGACCTCTGCTGTACATTTTAGGAACTGTCCAGAGCAGCATATGTTTGCTATGGGGATTTTCTCCAGCTCTGGACAGTTCCTAAAATGGACAGCAGAGGTCAGCAGAGAGGACTGTGGTCATGACATCAGAGGAAATGCATTTCATTTTTTGATTTCTCTTTAGTATACAGCCCCTAAAAAGTACTGGGAGGATTAAGATTTTTTTTAATAGAAGTGATTTACAAATCTGTCTAACTTTCTGGCACCAGTTGATTAAAAAAAAAAAAAAGTTTTCCACGGGAGTACCCCTTTAACCATGTATAATGTATACTTATGCCTGCTACAACAGCAATTATAGCTAGTCTGCAGCCTTGCCCCCTGAATATTGGGTGCTGAGGGGGGTGTCAACAAAATACTATACAATCATATGACACGTAATAAAAGAAAATATATTATCTATAATTTGTTTACTAGATCAAGTAAAGGAATAAATTGTGAAATCGCTTTTAAATTTGTATTTCTAAAACAAATATTGGTACAAATCTAAAAATGTAAACTAGTCCACACATAAAATGGAAAGTTTATCTAATGGAAATAAAACATGGACCAAAAGGGAACTGAAACACCTTAAAGGGGTACTCCGGTGGAAAAATGTTTTTATTTATTTTATTTTTTTTAATCATCTGGTGCCAGAAAGTTAAACAGATTTGTAAATTACTTCTATTAAAAAATCTTAATCCTTCCAGTACATTTTAGGGGGTGTGTACTACAGAGGAAATTATTTTCTTTTTGGATTCCTCTTCTGTCACAAGCACAGTGCTCTCTGCTGACCTTCGCTGACCATTTTAGGAACTGTCCAGAGCAGGAGAAAATCCCCATAGCAAACACATGCTGCTCTGGACAGTTCCTAAAATGGTCAGCAGAGAGCGCTGTGCTCGTGACAGAAGAGGAATCCAAAAATAAAAGCATTTCCTCTGTAGTATACAGCCCCTAAAAAGTACTGGAAGGATTAATATTTTTTTTAATAGAAGTGATTTACAAATCTGTTTAACTTTCTGGCACCAGTTGATTTAAAAAAATAAAAAAAATGTTTCCACGGGAGTACCCCTTTAAAGCAGTGGTGTCCAAAATGCGGCCCTCCAGATGTTGCAAACTACAACTCCCAGCATGCCTGGACAGCCTTTGGCTGTCCGGGCATGCTGGGAGTTGTAGTTTTGCAACATCTGGAGAGCCACAGTTTGGACACCACTACCTGTCACCAAACTAAACTTTTAATATATTGTTCCTTATGTAATTATAAGACACTTGGCTATTTACTTGCTGTCAAAATTCTCAACCTTTACATGTTTTTAATGTGATTGAATAAACGGCCACTAGGTGGCTCTGTTCTGTTCCCTGCACAAGTCAAACAGTTAGTTTGGTCTCCTTCCGGCCTGGCAGGAGACCAAACCCAAGAAGTGCGTGTGGGGCTTTGAGAGGCACGGCTGTCACAGGCTTCAGTGACATCGCACCTGCTGGGGAACACCCACTTTCTCTTTTCGTTACCTCACACAGTGAGCAAGGGGAAAGGTATGATGCACAGCTTTTTAAAGATCAGACATTTTTTAAGGGCAGGAGGGGTGTTAAGAGTCGTTAGGGAATATAATCTGAGTTAGTTTAGAAAATATGGTTTGATGAAAGGTACTCTTTAAAGACAACAATCCAGCTCAGATTGTAGAAAAAGATGTTGGTTGTTCCATTATTTTGCCCAGGGCAGTACTCCAGGGAAAGAAGATGTAGGGCTTGGGCTGGAGACTGAATATCTGCACTAGGGGAAGTAAAGCCTTACAATGCTGCCAATGCCCTATTATTGTAAACTTTGCCTAAATGAAAATGGCAACATCACCCATGTATTTGCCATAGAGAAGTTTTCCTGAACCTGTGACCCTCCAGCTGTTACAAAACTATAATCCCATCATGCCCTGACAGCCAAAGGCTATGATGGGAGTTGTAGTATTGCAACAGCTGGTTGGGGAACACTGCCTATGAGCTTAGTCAGATGAGCATGGGCTCATTGGGCTACATTTACTCACCATGATATGGTACACCAGCAAGTAGTACACCTAACTAGAGGTTCAGAGGTTCCCTACCCACTCGACATGTGCCACTGCAAAAAAAAAAAAATCCTACTCCTATTTCAAATAAGATAACTGGCTAAAATACCATAATTGAACTATATATATATATATTGATAAAGTGGCAAGGAAAGGATGGATTTCCTTTGCTAACTCTGGAGCAGCCCTCACCTGCGGCCAAATGAATGAGGCAGCAGAGAAGGGGGGCTTTTATAAGGGAGAGATTCAGTCTGATCTGGGCTCTCCCTTGGAAACAGTAGGTTGCTGTAAGGGGGAGACAGGGGGCCCTATTGGAAGCACACAGCAGGAGCTTTGAGTGGTCCAAGTAATAGTGGGAACTGTGAGCAAACAGGGCACATGTTATGCTGGCTGAGGGTAGCTCACCAGTAAGTAGACAGGGCATGCTGACAGTTGTAGTCAGTGACCAGACGGTCTAGGACTTTATTTTGTTACTGTTTTATGTTTTGTTTTACCTGCAACCTGTGTAAATAAAGCTGGCGAGGTGCCAGGCTTGTATGCGGAACTGTTGTCTGGCGAGTTATTGCAAGGAAACGTGTCCCATGGCATGTGACCAGGATGATCCCAGAGCTATCCCCGAGGACAGTTCCTCACAATATAAATAAATAAATACATATAAACATATATATATATATATATATATATATATATAGTAAAATTATGGCACACATTATTATGTTTCTACATAAAAATAATTACTTCATATTTCCAGACTCTACCCTTACTTATTGTCTCTGAAACAACATTCCAGTGTTTCTATAGGGAGCGACTTCATATCAAGTGCCCCAAAGGCTACAATCAATCAAAGTATAAGAGAAATAGTTGACACCATATGACACCGTGAGGCAGGAGTGCAATGCTCATACATGTCTCAGTGCTATGGAAAATTGTATTGGAGCTTGATAGAGATACAGCAGATCCATATAATGGTAATATAAATGGGATGTATTATGTTGAGAAACCAGATGTATAGCAGATGTTATATTGCATTTTTTTCATTGGTTGCATATCAAATGGTGTAAATATGATAACAACCTGCTGATATGACATTATATATATTAAATTCAGACAGTTGCTGTCTTTGTATTACCCCCTGTGTATCTATATCTTAGATGGCATCAAAAGTATATAACATCATTGATAGTAACATATATTGTGGTGTCCCAGACCGTATTTCATACTGTGCCTTGGTTATTAGTCCCCAAAGTTAGAGTCCCTAGGACTGTAGGGGTTCGCTTTCCTCATTTAACCCCTAGTCTTTTATTATTTGTAAATATTATCTATATAAATAAATGTATATGGTATTACTCACTGTTTTAGCGTCGCAGGACCTGCGGGTCATGTGACCGGGTTGCAGAACTCTATGGTTTTTGCTAAAGGACCTTTGGTGGTTTTGGACATGTGATCACCCACAATCCATTGTAACGGTGAGTGACAGCTGATTGGACCAGTCCAAAACGTCCGGCCCCTGCACATATAAGGGAGCTGCGCCATATTGTCGCTCTCTTGTTCCTGCGCTGCCAAGCAAACAGCATCATTGGTCTTGAGTTGCTGACTTTGGACGAGGTAGGACCTCCGCAGCTTACAAGACAATTACTAGGCCAAAGCCTTGCGGCTTAGGCTTGCGCTAGAGACGGACAATTCTTACAATTTCCCGCTATCTCAGCAAGACCTCTGGACCTAATCTAACCCCTAAATCCAGCGGATCTATGCAAATACAATCCTCAATATCTAAAGGGAACTTTCCAATCCTAAGCATCTGTCAATCACTGCTGTGCTGTTTGTAAAGACTCTGTTATCTGAACTGTTATCGTTACTGCATATACAGAAAATCCTCAGTAAAGATTCCTGCAAGTTTTAAGTTCAGCACTACTGTGGACAATCCATTTATTCTACACTCACCTATCACTCTTGGGAAGGGTGGCAATAGGCCCAGCATCACTACAGAGTTTAACCCTCACCCTGGCGTCACGAGTGACAAGGGTTAACAGTGCCCTTTATTATATTGAACAGCAACACCCCTACTACCCTACACCCCCACAAGGCTTTCCACATAGTGCTTCACCACAAAGCCTTTTTAGCATCTGACGAACAGGATTCGGGTGTGTGCCTGCTGCTGTTGCCACTAGTGAAATTGTACTCCCCCCAATATGACAGACTTTATTCATGTGCTGTAAACCGCATTATTGTGTACGAGAGTGGTGCGTGTGGTGCACGTTGCAAGGGGGCCACGCGAAAAGTAAGGGGGAGGTGAAAATTTATGCGCAGCAAGAATGTGTAAACTGCAAAATGAATACATGCTATGATCCTCTGGTCTGGTCAGCACAGGAAGAGTTAACCTGCTGCCAGAGAAGCACGCAAAAAAGGCCCGTGTTGCACCACGTCCCGCCTATCAAGTTGCTGTATTGCAGCCGAAAGGGAACTTGGAAACAGAGGAGTTGTTTCTGGGAGGACCGGAAGTCGGGGCTGCACCGATGACGTCCTTGCTGTCGGCCGCCATTTTGGGGAAGCCCAATATAAAAGACACCATGCACAGCGACCTCTTCAGTTTGCACAAGGAGCCGGAGAGTACAGACATGGAGGAGAGCAGCGTTCCACGTGGTGGGAACAGCAAAATGGCGCCAGAACAGCGGAAAGTTGTGGCAGTCGCAGCCCAACTATTCCAAGATATTGCCGACCGTCTGCAGCGGTTGTCACTGGACGAAGAGGGGGCCTGCAATCTTCCCCCACTGCCCGATGATGACGATGACTGGCCGGACACACCTCCAGCAGAGAGCGCAGGGACACCTGAAAGTGCATCACCGGTGAGATTGTCCCCTCACCACAGAACTTGGGGCTCGTGGGCTGAGATCCCATTCTTTCTCCTCCAGCCCTGAAGCTGAAATACCCCTATCCAGCTTGCCACGTGCACGACCGTGCTCAACAGATTTGCCCCAGTGGATTTTTGGGGACGAGCCGGGACTGATCGAGTATATGCCCGCGGTTCTACAGCCTATACCTGGGAAAACACTCCCACCAATTCCAACCGCACAAAGAGAAAGGGCCCGTCAGGAAGCCAAGCTGACTGAGTTGATGGACAAATTAAAGGCCCGACACAGAGAACTGTACGCCCCAAAGCATGTGCATTTGCCTCCTGAGGAAAGAATTCGTTACCAGGAGAATACTAAAGAGATGAAGGCATTATTCATCTGCAAATGGGACCATCCCCGAGAAGGGGAGGAGCCTCTAGAACGACGAAGAGCAACTGTGGCCAAGTTCGACAAGGTCAGAGGTTATGGGACACTCCTAGATTGCCATACAGGACAAACCATCCTCGTAAACCGGCGAGCAGTACAGAGGCCATATCTTCATTAAAAGTTCTACTCTCTGGAGGTGGGTGAGATAGTGGAGTACACCCCTGTCCAGCCTGCGTGGAGAATGGGCTGCAGCGGTCACAAGACCAACAGCCCCAACACAGCTTCCCTTCAAATACTTTCCGTCTACATATTGGGAATCGAATCCCTTCAACCTGAGGCCGAAAGGGTCTGCTCCTGATGCCTCCACCACCATACTCAAGGAGGAGGAGCCTCTACAGCATCAGTCATCTTCTTCATACAGTCAAGTGCCAAGACCTGCTCAAGACCAAGAAAGTTGGCCCAAATTGCGGGCACCAAAGACCGTACCTAGGCCCTCTCGGAGCAATGAGAGTTTGCCTCCTGCACAGGTACCAACGTATGTAACAAGGCCCTCTTCCGACGTGGAGAGTTTGCCTGCTTCCAAGGTACCAACGAAAGTGCTCTGGCCCACTCCTGGCATGGAGGTGAAGCTAAAACCTTATGCACCAACCTTGATCCCGACCAGTAAACCTCTGGTCACTTTGAATCCTACTGTTTCCCATTCTACTCTCACCAATGTGGTGTGGGAGAGTTACATTAACTCCTTGCCTGCTCCAGATGTTGGAAGGTATAGGGGAACTAAAAGAGGCACAAGAAGAGTTCGGAGGAATATTTTCTGAAGGACTGTAAAGTAATGTCTATTTCTTTCTTTGCTAACCACTTTTGTTTTTCAGTAACCAAGTTCAAGACATGTGCCTAGCAGTACTGTGCTAAGACTGTTCCAGTTCCAAGTTCAGCAACGTAACCATTAAGCTTTGTGCCTGACCATCAGGTCAAGAGACTCCTAGCCAGTAGGAGATTCGTAAGTTTTGTGCCCGGCTGATTGTGGTAAGGCCGTGTTCTATCAAAAGACTCCTAGTGTTGGTGGACTGCAGATCCTTACACGCCAATTTGTGTAAATACCTCTATATTTATGAGACTTTCTTACTAAAAATTGCACTTATCAGGTGTATGTGCCTGAACCTTGTTGGAGTGTTAATAAATATGTAAGCTTGTATAATAAAAATGTATATGGTTCTTGTACACAGAAAAATAGCTTTTTGTCTGTGTACATAAAAAATAAGTGAGTGTTGTACACGAAAAAATGTCTGCTAAATGCACGTGTACACTAAAAACAAAAAACAAAAATAATTCTTGTATACATGTACATACAAATGTATAAAAATACTAAAAAGGTGTTTTAGTAGTTGCTAAATAGGTTACTCTCCCGGCTCCTCCGAGAGTAGCATTCCAGTCGCCAATCGCTAGCACCTGTCTTAAACAAAATAGTAGGGTAAACTACCCTTAAGATATCAAGACTAACTTTTTAGCAGTACTTGCACACATAGTACCTAAATAGCTCACTTAAATGTACTACTTCAGTCTTCTTCAGTACATACACAAAAACAAAAATATATCTCACATTCAAGAAACACTTTAGGAATTGTAGCCTATTGATATCCAATTCCTGCCACTGTTAGGTACACTCATATTTCTCTTCTCTTTATTACGTGTGAGAGATGTTCTACCTGGCCAGTAGATGCTCTTGCGAGCTTAAAATTAAACATGTATTTCTAAAGGTAACCTAGGTAGGTTATACTGTTGTGTTCTAGGGGTAAGTAGCATGTAGGCGATAGACCCTAGTAGCTAATCTTATTGGTAGAGAGCCTCAGGCAAACCAATATACCCTTTTTGTGTACTAACAGGTGACTCATCGTGGCAAAACAAAAATAAATGTGGTGAGATTTCAAAAATGTTTTAGTCAGCTTGAAACTAAAGGTATAGAGAGCTGTACTAATGTCTAGTTAGCCTATTAAATGTATAGAGAGCTATAAAAATGTCTAAGGTGCTAGAAACTGTCTAGATAGCTTCATAATGTCTAGATAGCTTCATAATGCCTAGGTAGCTTCCTAATGTCTAGTAAGCTTCATAATTGTCTAGTAAGGATACTAGTCAGACTAAAGAAATGTCTTTAGAATGTACATAGAATGTTAATAATTCTGTCCTTTTCCTAGTTCCTCTACCTTAGGGGACAGGCGTCGGGGTCGACTTGTTTTAAGTAAGGGGGTTTGTGGTGTGACCGAGTTGCAGAACTCTATGGTTTATGCTAAAGGACCTTTGGTGCTTTTGGACATGTGATCACCCACAATCCATTGTAATGGTGAGTGACAGCTGATTGGACCAGTCCAAAACGGCTAGCCCCTGCCCATATAAGGGAGCTGCGCCATATTGTCGCTCTCTTGTTCCTGCGCTGCCAAGCAAGCAAGACCTCTGGACCTAATCTAACCCCTAAATCCAGCGGATCTATGCAAATACAATCCTCAATATCTAAAGGGAACTTTCCGGTCCTAAGCATCTGTTAATCACTGCTGTGCTGTTTGTAAAGACTCTGTTATCTGAACTGTTATCGTTACTGCATATACAGAAAATCCTCAGAAAAGATTCTGCAAGTTTTAAGTTCAGCACTGCTGTGGACAATCAATTTATTCTACACTCACCTATCGCTCTTGGGAAGGGTGGCGATAGGCCCAGCATCACTAAAGAGTTTAACCCTCACCCTGGCGTCACGAGTGACAAGGGTTAACAGCGCCCTTTATTATATTGAACAGCAACACCCCTACTACCCTACACCCTCACAAGGCTTTACACATAGTGCTTCACCACAAAGCCTTTTTGGCATCTGACGAACAGGATTCGGATGTGTGCCTGCTGCTGTTGCCACTAGTGAAATTGTACTCCCCCAATATAACAGACTTTATCCATGTGCTGTAAACCGCATTATTGTGTATGAGAGCGGTGCGTGTGGTGCACGTTGCAAGGGGGCCACGCGAAAAGTAAGGGGGTAGGCGAAAATGTATGCGCAGCAAGAATGTGTAAACTGCGAAATGAATACATGCTGCCAGAGAAGGCTTTCCACATAGTTCTTCACCACAATATCTCCATAGAAGTCCATACAATACAATCCCCGATCATGGCTGATACCTAAGTCTGCGCACAGGCGCATTAAAATTATCGATCGCGGCTGATAACTAAGTCTGCGCGCATGCGCGGAGGACAGACCGACGCTGAATCATGTGAGTATATCAAATGATCGGGAGAACGGCGCAGCATGATGACGATCTGAGGTGACGTTATGTACCGATTCTATGTGAAAAAGCTCATTGGGTCATACTACAACAGGTAAGGGAACAACACATCTTGTCATTGATACAGTTCATAGAAGAAGAGAAATGAGGCACTCACGTACAGATTCGTGGAGATCGGTTTCCTTTATTTTCGGTGCAGCATGAAACAGCAAGCGTGGGACGCCAGAGCGGCGAGGTGCGGACCATGACAATTGTTTCACGCCCCTCTGGGCGTTTCTTCAGACAACACCTTGTCATTGGTCCGGTGTTATGATACAGGTGAGTGGCAGCTCACCTGTCATTAGCTTGTGACATCATCTACCTAGGGCATAAAAGGCCAAACACGACACGAGGAAGGGTGTTTGCCTATCTGTCCTCCTGAGGACGGCGCTGTCGCACCAAAACTAGTAGAGGGGGGCAAATTACTGATATTAAATCTGCACTACAGCTACCCAGTCTAAGAAGGGGGACTGCAGACCCCGGCACATGCATAGGAGCGGGTTTATCCCTAATTTAAATTGAATATCTGGGGCTGTAATGTATGTTTTTAAAGTCACCGGTCACATTGATTTTTTGTAGCAATCAATAAAAGTTACATTTTAATAAGGGTTTTTTTTTCTTTTTTCCTATAAGGGATTTTATATCTAAATGCACATATACATGAAAACATATATAATAAAACATATACATAGATGTACAGATACAGACAACTTGTGGTATAGTCTTCGTAGACCTATGTCAGGTCATTCCACCTATTACGTTACTGAGTAGCACTGGCAATGCCAGGACCACAGCGGCTGTTCTGTCTGACATGATTTAAGAACAAATAAACATTACATTTTTGCATTATGGTTATTGGGGGGGGGGAAAGCACAAGAGAAAATGCCCATATACATAAATATCTGCAATTTTGTTTCCACCTACAGAAGTCTACGGGACTATGGGGAAAGCAACACAATTTCTTGGGGGGGTTCGGAACATACCCGGAGCATACATACATTTTGAAAAGGTGACACTAAACCAAAAATGCCATAAATCTAAATGCGGGTCTGGCCTTTTATATTTCCCTACTGACTCACGGCTAATATCTGGCCGCAGCATTTCTAGCCCCAAAGAAAGTTGTGGGGTGAGTATGGCGTATTTGGCAAAATACAACATATCTGTTTTCAGCTGGAAGAAGAATGTGCAGTGCCTGATACCAGGATAAAGCAGACAAGCTCTCCTGCTCCATAAAGTACAGGAGCGTCCACACCTGATTAGGGGGGAGGGGTACAGCTGGGACACATACATCTGCTTTCCCCTGGGGGCAGCGCAGCCGACACATACAGGCCTAGGACTACATGTCGGGCGTTACTGTTTTATGACTTCAACTGGTTTAAACTTGTGCTATGTAAATTCTCTGCCTGGAACACATAAGATAATGGGGCTGATTCATAGGGTAGAAATGCTGGATTCCAATAGAGATTCTTAATTAAAACTCTTCTGCTCGCTGACGCTACAAGCTACTTCATTGTATATAGATCAGTCGTTCTACTAAGAGACTTATGTATACAATATGTACAGGTGAAACTCTAAAAATGAGAATATCGTGCAAAGTTCATTTATTTCAGTAATGCAACTTAAAAGCTGAAACTAATATATGAGAGAGACTCATTACATGCAAAGCAAGATAGTTCAAGCCGTGATTTGTCATAATTGTGGTGATTATGGTTACAGCTCATGAAAACCCCAAAGCCCCCCCCCCCCCACTATGATTTAGGGATCCATGTCATCTGCTGGTGTTGGTCACTGTGCTTCATTAAGTCCGGGGTCAATGCTTCCGTCTACCAGGAGATTTTGGAGCACTTCCTGCTTCCTTTCCTTTTCAGTTGCATTATTGAAATACAATGGACTTTTGCTCGATATTGACATTTTTCGAGTTTCACTTGTATATATAAATGAAAGGATACAAAAGTAATAATCTGGATGTCATAGTAATTTGAGCTAAAGTGCATAATTTTACCACAGTTCTTATTGGAAGTGTTAATCTCCTGCACGGGACCCCGACTTTCCCCAGGAAGGGGGCTTGTCGACCCCCGCACAAAACAGGCGACAAGCCCTTTCCAGGTATCTCTATGGGAGAGCCGGAGATATAGAGATACATGGAGGACGCATATTGGCTGCCGCTTTGTGCAGGAGATCACAGCAGTCCGACCTTTGGATAGGAGATAAGTTGTCCTGCATGATAGTTCTCTTTTATAGCAATTTTATTATATTTTCCTGGCTGTATACATTTACATTTATTGTGTATAAAATACACCAGTGTGACTCCAGCTGTTGCAAAACTTCAACTACAAGTTTGCCGAATTCATAAAAATGGCCCGGAAACCACATCATATACAGGTTAAAGGGGCTGTCCAGGAATGGAAAAACAGAGTCAATTTCTTTCAAAAATAGCACCAGTCCTGTCTGCAGGTTATGTGTGCTATTGCAACTTGGTTCCATTAAAGGAGTACTCCAGAATACAAAAATTATCCTCCATACTGCTGGCAGTAAAAAAAATAATAAATAGATATACCTTCCTTCGCTCCCCCTGTGCTTCCAGTAACCCGCCCCGGTCTCCGCCGCGATCCTCTTCCTGGTTGCTGGCGAGTCATACCGCACTCAGCCAATCACCGGCCGTAGTGAAGT
This sequence comes from Hyla sarda, assembly GCF_029499605.1. Classification (NCBI taxonomy): domain Eukaryota; kingdom Metazoa; phylum Chordata; class Amphibia; order Anura; family Hylidae; genus Hyla; species Hyla sarda. Next base: position 55,887,787 of record NC_079190.1, read on the forward strand.
CCCGACTCGGCCGGCGATAGGCTGAGCGGCAGTGTAAGAACGCTTCAAGACACACAATTCTTCACTACACCGGCACCTGCTGCCGGGGCCAAAATCGTCACACTGCCGCTCAGCCTATCGCCGGCCAAGTTGGGACTTCACTGCGGCTGGTGATTGGCTGAGTGCAGTATGATTCGCCGACCACCGGCAACCAGGAAGAGGATCGCGGCGGAGACCGGAGACGGTTACCGGAGGCACTGGGGGAGTGAAGGAAGGTATGTATCTTTTTTTTTTTTTTTTTTTTTTTACTGCCGGCAGTATGGGGGACAATTTTTGTATTCTGGAGTTCTCCTTTATGTTCGATGGCACTGAGCTGTAATACAGCACACAACCTGCAGACAGGTGTGGTGCTGTTTTTGGAAGAACATATGGGGGCATTTATCATTGCCTTTAAAGCTGTTTTTGTGTGTAGACTTGTCTCTATTTTTGTGCAGCGCTGCACCTCAAGTTTTTTTTTGCGCCTTTTCCATTTACACTTTTTTTTTTTTTTTTTAAAGTGCGTACAGACCAGCTGTTGAGGTCAGTCTTGTGCAGTGGTAATGAATTTATCAACTGAGACTTTTTTTTGAAAAGGTGCAAAAAAAAAAAAAAAAAACAAGCACAAAGCCACTGAAAAGTCTCTAAACTACACCAGCCCAGACCTGAAATTCCAGAAAATGTGACCTGCACAAAATTTATTAAATTCTCTGTGACCACTTAATAAATTTGGTGGAGTGACGCCAAAAAAAAAAAGCAAAAATAAAAATAAAAAAAAGAGTTAAAAAATGAACTACATCACACTTATCTTAGTAAATGCCCCCATAGCTCTATTTTTCTATTTCTGGATAACTTCTTTAAAGGGGTACTCCACCGGCCCAGCATCCGGAAGATTTTGTTCCAAACCCTGGGTGCGGGCTGCGGAGGTCGTGACGACCACACCCATTGTGATGTCACATCACACACCCTCAATGCAAGTCTATGGGAGGGGGCGTGGCATCCGCCACGCCCCCTCCTATAGACTTGCATTGAGGGGGTGTGATGTGACATCACAAGGAGTGTCACGATCCCCGCAGACGTCACGACCCCCGCAGCCCGCACCCAGTGTTTGGAACAAAATGTTCCGAATGCTGGGCCAATGGAGTACCTCTTTAATCTAATACTACCAAGAAACCATCCTGACAGTAGTCATCCCCTTAGAATTCAGTGAAGTGTGTAAAAACAAGGCAGTTTTCACTGAGTTTTTTTAGGGTACAACTAACATTACCTTGGCTTTCCCATCATGGCACATATGTTTTTTTCCCAGAAACAGTGCGACTCTTGTCCATGGCCTACGTATGTTATTGCAGATCAGCCTCATTGAAGTAAATGGAGTTGACCCTTAGGTTTTCTTAATTTAACCATATCACAATGAAGACAGAGAAGACAACGTCTTATAATCTACTTCACTCTGTGTAATGCAGAATTAATGGGCCGCAAGGTTCCGCAGTGTTCGTGGGCCCTCACTTTTTTTTGTTGCTAATGGTACATTTGGGACATTATTAGCCTTTGAGTGTTTTTCTTCCGCTCTTGATTATCTGTTAGTGGTATTTTACGCCTCCTGCGTCTTTGATCCAATGAGTTTCCATTATCTCGGCTGCCTTGTTGCTATAAATAAGCATACTGTTGTATTCCTTTCAGGTCTTTTTAATGTAATTATGTTCTAGATGTTGTGTCATGATGATGCCGGAGGCTTTACAACAACCAAATAGGCTACAAATTACAGCGTCTGACTGTGAGAGTCATAAAATCACCCAGACTGATTGATTTTTGTCTTTTCAGCCCAACAATGTAAAATGTAATGCTGCCAAGGTATAAACTGCGTGACTGAATTACTTAAAATACCGGGGCGGTATTGGTTTGCTAAAATTTTACATTTTTGCCCAGACCCAAAAACGACTAAAAAATACAGTTGGCATTAAAGGGGTTCTCCAGAGGGAAAAAAAAAAGTTTTCAAGTCAACTGGTGACAGAAAGATAGACAGATTTATAAATTACTTTTATTTAAAAATCTTAATCTTTTCAGTATTTATCAGCTGCTGTATGCTCCACAGGAATTTGCATTGTTCTTTCCGGTCTGACCACAGTGCTCTCTGCTGACACCTCTGTCTATGTCAGGAACTGTCCGGAGCAAATCCCCATAGGGAGCCCCTTCTGCTCCGGACAGTTCCTGACATGGACAGAGGTGTCAGCATAGAGCATTGTGGTCAGATTGAAAAGAACTACACAACTTCCTGTGGAGCATACAGCAGCTGATAAGTACTGGAAGGATTAAGATTTTAAAATTGAAGTAATTTACAAATCTGTTTAACTTTCTGACACCAGTTGATTTAAAAAATATTTTTTTTTATCTCCAAAATACCTCTTTAACTTAGCAACTAATATTTATTAGGTTATTCTGCTTATCTTTTCCCAGTCTATACAGCAAAGCGCCTCTTTTTTATACATTATGGGGGAGATTTATCAAAGTTGTCTATGTCCCGCATCAATATAGACCAAACTACAGAGCATTAGGCTGGTCTATTGTGCACCTAATTTATCGAAAGGCGCACGACTCTTGATAAATTCTGCACTGGGACTTTGGGATCTATGCTTTAGACTATATTTAAACCTGCTCCAACATGGTCTGACATTTCAGCGTACTTTCAGCCGATGCAACTTGTCGCTGAAAAGTCGCTTTTGATTAATTCAGCACCAATGCATTTTTCCGTCTAAAATAGACTAGAATGCATCATGTTCTAAAAATCCTCTAAAGCAAAAATCACAGAAATGTCGCATATATTTAGGCTGCGACTTTCTGTGCGACAAATTTAGACAGGAAAACCAGTCTAAATCCTTTGATAAATATCCCCCATTTTATCAGGAAACTCTTCTATAAGCGAGAGTGTAGCAGCAGGCGCCATGTAAGGGTAGGTTCACACACGCGCGGCGACTCACACATCGCAGTGTGTCTGCTCGGAGCGGCGTATTGCTGCTCCGAGCAGGCACAGTTAAGGGCACCATACCGTGGGTCCTTCAACGGCGGATCTGCTGCGTAAAATAAGCTGTAAATCCGCACTAGTGAACGTACCCTAAGGGTACGTTCACACGCGGTTTTTTTTTAGGGTTTTTCGCTGGGTATTTGAAAGTGGGCGGGCTCTTCTCAGCTGTCCGCAGATTTTCTGTAAATTCCGCCACAGAAAATCTGCTGCGGACAGCCGAGAAGAGCCAACCCACTTTCAAATACCCAGCGGAAAACGCTAAAAAATCTGCGCGTGTAAACATACCCTAATGCTGTAATTTTCCTGGATCTTTTTTGCAGGGAAAACAATTCTGATAGCATTAAATTATTATTTATTTCTTACACACACAAGTTTAGTTCCATAAAATAAGCCTATAGTTTTCTATGTTTTTCTGTTATTGTTTAATTTTTCTTATCCTGTAATACATTTGAAAAGGTGATGTAATGAGCTGATTTGCATATTCCCCTACCCAGAATGCCTGCGGAGTGCTTAGTGGCCCTTGAAAGCTCCATCACACCAGGAGTGGTGAACTCTCCCTGAGTTAAAAACTCATCCCATTTAGTTGGTCTAAGGCCCCTCATTTCAGCCAAGCCAGATTACCCTGCTCTGTACTGATGAGGGGCAAGTACCCCCACCCCCACATAGTCACCCCTACCCCGATCACAGATTGTATTGTTTTGTTGTTCGATCTCTTGTGCCTTTCTACTACAGGATTGAGTTGAGTGTTAGAGTAGCATGATGTGCGATGTATAGCTTAGGGAACCTTTGCTGTGTATTGTACTGTTATGCTTTGTGTGACTGTAATTTATTGTACGACTTGTAATGACTGAACGGAAAATAAAGCTCTTTCAATCAAAAAAAGTACCCTGAAACAGCTGTCTGCAGTTGGGTGCTCTTTCCTTCTGGAGAGAGAGTTCTGGCTTGGCATTAATCCCGATTAGTTTTTTATATTCCGTAATTGGAGGTAAGCTGATACCAGGGAACATCGCCTGAAAAAGTGATGTAATGAGCTGATTTGCATATTCCCATATATATATCTTGCCACTTTATTAGAAATACCTGCCTGTTCACATCTGGAGTTTTCCTTTATGCAAATTACAACTCACCTGAATGTTCTAGAACACATGTTCTGCCTTGGTTCACATTGGTGTTTGAGCACTTAGATTTATTATTTTTGTATTTTAATAATTTTTTTTTTTTTTTTTTTTTTGTATCATTTATCTAACAATGCTCTGTATACTTTTCCCACAGACTGAATCTGGTCTTATAAAAGAAAGAGAACTATCACTTGAACTTGCAACCATCAGAAATGAAGTGGGTGAGTAAACTATTCTGGCACAATATAAACAGAACTACAATAAGCTGATAGACTGTTCAGCCTTAAAGGGGTACTCCGCTGCTCAGTGTCTTGGAACAGTTTGGAACAAACTGTTCCGAACGCTGGAGCCAGCGCCGGGAGCTCGTGATGTCATAACCCTGCCCCATCATGATGTCATGCCCCTCCCCCTCAATGCAAGTCTATGAGAGGGGGCGTGACGGTGTCATGCCCCCTCCTATAGACTTGCATTGAGGGGGCGGGGCGTGACTGCATGAGAGGGCGGGGCTATGATGTCACAAGCTCCCGGTGCCGGCTCCGACGTTCGGAACAGTTTGTTCCAAACACTGAGCAGCGGAGTACCCCTTTAAATGGAACCTGTTACTTAGATTTAGCAGATATAATATAATATATAAATATAATTACATTTCATACCATATTTGTTTTACTGCAGTGCCATTTATACATTTAAAGAACTTGACTTTTATAACTATAAATGGCCTACATGTATTGGAGCAGGCACCTTAAGCAAGTAGTCCTGGTCTCCAGGGCTATCATTATGCCTATTGAGGGGTGATTGACAGTGAAGGCCTGGTCAAAGTCATTGCTCCATAGCTAGAATTTCGCTCATTCCCAGATGTGCCGTTATGCCTGGGCATGCAGATCTGTATCCACCTAAGGCTAAATTTCCACCAGTTTTTTTTTTCCTGTGTTTTTTTTGCGTGGAAAAAAAACGCCTGTGCAATTTCTTGTGTCTGATGTTTTTTCTGGCATTTTTTTCTGGGGTTTTTGCATTTTTGTGGAAATTGCATTTTTTGCGTTTTTTTTTTTTTTTATTTGTTGGGAACCAAAAGAAAAAAAAAAAGAATGCAGTAGTGATGGAAAAAAATTTATTTAATGAAATTTATATTTTTTGTAACAAAATTTTAATTAATTTTTAAACAGGGATCAATTTATGTGTGCGGGCAGGGCACTAAAAATGTAGCCGCCGACAATAATAAAAATGTAGTGTGTGTGTGCTTTTTCACTTTTTTCTTCTTCTTTTTTTTAGGTAGTACTACTACTCCCAGCATGGAACACACTGTTCCATGATGGGAGTAGTAGTTCCTGTACTAATAGACAGATCACCCATTCACTCCTGACACCCGATGTGATCTTCCATAATATAGCAGAGATGCGGAGTGGCTCTATACAGCGCTAGCATCTCTGCAATAGAAATTCACATCACTCATTCATATTTTCCGCCCAGAGTGGGGATTGGACGGATGGTTGCACCCAATTACAGCTCTCAGCAGGAAATATGAATGAGTGAGTGGCTGGCCGGCGTACAGAGCAGAGATGCGAGCGCAGGAGAAAGCCGCTCCGCATCTCAGGGATGAAGGATGATCGCAGCGGGTGTCAGGAGTGACACCCGCTGTGTTCTGTCCTTAACTGCAGGTGCTACTGCTCCCAACATGGAGCACACTCTGCTCTATGCTGGGAGCTGTAGTACCTGTATTAATAGACAGATCGCAGCGAGTATCACTCCTGACACCGGCTGCGATCCTCCTGTATAATGTACAGATGCGGCGGCCACTCTTCTATGGTCCCCTGAACTGACGTATATATACACATATTCATATTTCCCGCAGAGAGCTGTGATTGGCTGGAACCATCTGGACAATCACAGCTCTGCGGGAAATATGAATATGTGTATATATACGTCAGTGCAGGGGACCATAGAAGAGCGTCCGCCGCATCTATACATTATACAGGAGGATCGCAACGTGTGTCAGAAGGGACATGGGCGATCTGTCAATTAGAACAGGTACTACTACTCCCATCATGGAACAGTTTGTTCCGTGCTGGGAGTAGTAGTACTACCTAAAAAATGTAAAAAAAAAAAAAAAAATGAAAAACACACTGTCACGATGCCGGCTGGCAGGTAGTGGATCCTCTGTGCCAGAGAGGGATTGGCGTGGACCGTGCTAGTGGATCGGTTCTAAGTCACTACTGGTTTTCACCAGAGCCCGCCGCAAAGCGGGATGGTCTTGCTGCGGCGGTAGTGACCAGGTCGTATCCACTAGCAACGGCTCAACCTCTCTGGCTGCTGAAGATAGGCGCGGTACAAGGGAGTAGACAGAAGCAAGGTCGGACGTAGCAGAAGGTCGGGGCAGGCAGCAAGGATCGTAGTCAGGGGCAACGGCAGGAGGTCTGGAACACAGGCTAGGAACATACAAGGAACGCTTTCACTGGCACAATGGCAACAAGATCCGGCAGGGAAGTGCAGGGGAAGTGAGGTGATATAGGGAAGTGCACAGGTGAAGACACTAATTGGAATCACTGCGCCAATCAGCGGCGCAGTGGCCCTTTAAATCGCAAAGACCCGGCGCGCGCGCGCCCTAGGGAGCGGGGCCGCGCGCGCCGGGACAGGACCGAGGGAGAGCGAGTCAGGTACGGGAGCCGGGGTGCGCATCGCGAGCGGGCGCTACCCGCATCGCGAATCGCATCCCGGCTGGCAGCAGAATCGCAGCGCCCCGGGTCAGTGGATCTGACCGGAGCGCTGCAGCGGAGAGAGTGTAGCGAGCGCTCCGGGGAGGAGCGGGGACCCGGAGCGCTCGGCGTAACAGTACCCCCCCCCTTGGGTCTCCCCCTCTTTTTAGGGCCTGAGAACCTGAGGAGCAGACTTTTATCTAGGATGTTGTCCTCAGGTTCCCAGGATCTCTCTTCAGGACCACAACCCTCCCAGTCCACTAAAAAAAAAGTTTTCCCTCTGACCTTTTTAGAGGCTAAGATCTCTTTGACAGAGAAGATGTCCGAGGAGCCGGAAACAGGAGTGGGAGGAACAGATTTGGGAGAAAAACGGTTGAGGATGAGTGGTTTAAGAAGAGAGACGTGAAAGGCATTAGGGATACGAAGAGAAGGAGGAAGAAGAAGTTTGTAAGAGACAGGATTAATTTGACACAAAATTTTGAAAGGACCAAGATAGCGTGGTCCCAACTTGTAGCTAGGGACACGGAAGCGGACATATTTAGCGGAGAGCCATACCTTGTCTCCAGGGGAAAAAACGGGAGGAGCTCTTCTTTTCTTATCCGCGAACCTCTTCATGCGTGAAGAAGCCTGTAAGAGAGAATTTTGGGTCTCTCTCCATATAATGGAAAGGTCACGAGAAATTTCATCCACAGCGGGCAGACCAGAGGGCAAGGGGGTAGGGAGGGGGGGAAGAGGGTGACGGCCGTACACCACGAAAAATGGGGATTTGGAGGAAGATTCAGAGACTCTGAAGTTATACGAGAATTCGGCCCATGGAAGGAGATCTGCCCAGTCATCCTGGCGGGAGGAAACAAAATGTCGCAAATAATCACCCAAGACTTGGTTAATTCTTTCTACTTGTCCATTGGACTGGGGATGATATGCAGAAGAAAAATTTAATTTAATCTTGAGTTGTTTACAGAGAGCCCTCCAGAATTTAGACACGAATTGGACGCCTCTATCCGAGACGATCTGCGTAGGCAACCCGTGAAGACGAAAAATGTGTACAAAAAATTGTTTAGCCAACTGAGGCGCTGAAGGAAGACCAGGAAGAGGGATGAAATGTGCCATTTTGGAGAATCGATCAACGACCACCCAAATAACAGTGTTGCCACGGGAAGGGGGTAAATCAGTAATAAAATCCATACCAATCAGAGACCAAGGCTGTTCGGGGACAGGCAGGGGATGAAGAAAACCAGCGGGCTTCTGGCGAGGAGTCTTATCCCGGGCACAGATAGTGCAGGCTCGCACAAAGTCCACAACATCCGTCTCCAGAGTCGGCCACCAATAGAAGCGGGAGATGAGTTGCACAGATTTCTTGATGCCCCCATGACCAGCGAGATGGGAGGAGTGACCCCATTTGAGGATTCCGAGGCGTTGGCGTGGAGAAACAAAGGTCTTTCCTGGAGGAGTTTGCCTGATGGAGGCTGGAGAAGTGGAGATCAGGCAGTCAGGTGGAATGATGTGTTGCGGAGAGAGTTCAACTTCTGAGGCATCCGAGGAACGAGAGAGAGCATCGGCCCTAATGTTCTTATCGGCAGGACGAAAGTGAATCTCAAAATTAAATCGGGCAAAGAACAGAGACCACCGGGCCTGGCGAGGATTCAGCCGTTGGGCAGACTGGAGGTAGGAGAGGTTCTTGTGGTCGGTGTAAATAATAACTGGAAATCTTGATCCCTCCAGCAGATGCCTCCATTCCTCAAGTGCTAATTTAATGGCTAGAAGCTCTCGATCCCCGATGGAGTAGTTCCTCTCCGCCGGAGAGAAGGTCCTAGAAAAAAAACCACAAGTGACAGCATGCCCGGAAGAATTTTTTTGTAAAAGAACAGCTCCAGCTCCCACTGAGGAGGCATCAACCTCCAATAGGAAGGGTTTGGAAGGGTCAGGTCTGGAGAGCACGGGAGCCGAAGAAAAGGCAGACTTGAGTCGTTTAAAGGCGTCTTCCGCTTGAGGAGGCCACGACTTGGGATCGGCATTTTTTTTGGTTAAAGCCACGATAGGGGCCACAACGGTAGAAAAATGTGGAATAAATTGCCTGTAATAATTGGCGAACCCCAAAAAGCGTTGGATAGCACGGAGTCCGGAGGGGCGTGGCCAATCTAAGACGGCAGAGAGTTTGTCTGGATCCATTTGTAGTCCCTGGCCAGAGACCAAATATCCTAGAAAAGGAAGAGATTGGCATTCAAACAGACATTTCTCAATTTTGGCATAGAGTTGATTGTCACGAAGTCTCTGAAGAACCATACGGACATGCTGGCGGTGTTCTTCTAGATTGGCAGAAAAAATTAGGATATCGTCCAGATATACAACAACACAGGAGTATAACAGATCACGAAAAATTTCATTGACAAAGTCTTGGAAGACAGCAGGGGCGTTGCACAGGCCAAAGGGCATGACCAGATACTCAAAGTGTCCATCTCTGGTGTTAAACGCCGTTTTCCACTCATCCCCCTCTCTGATGCGGATGAGGTTATAGGCGCCTCTTAAGTCCAATTTAGTAAAGATGTGGGCACCTTTGAGGCGATCAAAGAGTTCAGAGATGAGGGGTAGGGGGTAGCGGTTCTTAACCGTGATTTTATTAAGACCGCGGTAGTCAATGCAAGGACGTAGGGAGCCATCTTTTTTGGACACAAAGAAAAATCCAGCTCCGGCAGGAGAGGAGGATTTACGGATAAAGCCCTTTTTTAAATTTTCCTGGACATACTCAGACATGGCAAGAGTCTCTGGGGCAGAGAGAGGATAAATTCTGCCCCGGGGTGGAGTAGTACCCGGGAGGAGGTCGATAGGGCAATCATAAGGCCTGTGAGGAGGTAGAGTCTCAGCTTGTTTTTTGCAGAAAACATCCGCGAAGTCCATATAGGCCTTAGGGAGACCGGTTACTGAGGGAACCACAGAGTCACGGCAAGGGTTACTGGGAACCGGTCTTAGACAGTCCTTGGAACAAGAGGGCCCCCAACTCTTGATCTCCCCAGTGGACCAATCCAGGGTTGGGGAACGGAGTTGAAGCCAGGGAAGTCCAAGGAGAATTTCCGAGGTGCAATTGGGGAGGACCAAAAGTTCAATCCTCTCGTGATGAGATCCGATGCTCATTAGAAGGGGCTCCGTGCGGAAGCGTATGGTACAGTCCAATCTTTCATTGTTTACACAATTGATGTAAAGGGGTCTGGCGAGACTGGTCACTGGAATGTTGAACCTGTTGACGAGAGAGGCCAAAATAAAATTTCCTGCAGATCCAGAGTCCAAGAAGGCCACGGTAGAGAAGGAGAAGGCAGAGGCAGACATCCGCACAGGCACAGTAAGACGTGGAGAAGCAGAGTAGACATCAAGGACTGTCTCTCCTTTGTGCGGAGTCAGCGGACGTCTTTCCAGGCGGGGAGGACGGATAGGACAATCCCTCAGGAAGTGTTCGGTACTAGCACAGTACAGGCAGAGGTTCTCCATGCGGCGTCGTGTCCTCTCTTGAGGTGTCAGGCGAGACCGGTCGACCTGCATAGCCTCCACGGCGGGAGGCACAGGAACAGATTGCAGGGGACCAGAGGAGAGAGGAGCCGAGGAGAAGAAACGCCTCGTGCGAACAGAGTCCATATCTTGGCGGAGCTCCTGACGCCTTTCGGAAAAACGCATGTCAATGCGAGTGGCTAGGTGAATAAGTTCATGTAGATTAGCAGGAATTTCTCGTGCGGCCAGAACATCTTTAATGTTGCTGGATAGGCCTTTTTTAAAGGTCGCGCAGAGGGCCTCATTATTCCAGGACAATTCTGAAGCAAGAGTACGGAATTGTACGGCATACTCGCCAACGGAAGAATTACCCTGGACCAGGTTCAACAGGGCAGTCTCAGCAGAAGAGGCTCGGGCAGGTTCCTCAAAGACACTTCGGACTTCCGAGAAGAAGGAGTGTACAGAGGCAGTGACAGGGTCATTGCGGTCCCAGAGCGGTGTGGCCCATGACAGGGCTTTTCCGGACAGAAGGCTGACTACGAAAGCCACCTTAGACCTTTCAGTGGGAAACAGGTCCGACATCATCTCCAGATGCAGGGAACATTGGGAAAGAAAGCCACGGCAAAACTTAGAGTCCCCATCAAATTTATCCGGCAAGGATAGGCGTAGCCCAGGAGCGGCCACTCGCTGCGGAGGAGGTGCAGGAGCTGGCGGAGGAGATGACTGCTGAAGCTGTGGTAGTAACTGTTGTAGCATAACGGTCAGTTGAGACAGCTGTTGGCCTTGTTGCGCTATCTGTTGTGACTGCTGGGCGACCACCGTGGTGAGGTCAGCGACAACTGGCAGAGGAACTTCAGCGGGATCCATGGCCGGATCTACTGTCACGATGCCGGCTGGCAGGTAGTGGATCCTCTGTGCCAGAGAGGGATTGGCGTGGACCGTGCTAGTGGATCGGTTCTAAGTCACTACTGGTTTTCACCAGAGCCCGCCGCAAAGCGGGATGGTCTTGCTGCGGCGGTAGTGACCAGGTCGTATCCACTAGCAACGGCTCAACCTCTCTGGCTGCTGAAGATAGGCGCGGTACAAGGGAGTAGACAGAAGCAAGGTCGGACGTAGCAGAAGGTCGGGGCAGGCAGCAAGGATCGTAGTCAGGGGCAACGGCAGGAGGTCTGGAACACAGGCTAGGAACATACAAGGAACGCTTTCACTGGCACAATGGCAACAAGATCCGGCAGGGAAGTGCAGGGGAAGTGAGGTGATATAGGGAAGTGCACAGGTGAAGACACTAATTGGAATCACTGCGCCAATCAGCGGCGCAGTGGCCCTTTAAATCGCAAAGACCCGGCGCGCGCGCGCCCTAGGGAGCGGGGCCGCGCGCGCCGGGACAGGACCGAGGGAGAGCGAGTCAGGTACGGGAGCCGGGGTGCGCATCGCGAGCGGGCGCTACCCGCATCGCGAATCGCATCCCGGCTGGCAGCAGAATCGCAGCGCCCCGGGTCAGTGGATCTGACCGGAGCGCTGCAGCGGAGAGAGTGTAGCGAGCGCTCCGGGGAGGAGCGGGGACCCGGAGCGCTCGGCGTAACACACACACACTACATTTTTATTATTGTCGGCTACATTTTTAGGTCCCTGCCCACCCACATAAATTGATCCCTGTTTAAAAATGTATTCAAATTTCGTTATAATAAAGATACATTTTGTTAAATACAATTTTTTCTTTCACTACTGTATCTTTTTTAATATATTTTTTTTAATGGTACCCTACGAAATTTTATTAAAAAAAAGGTATCTCTATCACTTTTTTGGATCGCTAAAGTCCAAAAATGAATAAAAAACGCCAGCAAAAAAAACAAAGTTAAAAGCCACTTGTCGTTTTTCTTGGTGTTTTTTTTTACTCCCATAGACTTCTATGGGAGAAAAACACCACGATTTCAGGGGAAAAAAACACCAAAGGCTCAACATGCTGCAACTTTGCAAAACCGCCAAGGAGCTGAAAAACGGCAAAAGAGTAAAAATATGGCAAAAAAAAACTAACTGAAAAAAGCAAAGTGGAAAAAGAATTTAGCGATTTCTCATTGATTTACAGCTAACATCAGGCCGCAGCGTTTTTTTTGAATGAAAAAACACCATGCGGCAGAATTGGCGTTTTTCTTGGCATTTTCCCAAAAAATACAAGTAGAAACTTAGCCATAAGCTCCTCTTACTACTTCTTGTCACTGCACATGCCCAAAGGTAATGTCACCTGCAATTCCTGCAATGAAGCAATGATGTCAGTGAGATCTGCGCTGTCACTCATGCCTCAATAGGTGTGATTTCAGCTCTAGAGGCCATGACTACTTATTGGAGGCGCCCTTCCCAATGACTAGTTGCAGTTGCGGGACAGTTATTTGTATAACTGCAGTTATACAAATATGGAAGGGAACATTATTTTACCAATGCATTAAAGGGGTTATCCAGGAAAAAAATGGCTCCAGAAAGTTAAACAGATTTGTAAATTACTTCTATTAAAAAATCTTAATCTTTCCTGTACTTAAGTGCTCTCTGATGACACGTGTCTTGGGAACCGCCCAGTTTAGAAGCAAATCCCCATAGCAAACCTCTTCTACTCTGTGCAGTTCCCGAGACAAGCAGAGATGTCAGCAGAGAGCACTGTTGCCAGACAGAAAAATACAACTCAACTTCAGAAGCTGATAATTATTGGAAGGATTAAGATTTTTTAATAGAAGTAATTTACAAATTTGTTTAACTTTCTGGAGCCAGTTGATATAAAAAATAAAAATAAAAAAAAAGTTTTTTTTTTCCCCTTGAATACCCCTTTAAGTCTTGCTGCTTGTTATGTCTTCTAAAAGTAAGTGACAGGTTCCCTTTAAACTGTGTAAAGCTAAGAGCATAGAACATGATGATTATTGGTGCATCTCTACTGTTTCCATTCATTAATGGAATACTCCGACCCTAGAAATCTTATCCCCTATCCAAAGATAGGGGATAAGATGTCTAGGGGTGGAGTGAACTTTTTAAAGAATGTTTCTAGTCAAGAAAAATCTAAATGTTATCGCTCACCTGCTGGTGATACAGGTCAATACAACCTCCCCCAATCTCTCATCCCCCATAGGCTTGTATGAATCTGATGTCACTTTTCATCCTTTTATAAAAACAATGGATGGAGAAGCATCATGTGCACATTTACACCTCATAAAGAAGTTATTGTGATGTAAGATTAGTATAATTTTAGCTAAAACTCCAGTGGCTGGGGATTTGGATTTTTCTGACCCGCAGCCCCCTAAGCTGCCTTATGGTAGTGCCGACCCTGCTATAGTTGGCTTCCATGGTCCCTCATTTCTTTTTGATAGACCACTTCCATATTACCCTAAGGAAGCAGTGAGCAAAAAAAGAAAGAAAAAAGTTTTTCAACCTTTAGGGTACATTCACACGCGCAGATTTTCAGCGTATTTTACGCTGCAGATCCGCTGGTGAAGGCCCGCTCTATGCTGGCTTTACATGTGCCTGCTCGTAGTGGCAATACGCCACTACCAGCAGGCACACTGCGATGTGCGAGTTGCAGTATACTCGCACATCGCGGGAGCTCTCTGCCTAGCTCAGAGCAGGGAGAGCGGCGGCGATGTGCAAGTATGCACATTCCTGCACTGTGTCTGCTCTTAGTGGCGTATTGCCGCTACCAGCTGGCACATGTAAAGCCAGCATAGAGCGGGGCCTTCACCAGCGGATCCGCAGCTAAATACGCTGCGAAAATCCGCGCGTGTGAACGTACCCTAAAGATAGATTACCTATCCGATGGCTGCACAGATGCTATTGAATGTTTCAAAAGAAGTGTAAGGATGGCACTCACCACGTTTGCTGGATAAATCGTTGCTTTTATTCTGGCGTGGCCTGATGAAGTAGCTACAAGCTACGAAACAGCTGTCGCACCTTCCTGGGGAGAGGTCCCAGCGTTATCTCCCTTTGCAGATCAAGCTGCTCGATGCACTTTGTATAGTCGCACGAATAAAAGCAACGATTTATCCAACAAACGTGGTGAGTGCCATCCTTACACTTCTTTAGAAACATTGGATGGAAGCGATATGTGCCAGATAGCATAGAGCACCACCGTCTTTAATTTGCACGACTCCCACCAGCGTACTATAGGCTGTATAAAAATTCATTGCTTTAAAGACAATCTTATGCAGTGCCAGATAGAGTGTATCTCCTTCTACACAAAGATGCTATTGAATATTGAGGAATAAAATACCGTATTTTTCGTCCTATAGGACGCACCGGCGTATAAGACGCACCCAATTTATAGGTGCAACATCTAAAAAAATTAAGATTTTGAACCCAATAGTGGTCTTCAACCTGCGGACCTCCAGATGTTGCAAAACTACAACTCCCAGCATGCCCGGACAGCCAACGGCTGTCCGGGCATGCTGGGAGTTGTAGTTTTGCAACATCTGGAGGTCCGCAGATTGAAGACCACTGCATAGGAGGTAATACTCACGTGTCCCCGCCGCTCCGGACCCGTCACCGCTGCCTTGGATGTCGCTCCATCGCTGTCGTCGTGTCCCCGTCGCTCCGGAACGTCTCTGCTGCCGGCCGGGTATCCTCGCTCTCCGTCGTCGCCATCACGTCGTTACACACGCCGACGCACGTACGCGACGACGTGATGACGAGGAAGGAGAGCGCCAGCCATACAGGGGATCCCTGAACGGAGAAGACACCAAGGAGGCAGGTAAGGTCCCTCCCGGTGTCCTGTAAGCACTAACCCAGCTATGCAGTCGGGCTGTTCGGGACCGCCGCGGTGAAATCGCGGCGGTCCCGAGCAGCCCGACTGAACAGCAGAGTTAGTGTCACTTTCCCTTCAGACGCGGCGGTCAGCTTTGATCGCCGCGTCTGAAGGGTTAATACAGGGCATCACCGCGATCGGTGATGTCCTGTATTAGCCGCAGGTCCCGGCCGTTGATGGACGCAGGGACCGCCGCGATAGGGGTGTATTCGCCGTATAAGACGCACTGACTTTTTCCCCCCAGTTTTGGGGAAGAAAAAGTGCGTCTTATACGGCAAAAAATACGGTACTCGATAATTAACAGCAAGAAATATCCTGTGCTTCTCATTACTTCTGCTTATATGGCCACTTTCACTGCAGTATTCTGGTCAGTATTCTGCACCAGCATTTGCAAGCCAAAATGCAGAATTAATATTCATTTTGGTTTTTCCACATGTAGGTTCTTATTCTAGTTTTGGCTAACAAATCCTAATCCCAAATACTGCAGTGTGAATGTGGCCTATGTCAAATCTCCTCAATTCAGGCGTCATAGAGCAGTGTTTCTCAATAAGTGAGTCCGACTCCAGCTGTTGCAAAGCTACAACTCCCAGCATGCCCGGCATGCTGGGAGTTGTAGTTTTGCAACAGCTGGAGTCACCCTGGTTGGGAAACGCTGCCATAGAGCTTGGGTGACTAGAGACAGCATAACAAATAAATAAATCCAGAAAATTGCATTTTCAGTAAGTTATGAATTCATTTGAATTTTACTTAGTAAAAAGGGTATTTGACCCCTTATCAATCAGCAAGATTTCTGGCATCCAGGAGTCTTTTAGATGCATAAGGAGCTGAGATTAGGAGCACTCTCTTAAAGGGAGTGCTCCTAATCTTAGCTTGTTATCTGTATAAATGTGTTTCTTCCATTTGCATATAATCTTTGTGATGGTCTTGTAGCCTATTCCAGCCTTGTGTAGATATACACTCTTGTTCCTGACATCCTTGGATACCTCTTCTGTCTTGGCCATGGTGAAGAGTTTTCAATCTGATTGTTGGCTTTTGTGGACAGGTGTCTTTTATACAGGTAACAAGCTGAGATCCCTTTAAGAGAGTGCTCCTGATCTCAGCTTGTTACATGTTTAAAAGACACCTGGGAGCAAGATTCTATGGGATGGATCAAATATTTATTTCTCTAAGTAAAATGCAAATCAATTCATGACTTATTTGACATGACACACACACCAGCCTGACCACGTCTTCTAGAGTGGAGTAGTAGTCTGTAACCTAGGCAATTTTATCCTGTAATGGTGAAAGGCAGTTATTTCAAAGCTCCCTATGTATCCACATGGAACCACTTTATACTGACCTCAGATTTACAAATATGAACATATAAACTTTCTATACAGTTGCAGGGAATCATTGAGGCAACTTGGAAATAATACACTAAAAAAGTAAAATCTGGCATCGTTGAAGTAAATGCATTTGTAGTAGCGGGTGTGATGAGGGAAGATGTTGTTACCCTAGGGGCAGATGGCATTAACCTCTTGTATTCGTAACGTCAGGGCGTGATTTAGCCTAAAACCACCCGAAGGTATACCGCCGGATCCTGGGCTAGGCACGGGGGGGCAATAAAGACTCCAATGCCAAGTTACGGACAACAGTAGCTTTACTGAGGTTAGACAGCTGGTAAAGTCTATACAGTTAAGCCAGGGCCCAAGGAGGTGACCAGTGACACAGAGACATTAAGGGCTTGCTGGGACTTGTAGTAGGACTGGACAATTGAATGCAGACCACGCTGACTTGACAGATGACAGGAATGACTTGACTTGACTCATAAAGCTGTGACTTTAGCTTACTTGACTTGATGGGGGCTGCAGGACTTGACTTGATGGGGGCTGCAGGACTCTGGACACACACACTAGGCGACTGCACTGGACCTCAGCTTAGCAGAAGAGCAGAGCTCAAAGAGAGAGAAGCTCCACCCAGGGCTTATATGGGGGAGACTAGCAGGGAGCTCATAGGTCACTCTTGGGATCACCTGGTCACTGATATCTCCTGGGTAACAATCACATGACATATCACATGGTATAACTCTTAAAGCAACATTACATTTTATAACACTTTACATGGTAAAACATATTTACAATGGGGAAACAAGTGCAGGGGGCCTTGGGGGCACTGAAGGAGGCTGCCTGACAGGACAGCGGGAGCACAGGGTAACACCTCCCGTACTGGGCTACCACACATTATATATCAACTACATTAAGTACAGTAAATTAATCTATACATGCAACATAATGGGTGTCTGAGAAGAAACATTTATTCATACATCTGTCTTAATGGTATATAATAATAGAAATATAATTGGATCATAAATCAGATGGTATGTGAATAAAACTGGAAAGGTCAGATTGTATAGCTTTTTAAGAAAACTTTGACCTTCATCCCATACAATAGATCATTTTTTATTTGAATGTCTTTTAAAGTTGTAAAAATACTGCACTTGTTTATAGCTTTGTTAGATAAAAATAGTCAGTTCACTTATTTATTTTTTTTTTTTTGGGGGGGGGGGGGGATAAGTTGTTCTCCTTAAAAAAATTGCATCTAAAAATTGGAAGAATGTTCAATAGTTATGGAAGATAAATCATGCACAGCCAGCCTCAGGACATCATTCACATTATATAGATATTATTCTTTAAAGGTGCACAGTAAGGCACACACTTATGACTCGTCAATAATGGTTAATGCCACTTTAAGGAAATATTATACCAAAGTAATTCATGAATATAGGTACATGTGCAGCATATCAGCAGGAGCCAGCTAGTGCAATGCCCCGGGCTTGTAGTTCCACAAGCAGTACTAACAGTGTGCTAATGGTTGGCAGAGTGGTAGCTGACCCTGTAGATGCCCCTGTGCAACCTTTGCACATATGAAAGATGGAGGTCGCACAAGTGCATTGGAAGATGTTAGTCTCTAAATGAGTTTTCCCCAGGGCACAAGTACAAAAAAAGGACCCTGCCCATGGTACCTGGTAGTGCCCTTGATGTTATAGTGCAGAGAGCCATGCAGTTAAGTGGGTAAATTAACTTCAACCAATTATCCAAATACATGGTGGCACAATTCTTGAACAGTTCATTTTCAGTTCTAACATAAATGAACCAGTATCAGGTGATGTAAATTGTACAGAGTTAGTCTGTGAAAGTCAGTAGATGTTCTGAGCTAGTTCCTGAGATGTTTAGAAACCCTGAGTTGACAAGAATCTCACCAGTTAGCTCCTGGTGGTAAAAAAGGGTCTCAACTCAACTAGAGGTTCACAAAGCTTTGGGATTGATTATGGGTTAAGAAGCCTGATCCATTACTAGCAAAGACTATTTTAAATTGTGGTAAAGACTTTGTGCCCCTTAAAGTGGACATGTTAGCCATCTATTTGCCATGGAAAGAGAACTGTGAGTTTTTCAAGTTACCCCTGTCTCTGGCTAATAATTTGCCCAATCCTTATAAAGGGCATCTCCACCTACATCAGCCAAAGGACATAGGAAGTGCCTTGGGGTTTTTACTAGCCTCACCCTAGTGCAACCCTCTCTATACAGCACCAGCCCAAAGACGGTGGGAAATCTGGTGGAGAAACCCCAACCACTGTGACCCCTGTGAACTAGACCATGACAATGGAGGACTACAACCCTCATCATTCATTCATCCTCCTTCATCCCACTGGGCCTCTATTTTCTGCAGCAGATTTGCTGCTGTGCTCAATTCTTCAGCAGACACAGTATGTGTGAAATTACCCTTAAAACTCAAGCACACCAACAAGTATACCTGTCATTCCTTTATCAAGAAAGTGTTTTTTAATCAATTTACAAATATTTTATATTTTTCACGGATAGTTATTATATATGTAATGCACTGCAGTTAGACCCTGTCAGGTTCAGTCCCTCGGTGACATGGTGGCTCCCCTGCAGGGTCTCCCCTGCTGTTTCTATAATGTTATTTTTCCTACCTTATGTGTAGCCAGTGTTCTAATGTATAGCTAGTCTAAAGGACGTGCGAGTTGTCTAAAGGGCCTGGGAGATTGTCACATGTAATGTTATGTTGTCCCATGATGTTACCCAGAGAGCACCAGCTTAACCTATGACCTGCAGCTTGACCAATGGGCTTTAGTCCACTATATAAAGGAGCGGCCCTTACAATTCACGCTCTTCTCTCTTACCACCTGCTACTGAGCACAGCAACCACCAGAGATCTCAGTGCTAGTGACCAGCATCTGGAAGGCCGCAAAGCTACAGTCATTCCAGTAAGTCAAAAGTCTATGTCTGCTGTCACTACAAATAGTCAAGTCCTGCACATAGTCAAGCCTCAAGATAATTGTCTCAAGTCTATTACAAGTATAATTGCTCCCAGCAAGCTGTGAGGTCTTCTGAGTTCCTGGCCACCTCTCTGGGAATTTGGCCTAGCTGTGAAGATATTTCCATCTGTCTTAACTCAATAAAGCCTCCGTTAAACCATAACTGGTTGTGGACTCTCCTTTCCTTAACTAGCCATTGGAATAGCGGAGATACTGTTCGTGTGGTTCCGGTACCAAAAACCACTCTCGCGTCACAAACACTAGGGGTTAATGCCATCTGGTCCACCACATATAGCTGTATAGAAAACATCATACGGTTCTGAAATGAGATGTTTTTCACATTCACACAGGTCTACTAAACGTTTAGTTTTTAGGTTTTGAGCTCTCCCATTGGGCCTGCCCAGAGTATGGGGTAAAATTGGATGCAATAAATTGAGGCGATGCTGGGGGTGGTTGGTAGTGTTGAGCGGCATAGGCCATATTTGAATTCGTGAATATTCACGAATATATGGACGAATATTCGTGAATATTCGCATATTCGTAATATTCTCGTTTTATTTTCACATATGCGAATCGTGTATACGAAAATCAACATATGCGAAAATTAGCGCATACAAAAATTCGCAGATGCGAACATTCGCATATGCGAAAATTTGCATATGCAAATTTTCGCATATGCGAAAATTCGCACACCAGTCTCACACAGTAGTATTAGAGCCTTATTTACACCACACAAGCTGGAAGCAGAGAGGGATGATCACTGTGATGTGTACTGTGAAAAAACAAACAAAAAACGAATATTCGTATTTACAAATATATAGCTCTATATTCACGAATATTCGAGAATTCGCGAATGTGCGATATTCGCGAATAAATTCGCATTGCGAATATTCGCGAGCAACACTAGTGGTTGGTAACATGTTGTCTAAGTCCCTTGGTTTGTTAGATTGCTCACATTCAGTTACCTCTTGTTGGATTTATTTTAGGAGTATACATTTTATGATTATAGTCTTCTCATAAGTGTTTCTCATTAAAATAGTACACTATACATTACTTAAACATTATGAATATCTGAGTTGCATCAGTGATTATTATATAATGTTATTATAAAGAAAATATCATTGCAATAATATCGTGCTGAGCATTTAGGAAAGTCTTGGAGCCCTAGAAGTTATCAGAACATCTTTCTAGCTTCTAGCTAAGGAGACTATTTACTGGGGGGGGGGGGGTCCAGGTTTTGAGACATAGTTTAAAGGGAATCTGTCAGCTGTATTTGCACATAAGAGCTGCAGACACCATTAAATAGCATTTAGGGTATGAAACAAACTGTACCTTTACAGAGCTAAGGGTGGTTGTCAAATGTATAAAATGAAAATTGTATTTCTTAGTCAAGAAGGTGGACACAGCCTTGCATACCACTTTGCTCTCCCTCACCTCCCAACCTCTCCTTTACTGTACATTGTATTTCAATTAAGGCAGGGCTGGGAGTTGAGGGCAAGTGAGCGGATGTCCCAGCCTGAGACACTTGAGTATCTCGGCCTCCTTGACACTTGGCTGAGAAATAAAAACGCTATTTTATAGGTTTGCCAACCACCATCAGCTCTAGAAAAGGTCCCATTTGTCTTTATACCCTAACAGTTATCCACCAGTATTTGCCGCTCTTAGCAACCAATACAGATGACAGATTTCCTTTAAATGGATATTTTTAGCTCAACATCCCCAAGATATTCTCAAATGTCTCATAGATGTGAGTCCAACCTGCAGGATCATCACCTATCTCAAGGGCAGCAAAGGGGGTGGGTGGGTGGGGGGCAGCTCTGAAACTTTCATTGACTTCAGTGGAAGCTTCAGAATGTAACTGTGCAAAAAGGAATGACATCACTTCTTCGTTTCCCCGTATTTAATTGAAGAAAATGAGAGCCGGCGTTTTCACAGTAACACCTCAGAGTTTTGACTTAGAAATCACAGCCTTTTTCCATACCAAAAACCATACAGTTATAAGCCGTGTAAACATATCCTAAGAGATATTGTATTTGTAGGTGTATGTTAATGCATAATATATATGTTTTAAGTATGTAACGTGTCACCCACTGCATTCAATAGGAGCACACTACACAGTGCACAGGACATTTTTAAATTTATGCAATTTTTACTGCCATAAAAAGATGTAACTTTATAATTTCACTGTTGAAGTGTATTCTGTGTTTCTTTTAAGGGTACATTCCCACACGGCGTATTTGCTGCGTATTTGCTGCTGCGTATTTTATTTTCTCTGTTGAAGTCGATGGGTAGGAAAATACGCAGCACCAAATACGCAGCAAATACGCAGCAAATACGCAGCAAAATACGCCATGTGGGAACGTACCCTAAAGAGGTATTCCGGGCAAAAACATCTTATCCCCAATCGAAAGGATAGGGGATAAGATGTCTGATCGTGGGGGGCCCGCCGCTGGGACCCCCCACGATCTCCCTGCAGCAGCCCGCATTCTATGCATAGATGTCTATGGGAGGGAGCATTGCGGCCGTTACGCCCCCTCCCATAGAAAGGAATGGAGGGGGCGTGGCATGACGTCACGTCCCCGTCTCAGAAGCCCAGAGGTTTCCGAAACTTCAGACGCAGCTACGCATAGAATGCAGGCTGCTGCAGGGAGATGGTGGGGGGTCCCAGCGGCGGGCCCCCCCGCAATCAGACATCTTATCCCCTATCCTTTTGATAGGGGATAAGATGTTTTTGCCCGGAATACCCCTTTAAGGCTATTTTCATATAGGATAGGGCCAGGAAATATTAGGCAGGCTAGATGGGCAGAATGCTTTTTCTCGCCAACACATTCTATGTTTTTATGTTTCTATCAATTTTACACTGGGCTTTATTTATTTATTTTTTTAAACACACTTAATAAAATACATAAAAAATGAATTCAAATAAGTAAAAGAAAAAAGTTGAGAATGAAAAAAACACCACTAAAATAGGCATGTAAACATTTCCTTAAGGGAACAAATACTTTCTGTACTTGGCAAAGAAATGAAGCTCCTGGTTAATCTCTCTCGTCTTCTTGCGATTCTTTTAGCCTTCAACACCGAGAGGTGCGAGAAACTACAAAAAGAGAAGGAGGAATTGGAAATCAAATTTGATAATGAAGTGAAGAAACTGGAACGACATCAGCAAGAGGAACTCCGGGGATTGAAGGAGAGGTTAGAGCAGCAATATGACCGAGAGATGGAGCATCTCCAGCAGGAACAGGGTTCCCAGCTACTCCAGATCCGTTCCCAACATCAAGGCCAGGTCAGTGCACGTCTGGTACGGCAGAGGCTGGAAATGGCAATGGGACAACCATGATACCTCATACAGTATACACATTTTAGGACCATGTCATGTTTAGGTCCCAAATTTTGTACTGATTAAAGTGTCCCTGTCATGTCCAAAGTTATGATGTCGCAGTTGTTCATAGTTTCAGTGCTGAGTCCCATATCCAGCTCCAACTGGAGTGCCAAACTGTATAGGTGTACAAAGAGCCACCCGAATGGGTGGACAGTGTTGGCAAAATATAACGCTGAAGTATACAAAAAAAGGAAAGGGGGGGTATACAGCTCCCAGGAAAAATAATTTTAAAATTCCAAAATTTTAATTAATCCATTTAAAAAGAAGGGTGAAAGAAAAAAAAACACCCAGTGAAATAAAATCACAACGCCAATGGCGTTGTGATTTTATTTCACTGGGTGTTTTTTTTCTTTCACGCTTCTTTTTAAATGGATTAATTAAAATTTTGGACTTTTAAAATGATTTTTCCTGGGAGCTGGATACCCCTTCCTTTCTTTTTTTGGGATCCTTTTATATTGTACTGAAGAAACGGCTCGGCATCATCCCGGCTTCCAGATTACACATTGAGCGCCGGGATTAAAGTCAACATAGGCGGTGAGCTGGCTACAATTTTTTCTTATGAAAATATAACATTGCTGCAGTCTAGTCTTGGCTGGCACTATGTGTGTAACGTCAGCTTACTGAACAATGTCCTATTACTGAGTTTAATGTATAAACAGTGTGCAGTTAGCTCTTTGCATAGGGTTTCATGATCATCATGTGATCAAAGGCCCCCATACAAAAGAGAAAAGTAGGCTGAACCCTCAAATTTTATCTAATGTTTAGGGGGGGGGGGGATCCTAACTCTTATCTGACAAAAAGAAGCATTGGGCATGTTGAATTTCTACACTTAATCCATTGGTTTACCCTAGAGCAGTGGTTCTTAACCTTGTTGGAGGTACTGAACCCCACCAGTTTCATATGCGCATTCACCGAACCCCTCTTAATTGGAAAAATAAAATATGATTTTTTCAAATTCAAAACATAGGAGGCATATATTTGAGTATATATTTATACATAGGTGCACAAAATGAACAAAACCATTAAGAACAAAGAACAAAACCATGAAAATATGATTTTCACACAAAAACAAAAACATAATGAATATTTACTGCAAATCAGTGTGACTTCTGCTGTTGTCTTTCAGAGACCAGTTCAGAAATGCACGGCTTTACCTTGGCAAGTGCCACTCTCATGTCATTTTCGCAACAATGGCAGTGTTCCCCCACATTAGGCAGGTAGTGTTCCCCCACATTAGACAGGCAGTGTTCCCCCATATTAGGCAGGCAGTGTTCCCCCACATTAGGCAGGCAGTGTTCCCCCACATTAGGCAGGCAGTGTTCCCCCACATTAGGCAGGCAATGTTCCCCCACATTAGACAGGCAGTGTTCCCCCACATTAGACAGGCAGTGTTCCCCCCACATTATGTAGGCCAGTGGTCTTCAACCTGCGGACCTCCAGATGTTGCAAAACTACAACTCCCAGCATGCCCGGACAGCCGTTGGAAGACCACTCATGTGGAAGACCACTGATGCAGGCAGTGTTCCCCCACAGACATACAGCCTCCAGCCATATACAATGTATGGCTGGAGGCTGTATGCCTGTGTACTGCCCACTTCAGTGCTCCGACCACCGCTCTGGCTATGGCAGTAGGTCTCGGGACCGGTGGTCGGAGCACCGAAGATGACGTGCCGCTGGTCACTTACCAAGCTGACCAGCGCATGTCTTCCTCCTTCTCTATCCTCCGGTCCTCGGCGCCTTCGTTTCCATGGGCGCACGCACGGGACGTCAGTGACGTCCCGGCGTGCGCTATGTCCGTTTTTAAATTTAACGCGGGGCCGCAGGGAGTTAATAGGGATGGGGGGAATTGCCCCGTTGCTACAGGACAGGCAAACACTGGCTGGCCCCGGGCCAGCTTGGGCCCCAAGCAATTGCTTGGTTTGCTTGTCCTGTTGCGACCTCCCCCACCGAACCCCTGGGACTGACTCACCGAACCCCTGGGGTTCGATTGAACCCAGATTAAGAACCACTGCCCTAGAGAATACACCACCTTCATAGCTTATGGCAGAGGCCTACTCTCCTACACTCATTAAAAACTCATGCCTGCTTGGCCAAACTTCTACCTCATAGACTGACCACAACACCGTACTACCCTGACCACCTGATCATCTCACATACAATTGACTTCTTGGGATTTTGGCTATTGGGCCATGATATGATGCTTTCAGTTCTCAGAAGTGTGCCTCTCAGTAAGTCTTTGTCTCGCTCGCGGCATTCCTCTGCAGATTAGCAGTATTCCCTGTGTAATCGGTTATTATGTACTAGGTTCTGTCTTTGATTCTGGGACTAACCAAGAAGATGGATGTCCCCATCACATGCTGCGCGCTCCCACAGGAACACATGGCAAGCTTCAAATACCAGCACCTTAATATATCATTTTTTTTGCCTAAACACAGATAGTATATAGCCGCCAGCAGCCCATGTATTACAGAGGCTAAATGTACGGAGAAATGCCGGTGCCCTGTAATTGGAAACATCTGACATCTTGACAGAGAACAGATCTGTTACAAAAACTAGATAATAATACAGCAACGATTTATCAGTGTCCCCTACAGATATATACAGAATGGGATTACAGAGCATTGCAATAACCGAAGTCCCTACACTGTTGGCTTACACTACATAGCCAATGTATGCCGACATCACTTGTGACTACAGAGGGGCGAAGCATTTTACCTTTTTTTTCAGGTCTATAAGACTCAAATCAATTTCCCTAATGTATGCTCTTGGTGGCCAATTGGCAAAGCAACTCTCAAATGCAAATATAATATTCAAACATAATAATCTATGACAATTGCATTTCCACTCTTTTTAAAGAATATCTCAATTTTATAGTATCCCTGTCATTTAAAAAAAAAAAACGTTTGAAATGCTGAAACTTCGGTCGATCATTAGAATAAGCCAGGAGAAGCGTGCTGTTGTGCGCTTCACTCTCTTGCTTGCTGTGTTTTCTGTCCAGTTTCAGAAGTGCTCCATTATAAGCCTATGATGCCCATTGGCTCACTGTAATGATTGGTTGAGGTCTCATAACTGAGACCCCAAACAATCAAAACTTTTGACATGTGATATGTCAAAAGCTTTTTTAAATGACACAGTGAGACTTTAAAGGAGAATGCCGGTGGAAACCCTTTTTTTTTATTTTTTTTAAATCAACTGGTGCCAGAAAGTGACAGATTTGTAAATTACTTCTATTAAAAAAGCTTTACCCTTCCAGTACTTAATAACAGCTGTATACTACAGAGAAAATAATCTTCTTTTTGAATTTCTTTTTTGTCTTGTCCACAGTGCTCTCTGCTGACACCCGATGCCCCTATCAGGAACTGTCCAGAGCAGGAGAAAATTCCCATAGAAAGCCTATGCTGCTCTGGACAGTTCCTGACACAGACAGAGGTGTCAGCAGAGAGCACATCCTGTAGTCCAGAGGAGTTCTGTGTGAGAAGCTGTCGGGTGTGTCTCTTTTGAGCTCCAGACATCCAGAGAAGCAGCATTTTACATCAAGGCTTTCCCAGGGGTGTGGCAGGCTCCCTGGGGGAACTTTCCTGCATGGAGCCTCAGGCCTCCATTCCCCGTTCTTCAAGGCTGGCGGGGGGTGGAGAGAAAACTGCTACAGCCATTGTTCCAGCCGGAGGCAGAAGATCCAGCAGAGTCTGCAGCAATGCAAGCTCTGCTCATCAGGCAACAGGTGCCAGCCAGAGATCTGGTGGTGGAAGGAAAACAAGGAGGAAGAGTTTGGAGATGTGGGCTGAAAGAGGCCCCAAAGAATCAAGTGAGACCTACTGCTCCCGCATGGCCGCACGCTTTGCGGAATACGACCGCTGCAGTAAAGAGCTCAGGCTTGCAAGAGAAGATCTGCGTGGGACTCAGAGTCTGGCAAACTCTGGGTCCAGGAGAAGCAAGCCTGAGCTGAAGAAAAGGATCACAGCCCTGAAAGCCCAGATTGCCAAGCTGGAGGAGAGAAAGGCAGAGATCCTGGAGGGCAGCGGTCTCCTAAGAGAGAAGCTGGCAAATGATGAAAGGTTTGCCGCCATGAAATCCCCAGGTAAGGTGGAGGTTGAGGTGGATGATGGGGAGAGTAGTGGCGGTGAAGATAGTGAGGATGGCAGTGAAGGAGTTAAGGAGAAGGTAGAGGAAGGAGCGCATGTGGTGGAGGATGCTGTGTCTGTTCCTATGCCCTGTGACACCCAGGACAGCTACATAGAGCCGGCCCAAGTGGCGCTCCCTGTGACTGACAGTGAGGAGGACGAGGTGGAGAGTGAGGCTGGGGGTTTATTGAGGGCAATTGTCATGCAGGAATCCCCAGTCCACCTCCAGAATTTCACCTTCGGTGAAGATCAGTGCGAGGATGGAAAAGTCAGGCGTAAAGCAAAGAAGCAGAAGACCCAACAATCTGTGCAGTACATGTTCGTACCTTTCCAGCAGTCTGGGTCAGCTGCAAAGCTGGTTCAGGCTGCTGAGCCCCCCAAACTGCAAGACGCCGTTCCTGTGGTGGAGCGGGGCCAGCAAGGGGGGTATAGAATGGCGTCTGAAATGGCTATGGACGCAATAGATGTGAAGCCCACCCATCCTGCCGGTAGGGAAGGGCAGGATGGGCTCATGTTGGGCAACTCTGGCACTGCTGGGACGCCCCAGGGTGGCGGGGGGCATGTCCAAATGCCAGAGAAGAGCTATGCTGCCGTGTGTTTGGGGGGCGGTTCCCCGAGTGCTGTGGGCACTACCGACGCTGCTGGGTACTCTCCTGTGAGGGGGGGGAGTGTCCGGGCGTCGGAAGCAGAGAAAGGTCGGTCGGTGTGCTCGGGGGGCGGTCCCCCGAGTACTGTGGTTTCTGCGGGCGCTGCGG
Source organism: Hyla sarda (assembly GCF_029499605.1). Lineage (NCBI taxonomy): Eukaryota > Metazoa > Chordata > Amphibia > Anura > Hylidae > Hyla > Hyla sarda. Next base: position 55,915,453 of record NC_079190.1, read on the forward strand.
GGCACTCCTCTGTAAGGGGGGAGAGTGTCCGGGCGTCAGTGTCATCAGCAGAGCCTGAACGGTCGGGCAAGCCTAGTGGTGGCATTGTGGGAGGAGCTGGGGTGCGCCCGGTGGGGCAGCCCCAGACTCAGGTGGTAACATCGCCTATGAAGGAGGAGCCATCAGCGTTGACCCCAGCGGCAGCTAAGCCAGCAAGAAAACCTGTATTAAAACCGGCGGTACTACAGGTCCCAGCCAGCCCAGGATATGTTAGGCAGGAAGTGAGTGCAGGTTGTGAGAATGATGGGGGTGGTAGTGTTGTGATTGGGAGGAGTGCCAGTGGAGTGAATGATGGTGGGAGTAGTGGTGGTGTGAATGCAACATCTGGTATGGATGATGGGAGTTGTGGTGTGAATGGTGCTCCTGGGTCTGGGTCTGGTCCGGCTGCCCCCCCCGGCAGTGACTGCTCCTAGGAGCTATGCCAGTGTTGCTGCCGGGGATTCGGTGGAGTCCCCATCTCCGTCCGGCCCCGGGGGTTACTTGCAACAGCGCCTCCTGGAGGCTCTGCGTAGGGGCGACAGGTCGATCCAGGTAGAGGGAAGGGGTGAGGTCGACCTGTCTTTCTGGATAGAGAGGCACGGTTTGGGGGCTTTCCGAGAGCAGAATGGGGAGGTGGTCTGGTCCCTCCCGACACCCGGGCAGGACAATAACCGTAGGAATGTGGTCCGTCTGATTTGGAGGGGCGAGGATGCGTGCCCGCCTCGCGCTAAAGTGGTTGAGCTCCTCCTCCAGATGGAATTCAGGGCGAGTGACATCTTTGCCCTGATCCACCCCTACGGTTCGTCTGAGTTTGACGTCAGTTTCGTTCGGCCGGAGGGTCTCGAACTCTTCTGGTCAAACTACGAAGTGGTGAAGAACGAGCCCGGCTGGCGGGATTTTGCTGTAAAGGCGATTTCCCGTCAGAACTCAGTCAAGAAAGTGACAGTTTTGACCCGTAATGAGTCACTTTCTTGTTATGACATCATGACCTGGCTCGGTCGATATGGGGATGTGACGGACATGCCCAAGAAAAATTTGGATGAGCACGGGATCTGGTCCGGGGCCTGGACGTTTTCCGTCAAACTCAAACGTTCAGGTAGTACAGTTGCCCACATTCCGTCAGCCGCCTTCCTTGGACGTGACAGGATCCAGGTCTTCTACCAGGGGCAGCCTAAGGTCTGTCACAGGTGCGGCAGCCCCACCCATTTTAGCGCAGCCTGTACTGTACAGGTCTGTGCTTTGTGTGGTGGGGTGGGTCATCTGGCCGCATCCTGTAGGCAGATTCGGTGCCACCTGTGTGGTGTCCTCGGGCACCCTTTCAGCCGTTGTCCGAGTGCTTTCGCCCGTGCTGCGACTGCTCCGGCCGGGGAGAGCTGTGAAGTTGCCTCGGCTGGGGAGGGTACGAGCAGGGATGGGGGCACAACAGGGCTAGTGACGAGGATAAAGGGCCCCGCCAAACTAAGGCGGGAGGAAACTCGTAGGAGGAATAGGGAGCTGGAGAGTGCCCAGGTGACTGGGGTAGCTCCGGCCCCTGGTCCTGAAGCTGGCCCTGTAACCACTGAAGCTCTGGGGGAGAATGTGCTGAATGAGGAGATCAGGAGGCTGCGCAGAGAGGAAGGCAATATGGCCGACCCTTCCGATTCCTCCCACTATGAAAGTGTGGATGAGGAGAGTGGGGAGAGGCCAAAAAAGAAAGACAAGGGCAAAAGAAAAGGGAGAAAGAAGAGGTCGGAGCCCTCTGTTAAGCCTTGTACTACGGGCCAGGTCCAAAACGGAAGCCTGACTGCCCCCCCTCTGATTGACCTGTCAAACCGGTACCTCGTCCTCGATACCATCTCCTCCCCCTCCTTGGAGGGGGAAGGTGAGGGCGGGGTGCCTAGGGTGAGAGAGCCTCTGGGGGGAACTGGGCCCTGTCCTGCGGAGGCACCTTCCTCGGAGGGCAGGGCTAGACTGGGGCCGGACGGAGACGGGGACCCCATGGACCAATCAGAGTCTAAGAAAAGGTCGAAAAGTGGTCCTGCCCTTTCCTCTTCTTCAGGGGATGAGGGGGCAAAAAAGAAGGGGAAGCAGAAGTAAAGGTGTGGCCGTCTAACTCAATCACCAATGATGGCGGCACTCACCCCATTGACGCTGGCATCTATTAACTGTGCCAGTATAAAGTCGGATACCGCTAGATTCGCAGCCTTCGATTTTCTCGGCCGTGTTGAAGCCGACATTTTCCTTTTACAGGAGACCAGGTTGTCAGATCTAGCCTCTCTGGTGAAAGCCAGAAGAGAGTGGAGGCGCGGGTCCTCCCACTGGTCTCTTGCGGCTGAGCCGTATAGTGGGGTGGCGGTCCTTTTTACCGCTCCGGTTGAATGCAGACGGGTTATTGAGTTAGAAATGGGGAGGTGCCTGATCTTAGATGTCCTCATGAAGGGACAAGAGCTCCGGCTCATAAACATCTATGCCCCACAAACAAAGCTGGGCCGTAAAAATCTCTTTATGAGGATTAAGCCCTTCCTTTTTACTAGCCGGCTGGTGATCTTTGGAGGGGACTTCAATAATGTCACAAGGTCCCAAGATAGGAGAGGCTCCAACGGTCCGCTGGATTGCGATAGTGTGGCCCTTAATAATATAGTTAGGGAAGCTCGCCTAGAGGATGCCCACATCCGGAGCCCCTCAGGCCACGTGGGTTTCACCTATCATCAAGGTAGTCGCAGGTCTAGGATAGACAGGTTTTATTTAAAGGAGGAAGCCGTCTCTTCCGCAGTGTCCGTGGTTGAGGTGGAGTTCTCTGATCACTGTATGATTTTGTTTTCCCTGAATGTTTCAGAGACCCCCCGGATGGGTAAAGGTTATTGGAAGCTGAATTCGTCCCTCCTGGAGGAAG